>NC_045671.1:28893793-29565125 GCF_009829145.1 Chiroxiphia lanceolata
CTAACCCAGCTTTATGCTGTTCCAGGTCCCTGCAGCCCCCACCCCAGCCAGGGGCTGGGGGACCCCAGAGGGCCCAAGGGGCTCCGAGCCCCTTTCCTAGTGGCCTTACAACATCGCTCCTTCTTCTACCAGAAACTACAAAAACTAACTTTCTCTTCCGTTCTGGTTGTGATATGTTTATATTTTGCAGAAGCATTCATTGGCTAAAATTTCAAAACTTCAAGGGTCACCACCCCCTGGGGTTTTACCATTTTATAACTGCAGGGGGAAAAATGTTTCCCCCCATGACAACAAGATATATTGCTGATAAATACACAGGGAGTAATTTCCACCTAGTTACTCTCCTGTAAGTTTGGAGTGACTCCCTTGACATGACTAGAGGCTTACAAAATATCAAACTGGAATGTGACTTGGAACTTGGTATTTTTAGCCCTTTTGATAAGATCCTAGAAATAATATCTACTTTGTTTATGCCAGAGAATTCTTCCAATTCTACAGATCTTGGTTTTCTTTTCCTTTCTTACCTGACCAGTGACTACCACCTCATAAACCCCCCATATCTTTCTCAATTTGTGTTCTCAGCACTGGATGGATCATGCTACAGACATTTGCATACTCAGGAGACCTGACAGCTAAAGATCATATCAATATTTCCTCAGCAACAGGAGTACCACTGTTCTCTGGGTGCTTTGCTTAGGGTAGATTTGGCAGGTCAAGATGAGTCTCAGAAAACTGTAAATGGGAGAAGTAAACACAGTAGACAGCAGCTAGCTGCAGAAAAAAGGGGTAATTCCTCCAAGAATTCTCCTTTATTTCCCTTACTTTTTTATTTCTGTTGGATTTTTTACATTCAATTGCATGTAATCATGGTTTGCATATTGATTTTTCTCTTGCATACACTCCTTTCAAGTGAAGTTTTGGGTTTAGAGGGAGAAGACTAAAACATTTGACTTTATTAGCTGAACGTATAAAGCCTGATCAGAAATCCACTGACAACAAAAGCAAAATTCCCACTGACTTTAGCCAGCTCTGGAAAGGCCCAAAGTATGAGCTTTTGGACAGTCAGTTCACATTTGCGATCACACCCAGGATCATATACTCACTCCCTCATGGCTTTGTTAGAATTGTCTGTGTAGAATAGAATTCAACATGGGATGTCACTTCAACAGAGCAAAATAGAGGACATTAAAATACCTACAGTTATCCTCTAGTAAAAAAAGTCCGTATGTGAGGCCCCTCAGTTTTCTGACTAAAGAAATGAGGCATTGCACGCTGAGTTTGGCTGGAACAGAGCACACACAATCTCTTTCAGAGTTGTTCTTCTAAATGTTATTGACATGAACTCTAAGAATCAAAAAAACCTGATTATCAATAGGCTGTATTTTACATTTAAGGTAGTTTTTAATTATCCACAAAGTGCTTTTTCTATAAACATTGCCATAGACAATACCATAGCAATTCGGTTTATCCAGAAGAAAAGTGAGAGTCCGCCACAAAAAGAAACAAAACTGAGGAAATAATATGGGACATGAACAGACCATTGCCTTCCATATATTTGGATAACCTTCTATGAAAATTACTGATATCTGAGTAGACAAGCTTGGCTTTTTTAGCTTCATCTCACAAATAGACTCTGCAACTCTTTACAAAGATGGAACTGATCATGAGAACAAATGAATTGCATTATATTTGAGTCATCCAAACTCTAACTGTAAGCTCATTACCGCTGTTACCTGCAGGAAGTTCTTTCTTGCACCATTCTCTAAATAAAAGAAACTCTATACATGGGAAAAAAAGCAACTGGACGGGGGGGCCGTAAGGAGACCAGCAAAATGCTCTTTTCCCTGGCAGGCTGGCAAATCTGCTAACACCTGCTGCACCCAAGAATGAGACAGTTTAAAGTCCGTTCCCCCTTTGGATCTCCATTTTCCCTTCCTCTTTCACTGCTTATACTGCAGGTTCCAGGTGTTTGCTAGCTTTATCTGTTTGAAGACAGTTTGAGAATTCAAACTATTTTTTTCTTATTTTCAAACATCTTAGTTGGTGGGAACCTTTATCCTTCCAGTGGCAAGATACACCTGCAAAGCAGGGAAACAAGTCACTGAACAGGCACACTTGGTCATATGCAGAAACAAAAACTCATTTATGCGTTCTCTATACAAGCGTTTTTAATTTTATGTAATTTGTTTTTATGTACATTGGATACCTTCTTTAAACATTGGATAGTGCTGTAGGCAGCAAACAGCCATTTTGGATGTAGGGAAAAGATAATGTGAAAAATTATTGAAAAGGATTGTAAAGGGATAAGTGAGAGAAAAAGGACAAGGGCAAGAGAACAGAGACAGCCTTGAAGAGGAAAGGTGATGCCCAGGAGAGGTGAGGCAAGGCTCTACATGAAGCTGACTACTTCATTACAAGAAGCTGGAGAAATGCCATGGCATTCCAGACCGAGACATTTGTCTTGAGTACCCCTTGCTTATGAAGGTTTTTTTTTTTTCTTTACTCCTGCCTCCCATTGCATACCTTCTTTAAACAAAAAGTAGGCATATAAAGCTGATTTTCACACTACTTTCCAACTTTCTCTAAAGGAAGGATTCATCTAAGAAGTGGAATCTTATGTGCACGCGCAAATGTAAATATGTCCACTCTATCCAGATAGAAAGGAGTAATTTCAGTTTCTAGCTTTACTTACCCCAACCTCATCTCTGTGTCCTGTGCCTGTGTTCTGACATTTCCAAAGTTACTTTATTTAGGTTTCAATCAGAGACATCATGAAATGCAGGACACTCCATAGGTAAAATCAAGATAAAACTTATTTTCTCTCTCCTAAGGGCAGCTTGCTCAGGTGGTGCATTTTGTTTACGCACACCCTACTTCAAAACACACAAGCAATGCTGCTTAGCTAAGCTGATTGAATATTGACTGGCCTTCTCTTCATCTCTCCCTCCTCCCTCTTCTTCCTTTTTTTCCCTTCTCCCTCCACTTGTACGCTTGCCATAGGAAAGAAAAAAAAAGACAGGAAAAAAACAGAAAAAAGTGAAAAGATGCTTTTGGGATTCCTTAAGTCTGTGTTGACAAGACTGCTTGTTTGTGGTGCAGGTGTGGTGTGCAGGAGACCTCCTCCATGTTGTCACCACAGCAACCTGCTTGTCTAATCTGCTGAATATAAAAGAAATAAACAGAGAAAAGCCATCCACCCCCTTCTATGCCATCCATGAGCCCAACAGAAGGATATCGTTTCTAAGCATTCCTCATAATTCCCCAGCCATTGCCCAGGCAACAGTCATGAGTAGCTGGCAGGCCCTGTGGAGAGAAAGCAGTGCCTGTCTGGAATTCATTCCACCACCAGCACTAAACGTTTCCCTCCCCCACCTCATGATACTCCATTATTTCCCCTACACAAATGTTGCATACACGTGCATACACACACATACTTGCCCATGCAGAGCTCAGACCCCTGCGTGTCGCTCATACCTTCCCCTCTTTGTAGAAGGTCAGACCAGGAGCACATGCATTTCATCACCCTTGACTTCGTGTGACCTCCTGTTTCCAGAATACACACCAGGGGAAGCCAACAGAATATTTCAAAGCTGTCATTGCCTGAATATTTATTCTAAAATGACCCCATGTCCCTTCTACTGCGTCTATTTTAATGATTCACTGTTGGCAATAACAAGGCAAATGTTAGAGCTAACTTTGTAAAATTCAGTGTCCCATAGGAAAAAAATTTAAGTTTTACATTACATGGTATTGTTGAGCTCATATGGCTCAGCAGCCAGATACTATAGTGATAAATACTTCAGAAATGCCAGCTAAGAGCTCAACATAAGCATTTGGGAGAGGTTATAAAAAGAGGGGGATGGAAACCTTAAAGGTATTTAAATCTCTAGTCACCTTCCAGAAGGGCTGTGCCGCTAGAAGCATGTTCTTCTAGAGAAAGGATTGGGGAGAGAATTCTCCTTATCAAAGCTTGTGGTTTAAAAAGCAGTCCCTTGCAGTTTCAGTTATGACAGCTGTTTCTGGGATATGAAGAGGTTTTTCAGAGGTGTGGGCTCTCTATCCGCTGTATCCAGCAGTGAAAGCTCTCATTTGTCTTCCCACCATCATGTTGATGCAGCTGGGTTTGACAATGCTTACCTCAGCACTTTTTTTTTTTGTTAGAAGACAGAAGGCTTACTTGTGATCCCAGCCTTTTCCTATCATATGACACTCAGCTAGTGGTTTTGGTGACTTATTTACTGGCACTAACCCAGTAAAAACAAAAATGAACATTCACAACTAATAAATCTTTGAGCCCAGATAGCTTCAGCTACATTAGTAGGATTACATCAAACTGTCCAGACTGATACCAGTGCTCCCTGGGAATCTGAAATCTAGCAAGTACAGCAGGGGTGTCTATTTCATCCTCTATGCATTCACTTGGGCTGGACTTTGATAATGTAGTGTACAGGGCAGCTAGGAGCTCAGTGCTAGAATGGGGAATGCATTAAAAAAGAAGCTATCTTCTCTCTTGCTTGTTGGATTTATTTGGACACTTCTAGTATAAACTAAATATTATAATAGTATAAACAGCCTGCGCAGTGCAATAGCACTGACTCTGCCAGAAGAACTGGGGAGACTGGAAGAGAATTTCCATCTTTCTCAGCTGCAGTGAGGCACACTATTTACTGCAAACAAAAGGTCAAAAAAGTTTAGCTAATGCAAATCTGTGCTGTGTACTGCTGCATACAGGCTGAGATCAGGCCCCTCTGTAACTTTATAGGAAGTAAAAGCATTCCTTCAGTGTGCTGATGATAACATTGTTTAGTATTGCGTTCCTCTTTCTGATCACTGTAACTTCCTTACAGACCTAAAGTATAATATTCCCATCAGTGACAGGGCTCTGCCCTCTAACCCTTTGACACTGCTCACTGTAAAATCTTTCCACATTGCAGATGAGGAGGGACAGTGTTGAGCAACCGGGCTTACACCAAAGACTACTCCTATTGCAGGCATAATTGTATAACAATGAACTGAACGGTTCAGAATTTGGTAGTCTTGTATGTAGGACTCCACCAGGCAAGCCTTATTGTAAGACAAGGAGCACATTGCATTTCATAAGAAAGTAACTACCTAAAATGCATCAAGCAGCTCTACAGTAGGGTTTACTACTTCTTTCTTCTTGTGACAAAAAATAACTAAGATTGCTCTAAATACCATTTAAGTACTGGCATGAAAGCGACCTGTCCTCTGTGTTTTAAAAAGACCCAGTGCTGCACAGAGGAACTCTTCCTAACAGTCTTAACATCTAGCCTAGCAATACAGAGTCTGAACACTGGTGTTACCACAGAAAGGAAAACATATGCCTAGTAAAATGGTTGGGAGAAGAAATGAGAGTGACGTTTGTTGCTTAGCTGTGTCTTATAGAAAGCTGTGAGGTAAGTATGTAGATGAGATTTCATTGAAGGGGAAAGTACTGGAAGTACTCTAGCTCTGATATATGTTCTTAATGAAAAATGCTTGATAAACCAGGCATTCTGCCACCCTATGACATCCACTTACCACAGCAAAACATGAAAGAGTTAAGAAGAGAGAAAGTATCAGGGAAAGAAAGATGGTTCTGCTGTTAAGGAAAACTCCTGACAGTCAGGAATCAGCAATCCAATGCCAACAGCTGCCACAGGTTGCCTACATGACTCTGGTCACACCAAATCGCTTAATCTTTCATTGACTCCATTTCCCATCTGCAAATAGGAACAATTCTTTGTCAGACATTATTTATTTTCTCTTTGATTTAGACCATAAATTTAGTCTTTTGTTTATTTAAATTTCAAGACAATGATTCATGCTTAAGTGTCTACAGCAGTGCATTACAGATTAGAATTCTAATTTCCTATTGGATATTTGCATAGGACACATATTTCAAAATACAAAATTAAGAAATCTGTGCAGCAGAAAATAAATACTGTCCTGTAATTAAAAATACAGTGTGTTGAAAAAGACAGTTTTCTTCCATATGGCACAGTTAATATCCTAAAAACTTGTGTGGTTTCTGGGAATTTGCAAAATTGGAGTAAAGGTATGAATTAAGTTACTGCAAAAGCATAACTTCAACAATCCCAAACAAACCCATAGTAAATGATTTAGAATTATTCTTAAGTAAGCCTTTTCTTAAACTTCTTGAACTTACTTTCTTTTGTTGTTTTAGTTTCACTCAACATTTCATCTGTCTTTGGCAATCAGCTTCCTGTAGATAAATCAGAAGTTTGTTTTCTTTGAAGCAAAGGAAAAGTACTGATGTTTTAATAATCAAAGGAATAGAAAGATGTGTGTTCATCTCTGGATATAAGCTGTGTACAGGATGTCACCGACATGCCACTACACTCCTTAGGTGCTCAAAACAGTATGTTCTTCAATGGAGAGGTGTTTTCAGTTTAGCAAACACAGCCGCTTCAGATGTCCAATGCTAATGTCCTACTAAAAGAATTGGAGAAAAAGCTAACCCTAAGTTCTCTTTCACATTTACTGTGTAAACACCAACATATTTGCTGACCACTGCAAAAAAGAGGGTCTGGTACAATCAGTATCCATCTCTGTTGTACAAGTATCAATTTATATCTTTACTTTTCTGGGTACGGCATGATTACACTGCTGTCACAAAGAAGAGACTCGATTCTACCTGTACACTCCTTTATTATTCGTGACAGGAAAGAGCACAAATTCAAAATTCTGCTTACTTGTTATGAGATAAAGAAAATTAAGGTTTCTATTATACTGACAGTACTCCACCCAGAAAACCAGAAAATGTTGTATTTTTCTTTCATCCTGGATTCACTTGTTTTCCATTACATTAAATTAGATGTCTGTATAGATGAATATGGAGTCAGGGAATAAATCTGTTAACGAGTCACACCCTTACTAAGCAAAAAGTCCATAGGCTGTAAAGTCAGGAAGAGTCACTGTGTTCATCCAGGCTGACCTCCAGCCCAAACACACACCACTAGACTTCCCTAGCAGTCCTTGATTAATTGCAACAGCTCATGTGCTTAGGCTGAGGACAGATGATTATACAGAACAGTAACTTCTCCCTAGAATATACATCTTCACAATTTTATTTAACTGCAATACCAGCCCTAACTGGTACATCAAACATATTTATTTATCCAAGGGAAGGATAGAAGCTTACAGTGCACTGGCATTGAATATAGCCACAATAACTCTCACAAAGCATATCTGCCTTTCAAAATTTCTTCAGAAGTGAACCTTCAGTTTCATAAATGTTTTGTTCCCCTGTTTATTGCTCTCTCCTGCTGGGGCATAGTCCCCTTGACTCTTTGTCTCTTCTCAATGTTTTTACTTGTAGATTTAGTTGAGAACCTGGATGTGATCTTTCCTAGGTAAATATAGGGACTTATCAAGAGGGGCTTCACTCAAGTCCAAATTCAACAATACATCAGAGGTGCAACTGAATCCTGTAAACTTGTTCTTCTATAATACCTTTTCCAGGCTTAATCAGACCAGAAAGAAACTGCTTTATGGTGAACTTCAGAGGTAATTCCCTGCACTTGGAGAAATATTTACAATATCCCCAGTCAGTAGAACTTAAGTGATACAAACAAAATAGTAGCACATTAAACTTTTTTGGTCTTTCTCTACCTACATTATGCTAGGAAGAAATGTGCTTTAGATTCAGGTGAACTAAAACCATCAGTCATTGCTGCACCTGAATAAGTCACCGCACCTAAATAAACACTGATGGTGTACTCAATTGAGAACTGTAATTCTGCACCTGCAGTCATTGGGGGTCAATGAAATGTCTGCATTGCCTGAAGCTTTCTTTTCTGTCAATGATACGCAGACAGTTCTGGATTTCTATCCTTAAGTGCTTATTCAGCAAAAACATAGGTACAGACAGCAAGAGAAACATTTAGAGAGATTCAAAAAATGAAAAATATTACCAGAATTAAACAAAACCAAACCAAACCAAACAAAAAACCAACCAAACAAAAAAGTCCAAAAACCCCCAAACAAACCCGCTGCTTCACATATAAAAACTCCCAAACAATTTCTTAACAAAATATATTTATATACTTAAGGGGAGAAGTCAGGATAATAAATACATATTAATGCAGGGCTAGTAATTGTAAATGCACAAATACTGACGTAGGTAGTTTCCCAAAAGCAAAATCATTCTCCAGTATGCAAAGTACAAAGTTTTTAACCAATTTGCTAAAGAAAAAGTAGAAATCTCTTTCTCGTGTCAAATAAATAGAATATATCAAGAACTCAATGCTAAGGTTTATTTTCCGTATTATTTTGTGCTGTTAAGTCTACGGAGATGGGTTGGCCCAATTGTAGAGATAAAAGACTTTAGCTAATAGCTAAGAAATATAGAAGATCTTCCTAACATCTGTTCCGCAACAATCCTCTCTTAAGACATACCTGCATTACATTTCTCAGTTACATTTGTCTCTGGGGTACAGAGCATATTTGGAGTTAAGGAATGATTCGGACTTAAGGAGACTCATTTAAAGTTCTTAGTCCAGTGTCACAGAATTCCTCTGCAGTCTTGGATGCTTTTCTTTATCTCTTTGAATCCCACTTGTCTAACTGTAGCAGAGGGGAATAATAGACTTGGTCTCTCACCCCGACTCTATCTTTTTTTAGGTAGATGATAGAGCTATCAGGAAATTAATTTCACTGTTTATATGACTAATAAAATAGGGTCCTGATCTTATTCAGGGCTTCCATACTATAGAGCAGTTCATGTAATTATCAGTAACATTGCTATTACTAGTATTGACTACATGGTTGATCAGTTGGACACCACTGAGCCATTACTTTGCCCGTGGAGATAAGTGCTTCTTCTCCCCACAACAATCTCTCTGACTTTATTAGAGCAGGTTGTAAGCTCCCTTCACCCTGTCCATATAATTGAGTTATCAAAGATGAACATGAGTCAAAGGCTGGCAAATCTGTGAAGCCTGTTTGACACTTGCCAAGAAAGACAGCAAAAAGCATTGTAGGCAATCCCTAAAAGGCTTCTTAAGTCTTTTAACAGACCATGCAGATTTATATTGAGCTGTACTTCCTCTTGAATGCTGCATTAAATAATTAACAAAATGTTACCCCACATTTTACCATTTATTTTGCTTACCAGTCTCTCCAAAGGAGAGGAAATGGACTGCAGATCTTGGAAGTTCTGCTTTTGAACTTGATCCTTGAAAGTCAGTGTGGATTTTTCACAGGAGCAGATCAACAGTAGTGAAAAAAAAATTGCTAGATTAACAAGATGGTACAGTTAGCATTCCATTCAACCTCCAATCTGAAAATAGCTGTAGGGCAAATCACTAAATGGATGATTGACAACATATGGTAGAATGTGCACTGGCCCTGAGGTATATCTCTACCAACTCAGCAGAAAGGTTGGACTTTGTATCTGCCTCTCAAATGATTTGCAAGGTAGAGAGCATAGTAGCAACTGGTTTTAGGTCTAAACAGTCACTATCTGTCTCAGGAGACAGCAGAGAAAACTGAGAGGATGCTGAAATCTTACTTCATCAAGGCAAAAGGAAACCTTTCTTAAACAAAAATCTGCAATACTTTATACAAGAATTGTAACAGTATAGATTGGATACTGGCACTAGCAACCTGCCATAGTCCCAAGGTTAGTCAGTGATTAGGGATGAAACATAAATATAAGAGTACAAGCTCTTACACAAAAAACCTTTACCTTTTTTCCATTAAATGTAAAGATATTATTCTTTGTTGTTCATCCTTCTGTCACCAAAAACACTCGCTAAGGCACTCTAAATCTGTCGCTTTTCACTCTTTGCCAAAAGAAGTCATGAAAAGACCCCTGTGCAGCCATTTTCTCCAGCATTAGAATGCAACTACTAAATACTGAACTATACCTCTAAAGCATTAAGTCAAGGCACATCCTTACAGATTTTTATCATTAGCGATTTCTGACCACCATCCCATGTAGCAATTATTTGAAAAAAGCTGACATAATCAAGATGTTTTTCTGAAGTTAAACATTCTAGAATTATTGGTATCACTGACTGGTCAATTTTCTCTATGTCTTTTCAGCAATGAAAATGCAAAACATCTTAAAAGCTAAATCATTCTCCTTTATGCCTCTTATTGCATGCAGTAATTTAAAAGAGAGGCTAGTACGGCTGCAAAAGTAATGTGTAACTCTAATTTAACCAGTTCACAATTACCATAGACCAGTGCCATACATTGCCTATCTATTGAGGTATCTGCAGAAATAGGCATTTCTGCCTTCTCCAGCCACCAATGTGCTGAAAATATAAGGCAATACAGGCACTGAGAGATGGTATTGAGAAACAGAATTTACTTTCTGGATCGTTGGGGAGTGGCGAAACTTTAATTTCCATGAGGTTTTATTAAATTTTTGTAGCCAGCGATAATTTCTTGCAGGTACATATACCTGCCTGCGCTTTTTGACTCAGTTTGCCCTGTTTAAAACTAAATATGAAATCAGGATGTCTCAAAGCTTCTGCTGTGCTTCACTTTCGCATGCTACTGTGTACTAAGGAGGCAAATATATAGGGCCACAGACTCACTTTGTTGACGAAGCTTGTGGCCAGCCTGGACCCTGAAAGTGCTAATGGGTACTGTAGTCACATGAAAGAATTGAGTTGCTCAGTCTTCCAGGAAAAAAAAAAAAAATGCTTCCTCATACTTACTGCAATATATGCAGTATGCTCTCATGGTTTTCACTACATCTAACCGTAGGAAGTTAATGGCTTGTGTGCTAGCCTAGCATTCATTGTCATTCCAAATATCCTACAACAGAGTAGTCTGACAAAAGGGATTGGTATTTGATTCTAGTTTGTATTGTATTTGAACAGCAGCAAGGAGTAATCTACTCTTTCTGTAACTAGAAGCATGGTAAGAAATATATGAGGGGTACTATAGTCACATCCATGGTCAGAAGTCTTTGCAATGTAAATGTCACCCTAAAACATCAGCAGAATGTAGAAAGTGTAGCTTACCTTGCTTTCAACAGCTGCATTTTGGAAGCCTTGTAACATCTTGTCCATTAATAAGAGGAAACAAGAAAAGTTGTTTATTTCTACTCACATATTGTCTCTTCCACTCCAATAAAATGTCTTTTGATTAAACAAAATAAGTTAAGACATGCAATCTGTAACTTGTCTCAAATTCTCAAAGTGTATATTCAGCTAGTCTTCATCAAAAGTAAACAGGGATATACACATATAAACCCTCATTTAGCTAGCAATTGCAATCATTTGAGCAAAAGCACAAAAGTTCCAAAATATGTAAGCCATAAATCCTGTATCATGAAAATTTTATTAGCAATAGCATTTAATTCTGTGTTCATAGCAGTTTCCTTAGGCACTGTGGAGTGTAGTTATCTCTATTGTGAACTGAATGTGCCTTTCAAAGGTGGGTTTTCGAAGAGGAATTCTTTGTGTTTTGACCGGGGAAAGTAGATTTGTACTATTCATCAGAAGCAGGAGGCAAAAAACATTGCAGAATTGTATTGACCACAGAGGATCAGACCAAATAAGAGAGATGAAGTGAATTTTTAAATTCAGACTAATAGATAAGGGCATTGAAGTTTGACAGTTCTTCAAATATATGAACACCACCCATAACAGAATCTTCAAAACACTATCTGGAAATTACTAGAACCCAAAGTTGATGCAATTTTTGAATGCAAGTGTCAAATCTAACCTCCTCTCTTGTCCAGGCTTGGAACATTTATTTTGAAAATATTTTCCTTGAATTTGTTATAAGCATGATTTTTTTTTACTGTTATGCAAATGGTGTTTCTGTTCATACCCAAGAAATAAAGCTTGTGCTAAGTTTTCTCTTCATTACTACTCTTGCTCTTAGCTCTCTTTGCTTTGTTTTTACTGAGTTATGCTTCTCCTCAGTTACCAGAAGCAGTACTAAAATAATAAGTCTTTAAAAATAAATCAGATAGAATAATAAAAGGTGCTCTATCAAAATAACCCACACGAGCAGGAGTGTTCATTAATTAGATGTAAATGTGGACACTAGTAAATCACAGCAGATAAAGACAGGGAGAGAAAAATTAAACAATCCCACCTGCAATTTGTAATATATTCTATTAAAATGGAAGGAGATGTTCCACAGGCAAGTTTGAATTATTACTGTGCTATATATCTCTTCCTCTCATGTGTGTAACAAAGGAAGAGAGGAAAAAAAAGAAAATATTGCAGTGATCTTATTGTTCCTTTAAAACAATTTACGAGTGAAATGGGAACATGTTTTCTTCCCAAAAAATAGTCACATAATACTCCATCTTCACATATATTCCTTAAAACTGTTCTTCTTCTGAAAAACTATAGTAGCAGATTGGTAATATTTCCCATGCAGGACAATTCACAGCCCATGTGAACAAGCCTTGCTTCTGAGAGTATGACGACATTTGAAAAGTGGCTTAGCTTACTAAATTTAAAGTTAACATTTAGCAGGTTCTACAGGACTCATGTTTAGCAAGCAGAGGGTAATAAACCAAGTGGTATTATTTTTCATCATCTTTAAAAAAGTAATTCCCTTAAGACTAAAAGGTGCTCTGGGGAAGGAGACCCTGTATTGATTCTTCCCTTTTTTGCAGGAGGTGATCCGGTTCATGTAAGAATGAGTTCTGTTTAATTAGTGTGGCAGTAGCCCCTGGTTTGACTCTGTTTTTGCAGTTCTTTACAACTTCCTTTGCCAAACTGTCCCTGGAAAAAAAAATAAATCCAAAGGGACTGAAAGAAAAGGAAATGGGAATTTTTTTGCTTCTTGTGCACCTACTCACTGGCAGAGCACAGAAAATAGAAAACTCCTTTATTTACACTAAGTTCTACTCAGTAACAACTAAAAAAATCAATTCAACATTATTCTCATACTAAATCCAAAACACAGCACTGTACCAGCTACTAAGAAGAACATTAACACTATCACAGCTGAAAATGATGTTTTCCAGACAGACTTAAGGGTTGTCCACAGGGAAGCAGGTTGTTCAGCTATTATTACTTGAATGGTTTTCAACTCCCCTGATGTCCACCAAGGCTAAGAGACAGTGTTATCGGTACTTTGGCTGAACACCCGGTGTCCATATACACACAGGAAAAATAACAATAAAGACTACTTCCCCACAAAAGGCATTTTCCTCCTCCAAGAACAGCCATCTATCCCGTGCAACCATCCCAGAAGAGAAGAAAGAAGTTGTTTCTTTCTCGTCTCTTTATATCTGAGCTGACATAACATGGTATGGAATAGCTTATTGGTAAAATATACATCAGGTGACCTATCCTAATTCTGTTTCCCTCCCAGGGAGGGTTACAAACTCTCTACAATCTCCACCCCCCTATTCCATACCATTTTTCATCACACTCATATCCCATATTCACCTATATACCACTCTTACACAGGTCTTGTCTTCTACAGTTGTCTTATCGTTGAGTACCAGCATCAGCTTAGTTCGGGTCTTTCTCATCTAGTGGTTTATTTCCTGCAACATGCAACTCAGAATATGAATTAGTTTTTTCCCAAGGTTAAATCTCCTTGGGAAACACACTGGGTTTCTCCGTCTTCTCTCATTGTCCACCAAGTATATCCTGGTCCTTGAGCAAAGACAATCCCATGAATGGGTTTGCCTTTGCTCGAGAGAGGGTTAGCCCAAACTGCTTTACCTAACATGCCTCTCAACTGAATTACTGGGACTTTGTCTCCACCCACAGTGTGAAGGGACTCTGATTCGGCAGGGCCAGCTTGATTGACGGAGCCTCTAGTATTGACTAGCCATGTAGCCTTTGCTAGATGCTGATGCCAATTTTTGAAAGGCCCCCATCCAATACCTTCAGCGTAGTAGAGGATATGATATACCCTTTCAATGCCATGTTCCCTTGCCCAAGTAGTAACTAAACTGTTTTACGAATTAGTCCCATTGTCCAACTCAATTTGCTCTGGAGTGCTGTGTCACCACAGTACTTGCTTTTTAAGACCCAGAATGGTATTTTGAGCAGTTGGTGAGGAACCCAACAAGTCTCTAACCATGGTTGCTTCCACCATGGTGAGCACATAGTGCGTACCTTGGCGAGTCTGTGGCAGTGTGATATAGTCAATCTACCAGGCCTCCCCATATCTATATTTATCCCAACATCCATCATACCATAGGGGCTTCACTCTTTTTGCTTGTTTAATGGCAGTGCATGTCTCACAATCATGGATGACCTGGGAGATAGTGTCCATGGTTAGATCCACCCCTCAATCTTGCATCCGTCTATAGGTGGCATCCCTGCCTTGATGGCCTGAAGCATCATGGGCCCATCGAGCTAGGAGACTCTCCCTTGTGCTGTCAGTCCAAATCTACCGGTAACACCTTAACTTGTGCAACTCGGTCTGCTTGTTTGTTGTTGTGATGTTCCTCATTAGCTTGATTTTTGGGTACATGGGCCTCTACATGGCAGACTCTCACAGTCAACTTCTCAACCCGAGCAGCAATGCCTTACCACAAATCAGCAGCCCAGATGAGTTTTCCTCTACACTTCTAATTAGTCTTCTTCCATCGATCCAGCCACCCCATAGAGCATTGGCTATTATTCACGAGTCAGTGTAGAGGTAAAGCCTTGGCCATTTATCTCGTTCGGCAATATCCGGGACCAATTGAACAGCTTTGAATTCTGCAAATTGACTTGACTGACCTCCTTCAGTAGCTTCCGCCACTTGTCAGGTGGGACTCCAGATAGCTGCTTTCCACTTCTGGTTCTTCCCTACAATACTGCAAGAACCATCAGTGAATAGGGCATAATGTGTTTCTCCTTTGGATGACTGATTGTACGGTGGAGCCCGATCCACTTGTTCTTCCTCCTCATCTGCCAGACTGAAGTTTATGTCTTCAGGCCAATTTCTTATGATCTCTAGAATTCTGGGGTGATTCGAGTTTCTGATTCAGGTATGCTGTGTAATCAAAGCAATCCGCTTACTCCATGTAGCATCAGTAGCATGATGTGTAGAGGGCTCTTTTCCCTTGAACATCCAGCTCAGCACCGGTAGTCAGGGTGTCAGGAGAAGCTGTGCTTCTGTGCCAATCACCTCTGAGGCTGCTTGTATTCCTTCATAAGCCACTAGGATCTCCTTCTCCATGGAGGTGTAGTTGGCTTCAGATCCTCTGTAGCTTCAGCTCCAGAAACCGAATGGTCAGCCTTGAATCTCACCAGGCATTTTTTGCCAGAGGCCCCAGGAGGGACCATTATCCCTGGCTGCAGAATAAAGTACATTTTTCACGTTTGGTTCTGTGCTGACTAGTCCAAGGGCCACAGCGTGTGCAGTCTCCTGCTTAATATGTTTAAAGATTTGCTGTTGTTCAGGACCCCACTGGAAATCATTCTTCTTACGGGTCACTGAGTAAAGAGGGCTCATGATTTGGCTGTACTCAGGAATATGCATCCTCCAAAAACCTGTGACCCCTAGGAAAGCTTGTATTTCCCTCTTGTTATTCGGTGGAGCCATTGCTATGATCTTATTGATGACTTCTCTTGGAATCTGACGATGTCCATTTTGCCATTTCACCCCTAGGAATTGAACTTCCTTGGCAGGTCTCTTGACCTTATTCTTTTTGATGGGAAAACTGGCTTTGAGAAGAATCTGGATGATTTCCTCTCCTTTTTCGAAAACTTCCTCTGCTGTGTCCTCCCATACAATAATATCATCAATATATTCTTTGTGTTCTGGAGCCTCATCCTTCTCTAGTGCAGCCTGAATCAGTCCATGGCAGATGGTGGGACTGTGTTTCCACCCGTGGGGCAGTCGGTTCCAGGTATACTGCGCTCCCCTCCATGTAAAAGCAAACTACGGCCTGCACTCTGCTGCTCAGGAGATGGAGAAGAACACATTTGCAATATCGACAGTGACGTACCACTTTGCTGCCTTGGACTCCGGTTCGTATTGGAGCTCCAACATGTTTGGCACAGCGGCACTCAACAGCAGGGTAATTTAATTCAAGCCGCGATAGTCTACAGTCAGACTCCATACAGGCCAAATGGGGCTATTGAAAGGTGAGTGGGTCTTGCTGGCCATCCCTTGGCTCTCCAGCTCTTGGATCATCTTATGGATGGGAATCACAGAATCTCGGTTCGTTCGGTATTGTCGTCTATGTACTGTTGTAGTGATCGTGGGCACTTGTTGATCCTTGCAACAATATTACAATGGAAGGATCTTCTGAGAGGCCAGACAGGGTAGATAATTGTTTAAATTTCTCTGTAGCCACTGTGGCTACACCAAAAGCCCATCAATACCCCTTTGGATCTTTGAATTATCCTCTCTTGAGGTAGTCAATGCCAAGGATGCAAGGGGCCTCTGGACCAGTCACAATGAGATGCTTTTCCCATTTGTCTCCCATTAAACTTACTTCAGCCTCTAGCACTGATAATTCTTGACTTCCTCCAGTTACTCCAGAAATCCAAAGGAACTCTGTGCTTTTATGACTCGATGGCATCAAAGTGCACTGTGCACCAGTGTCTACTAGAGCTCGATATCTCTGTGGATCCAATGTACCAGGCCATCAAATCCACACAGTCCAGTAAACCCTATGACCACTTTCTTTCTCCTGGCTGAAGGCAGGGCCCCTCTATTGTTCTTGGTTAGAGTATTCACTGTCTGACCTTTGCACTGCCCAATCAGAGGTCTCCTCATCAGGATCACAGGAGTTGATCTCAGTCTTTTTGCATCTCAAAAGTTGCTGATTTCTTTCTGGGGTGCAGAGGTTTGAAATGCCACAGCGACATGTTGGATACATGCATGCAGCGCCTCTGCCGCTAATCTGAGTCCACTCTCACACCCCACCATCAGCAGTTTGCCAGTAACTCGTGACTGCTCTCACTGCGTGGACAGTTGGCCGCCCGTGGGTCTCCTGGTCCTCCAACACCTGGATCCCAGTGACTTTTAGCAGGGTCCTGTGTGGCGAGAGTCCTAGATGCACTCAGTAGTGCCAGAGCAGAGGGACCTCCACCATCCTGCAGTCTCCTGTCCCTGCGTGATGACGCAGGTAATAACTCGCCTAATTGCGGTTTGAGGAAAATGTTATCTTCTCCTGCCGAATTTTGCAGCAAACAGTCAAGAAGGTTATTACTAGTTTTGGAGGACTGTTTTTTTAAGAATCTTAAAGTCTATCCTCCATGGCTCAAGAATTTTTGCTGCTTGTTTAAAGGATTGTTCATTAGTTTCTGAGACAAAGTGTTTAAACATGTGTTTCAGGATTATTTGTATCCCATGTTCCCTAGTTATCATTACAAAGTCTTTAAAAAATAATTACCAAGTTCACGGACCACTCCTCCAGAAGTCCTGCTTCTGAGGCCAAAATTTCTTCAGTTCAGATCTGTGCAGTCACCCACAGAAAACAGAGAGAGCAGCTGCCTCTGTTCCAGCCAGACCGTTAGCCGGTGAACTTCTGAATATTAGAAGGGGCCCATGCCCCACGATTGTGGCGACATTAGTGGATGGTTAAAAACTAAGCAATTCCAGGTATGGGGTAGAAAACTGGAATACTTTATTGAATCATATGAACACAATTTAAGGGCCCTTGGGGTTGGACATGGTAATGAGGAGGATGAGCTATGTTAATTAGGGGATGGATCATGCTAACTAGAGGATTACACAATTTTTTGCTGCAGTTACACAGGTGATTAATATTTTCCCTTAGCTAGGATCACATGGAGGGAAAAGGACAAAGGGATTTCTACGTGGTCTGATAATATCATCACAAAGTCTTTCCATATATTGCTGGACAAGACAGGCCAATCAACATAGCTAAATATTAATAAGTCTTGTGATAGAGTGTCCTCAGAGCAAGGAGTTTCTCCCAACTCCTGCTGTCCACAGCCTGCTACATAATCCCATCAGCTCTTTCTCTGCTAATATTATATTTTTGGGATCCAAAAATGGATCAAGATATTTCCCCCTAAAATCACTCAAATTTTTAGTGTAAATCATACTTAACTCATACCATACTGAGTATTGGAAGGGCTCGATCTCTTGTTTCCACACTCCTGTTTAATGTGCATGACAAAATGTTCTTACAGGCTGCATCAGACATTGTTGAATAAGTAGTTTTCTCTGTCTGAAAGCTTTCTGTTGCTACCATTATAAAAGTTCTTCTTTCTGCTCCTGATCATATGACAAGATGTTGGCACTCTCCTGCATGAAATGTATATTAATTTCCCTGTGAATGATAACAAAAAGGTAACTAAGAGATAATTTAACACAGCAGATTAAGGTATAAGTATCAAGTGAATAGTTCCTTTAGACAGCTTTTACTCTTTTTTTTCTTTCTTTCTCTAGTTTTTTTGTCATATAAGGTCTCGGCTAAAGTCTCTTCCAGAAATTTCTTAAGGATTCAAGCACAAACAATGAACATTCATAATATGAAAAAAAATGCTAAACATACTGCACTATTTTATTTGTTCCAACAGAATATTCATTTTCATTGATAAAATCTCTTTTTTCTTCTTCTTCCTTATGAATCTACTCATTGTCACAATTTGTGTTGTCTCTGATTCCAACAGTGATATTTCTGCTTTAAATTCCTAAGTACAGTCAAAACGCAAAGCTTGACTCACCAGTTGTTTAAGAAACTTGATCTCTTCAAATAGGTGTATAAGGACATTAACATTTCAAGAATGAACATCAGGATATAACAAACTTTATTTCTACCACTGTATTGATTGTAGAACATAAAAAAAATGCATGATTTGGGGATTTTTTTCTAGAATATGACAGTAAGTTGGCCTTATGCACTGAATGGCCCTTACTATCAAGTGTACAGTGCTTTTGTTATGAATTTTTTGCACATGTAAAAAGCATAATTTTTTACTGTGTCACAATTCATTTGAATAAAATTGTTTTTCTGGTAAAAGACTTGAAAGATACCAATGTACAAAACCAATCCCCTGCTGAATTTTCTTTTTTTTTTCCTCTTTTTTTCTTAATTACAAACCAAAGGCACTAGAGTTGTTGAAAAAGAACTGCAAATCTTGGTGTATAAACAAAAAAAAATACTGTTTTTTTCTACTCTGTTCTGCTTGGGTAAAATTAATTTGGCTGAACACCAGCATTCATTAAAAAATTCTTTTTTAGAAAGTGAGGAAAATTGCAGTCACTCTCCCAATGTACATTTAATAGTATGTTAAGGTCAATTTTTTGTGATACTTTCATAGACAGTTTTCTTGCCTCCATCCGGATAATTTTTTTTCACAAGAGGGTCATACCAATCATTATAGTCTACTCATTCATAACCTTTTTTATACTCCCTAATCCCAAAATTGCCAATTAATGTGAAGCTAAAAAATTTGAGTTATCTCAGCTACCTGAGAGAACTCTAACTAGATTAGAAATCAATACGGTACACAGTACCATAGATCTGAAGATCTCTGTCTCATATTCCTCATGATATAGTACAGGTTAAGGGCTTGTCAAAGTGTGTTCTTGATAATTTATAAATGGGGACATTATATCTGTACAGATTAAGCTAACTGTCCCAGCTCACAAAAGATGTTTGCAGTAGCAGCAAGAACGGGACCCAGCTCCTTCAAACTGCAGAAAATATCTTAACTGGTAACACCATCCTCATCTATTCTCTAATTAAAGTAGAAGGATCTATATACAAACAAGCTTGTTTGCTCTTACACCTAAAATGCTTTCAGTAGCCTTTCATTCACATAAAAACATCTATATATCCTTTAAATTTTGGTTAACATTCAAGATATGACATTCAGCATAGGGTTAGATGATAGTACAAGCTAGCAGGGATACAAGATGAGCAAGAGCATCTTTCAACATGACGTCAGTCAAGCCAGTTGCTACAAGCAGCAAATTCAAGTATGTGAATATGGGACTTCTAGCTGTCCCTTCTGCCCCAACATCAGTGTAAGCAGCAGATTTCAACAAGTTTCCAGACTAGGTAAATCAAATTAGTTTGTGGCTATTTTTAAGAAGGTGAAGTCCCAAGCCTTCATTCTCAAGTTTGGAAGCTAAAATGTGACAACAACCCTGACACACACACTTCAATATCTAAAAGACAGTGTCTTTGGGAAACAGATTACTTACATGTGCAAGTTTTTCACAGCACAAGAAGTGAAGAACAGCATAGGAATTATAGAACGGTTTACTTCCCATGACCAAACCACAAGAACAAAATTATAGGAGAGGCAGTACGACATGCTGTGTCTCAGTACATACACCATCTGTGTTCCTCAGAAGAAATAAGCTTATTTTCCAGTACATTAAAGAATATATTTCTTCTCTTTTGGGTAACCATCTCAGACAGACATACATTTCCAAGGAAAAGGCTGCATCCATTTTTTTAAACATCTCACTTTTGAAATATTTTCTGTAATTATGTATAGAAATAGAATTAAGATTTCTGAACACACTGCTTCTGGAAATCATCTTGCTGAAAACTGGCCTTGGTATCGTTAATTCTGAATAGTTTGATTTAGTCAGCTGCGTAGGTTTTGTAAGATTCACTACAGAGAAATAAGAGTGCAGGGGGATTTTCGGGCAAAAGCCCAGATTCTACTCCTGTTTGACATGAGGGACAGTGCTTTTCTCCACAAACATCTCCCCTAATATTGAAAGTTAAAATCTGCTCAGAACTAATACAGTGAACAGAAAGTTGGAACACAACATAATAAAAAGAAGAATCATGGGAAACATATGGGACAAGTGAAAAGCAGAATTTAGACTGAGGCAATAAAATTGGAATTTCCCTTGAATTACAAGCAGTACTCTCTTAAGCTGTCATTTAGTTAAAGCATACTGAAAGTACAATAGGCACCAGTACTACATTGCAGCTGAGTACAAGATATTCGCTTAACAGGGCTGCCAGAGAGTTTTAAAAGTAGTTTTAACAGTCTCAGTGATATGCCAGAATGGACAGTCAAATAGGTATCTTTATCCCCAAACTTCTACATCTACTTTAGCGAACACAATGTTGTGAAGTAAAGAGAATAAATCCTGAAACCAAAAACCCAGAGTGCATCCTGGTAACAAGCTATGACTACAACTATAGAAAGACAAGGCAGTAGTGATGGTAATTTCCAGATGCATCTGCGTGTGTCCTCCAAAGGTTTCAGTGATTACACACTCAGATTGGTAAAGTAGGTTGATGGAACATCACTTACATTGACACAATATGCAACTGGCATGCCTTTTTAAATGGCAGGAACCATTAAAAGAGCTTCATTTAAGTCTGTGCATCCACAGCCACTGCAGGAGAGCATCAGCTAAAGGGCAGGTACAGTTGTCCTTGTGTGCACAGAAGTGTTACTGAAATCAGCAAAGAAAAATCTGGAAATCAAAATCACAGTGTTTCCTTGGCCTCTATGTCATATTCCTGGAGTACTGTAAATGCTCTATTTGCTTCCATTTACAGGCCTTGTAGATTGTGTAGTTAGGTAAACATGTGTCTGTGGTTAACCTTAAGGAACACATAATTAAATCCATCCAGAAATATGTTCCCTGGCTGGTTGCTGAAACAGTCATTAGAACTGGAGAAAGGTGCTCTGTTTCTGCAGATCTTCCTTGTCGATACTGCTCACCAAAAATGCAATACTAGTACAAGCAGGTACACTTTGGTTTATTTCACTGAGTTTATCCAAACAACCTTTGACTTCAGATGGAGATTTTCTATTTCAGAATTAAATCAAGAGACTATTAGAAAACTGTTCATCAGGAAGCATTACAGCTCCTCAGCTCCATAAGAACCCCACCTATCTCAACAAATGGTAAACAAGATCATAGGTTATTAAAATATGCTACAAAAATATGTATTAAGAATAGTTCAATTATTTGGCACAGGACATGCATAAACACAGTGCAACCTGGATGTGATATACCTAGATGTTGGTGAAATGAAGGTTGAACATGAGCTGATGTAAATCTGCAGAGCAAAAGCAGCATTTTACCAACACATCTGTAACTTGATTTGCGTTGCCTCGCCTTGTTCTGTGTCCTTTTCAAATTTTCAGCTGTATGTTTTCTAAAAAAAAAATAGATTGAACTTTAGACAGGATAGGAGGTTTATTTACTTTTCTTTTTTTAAGTTCCATTTTAAGCTTTTTGCATTAACTGTGAGAACTATTCTTCTAACAGACAAAACTGAAAATTAAGATTTTTATGTCAGTAAAAATACATACAGGTTTCATGTATGTTTCATATATTTAACATAGAGCAAAGATGTGGATTGCACTCTACTGTAGGAAAAATTCAGGATTTGAAGGTGATTTTTTAAAAATCTTTCTCTCTTTCATTTCCTCATTCCTGTTGTCACAGAAATGCTTCCAGCTCTCTGTCACTCTTTCTTCTGTGCTATGCTATGTACAAGAAACATGGTAAAGCTTGTGCAGTTAATTAATAAAGAAAAATCTCTTCTGATGACAGTTCTGAAATGGTACCCAACTTTTGTCATGGTTTAGCAATGGCGTTCCCCAATTTAGTACTCCAACTAAAAAGACTACCACGAGCCTTGACCTCTCTCCTCCCTTCCCTCCAGTGAGAGAGACAAAAGGCAGAGATTATGGGTTTGAGATAGGAAACAATTTATTGGAAATAGCAATGAGATAAAGAAATTAACAGTAACAACAATACTAATAACAAAAGTGCACAAAATGGAGGTGATTTACATGCAAAAATGCTCCGCAAGCCTAACCTGAAGCAGTGCAACCCTGAGACAATGAACAACGGTGGGTAGGTTCTTACCGCGCTACACTTTGTTCCAGCCGAAGCCATACCCTCCTTCCTGGAAACAGGAGTCCTTTACTTCCATCCCCCTTTGTGATATGGTATAAAATAACAAGCTAGACACACCCACATGGCTCCAGGCTCCACCACCTCATGGCTACTGAAAAAAAATTAACTCTGTCCTACTCAAAACCAGGACGTTACCCACCACTTATTTGTTACCATCTATGTCATGCCCAGATCATACACCTCCCAACTATATACATATACATATACATATACATATACATATACATATACATATACATATACATATACATATACATATACATATACATATACATATACATATACATATACATATACATATACATATATACAAGCACAAGTATCGTTTCCATAGTCAATGGTCATCCCTCCAAGATGTCTGTGGAGTTTATTTAGTCCATGACTGTGGGTTCTATCCATGCCAGATATCTTCCAGTGCAGGAGGGCTGATGTACTCTCGATAGGTTGCAAGCTGCATCAGGAGTTCATGGCTGGTATATTTGGAGCAGTCCATCCTCCTTGTCCATGGGAGTTATGGCATACAGTGGCAGTGTCATTCAGCAATCAGTATTATACAATTCAGCATTAGAGATGGTTCTCACCCAAGAATCAAATCCCCTCAAGGTAAATATTGTGTTTCCTTGTCCCTCTGCGCTACCCGATGAAGTAATGCATTACCCAGCCAGCTGCTTGAGCAAAAACAATTCCACACATGGGTTTACCTTTGCTTGAGGCAGGACTAATCCAAACTGTATTCCCTAGCACATTTCTATATGCACTACAGGGACTTTGTGGGACTTTATCCACTTTTATGGTACATGGACATTTTGACTGGCCGGAGACAGCTCAACTGGTAGAGCCTCAAGCCTGGTAGAGCTTAACTAACCAAGTGGCCTTTGCTAAATGTAGAACCCAATGTTTGAAGGTCCTACCTGAATTTCCTGGGAAGGTCCCTTAACCTTCTTTTCTTTTATGGTAAATTTGGCCTTCAGGAGCATCTGGATTATCTTTTCCCCTTTCTCAAACACTTCCTCTGCTGTGTTGCCCCATATGATTATATCACTATATTGTAAGTGTTCTGGACCCTTACCCTTTTCCAGTGCAGACTGGATCAGTCCATGGCAAATAGCGGGGCTGTGTTTCCACCCCTGGGGCAGTCAGTTCCAGGTGTACTGGATGCCCCTCCAGGTGAAAGCAAATTGTGGCCTGGACTCTGTTTTTAAAGGAATGTAGAAAAATGCATTAGCAATGTCAATGTGGCACCACTTTGCTGCCTTGGACTCCAGTTCATCCTGAAGTTCCAGCATGTCCAGCACAGCAGCACTCAGTGCTGGTGTGACTTTGTTCAAGCCACAATAGCCCATTGTCAGTCTCCACTCTCCATTGGGATCACTTACTGACCATTTAGGACTAAAGGGTGAGTGAGTCTCGCTGACCACTCTCTGGCTCTCCAGTTCACAAATCATCCCATGGATGGGGGTCACAGACTCCAGCTGGTGTGGTGTTGTCGATGGTGCACTGGTGTGGTAGCGATCGGTACCTCTTGTTCTTTGACCCTCAGCAGTCCCACAGCAGAAGGGTCCTCTGAGAGACCGGGCAAGGTATTCCACTGTCTAATTTCCTCTCTCTCCACAGCAACTTTCCCAAAAACCCAACTATGTCCCTTCAGGTCCTTAAGTACTCTCTCCTGAGATAATCTATGCTGAGGACACACAGGGCCTCTCTGCCAATTGCAACGGGGTGTTTTTGCCATTCATTCCCGGTTAGGCTACTTCAGCTTCCTGTACACTCACCATGCTGAGAGGAATATGTTATGTGAGAGAAGAAACGGGTGAAGAAGGAACTCTCACAGTCATCAAACTAGTTCAAATCATCTAACTTTTTTACCTTACTGTAGGATCTCTGGCTGCCAAACACCAGATGATAAAGCATAGCCAGAATGTTATGGAGGAAAGGGAGAAGAGGTTAGAAAAAATATTTGGGTAGAAAATATTGAGAACACAGCATCTCACAATTCTGGCAAGCTTTCACAGTGTACTTTTTGCCTACTCTAGAATCACAAGCATATGTGAGAAAATTATATGTAAAAGACTGAACTACCACCTTAAATGGAAGAAAAAAATGCAAGAACAACCTAGCAAGCAGAGCCTGGAATAGCAATACTGTAAGAACAATTTTGAGGAATTGAAAGTTTTGGATAAATTTCAGAAGAGCGTCTTAAATTTCAAGTGCTTCTCTCAACAAAATGTGGTCTCCAGAACTTAAGGTACCCATTTTGCAACCTCCATTTCTGTGCTAGAAAGCTTTGTACAGTTCACATCAGTACATTGTACAGTAACATCAAAGCTTGCCAAGTTAGCATTCTGCAGTTATTCTTGAATAACTGACTGTCAGTTGGTTTTCCTCATCTGTCCAAGTAAACTTTATAGCTGAATGCAGAATAAATTTCTCTACCATCACTACCATTTTTCAGCTTGTAGACTAAATGAATCTGCACAAGAAAAGGACTCCATTATAGAGGAATTTTTTCAAGCAAACTGTATCAGCAGTTCAGAGAGTGGTGAAAGCAGAGGAAAACAGACATACTTCCAACCATTCAAACAGGAAGACCGAATTCCCGGTCCCCTACGGAAAGGCCAGCAGCTTAAAACAGGACCAAGTGAACTTAATTTAAGCACTACATTTAATGGTAAACACTGAATTTCAAAATGCACTTCTACTGACATAATGGCTTATTTTTCCTGTTAATTACTGGATTTGCTCAGTCTGGCAGCTTTGTTATGGTATTCCTTTAATTTCTTCAGAGCCAGTTAAATCTAACATAACATAGCTGGTAATTTTCAGGACAGAATCAACTATAAACATGGCTGCCTGTCTAAACGGAGCCCAAAGAACCAAGACTTTCTGTGGAAAGTGTGGTATGTGTATGCACAGACATGGTGTAAAACTGTTTCATTTTATGTTGACAGCTAGTTTATATTTGTTTCTCAGCTGCTCAAGAAGCTTTGTTTGCAACTTATCATATCCCTGTCATGCAGCAGCAGCATTTTATGAAAAAATACCAAACTTAGAATAAACCTAAGTGCATATCACCAGTTCCTGTAATTTGCAATAACAAACCTTTCATCTTTTTTCAAAATCTGCCACTCCCAGGATCAAGCAGCTGCACAGGAATTTCAGCTTTCAGATGTATAAAAGTGAGTCTCAAACCTTTATAACCAAAGAAAGAAGCTGAAAATATATGGCAAGTCTATTTCAACTCCTCAAAGACACCAAAACAAATCTGAAAGCCTCGAGATGCCCTCATCATATACTTTTTGTGGAAGTCAGAGGAGTCTACCTCCTGGGGTTTTTTAATTTGGCGTTGGCACTACTGCAAGTGTCTCATTATCTTCTGCAATTGCAGTAAGTGTTATAAGTAAAAAAGTTCAGTATAAAAGAAGGCAGCAATGAGTCCTAAGTGCTAAGTCCATATCGAGTCAAACACACTTGCACATACCTTCTCACTCAGTGTTGTCTCTTGGCTAAGGTGAAGGGCTAGAGATACTTCTTTACAACACAATTTGGCAATGTGTCAGAGACCTCAAGTCAGCTCTGAGCATGCTTTCATAGTTGTCAGGAGTGCTAGTTAGCTGACGTATAGTGCAGGCTGATGCAGCTGCCCAGTGAGCAGGACATTGACTGGAGTCAGGCAGTGCTTACATGGGTGTCTCTGGAACATTGCTCCCTTTACCGGTACACAAGCAGTCACAGCAGTCTCCATGAAGGTGGTCTTGCTGTGATGGTTCAACAGCAGCATTCATTAACGCCACCATACAGTTCCCAGGGTTAGGCATAGTAATGCAAGGAAAGATCTGCTGACAGCATGCAGTTAAAATGACCTCTGAAGGATAGTCTGAAGCGCTTCACCACCAGACAATTTCCCAAACCTAATCACTGCCGTAAACCTCTCTTCCCTATGAGAAGTCTAGAGAAGGAAGGTGTTCATAAGGGACTACGAGGACAATTACTCAGAAATAGAAAGGGGCTTTAAGAGCTATTAGAGTAGCTTTGATTCTTTGTAATGTGACCTTTATCATCACAGGCAAGAGTTCACAAACCCTGGGCTCCATTTGAATAGATTGACATTTAGATTCTACTCCTTGTTGAAAACTATTTACTGGCCTTCAACAAGATATGTTTTTACCAAAATTTTTTAACAGCAAAATAGGCATAATGTTTACATAAAACTCAGAAGTCTTTTTGCTAGTATTAATAAAATAATTTGAGAATCTAGAATAAAGCAGATACTATGAAACACGTAATTTTAAAATTTACCTTAACCTTTCTGTTAGATGATGCAAGGAGAGTCAGAAAAAAACAGTTAGAGATCTTCCTTCCAGGGCAGAAAATTATAAAGATTTCAGCTAGGTTGTGGCTCATAATTGCTGGGCATAAAAAAATTAAACAAAAGTTGATCAAGTAGACTGAAAGTCAGCATTAATTTGGGAAACCACAGCAGCTGAAATAAGGGAGTACAGGCTTTTTCACCCCAGCTTATTCCCTCAGGTCCCTCCCTATTTGTAAAAGTCCAGAGTCTGGGAGTACTTTCTATCCTAGTTTGGTGTTCATGGAGACAACATCCTAAACCCTACAATGTTAATGTCTCCATGTCATTGTACCTATTTTGCTATTAAATAAAATATCTGTCTCTTGTATATTTATAAAATTAACGAGACAGAAAGGCAGGAAAGCAGAGATGAGAAAAACATGCAAATGAATCCACTTAAATTTCTTGGTTTTCATTGTTACACATTGTCAGAGAATTCCACGCAACAGTAACGTTTCATGTTTCTCAGCTGTACCTCCAAAATCCCAGTAGCCAAAAAGCAGAGCAATTCACACATTTTTGTTCAGCCTCAGAAAAAGAACTCTGGAATCTTTTGTTCCTCAAGAAGGTTAAAGGGAAATTTGTAGGCTAAAGGTCTTTTACCTCATCAGAAAAGCAGTGCTCAGCACAATATCCAAAGAATAATAGGATACAGAAGTGATTGTCTTTCGAAAAACAGTCAGTGCAGAAGACGAGTAAAAGCAAGTTGTTGCACACAGACCAGGCTCTGCACTCACTGAATAGCTGCCAAAATAGGTCATGATCCATCCTTATAATGAACAGTTAAGAAATGGAAGTAGGGAAAAATATAAAAAGTTTTAAATATGGTGGGTTTTTTTAAACAGAAAAAATAATCAAACAATCTACTGTAAATCATAACTATTATAAGGAGAGGAAATTATCCTCCAAATAAGCAAAAGGTTCTGGAAAAAAATAGTTCACAGAGATATTTTTTCCAGAAACTCTCACTTCATTATCCTCGTAAAAACCACTTAAAATTGTTGAATTATCTTCAGCCATTGTGAGTCTGTTTATTTCCAGCTGCAAGCTGTATAGAAATGCACACTGTTCAAAACTTGGAATTTATTAAAAAGTGGTTAACAGCAATGTGAATTCCAGCCAGCTGAAAAGAAAAAGGGAGAATATTAAACCAGAAAATATTGTTATTCTGACCTTTCTCAGCACCATAATTTCAATCTGTTTATTTACAGAAATCTTAAAGAGACATGAACTAAAAAAGGATTGTACTATGGTACTCCTGTCAATTATGCTAACCTGGAGAAGAGAACAGAATTTTATTGGAGAATATGCGTCTCATGCTTTTCAAATGAGGCTGAATACTCACCTTCCCCCGGAACTCTATTTTTCTGGAGCGGGTGGTGGAGGGGAAGAAGGAGGAGGAGGGAGAAAACAGGAAGGGGGAAAGGAGGGGAAGTTTAGTGATTAAAATCACTTACCCTTTTGTTTAAATATACAGTGTGTATATTTCCCAAGGGTACTCAGTTTACTAGGGCAACTTCAGCACAGGAATTTTAAGTCAGTTTTATAGATCCAAAACTGGTATCGTATAAACTTCTAGTTTGTCAGTCTCTTCTTGGAACAGGGTCTACATTGGAAATGTGTCAGTAATGTTATGGCATTATGAAGATCTGGTTGACTAAACCACTTATTATATTTATCAATGGACCCAATTCTGCAGTGTAATGGGCACCTTTAATCCCACATAAATCCTCTTTTTTTTTTCTTATTTTCTGAGATTGTGCTCAAAAGCAATATGTCTTCTCAAATTTATCCTGGTCCCATAATTTCTTAAAATACTATTTTTTCATTTCAGACATAAGTCAATACTGAAATTAATTATATGTTATATACAGCAACTGTTTTATATCTCTCTTCGAAAGCCAGGTGGAGATTAAAACTAAGATCTAAGATGCTCTAAACTGCATCTCTTCCCCAAAGATATTCACATCTACATGTGCTTTTTCCTTAGCAAGGTTATTGTTCTATGAACTGTTGACTATATCATAAATAAAAGTGAGAAAGTGTAATTAATGTTACCCTGGGAACAATAACTTCAGCATTTTTTGACCATGTGACTCAACTCATTAGCTGAGGTTATGGAGTTTTTGTAACCTACGTAAATTCTTGTACGTATCAGGAGGCATACTTCCGTTGTAATGTTTTAAATCAATTTTTACAGAGGAAATCACAAAATATTTCCAGCTGAATATTCTCTCTAACATTTGTTTTTCCTTTTTCTTGCTATATCATACCCTTGTTTCGTGAGTTTTTGTACCTCTTGTCCTAGAAATGTTCTGTTACCTTTTTTTTTTTTCCAGCGTGTTTTTGCTCTCTGTTTAACCTGCCTGTAAAATTTTTATTCACGTAATTCTTCTAATATCCTTTCTATTCTAATCCTTCCTTTTTACTTAGCACTAGTGAGGCTGTACGTAGAAGAGACATGGACATTATGGAGTGAGTCCAGCACAGGGCTACAAAGATGATAAAAGTAGTGAAGCATCTGTCACACAAGGAGAGGCTTGATAATCTACTGTATTGCTCTTGGTTTCCTGTAAGTTTCTGTGGTCTTTTGTCATAGGCTTTGTGTGTGATTCCATTTAAATTCTGTGCCCCCTGAGAGACCTGCATATGGCCCATTGCTAAAAACTGAGAGGCAAATCCATAGATTTTTGACTCATTTGAATTCAGGAGTGTGAGGTCTAAGCTTGAAACAATTAAACTGATTAAATATAAAATAAAACTGAAACCATCCCAAGCAGATAGATCTCTCAACTTGAGGGTTGGAGAGTTCAGTCAGAGTTTAGAAACGAGGAGTGGAAATCTAATCTGAAAGCATTTTAGGACTTGTACTTTGTGGAATGAGAACCAGAAGTTTCTGCTTCAGGGCCAAGGGTGCAATCAATATGCTTGATATTATATACAGTCAATGTGGGGAGAAACTCAGCACTCAGATTCAAGAGCAGGCTGTGATAGTGTGTTTTTCCCTTTTCATCCCTTTACTCATGCACAGAATCATTCACACTGGCTGTCTCTGCCACCCCATTCAGAGCCAAGTTGGGAAGACTAGCTGTTCCGCTTTCATGTGTTTCAACAGTTTGAGTGTCTCAGTTCTCCTGAGCTGGAGCCAGACAACTGCAAGAAGACTCATTCTTCAGTGATCTGATCAAACAAGGAATTTCTGGAGCACTCACGGAAGAACCCAAACTCCAGGAAATTTTACACCCTCTTTCCAGACTGTAAAAGCTAGATAGGTTCAATTAATCTATCCTCTCAAAACAGAGCTTCTGCTTTTTATTTCACACAGCTTTATTACCTAAGCAACTGTTTACAGGAAACCCTTTAGCAGATCCCTTGATCAATTCAGCTCATGAATAATCTGTTTGAGTCTGTTTATACTCATTGGGTTGTCTCGAGACAGCAATCTTACACCTTATCTTGAAATGCATTGTATCACTAGAAGAAAACACTGAAAGCTGAGGCTCCAAACCAACTGATGAAAAAGATTAAACAGTTTCTAATCAATATATATATTAAATGTAGTTCAACTGGAGAGTTTTTTCTCTATCATTTTCAGAGGGAGGACCATATAAAAAGCTAAACACATTTCGAGCTGATCACTAAAATAAAAATTAAAAAAAAAAAAGATAAAAAATGAGAAGCTGAGAAAAAGAGTATGTGAGCGAAAATTCATTTAATAATGGAGGACAAGATGCTGCAAATGGAAATAATTTCACAGAGCATGATTTATAAATTAAAAACAGCTAAGTATTTTCAGTGCTGTAATACAAATAGTAAACCACTTCATTTTACATACACGTAACATTTAAAATATAGCTTCATTTAAAATATTAGCTTAATGTAAAGTATAGTGAAAGTCAGTCTTTTCGTTTTCACTGTAGTTATATTATGAAACAAAGTTTTGATTCAGTTTTATATAGAATATGCACAACATATATATATACACTCTTATATTTGCACATATTTTTGCATTTCCCCTCTCTTTTAAACATAAAACACACAGGAAAAGGTGCTTGGGCACATGTTTCCAAGTATGTAATTTTGCTTAAAGTTTCAGCATCAGAAAATTGTGTCCTCTGCTATGTATGCACAGCTTCAGGTATGGTGCCAACAGCCATATGTACATTTTGTCACTTGGCTTTGTCAGTGACTCTAAGCTAACAGTAGATCATTGCCACGTGGCACACCACTCTCTAGGGAGTGGGAGACCTTAACTGAGTCAGCTTTGCTGTGCGCTATTAAGGCAGTTTTACAGAGCAGGAGTCAGTCCAGTAAGAAATGGACTCCAAAGTAGAAATTATGTACCAAGAACCTTTGAAAAAGAAAAGGTAATTTCTTGGGTGGACTCCCCTTGTCTAAGAGATGATGGAGAAGGCTGCCATAAAATATCTGTACCTCACACTATATGGTTACAGGCATAGTGATTTTACAATGTATAATGTTATTAGGGTTGGACTCTGATATGGTAAATTATGGGGTAAATCATGCATTAGTCACAGTAAAAATGTCAAAAGCAACAGGAATTATAGTTTAAAAGCCCAGATAAAGTTCTATATGTGAAACGTGTTTGATGTCAAATTACCATTTTAGATCATCTGTGGTTACAATTCTTATTTATTTATAAAACATAATTTATTGGACTATATCGATTAACAGAAGATGACATCCTAAAATTTACTGAAAATTTACAGTGTCAAATGACACTCGTGTCACAGGACTCTGATCAGCTATAAGAGGCCTAAGAGACAGGAACATTCCTACTAGATTCCTCCAACCCTCAGATGGTTCAGAGCTGGATATCCAAACCCTTGCAGCTGAGTCCTTGGTATTGTTCTAGGGATGCAAGAGGACAGGAATGTAGCACAATTGCAACACAGGCAGGAATCAGACTGGCTTTTCTCCCAGAGCAAAAGCAGGAAGAGGAATGGCCAGGCAGTGATCACCCAAGTCTTAGTGAGTCCTAAGGCTCATCTGGGTTCCACATTAGGCACAAGATGATACCGAGGATCAAGTTGGGGTAAAACAGCTTATATTACCATCTGCAGAGACTCAGACACAGACAGCACTGAAAACACAGCTAGAGATGCACAACTACTCTTTGGAAGATGAGCTGTTTTAAGGGAGTTCATCATTCATGCATGTCAGCTCCAGTGGTGGTTTACCAGGAGCATTAATGGATAAACTAACAGTCATTGCTGGAAGCAATCTAGCTTCCTCAGCTTTGGTATGTCCTGCTGTAGGCTATCACTTAGCAAATAAAAAACATCACTAGTATAGCTTTTGGAGGAGGACAGAGAAGGAATAGTTGAACGGGTTGACGCCTTTGAATTTTTAGGATTTTTAGATTTTTGTAGATTTTAATGTAGCCGTATAGTCTGTCACATTTTAGAATAGTAGTTAATACTCACCAAACCGTATTTCCATATTTCAGATCAAATTTTCTAAATCCTTTAGGCTTGTTTAGGCTCCTTGCAAGGCAGGACTATAGTAAACACCTTCTGTTTAAGAACATTTGCACCTCAGGCCTGAACAACAACATATCATCACAGTCAAAGCAACCTTCAGGCCCAGAACCTTGGAGAAGCTCCAAAGACAGTACATGCCATGAAGAAGAGGAAGATAAGGAAGAAAGGGATCTAGAGATCTCCGACTCAATTTTCTGGGAGGTATGCCATGGGGGCAGATCTAGGGGTGGGTGGTTCTCGGATCAGACCATAAATTGCAGAACCCCTGGACACAGGGGTGCGTCTTCTTGTACTCCTTGTGCCAGAGGTCCTTCATTAAAGAGCTGCTCTCCATCTTATCTATAATAAATTAGCCTGGTGAGTTTTCTGGCTCCCAATTTTAAGGCAACAGGTGAATCCTATGTCAGAGTTAGAGCTCCCAACTCTTTCTGCCTTTGCCTTACACTGATCGTTGTGAAATCTGTGACTGAGAGAGTATATGCTTCAAGAAGCATATACTTCGTGAAATGCCCATGTCATTGATAACTTGAGAACTACAATTTGAGTAGCAGCACATGGGAAAGTCGATGTTATGACAAGCCATTTTTGGGGTGGGAATGCTAATGATAAAATATTTTACTGAAGTAGTAGCACTAGCAGCATTGATAGTATTAGAATCTGCTTAGAGTATTTTCATCACTTGAGTCAAGCAAAAATGGGCAAACAAGGAACTTGAAAACTAGTTTCACTAAATGTTAAATGTTTTATTCTTTTTCATTTATTGAAAAGTCATTTATTTATTCATCCTCATAAGAAAAATATCTGAAGGGCTGGGAGCTATCATGATGTTGAAAAAATAAACTTTGAAAGAAAAACAGTAAAAGACACTTCGAAATTACAGGAAGTTCTTTAGACAATTACCTCTCACTTGCTCATTAAAACACATAAATTTTGGGCTATTAGTAAATATAAATTAATCATGCCTGAAAGATACTAATATCTGAATGTCTTAGAAAACATAATTTCTCTAAGATGTTTATAAAGAGTTGGTGGTAAGAGTGCCTTAAGGTCTGTGAAAAGAACATCTTGCATTGTTACCACAGAATAAAAGGAACTTTTCTCAATATTCTGTTGGGCTGATACTCCCAAACTCTCAAAAATTGTAGACCTATTACAGAGAAGCCATGAGAATTTTAGGAACACTATATTTAAAAGTCTATCGTTTTCCTGGGTTTTGACCTTATATTCCTCACAATAGAATCATCTGGATTTTTTCATGACAGGGATTAGAGATTCATTCTCAGGTGGAAGCTGGATTGTCACACCACTACAGAGTATATGACTACCGGCAAAAAACTATGCTAAAGTTACTGCAAGTGACACAATTTAAAAACAAACAAGCAAACAAACAAACAAACACACAGGATGAGCAACTGAAAAGAAGGAGGAATAAAACAAATTTTCTTGTTATTTCTGGGAAGAAAGTAAACCATCTACATCTTACCTTAGAGACTGCAAGGTGCATGACATTTTGTGCTCAGAATTGACACTGTCTTATTCAGTTTTCAGTAGTTTTGTGCTTAACTGCATCTCTTTGTTCATTCAGTCTTATTAAAACACTGATTTTTTTTTCTCAGAAAGTGTCTTTCTCAGTATGCAGTGGCACCTTCCTCTGGATATTTATATGTACACTTCTCGCTCTCAGTTCTTATCTGAAGAAAGTTCGAGTAATACAATCATTTTCTTCCCAACTTGCCCTCAAAAAGGCCTTGATTTTCCTTTAACATTGTTACTCGCAGAAGGTCTTTGCTCTAGCAAAGACAAAAGACTAAAATAGAAATAAATAATTTACTACTACTACTAGCAATAGAAAATTCTAAAATGTTCCCTTCCACAAGGTCAAAAGTAACATTACTCTGACAGCTGGACCTCAAGAAACCTCTGAAGCTCAGAGGAGAGCCAATTTCCACATATCAGGCTCTCCAGTCTGCTACCTCTAGAAAGATCCCCTGAATCACACTGCAAGCAAAAAGGTACTTGAAAAAATGCATGTACAGACTGATAGGGAGAACATTTTTTAGTTATAAGTGGGCTAGAAATAAGACATGTGAGGTGATGCAGGCCACAGGAAGTCTTCACATTAATTAAATGAGAGAATCACTGCATCTTTCTGTTTTTCAGATACATACTCATAAAATTCTGGTTTTTATTAAAGTGTTCTCCTTTCAAAAGGAAACATTAAATTGTAAAATTGAAGTGTTTCCTATTGAAGTGTTGCTTAAATTCTGCATTTTGGCTTGGATTTGAAATGTCTGTGAAATTTACCTGCAAGTATATTCTGATCCAATTTGCCTGTTCTGCTAGCCATCACCTTATTTAAAAGGTAAAAGAAAAAAAAAATTCAAGTCTTTGCAGGAATAAAGATGCACACAAGAAAATATCAGAAATATGTGGTGTATATATATATATATACACACACACATATATATGTATGTACAACATTTTTTACTCAAAACAAACCCTCCCTTTCTTTTTTCCACATATCACCTACTCTTCGTTAACCCATATATCCATGTCCTCCTCTTGAAGTAAGTGATACCAGGTAAAGTCAGGACAAAACTGAAATACAAACCTCAGCATTTGCTAAAGGGTTTTAATGTCATATAAGGACAGTTAGGGTCAAAGAAAAAAAACTAGACAGATAGAGGGAAACATGCTATGGGAGAAAAATAGAACCAAGGTTAGCCTCAATTGGCCAAGTAGCAGAATTCACAAGAATAAGAACTGGGAATCTTTCTCCATCCCACCACTCAGACTCAAATTTTCATTCCAAACCAAACTGCTATTTTAAATGAAAAACATATTTTCTCATCAAGATTAATATATTACTATCAAGTTGTTTATTAAGTTCTAATAAAAACATTTTGGAAACCTGCTGTGGTCCCTAGGGTTGCCTGAAGTATTATATTCCAGAATGCTTCAGGAATGCTGGTCAGCTGCAAGATTGTGAGAGGAAACTTCTGACATGCCTACATGTACCATGAGATTTCTCCCTAGGGAAGCTGTTCAAAAATGCGGTGTATTATAAAAGGAATCCCACTTTTAAAAGTACTGTGAAACACAGCTTTTCATTAAGGACCTTCAGTGGGAGTTTAATTAAAAGTCATTATGTATGATTTCTAGATTAAAGACAATTGTGTCTGCTGGTTTTGATACAAAAATCTGAAGTTCTATTTAAAAAGCGTCCTCACTGGCAGTCATAATGCTTTTTGGTAATCTAAGGGAGTATGTCTGAAACTATGAAACATCGTGTCCAAGGTACTGAAAAACACAAGTGAAGAAGAAGCATTACTACATTTGTTCTTTATTGAACAATAGTTGGGAAGATTGTGATTTAATTTTTCTACATCTAAATATACTGTAAATGTAATCTCTTTCAAAGACAAATGATACAGTTTTGGTATTTACCTCAGTGCATCTGTACAAGCTAGGTTTTCTAGGACAGAAAAGAAATGAGCTGAAAAGTTTGAAAAGAGCAAGTTTTTGAGAATTTTGCTACTTTCTACATCTGAACAGTCTCATAACATGAAGAGAACCAAGCTTTCCTTAAAGTATTTTGGCACTTTGAATCCATAACCAAAGCAAAGGAGAGAATAACGAGCACAGAATATTAAACACAATTCTGTTGAATGCTCTATGGCTTTGGTTTCTGTTTAAGCAACCTTTGCACTTTTCCAGCTCTCTAAAGTATACGTATGTAGCACACAACAGCTTTCTGTGAAACTTTCTCTTTACCATCAAGACAGATTTTGGCCCCTAACTGATTCCTTGTTCTTTATCATATGAAATCTTCTGCTCCATCAAAAAATGATCTTATAGCTTTCACTTCAGAAGTAATAACATTATCACCTGTATCTAAAAGGAGGAGGTAAAGTTAAAAATTGTTTGGTACTACCTCAAGACAAGGACAGTTAGAACATCAACCTGAGATGAGTACAGACAGCAAAATCCTATTCCATTTTCGAGTTACCCCCAATATTCTCATTCAAGATCCAGGATCTTTCACCCTTACAAATAGGAAGCAGAAAAGAACCCTGCAGGCCTACAGTAAAGTCAGAGGTTTTAACAGAGGCCTGTGGTGGTGCATTCACCTACCACTCTCCTCCTTAGGTGACACTCCAGTCTCAGGAATTTTTGTTAGGCCTCACACTTGATTAAAGGCTCCCCTTGAGCTTATCAGAAACACTGTCTGTACCCAGGAATGAATAATGGGTGGAAGGCATCTGGGGCCCTTAGTCTGGCAAATGGAAGTCTATCAACTATTGTTAAATATAGACAGGAAAACTTGTGAAGTTATTCTTATGGAGCGTCCTTTATATAGACTAAAATTACTACCAGATCATCCTGCATCCTGATTTCAGCTGGGATAGAGTTAAATTTTGTTTTTCTTAGTAGTTGATGCAGTGTTGTATTTTGGATTTTGTGTGAGAATAATGTTGATAACACATTGATGTTTTAGTTGCTGCTAAGTAGTGCTTAGCCTAAACCAAGGACTTTTCAGTTTCCTATTCCCTGCCAGCAAGCAGGTATACAAGACATTTAGAACACTGTGAGCCAAGCACCCTTTGCAAAAGTTTGACTTGATGCTTCACCTTCAGATGAAAGACAACATACAGTAGCATCACATCTAGGATAACCTGTTGTGGTAAATTCATCATGAACTGGAACTGTGAGTATGACTTTAAATCTCGTGGCCCACTTGCTTGGGAAGCTACTCATAGCAGTGGCATAAAACACAGAATTAGTGCACAGAGTTATCCTGCATTATAAAAGGGGTAACCTCAAAGCCTCTGCCCAACAATTCTCTCAATAGGAGTTCACATCACATTAGGAATAGAGAAAGAGGTCTTGTACTTAGAGAGGTATGTGTGGCACTCAGGGGGTACCACGTCATGTGTATGATAAATGGAAAACCAGGAAGCTAAAGTTATCCCCATAGTAAACACAGAAAACACCACTCTTGGGCTCTGATGTTGAAAGGAAAAATCATCATTTTCCAGTTCAAAATTAGTAGTCTACAGGAAGAATGTAATAAATTTATTTTATGGCTAGGGTTCCTTATGTTGTCTGTCTCCATAAAATAATATATCAAACTTTAAAGCATTAGTGAACTTCCTAGAACTTCATTCTCTAAATATGAAAGTCTGAACAGTGGTAGATCTAGTGTACACTCATGTTTGGCTCCACAATGAGAACCCAGATTGTATTTCTCAAACAAATATCACTATATTTGTTTATTTTTTATATACCATGAAACTAAATGCATTCTCCTAGCCCTGTTTTGAACCAAAACAAACAAACAAACAAACAAACAAACGATATCTGTCAGAATGTTACTTCTAAAAAAAAATTCAGGAAATCAGCTTTTACAGACTCCAGGAATAAAGTACAGTACGCTTCCAATGCCTCACTCTTCTAATCATTACAACATGGGGGGGGGGTTAAGTCTAATTTAAATCTTCCTATATTCAGCCATGGGCTTTGTTTTAGTTTGTTTCTCAGTGATAATAGAGGCGTTGTTTCTTTGTCTTTTTTTTCTAACACAAACTCCAGTAGTTTTCAGAAGGTGCAGATATCTCAAGGAGGAAAGAAACACAGAGGAAAAACACAACCTCCCATTCTGTCGTACAGCCTCCCATTATGTCATACAATCTTCCATTTTCTGAGAATATAAGGGTGCATAAAATTAACTGTGAGAATATGTATATCCTGGGCAACATTTGAAAGAGTTTTGAACTTACCTGTCACCAAGATCACTTTTTTATGCACATCAGTCCTACCTCTTGACAGATATACTTCCCCACTCTTCTTCCTCCACAGTCACCAACAGGATACTTCTTATCTTTTTCTTTGTTTTCCTGTTAGGCAGTAGGACTGTTGAATATTTTAGAAGCAAAACAAGAGAAGGAAATCAGAGGGGGTTTGATTTTATGCCAACTAAAACTGAAGGTAGATTATCCTGTCCTATCAATCTGATGTCTGTATTATGGTATTCCATCATAACACCACACCAGAAGACTTTACGTATGTCTGCTGAGTGGAAGAAGAGTGTTGAAAAAAGGGAGAGTAAGTCAGACCTGCTTTTACTCTCAGACTGTTCCTGGAACCCAGAATGAAGTGGCATTGGGACATCATGTCATCTTCTCTCACAGCATGAGCAACTTGAGTCTGTAGCTCTCCCTGTGTTCTCTAAAAACGAATTCATTCTTTAATGGATTAATCAGTTAAAATTATCACCTATGAAAACTGGGATGTAACAATTTCTGAGGTTTTGACTGCAGGTGGTCATATATGTATGTTCTTCTATTTATTATATAAAAGCGCAATATGGCTCTGGAGTTGCTTCACTGAAACAAAGAGAATATAGTGTAGAAGGAAAGATAAGTCTCTCTTCCTTACATGACTCCCACTGGTAACTGCAGTTCATAATTATATAACATGATGTCACAATTCAGGAAAAAACTTGTTTTCAGAGGGCAAGGCCAAAAGAGTTTGCTGCTGCTTCTCCCCAAAAAGTCTTTGTTTCCTACACCCTTCTCAGTCTGCAAATATCTTTTGTAGCCCGCATCGTTCAGCTTGCCAAGATAATCTATGTAGACAGAACCCAAGCCAAGCAGATGCTTATTAGTCCGGTGTGGCCTTATGAAGAGAAAATGCAATATACATTTCTTTTCTGCCTTTTTTTCTCTTCAGCAGCGAAACCTACAAGCTTGCTTTGAAACATAGTTTGTTAATGGGGCCCTGAAATATAGACTTTTACGATCCTTGACTATAAATAAGAATCTATAATTTTCAATAGAACAAGATTTCAGGTAGGATTCTACTGAGAAACCTATTTGAGACAGACTTGTATTAACATTCATCTTTAAATTTAATTAGAGTGTTTTCAGTGACACTGGCTGATCTGATTCAACCTCCATTGCTTTCTGATTACAATTTGCTGGTGGTTGTGTCTGAGACCTATTACACAGACATTTTACGTTCAGACTCAGGAAGACTCCTCCATCAAGACTCTGTGCTCTAGTAAATACTGGATAAAAAAGGAATAAGGAATTTAGGGTCCTCCTCCCACCTTTATCAGTGGTCTGATGAGTTAACTCTAATCACCTTGCCTACCAATGGTTCTCTGTAATTTGAGGTTAATGACACTTTGCAAAATACTTTGAGAGCTACTGATAAAAATTATCTACAAAAAAATAATTTTGTGCTTATGGAAGAAGTTATTTGCAGTAATATCACCCAATATTTGCCACTTAAAAGTATCTTATTTTTTCAGATTCCTCTTTCTCTGAACCTTTTACCTCCTGTTGTTACAGGCAACACCTTCATGCTTTTAATGGTTCTAGTAATTATCAGATATTCCTACTTTTACTCAACTTGTCCCATTGTTTATATGAAATTTTCTTTTCACATGAAAAAGAAAAATCAGGTTTTATTTTTTTAAATTTGACACAGAACTGCATTGATTGCCATAAGACTTGGCAGTAAGTTGGCTAAACTGGACCTTTTTTCCTTCTTTTCTTTCAATTAATCTTTCTAATTATATGCAAAATTTAATTGGCCATTTGGGTTGGTATGAAAATATTTAAGACTGAAATCTGTCCCTACTGAAGTCATTAGCAGATTTTGATGATTCTACTGGTAATATGAATCTTACCTTGATATTTTATCTGAAAATCTTGAGTATTCAGATTTCAGTGACATGAAATTTCTTTCTGATATATGGTGTTCCCTTCTTCCATTTTTCTAGCTGCTCCATCCCACCTTTTTCCACTCCGATAATCAAGGAAAAGAACAAACTTTCTGTTTTCTAATTTCCAAATTACTTTTCTGTGATGAAAATAACCAATGTTCTGGTGTGGTGTCTGGACAGCGCTGTCTGTAATTTGAGATAAGAATGGTTCCTTAGAGGACTTACAAATCCATGCTCACACTGAAAGATGATAGAGGGTTCTGCTTTCACCAAAGTCAGTAAGTGATTTCAAATGATAAACTAGAGTGAAAAATATTATCATAAACATGTATTTTGTTCAAACAGAAGCAGTATGTTTTCTGGACACCACTGTAGCACACCAAAAGAAGAAAAATTAGGTACAACTATAATCCTATGCCCAGTGTTGTCACCCAAGATAGGATGAGTTCTGTCTTCTTCCAAGGATACTAGACATTGATGAAAGTTTCCATGAAGATGTAATTTCCTTGCACAGAACATCACACTGTGACCTGCTTCTCAAAATTGGAGCAATATCTAATTGGTAAAGCATTATTAACACAGCAGAATTCTTTCACCTCAAAAGTTAATTCTTTCTGGACATCTTTGGTGTAATGACATTAATCAATGTCACTAGTGATTAATTTGTTTCAGTAATGTTAACAGCTCCAAGTATGCTACTGGCACGCTGTCTGCTGTCCTGGTGATCATTAGGAAGAAGCTGTTCCCCTGGATATCTGCCTTTAACCTCTGTTCTTACCTCCACTTACAGGCTTGTCACTTCTGGATATTATCCGTTTGATATTTTTTTTATATGTGTGTGTAACTACCACTTGTTAATAAATTACCAGAGCAAACATGTACAGGACATGTGAAAAAACCAACCAGGAACAGGTCAGCACCTCCTTAGCATTCAAATGCAGCACAAATTTAATAAAAACAACTCTACCAGAATGTGGCCATAAGGAAAGAGTTTGCACAATCTGTTCATCTGCATAATTAGTAATTGAGGACCTGAGAACAGTTGGAACATTGCTTGGGGCAACTCAGGTCAGATCACTGATAATGTAAATAACAAAAAATCAGATTTCCAAAACCTACAAACATCAGAATGGAGCTCACAACAAACCTAATAAGAGCACAGAAAACAAGCAGAAAGATGGATAATTCAGGAAAATATGAAAGGCCTTAAAGCTACTGAAAGATAAAATGACCATTGTAACATAAAATTCATGACAGACTGAAAAGAAACATGAAAAGAACATGGGGGAGAAGAAGGGGGAGAAGAAAAAGGAAAAAAAAATATGCATGAGAAAATACAGTAACTTATTGTGCTTACCATTTGCATGAAGGAACAAGTATATGAATACTTCTGCCAAACACACGTATACAAATGTACCACTTCAGAGTTAGAGAAAACAGAAAATCTGATTATTTATACTACTATAGTATTATGATTAATAATTTCAGGAGCAAAAATTTCGTTAGTAAGAATGGAATCTGTTGCTTTCATTAGATTATGGTGAAAAAACATGGTGTGCACAAAACACTGCAAAGCCACATGTTCTGCTTTGGGAGATGCAGAATAATAAATGTGAGGTAGTGATGCACTATTCAGCTGTGGATTTATTCTTTCAAGTGATTTAGTTTGCTACATCTTCATTGGATACACACATTCATCAGGACACTAAATTAAGGTAAGTCCTTGCTAGCTCTAAACCTTTCATACAATGGCTTCAGTTCGTCAGCTTTGTTTCTTATGTACAGTACAAAAACAGTATCCAAATGTAATAATAATTTATGGATACTTATTTATTTCACCCTCCTGGTAGATCATGAGTAATGATGACACAGAAGTCTATTGGTTTGTATTGGCAGAAGAACACAGTTTTGCATATGGTAATAGATCACAAGATTACTTTTTTTGAAAAAATATAAAAAGTAGCCTATCTTCTTGGGTATTCACAAATGTTTGGCTAATATAAATTCTTGAGGACTCAAAATGTCAGATAAAGTAAAAGGGACTCTATGGTCCTCTGCATTTACAAAAACGAAGATTTTTTTGTGTCACACTAAGGTGACATAAAAAATAATATCTGGAGGCAGAGCTATGTTTGAAATTCTGTCCCTTGTAGAAACATTATGTTATTTGCAATTGGGTTTATGTAGCGTTAGGAACTATAATGCCTTTGTCCCTTGGGTAGGTAAGGTAAAAGATTAGGGTAAAGGATGAACACAGAAATGAAAAGTGACAAAAACAGTAATATAAAAATTACAGCAGTGAAATCAGTTGCACAGAATATAAATACTGTTGATTTAGTAGTATCTACAAAGGACATTGGTTTTATTTTAACTACATTTAGTAATCTTAAAGATATATACCTACTAACATGAAAATACTCTCAGGTAGGATCTGCAAAAGCTTGTTTGTCTCCATTCTCCAAACCCAAATTCAACTGGTTGTTAGCCCAGTCTGTTGGTCAGAGTCTAGGAATAGGCATATAAACACTAGGGAAATGGCTGAACATGGGGAACCATACACCACACAGATAAATTTCAGAAAGGGTGAAGTCTAGAAATTCTTTCTAATGGAGGCAAAAACAATTACCAGTAACTGAGGGAAATAAAACATACAGGCACCAAAGGGTTTTCCCCATGTTCACTATGCCCTGCAAAATTGACTTAATATATATGGGCCATTGGATTTCCCCATTTTGAGTTAAGGAGTTGTTATAGGCTCCAATTTGAAATACAGATAAAATGTAACAATCTAGATGCAGATTACTTCTGATACAGAAAAACTTGATATGGCTGACACAGTTTTTTACAACTGTTACATGGAAATAATGAAGTATCAGACATTCCTCTTGCTCTTGCTTAAAATTAACGCATTAAAGGGTTAAAAAATAACTCATTAAAGGGCTATTAAGCCTTTAAAAGATTGTTGCTTTTGTTATTATTTTTATTAGATTAATTATTGAAATGGTATTATTAGAAGCTTATTACTATTATTACCCATTTAAAAAGTTATTAACCCTTTAATTGATTTACCCTATGAGGATCTCCCGGACCCTCAAGATCCTCAGCTCCTTCTGTTGAAGGAAAAGAATTGAAATAATTTAAAAGTCAATAATCCAAACCCTAACTACAAAATAAGATATTGAAGTAGGTCTCATCTGACTTTTGAAGCATAATATCTTTCAAAGCAGTCTCCCTTCTGAGTATCATTAATTTAACTCTCACAGGGTTTTTTAGGGTCACTGCATAACAGTACAGTTTTACATATGCCAACCATGTCCACATGTTTTTCTACACCTCTCCACCATACCAGTGTGAAATGATCTTTGACGTTGCTTGGTGTTGTGGTTTAAGCTCAGATGGCATCTAAGCATCACAACCCCTCCTCCCAACCCAGGGAAATGGGAAGGAGAGCAAAGGTAAAACCTGTAGGTTGAGACAAGGGCAGTTTAATAATTGAAACAAAGTTTAAAATACAATAAGAATATTAAATAATAATAATGTTGATAATAAAAAAGGAAAAACAAGACATTCACAAAACAGTTGCTCACCATCCACTGACCAATGCCAGACCCCATCCCTGAACCCTAGTCAGCTTTTCTACTGCGTAAATCTCCCCAGTTCATATACCAAGCATGATGTTCTAGGGTACAGAATATCCCTTTGGACAGTTTGGGTCACCTGTCCTAGCCATGTTCCCTCCCAGCTTTTTTTTGTACCTCCTCACTGGCAGAGCATGAGACATGAAAAATCCTTGACTTAGAATAAACACAACTTAGTAAGAACCAAATCATCAGTGTATTATCAACATTATTCTTACACTAAATCCAAAACACAGCACTGTACCAGCTACCAAGTTAACTCTATCCCAGCTGAATCCAGGACACTTGGCCCACTTGATAACCTTCTATGATGAAACAACTGTCTCGGCAGACAAGGAGAGAGCAGTGGATATGGTCTACATGGACTTCGGTCATGTTTATGACTCTTTCCCATAAGATCCTTGTGGATAAGTTCTTGATGTATGGGCTGAATGAGTAGGTAGTGATGTAGACTGAAAAGTGACTGAATGGCTGGACTCAGAGAGTGGTGATCAGGAGGAACAAAGCTGGCAGCCAATAATTAGCTGTGAACTCCAGGAATCAGTGCTGAGTCTGATCCTGTTTAGCATCTTGTCTTAGCCTGAGACAAAAGTGTTTACTAAGGAGAACGGAATAGGAGAAAAACCAAACTACTCTCTCTGAGTTATGTATGCACTAGTATATCCTGGGAGTCAGCTAGGATTAAAAAAGCAGCTAGGCAGAAAATGACCTGCTGCTCTTCTAATTTGTCTATCTTCAAAACTGGAGTTAACAGCAAGTCCACAATATCTTGTCCCTTTGATCTCAACAAAATTTTCAAAATTATTATAAAGTCAGAATTGTTTCTTTGAAACAATTTTCCTGCAAGTCACATTCCTTCAACAAGTGGGAAAATGGCCACCTGTGATTTCTCTGAAACTCTTCTCCAGAACAAAACATATAGCCAGAAAGGGCACAGCTAAGCAGCTTGTAACAAGGATTATGTAACGGCTTTTCAATGCACTCCATTTACAATAAAGATAGTTCCTAAAACACCCAGGGTATGTCATATCTCATCTCACCTTCAGAAGTCAAAGCCTGCACACACAGTCACCATACACAGCTAGGGATGCTTTCTTTCTCATTGTGCAACTGATCCAAAGCCAGTTTCCTGTTTCCTTACTAAATTGCCTAGTTTTTAAACAAAAAAATGCTAACAAAAATCAGTGCACACTTGCAATTTTAACTCATATTATTTGTTCAATCTTACCAAGATTTTATGAATCTCAAGCTCTCTTCCTAGATACTCAAGGATAGTCTATCAAGATTTTATGAATCTCAAGATCTTTTCCTGGGTACCCAAGGATAGTCTATATACCCTTGAATAACATGCCTCAGCCAATTAGAATACACTGAACTCAGCACTTTTTCATGGACACAATCTTTGGTCTGGTTTTGGTTTTGGAGATCATTCGTTTATTACAATTCTGTCAGAACCATTCATCTGTGATCAAAACAAGTCATCTGTTTGGACAGAACAAGATGATGGTACACATGTATCTATGAAGACCAATGTGCATGCAGTATACAGAGTGGAGATTGAGGACTACCTTACCCTTAATTCATAACATAAAACTGCTGAGTTTAAGCCCAGAACAGAACAAGACAGAAAGCAAATAAGTATATGAGACTACTACAACGTAGGTAACTGAAGTTTTCAGCCATCACATTTAATTTTTTCTTTCTTCTTCCTAGGCTGTGGGACACGTTCCCAATTAACAGGGAATTACTACTTCAAGATAACTGAAAGAGATTTCTTTAGAAGAGACAATGAAAAATGACAGTGACAAGTTCGTACTAGTATGAAAATGCCATCAAAATCCTGATTTTAAAGAAAACCAAATTTACATTAAACATTTAAGATATTGGGAGTAGACTAGGTAGACTTAGTCCTGTTGATGTTTTTTGGTGACGACTCCTTCAGCTGAACTTGCATTCTGTGTAGTAGAGACATTGGAGAAGGAGACGAACAGGTGGGATTGGAAATGCTAGAGATACCTGTCATTCCACTTAATGGAGAGCAAAATTTTGTCATGTATGTGAGCCAGTGCCTTTTGAACCCAATGGAAACTTGAGGTCTTGACAACCTGTGATTGCTGAAGATCCACTGGAACCTTTACTAGGAGTGGAGAATGTTAGTTCCGGTGTTGCGGCCAATTTTTAACAAAGGAAATTATATTCTGCCAGCACAATTTCCCTTAGAAATTGCAGTTGGAGCAGATATTTTTTACTTCCTCCTCCTAAAAAGAGTGTTTTGCTTTTTGTGGAATGGAGGAGTTGCTCTGTTCCACCCCAGAGATTATTGCATTTCACTGGTAGTTGAATTGATCTTTAAGTGTGTACAGCCGGCAGCACACTTGGAGTACTTGCTGGAACAGAAGGCATTTTGTAAGTATGGAGTAGTCTAAAGGAGGTAACATAGGATGAGATGTTTTATACTGAAACCTTGACTCATCTCTTGCTCTCTCGATTTGAGTAGACCAGCCTCGAATCAGATTAGTATGAAAACATATTTTGGCCTGAACAGCTGGTACAATGCCTATAAAATTTGCAGGTTTGGGGTTTTTTTTCCCTTCTGTTACATAAGATGCTACATATCACTTGGTAAAAAATATAACCTATCTTCATTTCTTCTATTTCACATGAATACACACACTACATATTAAATCCAACTGACCTCCTAGATTTAAGAAACAGCCTTGATGGGTGGCAATTTTTAAAGCAGCTTAACACAAAATACAGAACAGAACTATGAAAAATTCTCTGGTTACACTGTTTGGCACTTAATGGTTTGGATCAATCCCAAAGCCAAACCACTGAAAAAATCGTCCCACTCCGAGGGCTGTGCAAGGTGACAACACCTCCTCTAAGAAACATAAACTTTACTCACACAGTTTAGCCTGCCAATTATTCTCATCTTGTAAATCACATATTCTTTGACTGTGTTTTGGGACTAGCAGAGGGAGGAGTTGTGAGAAGTTAAACTGTGCAGCTGAACAGGGAAGAGATGGCTCTTTGAATCAACAGGCTGAGCACACAATTGAATAAATACCCTTTCAATATTTTGCTCGTTTCAGCAAGAAGCATCAGGAAAAATAATTTTCCAATCAGTCAGCACATTTCAGCATCATTAGTTTCTATATCAGATTTGCTACCATTCAAAAATGCATCACAAGACAAAGCAGGAAAAGTTAAATATCTTTACTGGAATCTGAGGTCTGTAAGGAGGTGAAATTAGATTAGCTCCATGGAAATAGGGACAGTTTACATTACCGGAGGGGCCCTACCTGTCTCTTGTTTTGACAATGAACAATGCCTTTAGCATATGCCTTTACAATGGATTAGTGATCAAGTGCAATTAATCCTAATATATCCTCTCTTGAACCTCAGTGGCTTGTTAGTTGGAGGAAAAAAAAAATCTGCTGTCCCCAAGCATCAGGTGAAACTCTCATTTGAGGTAAGCCTACCATGTGTATCTGTGCCTCCATCTGGAGAATCCCTTTTGTGATGTTCAAACAGAAGGTGTTTTAATGAGGCTTTTATATCAGGCACCACCTGCCACTGATCTTTCTCTCTAAAAAGTTATAATTGAGGGTTGGTTTTACAATATACCTTGAATCTTAACCTTGGCAATTCATCATTAGATGCAAATCTGGGAGTGATGTTGTAATTCTAAAACACTATTTTTGTTTTTGGTTTAGACTGAATTGGTTAGAGAAAATTGTGGTTTGGCTAATTACAACCAATTATGTGGTGACTTCCCCCTTTGCAGATGGATTAATAGAATGTCATCTCAAAATTAAATATCTATGGTGATGGTGACCATATGTCTCCATTCAGACCCTTGTATATTAGCGATACAGCTAAACTACAGGCAGTTCCTAGGACAAAATGGTTTCAGCACTACTAATAGGGGTAGGGTGAGAGGGAAATATGGCATTAAGAAAACCTTCAAAACTAAGAGAATAATGACATTTTAAAAATGTATGAGCTTCAACAAATCTTAGAGCAATCACCATGACAGTAAAAATAGGACAGTAATTCTGTGATATTTGAACCCCATTTCTAAGGCCATTTTAACCATGGAGGTAAAAGAAGGAGTAACTTTTACTCTGAAGTAAAGACAAAAATAGCTTTTTTCTGCGTCGTTATGCCTTCAAGTCACAGCCTGGTATAACTTAGCCTGAAGGGTGCAGTCATCTTTCCTACTGTGCTCTCAGGAATGAAGAAGATGAGATCTTAGCTTTGCCTGACAAAACTTCTTCACACTTTCACTGCCCAGCTAAATTGGCTTCACGTGTTGGCACAGCTCAGCACTCTTCAGATTCACACAGTGTGAGCTGACTGGGAACCATAAACACAACAAGCAGCACTGAATACTCTTCTCAGAGCTTCAGAGTTCAGTAAAATCAAAGCCAATTTTTATCTTCAAGCCCCTATTGACCCTTCCATAAAGACTGTTTCCAAGCCTAATGTTCACGATAGAAAAAAAGTAGTTTCTTCTATACACATACATCTTTCTCCTCTGTTGCATGCCCTTTTTAGACAAATGAGGGCCAAGGAAGCAAAGGCAGATTTTTCAGGCAAAGCTGAATGTTGCATCAAAGTAGTAAGTGACTGAAACAAGAGCTGGGAGCAGAAAACACTGCATAGTCTTAGCTGTGGAAGTAATGAGTGCCTACTGGACACATATTTGCATGTCACATAATTGCTGTATTCAGATGATGCTCTGTACAGAGAGAAAAGGAAAGAAAGTAAGGCAAGGCTGAAGGAAGAGTGAGTTGCCTACCCTGTCCTCTCAGCATTTGAACAGTCAGTGTCTCACAGCTAATAGCAGTCCTCATCAAATCATAGGCCTAGAAAAACAAGGTTTTATCAGAAGCTTTGTTTTACCTTTCATAAAAGGCATACCTTGCTACCAAAATGATAAATATTCAGATGTGAATTCTTTACCCATTACATGGGATAGTAGATAAGTGATTCCCAAACCAAAGTAACATTTAAGTTTTATTCTAGAAAACACAGGCAAGAATTACATCTAATAAGCCTCGCTTTATGTTGCCCAAAAGGCAAGAATTTGCATAGCTTTAGAGATGGATTTAGCCTGAGTCTACAGTAATAGGAAGTTAGCCAACTACACCATGGAGCAAAGCAAATTACTTTCACAAGGCTTGTAATATGTCATTCATTAAGATGACGCTCTTGGCGTCCAGTGTCGGTGTCCGCTTGCTCTACCATAGAGCCTGAGGGACTATGAAAGATGCCAAGCCACTAAAAGAGCTGAGCAGTAGAAGCCACTGTGGTCACCGGGCTAATGCCAGAACCAGAGGCATGTACCAACCAAACTGCAGATGTGAACTCCAGCTATGTAACTCAGCATGTGGGTCTTTCAGACTAAATGAGCTGAAAAAATTACAAAAGTTTCATCCACTAGCTTGTGTGCATATGCCTAAGTAGGCCTATAATTCACTGTTGCCCAATATAATTTTTAAATTTTGTTTCCCTTCACATTCACTTCTTTTCTCACACTTCCTTTAAGCAGACTCATTTTTTAATGGTTAATACGAATTCCAGAAATGTTGTATTAGGAATATCTCCTTTTATAATAGAATAATCTTACACACTGCAAGGTGAAAATATAAAGGCATGGTCAGCAATACTTATCTCAGTGGGTTGAGATAAGAACAGTTTAATAACTGAGGAAAAAAAAAAGCCAAACAAACAGAAACAAACAACCAAAAGCAATAATAATGGTAATATTTGTAATTATATGGAGAGGAAGAGAGTGTAACACAACCCAAGAGGAACAAGTGATGCACAATAAAATTGCTCACCACCTGCTGGCCGATGCCCAGCCCACTCCTAAATAGCAATCAGTCCCCTTCTGTGTAACTCCCCACAGTTTACAGTAATAGGCCCCCTTCCACATAACTCCCTCAGTTGTGTATGATGTTCTCTGGTATGGAAGTTTCCCTCTGTCCTAACTATCCTCCCTTACAGCTTTTTATGCAGCTGTTCATTCATTCAGCACAGGAGATACTGAAAAGTCTTTGAATTTGGCTAAAATTTACTTAAGAGCAGTGAAAACACCGGTGTGTTAGCAACATTATTCTCATCCAAATCTAAAGCAATGTATCAACTGCTAAGAATAAAATTAACTCTATCCCAGCCTAAAGCAGTACAAATGTAAATGTACAAATTATTTTCTGTGTTTTATACGTGAAACATTTCAAGCCTGCTGAAAATAATCTTCTGCATTGAGTCTAAAGAAACTAAAAAAACAAAATGCTAAAAAAAAAAAAAAATCCAAAGGTCTGAATTGCTTTCCAGAAAGTAGCCAATCTAACTTCTTCACTTTCATGATGCTACTTGAGGCAGTGCAAAACAGGGGTAGTCTTATAAATGCAATGGATAGCATCAAATAAAGGTTGAATTAGACAAATCTTCATTTCTAGAGTGTGACAAAGTAGTTTTTAAAAACCCTCAGTTGAACAGTTTTTGACCAATTATATAAATGTAGAAATGTAGACTTCTTTAAGCCAGGTGAGGAGAGGGGAGAGAAGGATTTTATTTATGCAGTACAAGTCAAGCTCATCAGCTGTATTTTTTAGGATGCACTACTAAGTGCTGATCCTGTTCTTCCACCCTATCACCCACATGTCACTCATCATTTATCTCTTATGTGAACTCAGAATCTGACTTCTGTGAATATCTCTGTTATATATCCCTATATAACCTGAAACCTGGTATATAAAAGTGAACACAGACATTGTTGACTTTACATTGGGAAGCTTTCTTTGCATTGTTAAACAGCTTAGAAAGAAACTTTTTTATGGTTTTATATCAGAGCAGAAGTAGAGGTAAGCTTTCAAGTGATGAGTCAGAAGGATTACACCAAACACACTACCTGATAAGTTATATCTTCAGAATAACCTCATGGTATTCCCTATTGACAATCTAATAATTGTAACCTGGGAAAACAGACTTCAAGACTGAAGGACTGAAATGGTTTGAAACCTAACTAGAATTATTTCCATGAAACACCTATGAGCAACTATTAATATGTTAAGTAGGCTCTGTATTTCACCTGTATCAGGCAAACTCTCCATCTCAGAATATCTGTCTCCCCTTCTTCCACCTGCCTACATATAAAAAAGCTTTCAGTCCTGAATCTTTCTCTACAACTTTGTACCTGGACCCACAGGCTGAAGCCCCTCAGTTTTGCACTTCAGGAGCCTATGTGCCCTGCACTGTGATTCTTCCCTATTTGATGTCAATTATTGCACCGTAAGGGATATAAGCTGCTGTCACTATAAATGTCACCAGCCTTGGTAACTCCCACGGTTTTATTGTGAGTGTTGCAATATGTGTTTTTTAATTAAAGTTTCATATGATACTCTAATTATTAACTTTGAATGTCCTAATTTTCCTTTATTCACAATGTCAGTCACTGTTTATTTCTGTTAATGAAGCTAAATTTAAGGTGTTTCCTTCTTTACATCTTCCTGAATGGCAATAAGGCTACACTTCATAGAGATGGCCACCAGCTCCCTCTGCTTTCAGATTCAGTGTGATCAGGATTAATTTGGGATACTCACACATACAGAAATGCAATTATCCACCTCCTCACGTGAAGCCTACTAAGAGGTAGATCACGCAAATAGCTGGCAAGGGTCTTGGAGCACAGGACAAAAACTTTGACGGTTGTTGAAAATAGAGGTTGCAGAGAGAAGATATCATAAAAAAGAGTAGCAAAGCACAGTCTGTATATGTTCACATTACAGAAATAAAGTACTAATAAAGGGCCTAAACCCTACAGTACTCCAGAGCTTCTCTCTTTTCCTACAGTACTCCAAAGCTTCTCTTTTCCTACCTCTTGCTTTTTGCATAACTTTGTTTCAGCTTGATAGCGTTCCTCTGTTATTGCCAGGCATGGAGGTCCAAAACAAAGTTATCTGTGAACAACTCCCAGGATATGCTGATGAATCTGGCTAGTGGTCACATGAGCTGGAGCCTATCCTTGCACCTGAGATGCTCCAGATGTACTCAGAGCCAGCAAAGATATCTCTCACCATCTTTTTTTTTGCTTGCGGAAAGGACAAGGGAAACAGGCTTAGTGGGCCAAATTCACCTTTTATCCTGATCTCTGTTTGAAATGTAAGGAATTTTTGAGAAACAAATTGTCCCTCTGTCCAGGAAAATAGTCTAGGTGAACTCCAGAGCATCTACCATCTCTGGTACAATTCCTTTCTTTATCTGCAATTGAATTCTTTGTACAAATTGATGTTAAAATTTTATCTCTGGACATTTCAGAAAGACAATTAATTTGTATTCTTTTGCATTCCATACTCTTCACTGTGTATAGAAATAAATCCATTATCTTTTCCTTTTGTGCTCTTTTTGTCACAGGTCCTGTTCCCCACATATCTTGTGCTCCATTAGGGTATTGTCTTACCTCTGAACAGGGGTTTGCTGTATACAGTTGTTTCTGTATACTTTCCCCAAATGGCTCAGGGAGAATTTTCCTGGACTCAAGTGACAAAGTTGCAGTTTTATTTCCAGTGGTAAGCAGCCAGCACCAACATGAGATTGAGAACCAAATTCCCTGGACTGTCACAGCACTGTTCATTTGGGTTAGTTCGTACAGTAGTGCAACCAGAAAGAGTTTACTTGCAGCTGTATCCTAGGACTGTGGTTGGACTCAAATTCCTAAAAACGTAGTTGAAAAATGTTTACATTATAGCCACAATATCTAACACATATTATACTTTACTATTAATCTTCAACACTGAAAAGCTCTAGACCTCAACTGGAGAGACCAAACTCAGATGGGACTCAGTCGCTGCAAACAAACGTCTCTTCAAACGTGCCATATAACATTTGTGGGTGAGAGAGAGGGAAGGAAAGGGATGGGAACTCCTTGATTGCTTGGGGGGAATTTTTTTGAGGTGGCAGGGGAAGGGAAGGGTTCTCCTCCTTTGAAGGATGCTTGAAGATTCAATTAAAAAGAGGAAGCTGAGAAATTCCTTCAAAAGGGTCTATGAGACTGCTTACGCACTTGGTGTTAGAGTAACCCAAATGCAGAGAGCCAGCACCATGTGTGCAAGCTCATTTAGCTCCAATGAAATTTTGTTTGTATGATATTGGAGTGCTGCACAAATGCTTTGGATTTCATCCTTTTTTTGAGTGCTGATACCTCAGTGAGAAAAGTAACATGCAAACAATTATCTGTTGAGCAAGGCCACTTGATAAGCATATTAATAAAGTACACCATTGGTTTAGGTAAAAAAAACTCATCTCCAGCTTTGCATTTCCTTTCTCCTTTTTTTTTTTTTTGGTAAAAGTTTCATCTATCCTTGTGTCACCTTGAAGAAAAGCTTAGACACAATAAGGAAGAAATCCTTACTGAATGTCATATAAAATCTGTTTGAACAGATTCTAAGAGAAACAGATTCTCTTTTTTCTCTCACTAGGTGGTACAACTAAACAAGCTGGTGGTATTCAGGTCACTTTTTTGGAGCATAAAACGATACTGGCAGTGAGAATTGTGTCATTATTACTACTTTAATGCATGGTAAATACTGCCCACTCTGGCTGTGTCTTATCACCATAACATCTAACCACTTACTGCTTCTATTGCAACTGCCATGCTACCTTCTCAGTGTAGACAGAACTGATGGGAGGTGAGGGGATGCCACTGAGGTGGTAGGACTGGAGTCCTTGTCCTGCAAGGAGAGGCTACAGGACCATGGCTGGTTCAGCTGGGAGAAGGGATGGCTTTGGGGGCATCCAGCAGCGCCCTGGCATTGGCAGGAGGGGATGAAGATACAGCCAGACTCTTCACAGTTGGGTTTTGTGGTGGGGTGAGAGGAAGAAGCACAAGCTGAAGCATGCAGGGATCAGGCTGGAGGCAAAGGAAGCCCTTTCTCCATCAGGACAACCCAGCAGTCAGACAGATGCCCACAGTGGTTGAACTGTCTGCTACACTGAGGATGTTTCACACCCAGGGAGAAGCCCTGAGCAGCCCAGTATGAACCCACAGCTGAGCCTGCTCTGGGCAGTGGCTTGGTCTTGAGACCTCCGCCCTATCCAGACTCCACTGTCTTATGATTTCTGTGCACTGTTATCCTCATCATATTTCAAGGAATGGAAGCAAAGAGAAACAGGGTGACTCATCCTATGATCCAAGGTTACACAGAAAGGCAATTTTCAAGGAAGGAATTTAGTTCCAGCCTCCATCAAATCATGAACTTTTGTATTCCACTGAACCCAGAGATGCAGGCTTCAAGATTCTAAGACATAATTGTAGATGAAGTTGTGTTGAATGCGGTGATGTCTAAGGTCCTAAAATGAAGAAACCACTTCTCTTCTTAGTCCCCAGTCATTCATGTTATCCTCGAAGTCCAATTTTCTGGAAAAGACTATGTGAAAGAAGTAACTGATTACTCAAGAGGCCAAAGGAATTGATGTGAGGAGAATTCCTGTTAGGTAGCATTTGCTTCTATAGCCTGTCTGACTGGAGCTGTTTGGAGGAGGAAGGGCTGCTGCATGCCAAGTTTAAATCCTGGGTCTGTTTAGCACAATCTACTGTAAGAAACAAAAGGCTAGACTCTGTACTCCTGTATGATAAATTTACTTTGGTTATGTAAGTTGACACTGAAAAGCATCAGATTTAAAAGCTGTAGCATTCAGCTTTTACATATGACTTACCAAGTGGATTCAATTTAATTAGAAAGGGGACTGGATATAACAGAGCCCAGAGTTAAAAAACCTGAAGCACAAAACTCCCGCAACACAAAACTCTCAAAACTTTTTTACTTAAATCAAAGTGTAGGGATTCAAAACTACAGGGGAAGATGGAAATGAGGGAAAGACACCGTAAGAGGACACTTTGAAGCTCTGACAGATGTGGTTGAGGTAGAGGGAGAAGACATACAGCTGAGGATCTGATCTAAGGACCACTCCCACACTGAGCAGGGCTGTGCTGGTTTAAAAGTAAACTGATGGGAGAAAGGATCCCAACTCAAGAGAGATTACACCTCAGAGTTACAATTTACTAAAAAGATTACAATAAATACAATGATACAGATCAAAAAACTGGTTTTAACCCTGAAGACAGTTGTATAACCCAGCACCCTAGGACAAGAAGAGAATGGTGTTTGTTAGCCCCTGTGCTGAGCACCTCGTAGTTCCCCTGGGTGCAAAATAAAAGGAAAAGGAAACTTCTTGGTCTGGATGGTGGTCGCAGTTCTGTGAAAGTAATGATCTTTCGTAGTAGTCTTGTTGAGAGTGACAGTCACAATCCCCCTGAAGTTTGGGTCCTCCTCTCGATCCAACGAGTGGTACCAGAACTCCCAAAACCCCAAGATTATATATGCTTAAATTCTGGTGGGAATGCCCAGTACCTCTCCCAGGGTGGGGAGTTTCACAATGTGTGATTTAACTCTGTCAGTCATGGGATATTTTTGGAGTGTTTGATGGTCTAGGTCATTGCAGCTGCCTATTACTCCAGTCCATTGCGGCCCATTAGCAGCGCCCACCCCTCAGGCTGAGTGTGAAGGTGTTATCACAGCTGAGTCATTGGTGTGAAGACAAAGAAACACTTCCCTGCCTCCTGGGTTTCTTTAACACCCAGCTTGTAGCTGGGTGTCAGGTGTGCCCTGGGCAGCTGCTGCAAATGATCTATTATTAACAGTCCATTGGAAATGACATAGAGGGTGTAGAATACACAGTTTTGATTATATCCATATAGTGATAAACTGGTCCCAGATCCTGTAATTATAACAGTGATCTTGTTTGGCAGCATTTAGTTTTATACATGGTGTTGTGAAGGATATAAAGTTTTTTGTTTCACTCCTAACGTTGTCCTTCTTTTGGAAGTAAGACACTACTGAAACTACAGGCAAGATATATTCAGGATCTGTTGTGCATATAGACAAACACACACATACAAGTGTACTGTCAACAGTGCACAGTCAAGCAAGGTCTCTATACACAAACCTGTAGGTACAGAACTGAGAATCCTTATCAAACTAACATAATGCAAAGACTAATAAATATATTTCTGTCATGTCAGAAGTCAGAGAAAAACTTCCCAAAATCTAAAACAAAATAAAAGAGTAGCTGTTATTCCTTTTCCTTTACATGTTCAAGTTTGAACATATCTTCTACTTCTCTTAGAAGATCTATTTCAAGTTCAGCAGGTGTGACTCAGAGAATAGACATCTGTGACTGGTAGCACAAAACAGAGGGGAAACCTATGCAGAGCTGGCAGATTATATCAGCTGCTAGCAAGTAACCACCATTGCACCTCTGTGTAAACTTCACAATTAAGAATACGCAGCTCAGAGACCATTAAATTTTTCCGAATGCACATTCTTACCTTATACAACCTACAGCAAATATACTGAACACAGGCTAGCTTCATATAGAGTTCCCATATGAAGATTTAAATGCAATCTACAGTATGGTCTTCATTTTCTGTTCAATGCATTCTGTGTGATAAAAGATTCTCTTTGGTATTTAACCAAAAGAATGTCATTGCTTAATGTTATCAAAGACAATTAAAAAAATGCTGCAAAAAAAATATTAGGCACTGACTTAATGTTATCTTTTCTAAAAGTCATTCAACATCATAGTGCAAGAATCAAATCTCACTTCTTACACCCAGGAATATTTTTATATGTACATGCATACAAATTCATTTCCAATTCACTAAAGTATCATACAGACTACAAGTGGCCGGGTTCTGACCTCCTTACCCGAATAAAGCTAATTTCACTGGAAACTGTTCTGGAAGAGCTACAAACCCTTTCCTATGAATAAACGGTGTGAACACCAGCATTTTAATAGATCCATGGTTTGTGGGCGTGAATATTAACTGCAGTCTTCCAAGACCATTCCATTGACTGTCATGGATAAATCCCATCAAAAATTTTGCGCTTTTCAGTCAATAAAATACTACCACTAAACACAGACCTGAAAGTATCTGTGGTTGAGGTCTTTGGCTTCAATTCTTGCCCAGTCTCTCCAGTATCAACTGTTTCTGAGATGCCTTCATTAGCTTTGCTTATAAACATAATCTCTCACTTATACCAGAGATAGAACTATCTGATAATTCCTGACAAATAAGAATTGGGGTTTTTTTATTAAACCAATTAGAATATCCAGAGTTTTTTAAATTCCATGAACTGCAAATTGGTAACAACAGATTTTAGCAATATTAAAGACTAACACATTTCTTTTCTTCCTATGGAGACAACTTATCATAGAAAACACAGGAAGGGTGATGAAGCTATCTATATTCACTAGGGTTAACAGCTGTAGCACTGTTTAGGAAATACTATCAATTTCAGAAAAGATAATTAAATTGCTTATAAATTAAAATATTAAAAATTTGAATCACTGAGATTCATTGAATTCCTTAAAGTCAAATAAAATAGACCTCAAAGATACTCCATAGCTTTTTATGATATTTTTTCTCTTACTTCAACATTCAAAGGATTAATAAATAAAAATTTTACTCTGATGATTATAGACAAAGTGATAAATCAGTCTCTTTGTAGAAAGGGCTAGAAAAAAGCAAATAACCCTGGCTTGTTTACATGTGTTTGTAAAAGTTTCACGAGTGCAACCCTACTTCTAAGTAGAAATCTGTGGCTGCATATCTAATAGATCCCAGGGAAGAATCAACAGACATCCCATTAAAAGGATAAAGTTCAGGATGCTACTATGTCCTTGAATTTTTGTTTTGGTTGGCTAAAATATAAGAAGACACAGCAAGCTTTTCCATCCCTTCTACTGGAACAGTAAGCCATTCCATCCCTTCCCTTCTCTCTTTGCAAGCTGCTCCTGTATCCTCACGCAAAAGCAACCACACGGTCATTTACATTTTCTTACATTGAAGTGCAGAGCAGCAGCAGTAACCAACTGCTACTAGTGGTAGAGTAGCTGGGCTACTCTAAAACTGATTGCCAGTTGAATGAACTCTTATCTGTGGTAACATCCAGAGTCGCTTTCGCTTTGTTCCAGTTCATATTTCTTCAAACTGTTTCCCGTTTACAAGGATTGCACATGATCTGCAAGCAAATCCTTTACACAGGATTTAAATTGGAGCAATAGTGGTTTGGAACTATTTTCAAAGTTAAGCAGGTGCTTATACACTTTTCACTAGCCAAGTCCAGTGCGGTCAGTAACTTTTCAAGTTCACTGGAGAACAATGTAATTTTTCCTCTAAATAGATCCACTCGGATCTGACAGGGATTTAGATTTAACTGGGAAAGTTAAAGCACAAAAGACATCATTTGGACATTTGCTGTGAATCACACCATCCTATCAACTTTGCTACCCAGAGAAGAAAGTCACTTATAATGAGAATCACTATACACCTCATTTAGACTCTTTATAAGTATGTGGAACCAATGCAGATAGTCTTTAAGAAGTAACCTTCCCCAGGCTGTGCTGATGCTCCTGTGGTACTTATACTCCAGTGTTTATTCAAAACTGTGTCCTGCTTTGCCTCTCAAAAGGTTCTAGAGCCAACAAAGTCTCCATTTCTACTATGCCACAGACAAGAGTTGTCATAAGCGACATTGGAAATGGAGTTTGAACCTGATTTGAAATCTTTTCTTATTTCTCAGATTCTATCATTTATAAGTTTAAAAACACATCCACATTATAAGAAATTCTATTAGCAAATGAAAAGGCTGTCACAATGTAAATAGCCTGTCTGTCTTGATGTTCATAAGAGTTGTACATGCTCATAAGTAGAAAAGGCTATCCATGTAGTTGTGAACACTTCAAGAATGCACCTCCTCTGATAGAAATTCATGTTTGAAATATTTCTGCTATCACTTGGAAGTCAGTTGAAAACTTTCAAAGCAGAAATCTTTCTCCGTATATTTCACTCTTTATTACGAAGATTCAGATAAAGCAGAGTTTTAAATGGTTACTGTGTTTACATTGCCATGTTAACCCACATTGATTTGGAGTGTAAGTTTTTCCTATCCACATGGGTATTGCCAGTGTAAAGAAAAAAGCACTAGCATGGATTTTCTGTCCATGCAGAAGTAAAAGTGTCCTTGAATTCGGTAACTCACATCACCAGTAGTGAATGAGCAGCAATGTAAGATTCAGCTCTTATATTGTACCCTGCTTTGATATTAATCACATTCTCAATAGAGACATATGTGACATTGAAGTACTTCTTTAAACCACATGTGGTCTGTGTTGAAAACATGGTCATGGTCAGAATAATAGCTATATAAATAAATATATAAATAATATAAAATGGTATCTTAAAATTCAACAGGCCTTTGTATAGGAAGAATTCTGACCTCATACTGATTTGTTTTCTTATCGTTATAAAATTCCTTTTCTTTACTGTATTTCTGTTAGAAAATGAACCATATTCTAGCTGAGACATAACTGATAAAATGTTCACACTTTGGCTCTATTTGCAGACTGCTTAGTATCTGAGCTATTGGACTACACTAGCAAAGACAAAGGTTGGCTTTTAGACAACTGGCTGAGTTTGTAGAGTAGGAATGTTGGTGGAAAATTCAGAATTTAGGATTTCTTCTTATTTATTTTGCAGTTTCATACTTCTTTTTTTTAACTGGTAATATTTGATCTCAGACTTGCCAGAAAATTATCTTTCAACATAAATGCACCAGTTAACTATCACAAAATATATAGTACATATATACATACAGTATATATATATATTCAGCATTCTGATATTTTGTCTTCCAGCTGAAGATACAGAACATTGAATGCAAGTCTCAGAAACTCAGACCTGATATAGGGTAGGCTCTTTGTTCTTCTACTGAGTCACCTTTGGTAAAAAATCTGAGATGCCTCAAATTAAGGCTTTGGATAGGCTGTAAATTACTAAAATAATTAGTCAGTCTTTTAACTCTTGACTCTATATGTATTTTGCTTCCCTACGAGTTAAAGGTATCATGAAACTTTTGCTTATGAATAAGAAAACTGCATATAAAAGGTGACCTTGAACTTCATCTCACTTCAGATATTCAGGGACTTTAGAACTTTATGTAAGATGGCAAATACTACAAGCAGGACAAACTCCATAAGAATAATCACTTCTAAGTGCAACCACTGTATAAACTGATTTTCTGAATGGAGTAGGATGGATTTTCAATGTAACCTCTATAAAATGCCACTTAAAATTATGAAAATGTACATTCTTACTAACCTGAACTTAAATGGGCTGTGATTTTAATTCTAATAGCAGTTATGCTTCATCTTAACACTGCAAATCCACCTTTGGATATACCAAAAATAAACTGCCAAAATGAAAAAAAGGGTAAACATTTAACGTGTGGTGACATTGACTTTACTATGATGCAGTGAGAGCTTTCCCAGCTGCTGACCTGTTGCCAAAGTCCTGCAGTAATATTTGTACTTAGTAGCAGCTAGAGCCAAGTGAATTTTGCAGAGTTTGCTATCTGCATCATTGGTCCAGTGAAACGCCTTCTGTCAAGAACATGCGCCTTTTTTAATTGTTTCCCAAGAAACTCGGAAAGACTGGGTTTTACCAAGATAATGGTGCACCGAATGTCACAACTAGGGGTAGATCTCTCTACAAAAGAGGTTTTAAGTTGACACGTAGCATAATCACAAATTTGTATGCTTATAAAATCATAGAACTACAGAATGATTTGGTTTGGAAAGATCTTAAAGATCATTTAGTTCCAACCTTTCTTTCATGGGCAGGGACATCTTCCTCATCTGCACTGCTAAATAAAAAGCAGGCCAAAAGGTAGAACTAGTTGAAAGTTTTCACTGCAAGGTAGGTTTTCTCTCAGCAAAGCCATGAGACTTGCGAGTTGTCACCTACATACAACTCAAAGACTTTTGTCTTTTCATAGCTTTACCAACTCAAACTCCTTCGGGTCAGGAAGAGTCCAGAAAGTCTGCAAAAACTATTTAGTCCTTCTTTCTTTTTTCTTTTTCATTAAAGAAACAGAAACTTTTGTACCATGTGTTTGCAGAAAACATTTAGTTTTGCCATATATTTCTATTCTGTTAGCTAGTGATGGGGAAGGAAATACATAGATCTGGAATTCAATACCATATTAAATAGTACTTGAAGAAATGAGTATACAAAACTCTGGATTAAGGTAGATCTTTTACAGATATCTTTTCAAACTTTACAAAAGGCTACAAGAGAAGTCCTGTGAGGGTTATCAGCCTGGAATAAAGTTTTGGTGCATGTGACTTTCTTTGATTTGAGTTGTAAGTCCCCAAACAAAAGATTATCTATGATGAATTAATGGTGCATTCAAAGCTTTAAAGGTTTTCCATCTAAAATTGTATCAGATTCATCAGAGTGACATTCTCATTGTACTGTTTATTTTATTTTTATCCTGCTAGTGTATGCATACACATAGCATACATGGAGTCAAATATGTCCCCAGTCAGCTGGTACACTACTTTGGCATTATACTATTAATAATGTGGTCTCTGAGCTTTCAGTTACATTTGGGTCTTAAATATTCCCTACTATTAGAGTGGGGGAAAAAAATTATGTCTAAAAAATCATCCCAGAAAATAAAACTCTTCAGAATATTTGTGGATTCTTCAAGGGAAAAAAAAAAAGGTGTTTCTAATCTTTTTACAGGTATTTCTAATATTTTTACAGGTTTTGTCTAAGATAACAGTAGTAACAGGATTCATATGTCTTTTCTTCCTCAATTTTTAAAATAGCTTGTATCTACAAAATTTGTAGAAAAATTTGTAAGCAGGTCTTCTATAAAAATTATAGATGCTTTTTGAACTAAACCTGGATAGTTCTGGACAGCTCTAGATCTTTCATTGCTGCTGTACTCAGATTTCAACCTCTGATGTGGTCAGATAACTTTACACACACTACATATGCCTCACTGTAAAAAAAAGCCATCAGCTTCCAGCAGAGAGCTCAAAAGAAATTTGTTTGTATATGTGATTAAGTTTTTTCAAATGTTACTACACCTTCTAGAAACTCTGCTTTCAGGAATCACACTCTCAAAAAAAACCTAAAAGGTAAAATGAGTTCTTGATTTGTAAATGTCTAAATGGCATAATCATTTGACAAATAAAATAAAGAAAAAAGGTAAAGAAAAGCCTGGAAAACTCCTTAATACTGTGTAGCAGGAACATAGATCCTGCCATATGAGCCTCACTGGGGAAATTTAAAAAAGTTCTAGCAATGTAATGTGATTTGGCAAGAGCTGAATTTGAATGTGGTTGTGAGGTCCCCATAAGCAACATATGCTTTCAGTAAGCTGCAGTATTCCTTCCTTCCTTAGTCCAAACTTTGAAATTATTACTTTATATTTTATAAAATTATATAGTTCTATGCCAAATCAAAGTTGTTATTTCTTGATAAAACTATCATATTATGAAATTAGAGCTCATCCAGAGGAAGAGAAAAAAAGCGAATACTTAATTCTGACCACTTTAGGGAAAAAAAAAGAAAAAGAAACAAAAGTGGAGAGAAGGAGGCGGAGAGAATGAAGGAGGAAGGAGAGGGAGAGAGATGTCTGCTTATGATTATGAGATGAACTTTGAACTTTTTCTATTCCTGCAGCCAGGAATTTCTGATTTTTTTTAATACCCTACTAGAGTGAAAATTTGAAATGTATATTAAACAAACAAAAATTTTACTTACATGATTATGCAAAATTATAAATTAGAACAGAAAAAACCCACCATCCAGACACAACTGGAGACTGAAACATGTCTAAAAGCAAAACTGTCAATCTGGAATTTGGAAACAAAGAACATTCTTTAATTTCTTTTGCTTCCCACTCAATGAGTGGGATGACAGCACTACCTAGTAAAGTTCAGACATGCCTTCAAATTTTTCTACATACTTTTATTTCCTGTTTTCTTTGTCATGTGAAAACTGATATACTGTCCTTTTCAAATGAGATTAATTTAATTGTCCTAATAATAGCACACTTATTTTTCTTGTATTATTATTAATATCACCACAGAAGCATGCCAGGACAGGAAAGCCACCTCTAGCACACTAGCTCCCAGGTGTTATCACAAGACCAAGATAAAAAGAACTTCTTCTGGGACTTGCTTACAGAAGGAAGACAATGCAAGACTAAAGGAGAAAGACTAGAGGTTTATCAGGATGATTACCTTATTTTCAAATTATATTTCAGAAATCAATGTTATTGGGCCCTGGAGTAAGGGCATGGCCCTGGTCTGACATTGGTGTGCTCTGCTCTTGTTCTTGTGGTACAAGACAGGATCCTTCGAGCAAGCAGTGCTTCTCCATGAAGCCCACACTAACTTTGGAGGTGGGATTTCTGACTACTCTTCCCTCTGTTCCAGGTGGTATGTGTCTCATGTAAGACCTTCAGATCCTCTCCCAGGGCTGCTTTAGGCTCTTACTCAGGGGTGCATCTGTAAACAGCAGACAAGCTACCTTTTAGCAAGTGAAAAGAAGCTAGGGCTGGGAAGGAAGGAGGAGGGAGTCTTTTCCAAAAAACAAGAAGCTGACATGAAAGTGGACATCCCTTAATGCCAAATGATAGAGAAAATCCACCAGGACAACAACAAAGAAAAACAAACAAACAAACAAACAAAAAACCCCACACACAAACAAAAGAGAAGAAAAACATGTAGAAAAATCCCTGCTGGTTGGGTTTCCCTGATGGTTGGGTTGCATTCCCTGACCACTCTTACATGGCGAGTTTTTCAGACTGGCAGAAGATGAGTGACAAAATCTAGTTACACCCATGTTTTTCCATGTTTGTTTTTTTTTCTGGTTTTGGCAAGGAAAAACTGTCTGAAAACCATATCTTTTTAAGCAATTCCAACAGACTACTCCTGAAAAAAGTTGCCACACCTTTCCAGTGCACTCCTAGCCCTGACACTGATTATCATTTGGAAACATCACTGTAAAACCATATCACATTTGAACCTCATGAAATTCAACAAGAACCAGTGCAAGGTCCTTCACCTTATGTTAGGGCTAACACCAGCATCACAAGATATTAGGAGCTGAATGGATTAGGAGCAGCACTGTGGGGATATTGACCCTTGAAAAATGATACATCATCTGACAATGTGCGCTTGTCACCAAGGAAACCAAGCTTATTCTGAGCTACGTCAAAAGAAGCCAGCAGTTTGTGAGAAGTGATTCTGCCCCTTTATTCTACTCTCATGAGACCCCACTTGCAGCATCCAGCTTTGGACTCCTCAGTACACAAAACATATGGACCTATCCAGAGGAGGGCCAAAAACTTTATCAGAGCGCTGGAACAGTTCTGGTGAAAGGATGAGAGAGCTGGGGTTGTTCAACCTGGAGAAGAGGCTGGAGAGACCTTACTGAAATCCTTTCTTAGTACTTAAGTACTTAAATGGTGCTTGTTAAAAAGAGGAAGAGCTATTTTTTATATGGTAGATAGTGTTAGAATAAGTGGGAATGGTTTTAAAGTACAAGAGGATAAATTTAGGTCAGATACTAGGAAGGAATTCTTTACTGTTGGGGTGGTGAGGCATTGAAACAGGTTGCCCAGAATGCCTGTTGTGAACAAGTGTTTATACATTGCTTAAAGAATCACTGATTCTCAGATCCTAGCGCAGCCTGTCGGGGGTTAGGAGGCATGGGGGTGTGCAGAGAATATACTACCACAATGCCCATTTTGGAAGTGCTCAAGGTCTGATTGGACAGGGCTTGGAGAAACCTGGTCTAGTGGAAGGTGTCCCTGCCCATGGCAGTGGGGTTTGGACTAGAAGGTCTTTGAAGGTCCTTTACAACCCAAATCATTCTATGGTTGCATGATCCTCAATAATAGGAAACTGAAAGTGTTAATGTCAGTATTTAAAAGCTGACATTTTAAGCTTCTTCAGAATAAGATGCCCAACTGGAACAGAAAATCTTCATAGAAGGCATGAAAGGCACTTCAGTTTGTCTTTGGACTAAGAGACCACTGCACTGGATATATGCAGTGAAATAACATTATTTAAAAGAGTTTTGTATGTTGGGTTTTTTACTGTGTTGTTTTCTATGTTCTTAAATAATTCCTCTAAACTTAGTATTCATTTTCTTTTCCTTCTAGTGTATTTCTTACCACGATCCCAACATGGAAAATTGTTAAGTCCTATTTATATCCACTTACTTCATAATCAACCATGAACAATATAACAATTGAATATTAATGAACTGGTCTAGTCATCATAGTCTAGAATTGATATTATGAACAAAGAACTAGCCATAGTTTTAACACAGGATTGCTGGATGACTGTCCCAACTAAATTATTTTCTCCATCTATAAAATGAACTGATGTTACAACATTGCAGTAATATGAAGCTGAGCTCAATTACCCTGTAAAAGGTTTCAGAATTTTCAGGCCAAAATTTCTGAAGGAACAATACAAATAACTACTTCTGCAAAGGCCAATGAAAAAATCATAGTATCACAAAATAGTTACTTTGACACTTAGTTATCTACAAAAAAATTATCTGCTATTATTTTTGAAAGCTATTTAGAATATATTTCACCTGCATTTGTCAAATACTCTACGGTTAGTTTATTGGGATTGCATATTTTTTTCCATAGGAGTTTGAGCAGCATTCATTACAAGGTTTTAGAAATAAAATTAAAAGAGTGTGTTTTCTTATTAACCTGGAAGAATTTAACAATTTTCTCTAGGGTATTTTTATTACTCTTTCTTAATTACTAAGACTACTTGCTAATTTCATCTACTTCACACTTTTTTGATCCTGGTAGATCTTTTATTATACAAAAGAGTAATTTTACTGGGTTTTGGTTTTTATCATTTAGCAGGAAGCTAAAACAAAGTAGATGGAAACAGTTTTGTACAGAATTTTAGCCGTGGAAAAGAGAGATGAGTATAGTGTTTGTCTGGAAAATACAGTTTTTCTTATTCATCCAAAAGATTTTTTCCCATGTTGAAGAAAAAGTCCCAACACAATAGTTCTTTATTCTGTTCTATAATTTCTTGACATGATAACAACTTCTTACTGTATTTCCTTGCGTTCTCACAAGATTCAGTGCGACGAAATGTCCTGGTTTCAGATCGGACAAAGTTAATTTCTTCTCAGTAGCTGTTACAGTGCTGTGCTTTGGATTTGGAATGAGAATGGTGTTGATAACACACTGAAGTTTTGGCTTTTTTCACTAAGTCATATTTATCCTAAATCACTGACTTTTTTCTTGTCTTGTGCTCTGCCAGTGAGGAGGTACAGAAAAGAAAGTGGGAGAGAGCATAGCTGAGACAGGTGACCCAAACTGACCAAGGGATATTTTGCACCATAGAACATCACGCCGAGTATATAAACTGGGGGAAGTTACCCAGAAGGGAGGCTGATCTAGGTTCAGAAAGGAGGGTCCGGCATTGGTCAGAGGATGGTGAGTGATTGTATCGTGCATTACTTGTTTTTTCCTTCATTAGTATCATTATTATTATCCTTTACCATTATTACTGTATTTTTAATTTATTTTTTATTATCAAGCTGTTCTTACCTCAACCTACAAGTTTTACTTTGATTCTCCTCCCCTTTCCACTGGGTTGGACTGGGAGAGAGGAAGGTTGAGCAAGTGGCTGCATGGTGCTTAATTTTCCTCTGGGCTTAAATCGCACCATGCTTCAGAAATTAATCACTGTGCAATTTAAATTATTTAGCTTTTTGTTGTTGCTTATATTATAAAAGACCAACAAGACATAAGAAAATAAAAAATATAAAGATATCCCTTATCTGATAAAGAACTTCACAGAGGTAATTTTGTTTGCTCATACTCACATTCACTCACATATTTGGTTACTTTTAGTTCATACGTTTTCATGTTCTCCACTAATAGAGTAATACAATAATAAAGTAGAATCTTTGCTGAGTTTTTTGCAATGCATAAAAAATGAGGAAAGTCTTAAAAATGTGAAAGAGTGTTAGGGTTGTCGAGATTCCTTCTTTTTAGCTGTGTTTTTCTGTAATGCAAGGAAATGACAAATTTAATTCCCATCACGACAGATTTTATGAGATCAGAAAGTCAGGCTTTGCATTCTGCACTTTGCATTACCCCTTCTACTTTCAGTAGGAACTATCAGATCAAGCTGAACTGGTAAACTGATAATGCAAGAAGCAATACAGAATCCATTTCCCAATTCCATGCTCTGCTTCTTGACTGCAGTAGGACTTGAAGTGCTGGACTAAAGACAGGAGTACTTAAATATTCTGGCATAACCAAGCGGCACATCAGTGTTGGCATAAACACTGTATTCAGGCATGACCCCATTGTTTTACTGGTTCTACCAAAACTGAACCAGTAAGCTTGAACTGGTAATAAAAGCTGGGAGAAGGGATTCGCAGGCACAGAGGTGTCTGGATTTAGATGTTAAGCTTTACACTTAATTTTCAAGTTCTACCCACTCTTTAATTGAAAAGGAATAATATTCACACAGTTAATATTGCTGACTGTTTAGCATGTCAATGGATGGGAAAAAGAACACAATCTGCAATCAGAAACTATTCACAACCACAATGAATTGTTAAGTAGTAGGACACAGACAAGGAAATGACACCTAAGTCAACTGCTGGTTGTTTTTTCTCTCTCTCTCCCTGTCTTGCTCTACACCACCCCTAAATTTTTTTAAAGTTTGGCCCAAGCTGCAAGTATCTAAACCTAGCTTCTGCACCTCATTCCAACAAAAAAAATCAAGCATGAATCACAGCCCTTCCTCCCCCTAAGCGTTGCCAGTAGATCTGAGGCTTCCGTTCAGATCCAAGACTTTGTCTTTCTCTTTCTACTGCCAAGTAAAATACGTTTGCTAATACTTAATTAAGGTTCCTATTCAGATTATGTGGTCTCAATGCTAAGAACAAGGTTTTAGCTACCCAACTCCCAGTAGCATAGTTAAAGATACAAATATCAAATAGGGAACGTAATATTTCATTTAGATTTAATATGGAGAATTACTGTAAATTAAATAATTATCAAGTGATTACTAAACCTTACCTAGAGATTAACAAGTATTATTAATTTCAAAGCTGTTAACCCTCTGTAATTCTCTCCTTTGTAATCAGCTGGCGATTACTCACTAGTGTTACAGAGCACTGGCATAGCTTTGAAAGTTACAACACTGGCTTTTTCCTCATTAAAGATACTTTAGTAGCCTTTAGTTATTTGTATTTTGAGAAATAGCCACCTTAATTAATTAGCAGTTTATGAGTTTTTGTGAACTAAAATTCAAAATACCACCTAATGGCCATATTAAAGTGCGAAGTCAAACAACAGGAGACATATTGGGTGTGGCATATTGTTTATAACATATGTTTTTCACAGAATACAAACATGTATTCCTTTGGGTTGTTTGCGTTTGGTTTTTTTTCTCATGTGGAAGAAAGCAGAAGCTCACATTCAGCAATGTAAAATACTGAAACAGGCAATATTGAACACAAAATCTGGTGTCTCAAAATTTAATGTTGTGGGCTTGATTCTGAAGAGCACATGTGTAGGGTGCTATAAATATCAGTGTAAGCGCAGTATAAAAGGTGATGACTATAGCAGGAAACAGGGCAATCTGATCCTGTACTCATGAAAGGACTGTGGTGTAGTCACTCAGTGTGCTGCTATCTGAAAAAAGAAACAATGTTCAAACAAGGGTCACTAGGATTTACTTCACCAGCTGATCTTCTCACATGAACCCCTCTTCACCCAGGTCAACTTGTTACCCAGCTGTGCCCTATCCATTATCCTCTATTATCTTTTAGCAGACTAAGGCTTGGCAGAAACTTCTCAATATGAAGTGGCTGCTGTTTCACTGTTTCACTACACTATTGTCCACATAGAGGATTTGGTTAGATTTGTGTTGTTCACGATCATTTTTGACTTTTGCAATCTACGTGTGTGTTTAAAAGTGATGCAGTTTGAAGTTCTTTTTTTTTTTTTTCTATTTCCTTTCTGGTTTTACATCAGCATATAAATAACCGTACTGTCCCATACAGTATCACTCTTTCCAGGTTGGCTGGTAGCTTGACAGGAGTGTTCAGACCTGGCTGCAAAACCAGTGAGGAGCAGGGGAAGAGAAAGAAAGTAGGCAAGAGCATAATATGTCACTGAGAAGAATTTGTTAGCAAAGACTGAGACAGCACAAAGGCACATAAAGTTGTTGTTCCTGACTTCATATCAGAGCAGAGAAGACTTCTCTCACTGGACTTTCAGGTTCTAATCATGTTTCTGTCTTTCACATGGTATACGCACGCAGCTATAAAGCACAGGTTTTTTATAGTCCAACCACAGTAACTTGTTCTGGGAAAGAGCTGGAATACCACTCGGGTGCAAATGCATTGTTCCAGATCTATTCCTCCCATACTATGGAGATTATGTTAATCCTTGCCAAAGACAGTTTAATGGTCCAAGCATGCTTTGTCATATGGTAAAACTCTAGTTCTTCCTAGAAGACACAACTATAGATCTGCTACATTATGACCTTTTCTCCTGGGACTCACCTGAAACATCTTCATATTCATAGAGATGAAGAGAGAATTTCTTGTGATACTAGATTAACAAGGACTAACAGGTCCATTTTTGTGAGAGTTTTTAAACCCTACTTTGCAATGTGGAATTTGGTTCCTCTTCCAATGTTGTGTGGACAAACCCTTCACATACACAGTACACTGCTAAGTCTAGAGCTTCAGGTGTCAGCAGTACCAGGGTCCTTCATGTTCCTTTTCTAGACACCCTAGCTTCTTTGAGACTGCAGAAATGCTTAAACCCATTGACAGCTTTGGGGCTGTGTATAGGGATAGCTTGATGAAGATTTAATGACCAGTGATGTACAGAAGGTGAGATGGGATGATGTAGTGGTCCTCCCTGGACTACTAAATAAATCTAAGGAAAACAAATTTCAGAAGCATACCTTCAGGGATATTTTTGCCTCCCATTTATTGCTAATTTGGCAGTATTTCTGTGCCGATCAACGATATGTATGGCAGACTGATGAAAGACTGTGGAGTTTCTGCCCCTGGCTCACCTGTAAATAGGCTGATGCAGCCATGTGGCACCAGTTCAAGCAAGAACATTCCCATCCTGTCCCTGCTATCTGCTATTAAAAATTGTTTTCCTATATAGGTAGTAGGAATGTAAGTAGGTTTCTGTAAACAGACTGTACCGGTCCAATCATTTTGTACAAACTAATGAAATTAGATCACTGGGCAATGACAGACCCAGCCCTCAGAAAGACTACGTTAGAGCCTGTAGTAGCTTAGTTCCTCTCCCACAACTGTCTCAGACTACGGGTAGTGACAGTTTGGAAGATTTAGAGGGTGGGAAATGCCTCTGCTTTTACTTGGCATTGAAAAAAAATGACACTAAGTATATTAAAAAAAAAAGAATTTCAGACTAAGAGTCTAACAACCGAAAGTTCTATTTTCTCATTTGTAGATACTTTCCTTTTAAGTTAGCTGACTGATTAATGGGCATCGTTAAATTACTGTATTTAAAAAGCTGTAATATACTCAAGTATTGGCTTTTTCTCCTCCCAGGACCAAGGATATGAAACACATTTGCAACTCTATAAAGATGCTTCTAAAAAAGGAAGTCACAAAGAACACATGGCTGCTTCCTCTGTGAAATAAGCTGGTATGTCTCCAGTGATTTCAGCAGAGCAGGCATGATTTATGCCAGCTGAGGGTCTGGCCCATGATATCCATTTTTTCTCACCAAAAGAAGATTCTTTTGCCTGCCTTCATATATGCAAAGTCATTCAGCTGACAATAAAAGAATAGTAAAACATACTAGGACCACTAAACATGAGAAGAAGCACCTCTGGTAGTCATCCTGGAGCATATTTAAAAATCACACATGCACTCTGATGAGATCAGCTCTCTGCAACTGATCATGAAAACCTGCTTGTGTCTTCCTGAAAGGTTAAGTAAGGGAAGTCTGTCCAGCATGGAAGAGTCATCTTGGTTAAACTCACCTAGCTCAAGTACAGGAGGCCAAAGAAAAGCAATATTTTTGAAAGAAATCTCTTGCACTTGTAAATTTAGTCTCCAATAGACTGAAAACCTGATATCTCTCATTGCACAATATGTAGATTTTCAGCAGATTAAAAATCTTCAGAATCCATCAATAACTCACAGTGTATCTCAGAGGTCATTGTGAGGTTAGCACATAAAATAGATCACCTATGGAGGGAAACTGCCATGTGCCTTTACAATTTACTTTGTCAAAGAAGGACAAAGGAACTGTTTTAATGAGGTTGTTTTCAGTTGTCTTTTGTTTCATATTTTACACAGGAAAAAGGAAAATATTTATTCAATTCGGGCCATCTGAATCATATTTCCAATGGGACAGGCACTTTTAGGACAGTAAGTTCTGAAGTATAAATAACCTTCAGTGAATTGAATCATAGTCATTTAGTTTTTACATATGTAGAAACAGTCAACTTTAAAAAGTTGTGCTTGAGTCGTATTTCAGCTAAGTATTACATCTGTATTTAAATTAAAGATATTTTGGCACATGACAACTCAGAAATACTAATTGGACAATACAGTACATCCCATATTGATAAGAAACTCAGCTGTATCAATAATGCACATTTATTCCAGGTTTCTGCATGTAGTCAGCATCTCTGGTCTATAAATTGCATAAGATTCTCTCAGTGCTGTGAAAATTCAGTCCAATAGTTTAACTGTTAAAAAGGGAAGATGGGGAATAGGAGAGAATGAGTATTCAGAGTTGAGGACATGCATTAATACTCTTCTCAGAAGAGCAGTTTAAGTGGACAGAGTAGCATGCTGTTTGTTTATTTGTTTCAATTCTGATGCTAAACATGCTTTTTAAGTTTAATTTATTTCTTCAAGCTTTCATTAAGGTTAATCTGAGTATTGCAGTCAGGAAAATGCAAGATATCACATTTATTATAGTTCTAAACTTTTTAACTGATAGGTGAAGAGCTTGAGCACATGTAGGACAATTTTTTAAGACTCCATTACTGTATGGGTGTCCCCAAGTAAAGTGCCCAGCACGCTGTAGTGACCAAGACCTCCGTTTCACAGTCTCTTCCACGCAAGCTACACATGCATAGATCTTCAGAGAGCCCCAGAAAAAGGAGTTTATTGGTTCAGGCTTTTGGCAACCCTCTCAGATGCCTTCATGTTTCTAGATGTACATGAGGCAGCTTAGTTATGGTCTTAGAGATGCTGCCTGTTTTATGGGGCGGAAGGAACACAGTGTTGCTATAAAAATCTCAGATTAATTTTTTCTAGTCCTCTAACTTAAAATATTTTTGTTGGTAATTTAGTTTTGAAGCATTTCACGGTGGCCTATTACTCCACAGCAATACAAACTAAATCCTCTTTGAATGCAGAAGGCCTAACTATTAACTACTGATCATAATGAGTATTTTAAAACACATACACAAAATAAAAGACTTCAGGTCAAGACTGGCTCTCCATTTGTAGTATGAAAGATTTTCAACAAAAGAGCAGTCAAGCTGACTATTCAGAGTCTAAGACAAATTAAATCTTACGATGTTTTAGAAAAGACATAAGCAGCACAAAACCAGCAACTTTCACTATCTGCATATTTTAAATTTCCAGTAGACTTTCAGGACTCTACAAAAAATTAACAATATGAAAACAATGAAATGTTTATTCTGATACTGTGTTACTTACATGGTAACACCTAACATCAAGAGCAAGCAGTGGACCTATTTTTCCACATAGCAACTGCGATCATGACAGAAATAAAAATTGCAGCACAAAAAAACATGAAAAAAATCATTAAATATATTCTTTGGGACTCATCCCCCACATATTTCTGAAGATGAAAGAATAGTTTGTATGGACAGAATTAAATATCCTGCTCCTCATTTCTCTATCACCAATAAATCACAAAAGGGTTTCAATAGCTGTAAGTTATATGTGGACACTGGGACAGTGCTCAGAACTTGGGCTGATCTTGCCTCAACTTCTGATGTTTCACAGTACTGGCAGTGGCTCATGGTCTCTGACTTGTCTGTTTTGAATGAAATCAAAGTGAATGAAAGACATAGGGATGAGTATGGTCTTCTGGAAGGGAATGAAATTCATAATTATTTTTCCTGCTTTTGTATGTGCAGAGAAAGATCCCTGACACACGGTCCTCATGCAAATAGTAACAAAATAAGAATGAAACACTGCACTGATCATCTGAGTCCAGCAATAACAGGTGTGGTACGAAAGACAAAATGTCTTATTAAAAATTCATCCAAATAAGATGGGTGGCACAGTAAATGGAAGGAGGGAATTGCTGTTGTTCAGGAGCTCCTGTTTTTCAAACAGTTTCTTCAGCCTTGAAACAATGCAGTTAATATTTTTCATACCAACAGCAGATGACTTGAAGTGAACACCATAAACCCAGGTGGACAGCAAATTCCAAATTTTTTAATGTTGAAACCTGCTATATTTTTTAATTATTGAATATATGTTGCAGATGAGTGATAAATGTGCATTGTGATCCTAGAAAATTAAAGATTATTGGCTCCATTTCAAATAAACTATAAAATTCACATAGCTGAAGTTACTTTTTTAAGTTACTGAAATATTATTTATTAAAGCATCACTAAGTTTTAAAACTCAGATCCTGCATAATAAACAAGCAGAATTTAAGGATTAGGCAGCTAAGTATATGATTTGTGATGAGTAAAGGGACATACTTCATAAAATTTAATAGGAGTTTAAAGTTTTTCACGTATAAAATTTTCCTCTCATAACTACTATGATTTGTGTTGAGAAGTGAAAAAAGATACATTTAGATATGGTCTGGGGTTATTCAGAGGCCAACATAGCAAAAATGTCAAACTCAAGGATGAGGAGGCTGGAAAACTCCAGTAATCATAGCAATTACAATAACTCCTCTATTGGTACCCCTTTCTTTTCCTTTAGTTTTAAATTTAACTTTACTAGTGGAGAACTTGTCTCACAGAAAAATCATGCTCAAAAAAACCTTTTAGCCCATCTACAATGGGAAAGGAACTTTTTCAAAAATTTCCAGGTATAAGCCTTTACATGTAGGTTCTTCAAATGTGTGTAATTAATGACGTATTTCATTAATTTTCAAGTGTTAGCTTATCATCGGCATGTTTAGTATGGTGATTGTATATTTATTTCCTGTAGATAGAAAGGTTTTGCCACAAGTTTTTATGTAGAAAATTTTTACCACTTTATTTTTGTGCCAGAAGACTGAAGAAGTTTTAAACTACAAGTATTTGACTGAAAAATTTAAAGAACTTAAGAGGCTGTTCAACCATCTCAAAATTACCAAGTCTTTTTTATTTGAATTGTATTGTAGTTTCAGATAAGATTAGATGGTGGAACAGCAGCTGCATACTGATTAGTCTAGCCTAAAGCTTACAACCAGTAGCCATAGAAGGCCCTCCAAAACAATCAATGTTAAAAAACATTCAATTGATAGAGTCATCCTCACTTTCAGTTCTTTAAAGCCAATAATATATATTCCAGAGCTCATCTCAGAGCTCAGTTTGATGATAGTAGATTCATTAAAAAGATTATGAAGAACAAGCATAGACAGGTGACAAGTGAGAAACCAGTTTCATTGCAAAGCCTGACATGAATAAGAATGATTGAGCATTTTTATAGCACTTTTCATCTTCAGATGATAGCTGCTTTCACACCTGGATAAACTGAGACTCATGATTAGATAAGCTGATTAGTTACAAGAAGCAGCAGCAAAATTAGGGAGAAAAAAAAAGAATAAATGAGAAGCAGTCAATACAAGGTTCAGCTTCCTCCCCAGAACCCTTAATATTTTGGAGAGACGCCACTGGATTTAGGGAACTCACCCTGGGGAGAGGTCTACGGAGAATGACTGCAAAAGTGCAAATAGGACCCCTCAGGAACAATAAGAAAGTGACCTGTTTAACACATCTCTCCTTTCCTTTTCTGCTTAATTACACCTGCCCCTTTATCCTCTTCTTATTTGGCCTTGTCTTTCACTTTTCCTTGCCTTCATCCCATTTTCTTTAAGCACTCTTCCTGACCTCACCACATGTTCCCTCCCTGTTCCGCACATCAGTGGCATCTGCTGTTGTTACATTGTTCATGCTGTTTATTGCAGCTGAGTCTGCTCTCTGTCCTGTTTGTCTTTCTTCTGGAGAACAAGTAATTCAGAGCAATTTTGAGATACTTTTTCTAAAGCCTCTAGGTCCTATCGTTGTAGTCATAATTAATTACATTAAAGCAAGGAGACAGCAGTAAAGATACGAAATCTCTGCTCCTAGTCTTCTCTTAAAATCATATTGTTTTGCTTGACTATCTTCCTCAATCCATCTGCAATAAAAACTTCTTGGCTACTTATGTTTGTGTATTTTTCTTTGTCTTCAGAAACACCACTGTATGCACTCTGAGCTGGCATAGCTGATGAGGCTAGATAATTCCACTACTTTCAGTTGGTTTAATATCATAAAAATCAGATCCTCTACTATGCAAAATGAATGCAAAGTGACATCATGTGAGAATCTAGCCCATATATTTTAAATGGTTATTATCTCCCTATCATCCATCCCTAACCAGAATAAAAAACAATGACTTCAAGGAAAAAAGCAAACAAATTTTATGAATGTAAAGGGGAAAATACCTAATTTCTGTTTGCAGCTTTCTAAAGATATGTCTAGATGCATGATTTAAAGTGCTTAGAAATAACTGTGAATACAGCTAGGATAGGAAAATGGGTGTATCTTGTAATTAAAATAGATCAATTAATGTTTCTGTTCCCTTTGGTTTTACCTATAGGCTGTGTTCTTTCCATGGAACCAGGCCACTGATCGAAGCAATCCACCCCAGTCATGGTAACTGTTTGTTCAAAATCCCCCAAGAATAAAACATCTCCATATCTCAACAAGTGTAAAGAGGCATAATTATTTGTGCTCGTGTGACTTACGAATTTCCTCCTCAGTGTCAAAAAAAAAAATAAAAAATTATAGTTTGCTTTGCTTTTGCTTTTCCTCTCCACACTTTTGATCTCAGATCAAATATGACAATCCTTATCAGTCAGCAAAATGAAACAAACTCACTCAAAACCCTTAGGGGAAAGGAATTTCTTTAATCACATTCACATCAGTTATGAGGATTTCAGTTACATGAGGTAATATAGCTGAATACTATCTGTTGAAGTTTAACAGTTCATGAGGCAACAAAAAAAAACCTAAACAAAACAAAACCACATACATTATGTCCCCTTAGCTACATAAATGAGAAGTATAAGTGTAAATCATGGAAATATATTTGCACATCAGGTCTCTTGCTTAAGGAATCTAACACTTAACTTTATGGTAACTGATTTCCCTTGTGAGAGTCAACAAGAAAGATAGCAGTTGAATGCAAACTACCTTTGCATCATGCCTCCAGAAAACTCTCAGAATCACATCTGGCAGTTTGATAGTATCAGCTACGCTATACAGCGTATTCAAGCATTTCTTTTTTAGGAAGGATTAAATATTTACCGTCACTAAAGTGGTGATGATCATCTAGTTCACTTTTCACAGTTCCTCCAGAAAGAATTGCTGTAAAGATCATGGAGAAATACTGAGATGTCTTAGGGTAAAGGCCATATCCTCAAGCCCAAAGAGATCAAGAGCAGAAGCAACAATGCTGTGACATCAGAGGTGGGGTTTTGCTGCAGGAACATTCGCAGCCCTGGGTGTTAATTCAGACTAGATATGCATGCCAAAAACTCAGATTAACTGTGTAGTAAATGTCTACACTCACAGTTGATTCCTAAGTTATTTGGTTTGGGGGTTTTCTTACTGATCCACTGATAACACCTTATTAATCGACATTGACAATAAATTGATTAATTGGAATACCACTGAGACCCCTGGAGGGTGGCTGCAGCAGATCCTTTGAACCTCCCAGACACATTATGATGCAAGCACAAATTGAGCCTGTCACGGCATTTTCACTTCTTGGGGAAGAAGAGTGGTCAAGGCGCACTGGAAAAGGAATGTTTTAACTAGGAAGTAGAGTCATTTCTAAGTGCGACAGTATAGCTACAGATGTCTGTAGACCCCTGACACAAAATTTATCATTTCCATCTAGTTAACCTACAGCTCATTACAAAAACAGCAGCAACAAAAAACGCACATCACTATCCACAAGTCAGTGGATGCACCTGGCTTACTGCAGTTTGATATCCCTAAGGCGTTTCAGCAAACCAGGGTGGGGAGATAGGATGGGGGAAATATTACAGCTGCCAGACCACAAGATGAGGCACAGCTTGATAGATCTAAATGTGTGTGATAGATCTAAGTGTTTATTTGTACAAGTAGAGCATTCAGGTATTCCAAGAGATATGTTGACACCTTTCAAGGTGAGACCATGCCAGCTGGCCTGGTTCAGGATCTGCGTTATGAGGAAAAATAACAAAAAGTGTTTCATTCCACTCAGAGTTCCAATATCTCCAAATTTGTTTATCTTCTAAATCAGAACAAAGTTAATTGATGATTTTAAATGCAATGGAAAATAAAAAATCTCAAACATTTGTCTTCCGTTATAATTAGCCCTGATATGGTGGTGGTATAACGTACAAAAGCCAAATCTGGTTGAGAATCTAAAAAAATTATTTCAACAATTTCCATCACAAGAAAAAGTTCTGATACTAAGAAAATAGGGGCTTGGGTTTGGTTCTTTTTCAGCTTCAGGTGTAAAACTGTTGCCAAAAAAAATCTAAGCAACCGGCCTTGCATTATAGTTTGTCAAGCACATATATAATGCAGGCCTTTCTCTCAAACAGGATTCAAGGTATCTCTTTGTAAATGGGTCAAATCTACCTTCACATGTTTGAATGATGATTGATTTACAGCCAACTGAATTAAGTACAATGAGCATTAACTAATACTTCTCCGGCTACAAACTAAGCCTTAACTACATATTTTACTAACAACTTCCTGTAAAAGCAGACATATACTTATTTAAAAGGCAAACTATTCATAAGCCAGTAAAAACTCTTCTAAGAAAAATTTAGGGTAGAAAAATGGAAGCAAAATATGACTTTCGTACAACATTTTGACATACACATTGGATCCAAAATAAATCCTCCTTTTCTTCTTTTAATTTTTCTAATTTTAGGGTAATCTAGTTCCCTATTCAGCATCTATATGGCTTCCTTGTCCATTTTCAAATCTGAGGGTAACAGAGGAACTATATAAGGTGTATAATCATCCCTCTTTACAACAGCTTGCTGACAAACTGGAATATGTCAATGTGTTCATAAACCTACCCAAAAACTCTCTTAGTTTCCATGCTTTACCAGCACTGTAACCAAATAGGTATGAAAAAAAAGCCTCCAAGGCACTACCAAACAGATAAGCACTGAAAGCAGTTCAAACACCTTCAGCCTTCTTAATTTTACTCCTAAAAAATGAAGAAAAATTTAAAACCTCTTTCAGAGTTTTCTTAAGGGTTCTTTGTTGTGAAATACAAACTGATGACATTATCCTTTCTAGAATGAACAAGACAATATGAACAATAGAAGAAGATTTAAAGTTCATTATTTGTTATTACCTTGAGACTCGTCAAAAGGCCTATTTTGAAATTAGAATATTGCCATGTAACATTGCAGGAAAAGGATAAAACCAAGTTTATATCAGCATATAAAATAGTCAAGAATGAAAACACTTCGCTAGGACGATATTCAGAATTAACTAATATGATGATGACATCTACAAAGTAGGTATAAACTGGGTCATGAAATCCAAACAGCAGTTGTAAAGTTTTGTAAACAAGTCTTTTCTGTAGGCATTTGGGTAGACTATTTCAAATATATGCAGAAAGTTTCAGAGTTTGATTTTCTAAATGTTCAGTACAGTAAACTACTTGAGGGTGTCAAGAGGAACTCTGATTTACCTAAAATTCACACTTGTATCATTGACAGTTGCCATTTTCAGCTTTCATTTAGAGCATGGCAAAGAGATTGTATCCCTAGAAACATTCCCAGCAGCACACTAGTTTAAGTTTTTAAGATAAAATTGTAAGACACTGCGTCATCTTGGTCATGTCAGGCTTTCATTCATCTAGATGAGCTGAATGCGTTTGCCAACATGCCAAATTTTGTTTCCTGCATGACATTCTTACCATATGAAATCCTGCCATTAAAAACATCCCTCCACAAATCCTCTGTATTAAGTCAGCCAAGCAGGAAAGCAACTGAAAAGGAGGAATATGTACATCTTGCCTGTCCAGCTTTGAGGCACTGTTAGCAGGTGTGCCAGCTCAAAAGCTATTAACAAGAGATAGGTGGGGTTTTTGGCCCTGTCAACCAGTCAGGTTTCCCAGCAGACCTATCTACTCTTTTTTTTTCCATGTCTGCTCCATATACCAATATTTTATGTGCAATAAGAAAGGGATTTTTCTGTGTTTAAAAAAGTAAAACCAAAACAGAACTCCAGCAGAGTTGAAATAAAATTTTTAAATGAATATTCTATTTACTTGATTTCTCTTTTGCCATTTGGTTTGTGTAAACTATTTTGCAGATGGGTTTACACAGATAAAAACTGAACAAAATGCATGGGTTTTCTGTCTTTTTTTCTTGTTAATATTTGCTACAGTATAAAAATGTGTCTAGAAGAAAAACAGATACAAAACCTACACGGTTGATTGTAGACACAAGAGGTTCTTATCCTATAATAAAAAGCAAGCTAAGGGTATTTCTGACAGTATCAAACTTAGGGTAGACTAAGAAAGATTTTTAAAATTTGCTTAATGTCTGCAAGACCAGCTAAAGAACCAGACTCTGGACACTTGAAAAGACTCTGACCTCCAGTGTCTCAGACTGGTCAAACTGGCCTTTATTTTCTGTCTTGAAGGTGCAAAACAACTGTTTTGACTTGGTGTAAGTACCAGAAACTGCAAGAGGTAGCTGTCAAACCTAACAGTTTCCAAGGTGAAGATATGATGTGGCAAAGTTCTACCTATCCTGGGGTCTTATTGTACCTGAATATTAAAATGGTGAGGCATATGTTCCCCATGATTTAGGTCTGCATCACTGCAAATGTCCATTCTGGTATTTCTTGCAAAAGCATGTTGACAGATATGAAGTCTTCATATCCGTTAAAATCAAAATTCCTTTACCTCTCAGCAGGATGTAGAACAGACTGGCATGCATCCTGGTCCTGTAAAGCAACTAGTGCATGTAACTAAAAGTTTAGGTGGAAGACAGAACATTCAGCAGCTCTGTTGCTGTGTAAATGTTATTTATTACAAAATTCTTCCATTGACACCATTAGAATTTTTTTGCTTCTCTCCTCATATTCACAATAGATTTACTGACTCTGAGAATAAATCAGAGAAAAAAACATACCTGTGCTAATTTGTGTACTTACATGTGTCATAAAATTTTCCTGCTTACAGAAGTAATGTTCCCTACTTTTCCTGCAAATCAACACATTTGACACGACAAAAAACCAAACTTGAAATGAGTCCAAACCCCAAAATCAGGCCAAAACCTACATCAAACATCTCTAAAATGTGGAGTTATTTTTAGCAAGGGTAGCGGTTTGTGTACCAAACCCAGACCTCAAACTGAACTTTGTTTTTGATTCAAAGTGTTAAAACTATAGGTTCCTTCTGATTCTCTCCAAATCATTTGGCTCATTACTTGTCTGAGGTACAAATTACTCAAGGAGGAATTATCTGGCAATTTGTCCACTAAACAGTGATATAATCCTTTCTGAAAAGACATAACATTAGAGCTGATACTATAAAGTTTGCATTCACAGATAAAGAATTTGCAGTTGGAGGGGGTCCACACTGAGAATTCCTTAGGAGGCCTTTAAAACCACAAGCTACTTTTTCCCTCCTAGGGCCCTTCCTTTTTTTTTTTTTTTCATCTCAGACAGCAGTTTGAAACTTGATCCTGTTTCAGAAGGTGGGGGCTGGAGTGGAGCAGGAGGAAAAGGAAAAGAGGAAATTTTAATGCCAACAGAAGAAACACAACAGTAACACTCCGGAAGTATGCTCTATTGTAACTAATAGCATGAAGTTACAACTTGCAGCTGACATTGATTACAGTAAAAGCTCAGCATTCTGCTGCCTTCTGTATTTACTGATTTGGAAGATTGTTTCAGACTGTCTTTCTCCCGTGGGTTTCCCTGTCTAGATACTTGCAGCATTTTTTCCTTTAACTGCCTTACCAACCCTGTAAACAGTGGGCAAAACTCCCAAAGGCAAATTAATTCAATGTACTTCTTCTCCCTCATTGTTTCCCATCCCTTTCTCTTGTCATCTTCATATGATATTTTCATTTTTATTACTGTTCTGGGATCAGGACTGATTGGACATCATCCACCTCCTTGACTCTGGGTGCCAGGGACACCCCAGCCAGGTCCCAAAACCTTGAGATAGAAACCAGGACATCTATATGAGAAGGGAGCAACAGTCCGATTTCTGAAGTGTATTACTGAGAGATGGATCTCAAGGGAAGACCTTAGAGATTGCCTGTGACACTGTTTCAACACAGGCCGTATCCTGCTTGCATATGCAGTGCCTAGCAGTATGGCCTGATCCTTACTGCAGTCTCTGGACACAATTGCCATACTACTAAGAAACACTGATCCATGCTGTGAGAACTAGCAGGAAATTAAACTCCCTTCCTTTTTTTTTGCTTTCTCTTCCCACACACCTACCCCTACACACACTTTTTTTTTTTTTTCCCCAAGAAAGCAAAACCTAAAGATTTCCTTTGCCCATGTATAATTGATATTTACTCTTGAGCAGTAATTTCACTATTAGCACTTCTTACATGAAAAATAGAGAGCAACTTTGAAAACCACTTTACTAATGGAAGTCTGGATTGGAAGATAACAACTGCTGGCAACACTGCTCATCTGTTTTTCTTAAACATTCTGCTATGAACAGTTCAAGCACTAATTATGTCCCTAAGCTGTTGGTGCTGAACAAATAACTAAGAAATTTATTCAGAAATGAAAATACAGAAATGGAGAAGGTATGTTGAGTGGAAAAGAGAGCTTCAAAAGTCTGACATCTGAAAGCAAAACATGTCACAGACCCGGGAAAAAAGTACGAGCAACCTGTGTCTTTGTTACCTTCACAATAAACCCATGTGGAAGGGATAGGAGGCTGTTTCCACTATAGTCCCTAAATATTTTCATGGACAATGTTAAATTTCTCATGACAGAATGCATGTATGCTACAGGTGAAAAGCACCAAGCACTGCTTGAATTTAGGACAAAGCCATGGTAATGGGAGCATACATTCATCATTGAACGAAGATTTGGGAGGAGCTTACATTGCTTACAATGTAAATGGTGAATATTTAATTTACACAACAGCCATGCAAGAAGACATGCAGTTAGGACCATCTGCAGTAAAAGTATCTGGCTGAGAGCTAGTATGCTGTTATGTGAGAGCTGGTTGCACATATTGTTGTGGTGTGCAATATAACTCATAAAACTTATGAGCCATGCTGGATAGTCTGACCTCACTGCCGTTTGTTCAGCTTCATTGAAGGGGTAATTAAAAACAACTGTGTACTTGGAAAGGTAACACTTTGAATCCAGCAGGTGGATTGAAGGCCAAACTGAATTTACACTGGATAATGCACATTTCATGAATCTGTGACTTAAAACAAAAAAAAAAAACAAACTCATAGCCTGAAGAGAAAAGCAGACCCCAGAGAACATAATGAAACACTGCTGCAATTTGCTGTGTCTGTGGATTTTGTGCTTCTCTTCTCTCAACTATAGGTAAAGGGCCTGTGATGGACAGTAGGTTGGTTTTGTTTGTTTCTCAGTTTGCACTATGTTCCTTTTAGGATAAACATTCAGGTGAGCCCCTCTAGAGGGTGAGGGAGGGCATTTCTGGGGGCTGCAGGGAAAGGGAATGCTAGGAAACGCTAAGTGAGCAGCCATGCAAGCCAGATGCGACAGAAAGAATGTATTGGTGACTGGAGGAGGATGCAGTGTCACCAAAACTCTGAAGGTTATGGAAACTAATTAAAAACAAGTATGGGACCTACCTTCTAAGCCACAGCGGGAAGTGGAAAATCTTTTTTTATTTTTTTTTTTATTATTTTTTTTTAAAGAAACCTATTCTGTCTCCCTGTGATATTTTATTTTTCTCTTTCAAAAGTTAAATGTCTCACTGTTTTTTTTAATAAAAATTAGTGTTGTTGTTGTTATTGTTACTATCATTACTCTTATTATTGTTATCATGATTACTTTTAAAGTCTTCTATTCTCGCACTGGGAGATGATCTCAGCATATTCATCTCAAACCTCTGTTTAGTTTGGTTCCTGTAACATATCAAGGATTCTGATCTTGCTCACTAATTCTTGAAAAAATTTTTACAGAGCAGGGTGTGGCATATTCTCTTATGCTGGAGACATACAATCACAGTTAAGCTTCTCAGAGGAAGCAATACAAAGTAGATTTCATTATTCAGAGAGAGCTGAAGTCTTTCACTCATCGGAATAAAGATTAGATCCTGCAGTATCTTAAGCAGTGAGTGATCACTTAACACTACAAAGAACCAGATGAACCAAGAAAGGTTCATCTATATTTGCAAACAAGAGTCCCAGTAAAAAAAAGATGGCAATATCTATTCAGAGCTAGCCTTGACTGATGTATTTGAAGTTTTTAATTTCAAGTTCTGCCTGATTTTTCATTTAACTCCGGCGGAGAGGACTAAGAAGGCAACTGTAACAAATGGTTTATCAGAAGTTATATGACACTTATGAGTGAAATTCTATCAAAGAGAAGGTAGAAAGAGAAGAAAATATGTGGCAGCAGCAGATGAAACTGAAGGGTTAAATAGTGCAGTTTGGAAGGAACAGGTCTGAAATAACTACTGGAATAACTAGAGTTAACCAATATAAGACAGTCATCCGTCTGATGTCAAAGATTATAGAAGGTCAACAGAGTTCTGACAATGAATACTCTTTTAATAACTTCAAAATATAACTAAAAGGAAAGGCTTTAGGAGCTCCTCATCATAGGAAAAAATACTAACCAAGTAAAAGTTAACATGCAATTGCAAACAGCAAAATTCAGTGCCATAACCAGAACATGAGAAGAAATGCAAAACCTTACATCATTTTCCAAGCACCAGCAAAGTGAACAAAAAGAACAAAAGTATCACTGGTTACATAAATTTTTTTGAAGGAAAGATGGATACTGTAGTAGGAGTCATCATTTGAAATATCATTTCACATGAAAATTCTGTGCATTAGTTTTCAGCTAGACATGGGTACATAGCAAATAGTACTACAGAAGTTTTAATAATAAAAGAAGGAAAACTACATGCATTACAGAACAGAATGTGAGGACAAGGAATACTAGCTACATTGTTAGAGGTTGATGTCAGTTACCAAACTTGCAGTAAGACACAAGGGCCAGACCATGCGGGGTCTGTATATGTATATGAAGTATATGAAGAAAAAAAAAGCCAGACCAAAAATATTATTTTGAATCTGGCACTCCATCATGAGAAAGATTTGTTTATCTCTTTCATGAATGAGAATAATTGCAAACTGCGATATTCTTATTGTTAGTCAGGAGAGGTTTGAACTCAGACACATAGGCATGCAATGCCACTTCTTTCATTTTAACCCATCCAGAAACCCCAAAGGAAGATAATAAGGGGTTTCACATCTATCCTTTTGTTCAAATATATTACAGGTAGTTAAAAAAGCAAACAGGAGAGACTGAAGGAAGAAAGCATCAGGAAATGATGACGAGAACAAGTGGAATTTATTCTCAACAGCTACAGTGTTTGTTTTAGAAGGAAACCCTTGGAGGTCCAGGTGCAAGATACCTCAGGGCTTAATCAAGCATTCCTATGAAAGTCAGCTATTAGGTGCGTATGAATATTTGTAATTGTGTTTTATGCTATTGATTGAAGAATTGGGGAGTTCATTTTTTTCTGGGGTAAGAATACATAGCATAAATTTTGTCTCTCCTTGGCAAAAAACCTGTACACAGGGGTGTTCCATACGCAGTCAGCACAAGTTGGAGATTAAAGCTATTGCTTGATAAGACCCACAAAGTCTCACCCTTGAACAGTGAAGGGGAGGAAGGGCACTCTCTCATTCAGTTCATTGAATAAATGTTCTGTATCTGAGACAAGAAAACCTCATGCCTTGGTGCAAAACTGATTATTAGTTGGCATTAGGAAAAGATTTCTCCCATGGTTAAACTGTTCCATGACTTTGTGCCTTGCAAGTAATTTATGCCATCCATGGAGACACTTAGAAATTGTTATAGACAGAAGATTGGCCTAGGTCGTTCATTCCAAGTGTAATCATCCTGGTACAGGTTATTCATTGGAACATATTTCCAATGAATTTTCAATATTTTCTTCTTTTTCTGTCAATGGACCCAGAAAGGCACATTCACTGAAACACAAATTTGTGGAGAATATTCTTAATGGATTCAACTTCAAAACTACATTAAATATGTATTCTTGAATCTCCTCTTAAAAACATAGATATTTCTCAGAGATTGGGGTGATAAAGCTTTCTCATAAAAGACAGCAGTTACAATATCACTTCAAGTAAAAAGAAGGACATAATATATAGCCCAGCAGAGGTTTTTAATACTAATATATAGAACTATTGCTGTATTAACACAAACATTAATAGTAATAGTTCTAACAATTTCAATAAGAGCATTTTCTTGTCCTAGAATGTATGCTGGCTGGAGTTTAAGTTACAATGTCTGTACGAAAATGTTTGATTCAGAGGTCACTGAAGAAAAGGACATATAATTTAATTAGTTTTTAGCTCCTACAGAAAAACTCCACCCTCTCAATATTAACTACTGTCCCAAAGGTCATTAACATAAACAGCATCTACGCTTGTATTTGTTTTGGTTTTTTTCTGCTGCTAGGAAGACAGTGGCTGCTGTATGACTTGTTCAAGTTAGTGATGAGAAGAAGGCTGAGGTAAAAATCACAGAATTGTGGAATTACATATTCAGAAGAATGGTTGATGTTGGAAGGGACCTCTGGAGGTCATCTGCCTTGCTCAAGCAGGTCCAACTGCCCCATTCAAGCAGGACCACCTGGAGCAGGCAGTCCAGGACCATGTCCAGACAACTTCTGAATATTTGCAGTTATGGAGATTCCAAAACCTCTCTGGGCAACCTGCAACAGTGCTTGGTCACCTCAGCGAAGAAGTGCTTCCTGGTGTTCACAGAGAAATTCCTGTGTTTCAGTTTGTGTCTATTGCCTATTTAAAGACCCTGTTTCTGTCTTCTTTGCATTCTCTATTAAGGTATTTATATACCTAATAATTTCCCTGATTAGCTTCCTCTTTCTAGGCTGAACAGTCTCCAGCCCTCTCAGCCTTTACTCAAAGGAGAGATGATGTAATTCCTTCATGACCTTTGTGACCCTTTCCTGGACAATCTCCATGTCTTTCTTGTACCGAGGAGCCCAGAAATCACCACTACAGGTGTGGTTTCACCAGTGCTGAGGAGAGGTGAATCACAGAATCATTACAGTTGAAAAAGACCTCTAAGATCATCAAGCCCAACTATCAATCCAGGACCACCACGTTTACCACTAAACCATATCCCCCAGCACCACATCCACACACATTTTGGACACTTCCAGCCATGGTGATTCCACCACTTCCCTGGGCAACCTGTCCAATGCCTGACCACCCTTTCAACAAGAAATTTCCTAATTTCCATTCTAAACCTCTCCTGACACAATTTGAGGCCGTTTCTTCTTGTCCTGTCACTTGTTCCTTGGGAGAAGTAACAGGAACCCCACCTTGCCACAACCTCCTTTCAGGTAGTTCTAGAAAGCAATAAAGTCTCCCCCTCCTCTTTTTCTCCAGGCTATACTATCCCTATTCCCTCAGCAACATCTCACAAGACTTGTGCTTCAGACCCTTCACCAGCTTTGTTGCCCTTCTAGACATGCTCCAGCACCTCCATGTCTTTCCGGTAGTGAGGGGCCTTAAACTGAAAGGATTTGAGATGAGGCCTCATCAGTGCTGAGTACAGGGGGAGTGAAGTACAGTGAAGGGTCTCCTCCCTCAACCTCCTGGCAGTACTTTTGCTAATGCAAGACAGAATACCATCTACCATCTTTGCTGTAAGGGTACATTGTTGGCTCATGTTCCATTTCAGGTCCACCAGGACCCTCAGGTCCTTTTCTGCCAAGCTGTTCTCCAGCTGGCCACTCCCCAGCATACAGTACTGTATTGGCTTATTCCTCCCCAAGGGCAAGACCTTGCACTTCTGCTTGCTCAATTTCATTAAGTTCCTGTAGGCCCATTTCTCCAGGCTGTTGAGGTCCCTCTGGGTTGCAGCAGGATCAGCCACTCCTTCCAGTTTCATTTCAGCAGCAAACTTGCTGAGGATACATTCTGCCTTATCAGCCAGATTATTAATGAATATATTTAACAGAACCGGACCCAGTATTGATTCCTGGGTTACACCACTGTTACTGACCTCAACTGGTCCTAGTTCCACCGATCACTATTCTCCAGGCCTGGACATTCAGCCACTTTTCAACCCACAGCACTGACTTCACCCAGCCCAACATTAACAACTTTTCTAAGAGGATCTTATGGGTGACAGTGTCAAAGGCTTCACTGAAGTCATGTAGACAACATCCTCTGCTCTCCTGTCATCTACTAGGCCAGTCATTTCATTGTAGAAGTTTGTAAAGTTGGCCAATCGCTATTTTCCTGTGGTGAAGCCATGCTACTGATGATTTTCTCATCATTTCTCATTGGTTTTGTGCTTGGAATTATTTCCAGGACTAGGTGCTCTGTCACCATCCCAGGGATCAAGATGAGGCTGACCAACTTACAGGGAAAAAAAGAAGTAGATCCACAATGCTCAGATTGTATATGCAGATTGATTTGTTGGTTTCAAATGGTTTAAATATATTGTGGCCCAAGAAATTTTTGGCCAAGGACTACACAGGTATCCCAAATAAAGAGTAAAGTCAGTAACAAATGAGGAGGGAAAGAAAGAACAGAAGGTCATTCCACTTCTTTGCTGTATCAGAGTTCAGTACAGGAGGATTCATAAACAGAACAGCACAATAGGATTCATTACATGCACTGCACCACAGCTTAGCTTTTCTAAACTCCACCTTATACTAAACTTTCTTGTCCTCTCACTCTCTTTGTTCAGGGCAAGAATGTCATATTTAAAAATCAGAGAGAAAGAAACAAACCCTATATCTGCAGTCCTTCATATCTACTCTAACTAAATTTGGACTTCATAGTTAAGCACTTGTAGTGGTTCGGATTTTGTTTTCTCCCAGAGGCTAAGAAAAGTGGTAGACCCCAAGGGGTGGAAACCCCTGGAAGTTTTGAAGTTCTGTCCAATGGGCGCTGCTGCAAAAGTGTAAACATATCACAACCAGACCAGAAGAGAAGAGTTGTAGTTTTGGTTGTTGGAAGAGGTAGCCATGTTGTAGAGCCACGAGGAAGGGGCTCTGAGTCCCTCGGGGCCTCTGGGCCCCCCCCAGCCCTGGTTGGGGGCTACAGGGACGTGGAACAGTGTTAAGCTGGACTATGTATCTGTAGCTATGAACTGGGGAATGGTTCTTCAATGTGAGCAGAGACAGTAGCAGCAGACGCAGCGTCCGGAGACTCTGGTTAAGAGCCAGGACAGATAAGAACTGAACCGGAGAAGCAGCAGAAGCCAGCAGCTGAGTTCTACAGAGTTCTTGGGGGTAAGAACTGATACCAGACCCCCCAAAACTCCTTTGAGACCTCCGAGAAGGAGGAATAGATGGACTCCAATTTGAGAGGAGCCTTGAAGTACATGCAACAGTGGAGAGAGAGAGGAGCTGAGAAGCTCGATCGTCCTGAGAGCTCAGCCAGGACGGTGTGGGAGGTTGGCCTTGGGGGCCCTCCCTTGCTGCAAGCTACAAAGAAGCTCGCAGCCTGAGACAGGGTACAGAGGCCCTGCAAGGAGCTTGAATCTCCTGGAGATACCAGACTGTCACGAAGACCCCCCTGCGTCTTTGTGATATGACGCAGTGAAACGACCTTGTCTGGGGTTACGAAGCCCACGGAAGACCCCTTTGCCTGCGTCAAGGGGCTGAGGGACCTTGGATCCTCCCTTGTGAGTGCTGGCAGAGATCCAGCAACAGCTGCATGCATGAGATGAGGAGAACCTGCTGCCTTAGAAGATGCTGCTGCCCTGAGAGACTGGAGGGGATCTGTCCTTCTTTCCCTCCTGGACTTTTATTTGGAGGGGAGAAGAGATCTGATCCATTGTAAATACTATATGTCATGGTAGAGATAGTTGTGATCGTGTCTATAATGTGTTATAGTATTTATTTGTGCAGTCATTGTAATATATTCCCTTTCCCCCATTCTGAGTCTGGTTGTGTTTTGTCTGGAAAAACCCATCTCACATTGGGTTGAGATGTGGGAGGGGGAATGGAGCTAGGGAATTGGATTTTGGGGCTATCTCAAACCATGACAGCACTGTCAAACATCTTGGTATTTGGCCATTCTTCTTTTTTTCCCCCCTCAGTGTAGAAATGCTAGTTGTTTCACTGAGGTAGTACCATGTGCCACAGGTGGCTCTGAAAGAGTCAGGTAATTAACTAAGCTCCTGTTGAGAATGTAGACCTTTTCCGCTTTCTTTTCTCTTTCAGTAGATTTTTTTTTTCCCCTTCTCAGAGCCATTATTAACTTCTCTTTATCTGTTATAAATTGCAGGGAGTAGAGAACGTCAAAACTAACACATGGAAATACAGAAGAAAAAAGTGAGAGAGATTGCTCTGTTAGGAATTCCCTTTAACAAATTTCATGTTCCATAATGGAATATTAGAACTATGTAGGTGCAATCACAAATAAAGTCAGTTGTTTTATTAAAAATAAACCTTGCTGAAGATATCCATTATTATTTTCCAGAATAAATATCAAACTTTCAAACTTTAAGTGAATAAGGGCCCTTCAATTGGACTTTATCTGGCAGCTGTAACTAATATGACATCTTTTCAACATCTATTTTGCAGGTTTTATAGCTACTTTATTGCTACTTTCTGTATATTGCGGTCCCTGCGTCAGATCCCAGTATGAAAAGAATAGACAATGGTATTATTGAAGTACCTTTTTTACAATAACTTGTTTGCTTGCTCTATGCATAGCCGCCATCTTTGTTTGTCATGAGCTAGGATGTTGGCATTTTCCCTGTCAGACCATACCTGACTGTTCCACTGAACTTTCTTCCAGACCTGAGCTTCTTTCCACACTAGAAGTTTGAAAAAGCACCTTATGGCAAGTCTCAAAACCCATCTGCAGAGACAAATGAAAGGCTCCCAGATATCATACAGTAACACTCATGCTAGTTCCTTGTCTGGAGAGTGGAAAAAGCACTTGATTCTCATTAGCATCACTGCTGCGGTTAAGGCTTTGCAGGTGTGAAAGGATATAGCTGAAATCTAACAAAACACCTGTTTTTCACAACAGCATTAGATCTGTCTACTGAGGGACACTACCCCCACAGGTATGGCCTTGAAAGCCTAGCAAGCAGTGTCTTTTATTTGTGAAATCAGAGTTACCATTTACTGGAAAGAATTCTTCAACAAATTATATCTAATTCTCTCAAATTACCTTTAATTAATGGTAAAAGCATGGCTAAACTCTGTTCTCTATCACCTTCCCTTTTATCTTTATGCCAATATGATTCCACACTATCAAACAGGCACAACCAGTCATAATAAACAGCTGCACCTAGTTCTCTGGTTAGTAAATAGGAACTGGACATGTTCCATAGATACATTTTCGGGAATGTTGCATTGAAAATTATCTAGTTCATTCCCTGTCAATACTAATTTTTTCCTCCCACTCCAGGCAGGAGTGTTTTTATTGGAGGTATTGGTTTAGTCTGTTATACAGAAAAGAAACAGCAGAGGAGATTGGTTCAGTCTTTGAATTTCTCCAAATACAGTGAGCATTTGGAGCAAGACCTTGAGCTTTTATCTCACTTGAACAAAATACAGCTTACAGATCGTGCTTAACTAACTTGTGGCTGGATAAGATACAAGTTTGTAAACATATACATATTTCCCATTTTTTTATTATTCACATTATCAACTTCAGACACGGTGTCCATTTACGTATGCTAGGAAGATAAACTGTTCAGAAGCAGATCTTAGCATGGAAAAGGAGAAATGCAAACTATTTCACCATATAACTACATACAAAATATTTACTCATGAGAAACAAATTTTGTCAGATACACAATATTAATTACCATGTTGTAGATTGTCTTTTGACATGATAGACTTCTTTCTGAAGTTAGGATATCATAAACTGTGATTTGTTTTTTTCACTTCACTTGCTTCTTCATATATCTGGGGCATTTAGAATAAAATTTTAAACCCATTTTCTTGTAATATCTTTAATTAATATAAATCTAAGTCCCTACTAGCAACCACCCAAAGACCAGCAATGTGTTTAAACAGTACTCAGTAAAACAGGATCTCAGTTTATGAGTAAATCTTCAGACCTTACCGAGATTGCAAATACTGATATTTCCAGATGTTTTCCTACATATCTATCAGTCTAGCATCTGTCTTTTCATTAGGAGTTTGTATCTTCAGAAAGCTCTATCAAAAACTTAAAAAAATACAGTCACAAAGCAGTTTAAACATGGACAAAGCAGTTTAAACATGGGGAAGCAGCTAAAATTGATGCTATTGTTCAGAATTTATTTAGTTTAAAAGAAAACCTTTTAGATGGCCCTTGGAAAGTGTAATGAATTCCCTCTAAGCAACTTTTTTGGTAGGGTTTCCTTTTTCCAGTGTGAGGTGCAACGAGAGGCCCATAAATCAGTTCTCAGAATTTCTTTAATGAAAACATTCACTTCTCATTGAATGCTTCTAGTGCAGGATCATATTCTCTTCTGTGTAGTAAGAATGTCTGATTGTTGAATTCAAACACACAGACTGCTAAAATACTATAATCACAACCTACCTGCTCCCTAAATGTTTTCAGCAGTTTATTACCAATTCAAACATGTTAAAATGTAGCCTCATCGTGCAGTGACTGTCCAGCTTTAAAGGAAATAATATTTTCAACATCTCAGTACACTTTTATGAAAAACTTTATATATGAATGACACTGAGAAAAGATTTCCCTTATCTTTTTTATTAAATTTTCAGATTTCTTATTGAAAAAATAAGAATTTCTTCATTATGCAGCAACAGAGCTGCAAAGCTTGTAGGTGTGCTGGTTTACTGCATTTTGATAGTCTTCATTTTCAGAGCGTGCGCATGAGTCCTATTTCTTTGAGCAGGTGGTAGAAGAGAGGCAATGAAAAGGGATCCAGTTGCATATAGAAAACAACTTTCATCAAAAGGCCTTTGTTAAGCAGTTAGACTTTGCTGGATGTAGTTCAGACTCAGTGACCCTTTTCCTACTACAATATTGAGCCTTTCAGCTGAGAAATCTCGTGTTCAAGGTTGTTATTAGAGACAGTATAGTGTATAGAGGAAAGGCTCAGTGGGACAGGAGTGATGTAAAGGATTCTTTACAGCACTACTGTTCTGGGCACTGCTATCATATAGCAATTTTTTCTCCTTTCATGGGAAATTTCACTCTGGATGTTTACATCACAATACCCACTAATAGGCAAGCCCTTAACACCTTTGCCCATTGACCTGCAGTTGTGGATGAGCCAGCAGTCATACAACCACAGCTGCTTCCTTCTTATAAATTCTCCATTGAAGAGCCAAATCCAAATAACAGTTTCCTACCAGTCCACTCTCAAACCAAAAGCTCCAAAGTACCACATACTCGGACATATTTCCTGGCAGCACATTTCAGCCCTCTGTTTGCACGTATCTCAAACACACCTCCAAAGAAAGCCCCAGAAGAACTACCCGACTCTGATATTTATGGTCATTTAATTTTTTTTCTCCTTCAGTGAAAAAGCAGTGAAAGAATTATATTTTCCCCTTATAATGCAATTATCTTAAATTGCTGATAAGAAATAGGTATTTAAAAAAACTTAATATTTTTCTCTCCCAAAAATGAAACTAGAGAGCAAGTATCTATTTAAACTAAAAATACACGTAAAATTGAGTTGAAGAGAGCCAGAGTTTAGTGCTTGTTCCAGAGGAATGGCTATAGCTCAGCTGTGTATTTAAAGAGGTCATAGCTGCTCTAACAGCTTAGCATGAATTCCCATCCAGAGCAGTGCCCCTCCCTGCTCACTCCCATCCAGTCAGGTAGACATGCAGGCAATTGGATACAAAGGGAATTTGAGGTAAATATAGGCTTAAGGGTGGCAACTGAAGTTATGATGGAGTGGTCATGGAAGTTGAAACCAGACTCAAATTCACGGAACACCACACTTCATTCATGTTTTTCACTAGCACACTGTCATAGGTTGAGATTGGCCTCCCCTGAGAGTCAGAGGCTCAGAGGTGATTGAGTACCAGGGCAGTGTTCCCTGGAGGGCCAATCACCACTCATCCTGTTCGCTTCTGCTGAAAAATCATATATACACAGCCACTGGAAGCTGTTGGCAATTTCTGTCTGTGTCTGCTGCTGTGTGTGGGTGTAGAAGGCCAGGAGGTGGCAGGGCCTCCTTCTTTCCCCCCTCCGGGGGGAAGGGGAACCCTGCGGCCCCCCAACTCTGCCTAGGCCAGAGTTGGAAGCAGCATTGGAGTGAGTATGTGTGTTGTGAGGAGAGAGGCTCACAACCGTTGAGGTAAGCGGGAGAGAGAGAAGACAGACCTTGCAACCAAGCCCTCTTCTTCCTCCCCACCCTTTTTGCAATCAGGCTGTAGAGGTGGCTTTTTCTTTCCCTCCTGTTGGGAGAATAGAGATTGTGCGTGAACAATTTCTATTGCATTTCTGTGAGCCTTTCCTTGGCATAACTGGGTGCAGACAGTAAAAGAACTGCGTAGCTAAATATGGCTACAGGCATTTAAGTTAGAACAAAGGAGGCTCCCCGCCAAAGTTAAGGTGGAGTTTCAGGAGGGTGAACATGTGCCCTCAGCTCATATGGACACCTGTTGTGGTCCAATTAGCAGTGGACAACAAAGTATGTTTTCCTTATGTATCCAATGCTGTGTGAAGAAGAATCACACGTCTGAGCGTAATAGGCAGTATATAAAGTGTCTTTCTTCTAAAAAAGCTGACATTTTGCTGATCAAATTGGTCTGTGAGTAATCTGTCCGTGCCTCTCCACCGATACCTTCCCACCGTGAGGGGAGGAGAGGCTCAGCATTGAAGCAGAGCCAAGTGGACGGGCTGAAAACGAAAGCAGCTCTGTGCCAGGGAGAAGAATACTAGGCAAAATTGGAGACAGACTGGAGAAAGGCCCGGAGGATATCTTTGCCCTGATCTAAACGGAGGACAGCCGAAAACTCGGAGGAGGAATCAACATTCCAGGACATGTACGTTGATAAGCTGACTGAACTACAGCAGCCTACAGAACCGAAGTATGATACTGAGTGAGAGAGATCACACAGCAGAAATGACACAGAACCAAGGAGAAAGGACTCAAAGCTATCTTCCTGGACTTTGTGAGGAGAAAGGACTTCAGCAACCAGCTGGAGGTTTGGTGAGGGAGTGTTTCAGGTTCCTGAAACACTCTCGCAAGAAAGAGACTGCATTACCTATCAGCCTTGAAAGGCTTTTCCTGGACTAAAGTTAAAAGGAGAAGCTTTGAAGCCATAGAAGTGTAATATATAAATATATAGTTGCTTTTAGCTTGTATAGTATTTATTTGTGTAAATAAGACGTATATATACTTTCCCCTTCCCCTATAGAAGCCTCTGGCCTGAAAGTTTTCTCTTCGGTGTTGGGATAAATTGTGGGAAGGGGTGGGGGAAGCCTGGAAATTGGATTTTGGGTTTCTAATGTAGCTCAAACTGCCACACATACCCTGATTGTTGTTCTTTATAATTCAAACTCTATCATTACCATCATTCTTTAATGATTCTAAATTAATCATGATTGACCTTCTCTCAAATTGTCTAAAAATGCCATAACATTGCACTTTACAGTCAACTTGGAGAAGAAAACATTTAAGTAATACTAGAGTAGTTCATTTTAGTTACAGTACAATAAATATGATTTCTGAGTGAATTCATTATTGTGTGTATTTATATGTGTATATTTTATGTCAGAGTAAATTAATTAAAATGGAAAAAAATGGTAAAAATGGGCCGGTAGTAAAGTAGTAAAAGAACTTCAGGGATATTTTTTAGGAGAAAGAAAAAAATAACAATATTTATGTCTGAACAAATTCTGAACACGGAATATACTTTTATGGAACATTTTCAAATAATAAAATTACCATTCTTTATAAAATAAGGGTGAAGCTGTTGAAGGCTTTATTGATATACATACTGTGGAAGTGAATGCATTGCTTACACAGATCTTAAAATGTTCTGTCTGAAAAGGTATTCTAAAACAGAGTGCCTTGTGACCCATTCTGAACACTAATTGGTCAAATAATACAGTACCGCAGGGAACAGGCACTCATGAACTTATAATACAGTTCTGTTCCCCAGGATCTGCCCTTAAAACAACTAGAGCTGGAGTAGTGCTATCATTTAGTTCTACACAGCAGCATATCATTCTGTTCCCATTTATTGAGAAATTACACCAGTTCGCTCTTAATTAAAGATTCTAGCTTGTCTTTCCTAAGACAGCTATTGGTTTGAAAGCTCATAATAGCTTTAGAGAACACTTGAAGTGTTCTCAGTCCTTTTAACAGTTCATTTGAAGCATAGGAGTGTTTGCTTTCATACCAAGAAACAGAAATTTAATCATCTTCATTTGGTTTCTATTTGCTGTTAATCGAGCAGCATTATTACTCAGCATTTTATTTGAATGCATCATATAGGAATAGTTATTTTCATTATACATACTTTTATACATATATCCCAGCAACTGCAATAATCCGCTTATGATGATATGGGGAATTCACTTGCTCCAAAACAGGCATGGGAAAGAACCGGAATGCTTGTCAAAGATCCTGCTAACCAATGTCAAAAAAAAAGACAGGCTGCATGCACATTTCTCCCCAGCTATGAACTTTGTCCAGTTTTCTCTTGTTTTCTCCATACAAGGGTAACTCATCTTTGTCATCACTAAGACATAGAATGAGACCTGGGACAATAAAACCCTAGTGCCATTTAAACCATCAAAAATATCAAGTAGAAAATTGTGATGCTGCAGTCATCATAGCGCGCCTTCTTCAAGTCACAGGATTTTGATGCAGAAGATAGAAGGGGTTATGTTTCCCTTCAAAGAGGATGTCTGTTTCCAGTGGTCCCTGTCACATTAAGGTAGACTTGGATGACAGTAAAAAAATTGAACTTGATTTTGTTTTGATTGAATTATAATGTCATAACAATTCCTACTGAAATGCAAGCAATTACACAGAAGACTTCAAGCTGTTAATTAGATCTTGTTCTTATGCGGACACATGAAGAGCATATACATATATATGTACGTTCAAGCATATGTATTTTTATTTTGTATGCGGTTATATACACAATTTTTTTTAAAATCTCACCATACACAAAAAGACAAAATGCACAAATGTGGCGCTCTGAAGTTTATGATACAATTCCTTTGTAAAAAAAAGGAAGGGAAGGCAGCATCCACCTCCTGTGTCTTACACTTCCTGACACATTCACTTCACTCCTCTGTGTTTCCATTAATAGCTTAATAACAAGTATTGCAATTAGCTGAGCTTGAGCTGATGTTTTGGCAAGTTGTTTTCATACTCCAGCTGAGTCAGGAAGATTTTCCAGGTGGCTTTCACTCAAAGAAAGCTATCCGGAGATACTCGGTAGGGCAGTCTCCAAACAGTTTACAGTATTTTTCTCTAGCAGTAAAAGAGTTTACGTCAGGATTTATCTCCTGTCTCCTCCACCATACCCCATGTGTGCCAGTTCAAAATGCTCATAATCTTAACAAGTTTCCCTTCAATTAGCAAACTCAGGATGAAAATCTCTCTAGGATTAGTCTGACACAGGCATCCTGCTTTTGCATAGCTTCTGGCTTGCTTTGTGGTGCTTGAAGCAAGGAAGCAGGATCTGCAGACTAGCCTCAATAAGATATATTTAGCCACCATCTACAGACTTCGTGTGTTGCCATTTGGCATTGTTTCTTGACACAAGCAAAGTGTGAAGTATAAGAAAAACCCCATGCCAAGTTGTTCTGCACCTCAAGCAACACAATAGTTTAATTGCACTGTGGTCTGTCTTAAAGACTTTAATGCTAAATGCTAGAATGCCTTTCTTTAGTATGTGGCTAATTTATATTTAGGTTTGGAGAAGGCAGAGGATAGAATGGAAAACTATATAGTGTGAAAGACAATTAAAGAACAAGATATGATAAAATATGTGTTATTATAGTATTTACTATACCCTATGGGTTATAGCCTATCAGCCTAAGATACAACACTCTCTTGAAGAGAAGCATCCTGGTTCTGTTTGTTTCTTTGATTTGATTTGGGACAAGTAGCATAAAACTTGCCATGTCTTCACATTGAATATTTCTCAAAGTATTAATCTCTCCCTGCAGAAGTGAGGTGTGTTAAATATTTACAAAGTCTTTCCTCTCACGGACACCTTGCTACTTGAGCTGGAAGACTTTTGTTTCTCCTCCACTCCTCTTCGCTTACAGCATCCTGAGCTCAGAGATGCTCTGTTTTATTCACTGCTTTTGAGTGGTGACTCTCACTTTTCCAGTAGATCAAAACCACAGGTGATCTGCCTTTGGCCCACCAGGTAAATTGGCTTATGTTTCCTTTTTCTGCCTCAGCTTTCCCAAGTGTAAGATGGCAAGGATGTTACTTCAAGGTCCGCATGTCTGTGTTCTAATAGTGTAAGATTTTGCTAGTATGTACTGAGAGCTGCTGATTCTAGAAGGCTAACAGTGGTGAGGAAGTCCCTTGTCCCCAGGGCAAATGAGTAGGAAGGCTCACATTTAGACATAGCACAATACATGTATACAAGAACACATGGCCAGCCTCACTGGCAGAAGAAAAGGCATTTACGAAAACATAGACAACATTAATATTCTCATCCTGTTCCCTCTGTTTCTGATCAGTGTGAAAGCCTGTTAGGGGAAAATATATAAATATATATAAATATATAGGCATATATATATACATATATATGTATATATTCAATATGGATCCCTACAGTAACTGGCCTTAGATATACATCTGCAGTAGTTTTGAACCCAATTGTCTCCCAGTTGCTTCATGCACACTCATACACACACAAACATCTATTGCTGGTAGCTGGTTCAGAGTGGTGGAACCTACCTTTACTCATCTCAGACCCCTGGTCCTGAAGTAGCTGCCTTGGATCTATGACCAGTCCAGTAAACAACTCTCAGATCTTCTGGTCTCAATGGTATCCAGCCCACAATTAGGCCCACCCCAATACACAGCTCCCAAACCTCTCACCCTATTTACCACTAGTCCAGTTTGATGTTTGCTAGCAATTGAATACACTGACATACGCACCCAGACAACATGCAGACATCCCAGTCTCTCCAATTGCTGCACTCTGGTGCACGCCCCTATGACACCCCCACAGTCAAGACTGTCACTAAGCCTCCACACAAGAATACTCACAGACAGATAGACCTCCTTCAACTAGGAAACAGAAATGGAGATCAGTGAGAAGATAAAACAGAATAGAAAATGTTGAACAACACTTGCTGATATACTTCCAGACCCTTGCAGTAAAATGAATACTGGACAATCTATAAGAAAAACATCTGAGACAGGTCCTCATTATCTGGAGCAAGGTTCCTGCTCCTCCTGGGACTATCCACCAAGACGTATTGGTCTTCTGCAACAATAAGGGCTTCTAATGACCTTTTGCATCAGGAACTGAGGTTTTACAGCAAGGTTGAAGGGTTCAAATTCACTGCTAGATAGAGGAGAATTAAAAAATGCATCATGAGTTTATCTAGCCACCAACCCAAAGCATGGATGTGGGAGCTTTTGTTTGGTTTTGTCCCTCTGTTTTCATTTATATCTATTGGATGAACTGATAGTAGTAGGTAATTTTCATTTAGTGACAAAGGCGTAATGTCCTAAACAAGAACCAGCTGAACGAAGCCACAGCCAAGTTATGCCACACTGTTCCTAACACATGAAAACAAAAGCACTGTTCACCAGTGTTTGTGAGATTGAGGTTGCTCGGATGAAAAAGAGCATATTAATATTCATAGGTACAGCATGGGATTAGGTAGGGACTTTTGTTAGCTGTCTTCAGTGTAGGGTGTTATATTTGTTTTACTGTTCTGATTATAAAATGGTTGCAACTGGGAAACACATTTCAGAGTTGTAATTCTGTGTTCTTTCACCAGTGCCTGTCTGTAGTTGCCAGCACAGACAAAAGCAAGAATCCTATCATCTGCCCAGCACATTATCACTTTGCTATGCACATAGGTCCACTAATTTTAAACTACTCATAGACTAAAACACTGATGAAAAGGAGGAAGTGTCACAAAAAGCAGAGTAGAATGAAGTAGCCAGATTTATGACTTTTTACTGACCAAGTTGATTGAGAAGTAGACCAATCAAAAGCTGAAAGTTGATGCAAAAAAAATTGATATTCTTCTACACAATGATGTTTTTACACAGGTTAGTAGTTAGACATTTTGTAAGATTTTTTTTTTTTTAAATGAAAAGCCAAGCACAAATGAATAGCCACTTTGTAGAAAAACACCTATTGTTTTTTCATTTAATTTGTTTATATTTTTAACACCACTGGTTCAGGAAGTCTAATGAATCCTGTTTCTCAGGAGAAGAGAGAAAAACATTGTCGACTGACAGTTTTTTGGGAGGATAAATGTTGGTGCAAACCATCCCACCCTTCTCACTAAACTTTTTTTCCAGGGGCAGCCAGGTAACTTATTCAATTTTATAATCTAGTAATTTTGACACTATTATAAGTAAAGTTCCCATTATGAAAACATTTTGCAATTCCTCTCGTTCATATCTAGGCTTTTGTCTGTTGTAGGCCAGGATGGAGAGAGGCTGGTTCTACCACAGTTGTGTCAATAGCCATGAAGCCCTCATTTTCTCTATAAAGTTAAAAAAACTAAAAGACAAAGTTGCAAGAGCAATAACTTTTCCCCACAATTTCTTCTTACACACTTGCAAAACTGCTTTACAAAATTGCTCAAAATGATGGTTTGCTTCCCGTCAAAGTACTGTAAGTGAACGATACGCTGACTGTTCTGGAAGTAAATATAGCAAGACCTAGCATCGGAAAGGGGGACTGAGAGTATCTTAGTATGCACTAAAAAAAAAAAAAAAAAAAACCTGCTGTGGAAAAGAAAACATGCATACCGGCTAATGGAAAGCATGAGTAATCCAATAGGGCTGCTGTTTAACAACAATTTGTTCAGCTGAAAATATTACTTCTGTAATGCAGCCAAGGTGAATGCCAGCATAGGTTATCTGCTATGGAGGTGCCAGAGATGTGGGTGAGATCTTCCCAGGAAGATTTAGCAGACTTGCACTTAGCTATGAGGTCCAACTTCAAGTTTTCTTTAATCATTTATCCTAGCACCTTTTTTTCCATCTTACTCTGCTTCCTGTGCAGCTTGCACACTCTCTGTTGCTCATCTTGCCTTCTCATTCACTCCTGTTGAAGAGATATTCCTGGGAGAACATTCTGGCTAATATCTGGGGTATTTAGGTACACAGGTTTTTTTCTCTACAATCCATAGTACAAAACATAAGACATCTTAAACCGAAATAACTCTTCCATAAGCTTCATTGTTTTTCCAGGAATGAATCAGCTCTTTCCTCATCCCTCCACAGAATTCATCTTCTCTCCTTGAACTTACTGGCCATAAAAAGCTGTGAAGTTATTTTGCTTGGAAGAGTAGGAAGACAAAGGTTTTGTCTCACCAGAAACCTAGGTTCAGTCATGCTCCTGCTTCTGATAGCCTCAATCTGGAGTAGCTTTCAGCAGTACTAATGCACGAGATTCATTCGTGGCTAGGCTTCGCGAATGAAGATTTGGGAAGGCACTACCCACTTTTGCTACAGGCACGCTGGTGGCTTATGAGGCCAATACGTGACAGACATATCCGATTGCAAAAGGCACAGCAGAAAGACTCCTTAGATGGTGTATTTTGCAAGACACGGTTCTTTCTGCGTTGCCTTTTTTCCTCGAGAGTGATCCTGCGTGTGTTCTCGAAGGAGATAGCTGCGTTATAGATGGTGTGTCTCCAGGCCTCCCGATTTGAGGCCAGAGTAGACCAGTTATGGTGATCAATATGGCCAAGGCTGAGATGTTGTTTCAGGGAGTCCTTGTATCTTTTCTTCGGGGCTCCTCTCATGCGGCAGCCAGTGGCAAGTTCACCATAGGGCAGGATCTTAGGGAGGCGGTGGTCCTTCATCCTTGAGACGTGCCCTGCCCATCGCAGCTGTGTTCTCAGCAACATGGCCTCAATACTTGTGACAGCTGCTTGCTCTAGTACAGATGTATTGGTCACATAATCTGACCAGCGGATGTTAAGGACTGTACGGAGGCAGCGCTGATGGAAGCGTTCTAGGAGACCCAGGTGGTGGCGGTAGATGACCCATGATTCAGAACCATATAGGAGAGTAGACAACACTATGGCTTTGTAAACACCAATCTTGGTGCTTTTCTTCAAGTGTTTATTACGGCATACTCTTTTGTGGAGTTTTCCAAAAGCACTATATGCCTTAGCTAACTTGTTGTCTATCTCTTAGCTAACTTGTTGTCGATCTTACCATCTGAGGAGATGAGGCTACCAAGGTAGTTAAACTGTTGGACTGATTTGAGCTCTGATTGGCCAATGGTGATGTGGGGATGATGGAAGACTTCCTGAGGTGCAGGTTGATGGAGGACCTCTGTCTTCTTTAAGCTGACTTCCAGCCCAAAGAGCTCAGCAGCATCTGCAAAGCAGGATGTTAAATGCTGCAGGGCTGCTTCTGTGTGGGCGACAAGGGCGGCATCATCAGCATAAAGCAGCTCCCGGACAAGATGGTTTAAGGTCTTGGTGTGGGCCTTCAGTCGCCTTAGATTGAATAGACTTCCATCAGTACGGTATCGAATGTAGATACCGTCCTGATCATCGAGGTCTGCTGAGGCCCTTTGGAGCATCATGCTAAAGACGGTGAATAGGGTAGGAGCGAGAACGCAGCCTTGTTTCACACCATTCTTAATTAAAAAGGGCTCAGAAATGCACGAGATTAATAATGGCATAAGATCTCACCAAGCCATTAGTCTCATAGCATTTTCAGAAAGAATGCTGTTAACAAACACCAAAAGTGTTACTGCACCTCTAACCGTGGACTGCGGACCACAGCAATGGCCCAGCTCCTTCCTAATCTTTAATAGACACTTAAATTTTAACTGATGTGGACCCAGATTTCACAATGTTCCCAGACATTTGGAAATAGTATGTGCAAAGGAAGTATTTCCAGACAATGTTGCTAAGCTTCAGGGAAAGCATTTTCTTATTTCCACATTTATTAGCTGTGCAAAAATGACTCTTTGTTGCATGGTCATCCACCTGGGATTGCTGCCATATGAAGGGAGGGGATCTTACTAGAAAAAGAATGGGAGAACTAATAGAAAAGTTAATAAAAGCTCATTATAGCTGCAACCTGGTCAGCAGTCTTAGCATTCAATTATTCCCTAAGAGAGACTGATGTGTAAAGATCATTTCCTGCTTTCTTTTGCACTCTCCCCCTCTCCTAGTAAAGAAACTGAGTATTTTCTAAATTAATTTAGTGCAGACCAAATAGTGTTCAACATCAGAAATAGTGTCTTGCCTACATTTTGATAAAGAATTTAAAGTTCTGCTCAAAAATATCTTTCAAAGGAAACTGTTAGAAGCTGATCTGACTCAAAAAGTCTTTCAAAGGAGTGAGGGAGTGTGACAAAGAAGAAATGTATTTCAGAACCAACAGTATACTCAGTCATTGTGATCGTTTACCCTTTATTACTGGAAGGGATTTTGCAACATCTTTAACAGTATTCATACCAAAAAGGTATAAGGAGAGCCCATTAACTCTGAAATTTCATAATCATCGCTTGCCGTATCATGCTAATAGTTCACAGTATTACCATTTAGTTACAGTTTCTGCTCTGTAAGATTAAAAAAAATATTCATGGCATTTTTTCTCCAAAGGTACCCTCTGAGATGATTTGTTTCCGTATTCAGAACCCAGTGTCTAGGAGGACTTCTTTCTCCTGTAACTGTTGCCCAGTTCCTTTTTCCTATTATATCCAAAAAAATTATTGTTAATGATATTTTTCCTTGAACCTTGAAATTTCGTACAAATGTTAATGATCTACAACCACAGTCCCAACAGGGAGATAGAGCAAGGAAGTGTTCGGAGTGACAGAAGAAGTCAGTGACATACCTTGTATTGGAAGATACATTCACTTGCCTATCAGACTGACCGTTGCACAAACCCACATTTTTTCTTCACCATTTATTCTTGACGATTGAGTCTCAGGCATGCATACATGAAAAAAAAGGTAAGATAGCACAGACCACTTCTCTAGCTTTACTCCTATTAACGTGGTACTGATCATTTTGGGAATTGTAATGAGGGTAAGATTTAAAGTAAAACTCAAGCTGCACACAGACTGTTGAAGCCATGTTTCCCCTCAAACTATCTCAGTAAGATATAATTTTATTAATCCTAGTTTTCTTTTTACGGGGTATACTTCCTATTTTTCTTTTCTTCTTTCCCAACCATTTCCAAAAAAGACCCTGAACTGTTTTGTGGAAATGCTTACGAATTTCTAGAAGTTTAATTTTTGCTGGGTTTTTGTGAGAAATGGAATGGAAGAAGAGAATGGAAACATCAAAACAAGTACTCTTCAGATAGCCCAATCAAATAACATGGTCCATTCATAACCAGTAATCAATCTAGGACCTAGAGAGAGGTCTTTTCATGTTGTAAAACTGCATTGGGTCAAACATAGTACAGTATCTGCCACACCAGTGTACCCATATCCATCAGATAAAATGTTTAAATCTGCAATGCACTAGTCATTATATATAATAGAACACGATCAGAGGATCAGCACCTGCTACTTGGAAAACAAACATTTCTGCATTCATGAACCAGCAGGAGGCGATTAATCGATGATAATATTTTATTCCATGGGCATTGGTTCTTAATTACAGATTGTTTTAAAATGTCTTGAGAAATTAGTGTTTATTAAAAAAATTATTTTACTAGAAATAAAGGGTTTATTGAGGAATTTTATGATCAACACAACCCTACCAGATGTCTAACATTCTTTTTTCATAGAATAAGGCAAAAAACATGAGCTAGAGATACCAGGACATAGGAGAAATCACTCCTTGTCTCTCCAACAGCTGCTTTTTGTGACTTGTTACCACTTATTACTATACTAAGTCTTATTAACTTGTAAAATATTATATGTGTAAATATATTTACTATTTGTAAAAAGAGACTCTTTTTGAGGATAGTGTACCACTCTTAACTGAGATGGGCTCTTGCCTTCTTTTTAAGTTTGTAGTGATAACTGTTTCCTGCTTCCATTTTACTCCCTCAGCAACAGAAAACAACAAATACTTCTACATACATTCCATTAATAATAACCTCAGTTTTACAGTAATAGCTTGGAAAAGAGGAATAATAACTTAATACCAGTAAATGAAATATTAACATTTTATTGGTCAAGATTCTTTCTGGGCTTAGAAAATAAAAGCAGAATATTAATACAAGTTACACATTTAAATATGATCCAATGCTCACAACCTTTTTCTATGTGATGTCTCAGTCAAAAAAAAAGCAAGACTTAAAGATCACAGCCTCTGGATACCTGTCAACAAGACCATACAGTAAGATAGTTTCCAGTTACAATTGAGCATCCATAAAAAGGAACATTGAACAAGAACCAATTTTAGTGGAAACTCCCTTGAATCATCAAGACATGCATTAACAAGCAAAAAAAATTCAACATATGCAAAATAATCATGCTAGAATAGAAAACAATCTGACTCAATGCTCCAAAGCTAGAAATTTGCCACATCTTCTTACTGGAGTCCACTATGAGAAAGATGTATATGTGCTCTTCTACCAGGAGGCCCTGTAACAGTGGGCCAGCTTACATATTCTTCATGCATACCAGGGCACTTAAGTGCTTGGCTAACTAGAGACTTCAGAAAATATGTATTTTTAAAGAGAAATAGATGACAAACATCATCAACCAACTTTCAGTTCTGTTTATGTGGAGTGTCTGTTGTCCTCCCATGGACATAAATTTACTACCTCACATAAACTCTGAGATTAAAGCTTTAATGTATTGTTTTGGAATTATTCTGAGCAGAGGAAGGTCACCAACATGCTGGATTAGTTTCAGAGGCGGGACACCAAGTTGATTAGAAGCATGGAGCACCTCTCCTAGAAGGAAAGGCTGGGAGAACTGGGATTGTTCAGCCTAGAAAAGAGAAGGCTCTAGAGGGACTTAATTGCAGTCTTGCAGTACCAGAAGGGAGCCCACAAGAAAGATGGAAAGGAACTCTTTACAAGGGCATGTAGCGACAGGACAAGGAGGAATGGTTTTAAGCAGAAAGAGAGCAGGTTTAGATTAGATACAATATAAAAAAAATTATTTACTGTGAGGGTTGTGAGGCACCGGAACCAGTTGCCCACAGAAGTTGCTCCGTGTCTTGAAGTGTTCAAACCCAGATTGGATGGGGCTCTGAGCAACCTGGTCTAGTGGAAGGTGTCCCTGCCTATGGTAATAGGGTTGACTCTAGATGATCTTTAAAGTTTCTTCCAACACAAACCATTCTAAAGCTAAAATCTCAGCTAAAAACTGCATTGAAATTGATATGAAACAACTGTAATGTAACCTCTGATTAAACAACACCATTACATATTTTCTTTATATCTAATTAAAAGTTTTTAAGAAAAGATAGCAATGATTTTCCCTCAGATAGTTTAAAAAACAGTCTAAAGCTCTGAATTTGGAGGGCAGCAAGAAAGTTTTATAAACAGACACCAGCAGCAAAAGGAAGACTGAGGAAAATATGGGCCAGATGGTGTGTGGAGTAGGGCAGCTGATGACAAAGGATAGAGAAAAGATAGGGGTACTAAACACCTCCTCCACCTCAGTGTCTACTGGTGAGACTTGTCTTCAGGAACCCCAGGCCCCTAAGATTACAGTCCTACAAGCCCAAGAGGAGATTGTTGCTCCCTTGGTGAAGGAGGATCAGTTATGGAGCACTAGAACAAGCTGGACCTACACATATTCACAAATCCAGGTAAGATGTAGCCACATGTGCTGAGGAAGCCGGCCTATGTCACCACAAGACTGCTTTCAGTTGTCTTGTGAAAGATTGTGAAGACCAGAGAAAGTTATGGAGGAGATAGCAAATCACTTTTCTTCATGAATGGTCACTTTTCTTCATGAAGGGTGACCAGCAGGATCTAGAGAAGAATATGCTGGTAAAGTCTCACATCACTCCCCAGGAAGGAGATGGAGTGAATAATCCTGGAAACCAGTTTCAAACTTATGAAGGAGGTCAGCTGGAGTAGTCAGCATAGACTCACAAAAGCAAATTCCCAGTAGCCTTCTGTAACTGATATAGTGGTTGTGTAGAGAGCAGTAGAAGTAATTTACCTCCACTTCAATTAGGCTTTCAACTCTGTTATCTTCCTCTTAATATCCTCATAGACTTGTTGATGAGATATGGGCTAGATAAGTGAATAGTGAGATAGATTCAAAAACAACTGAATGGCTAGTCCCAGAGGATTATGATGACAGGCACGAAGTCCAGCTACAAGCCTGTTACAAGCTGTACACTGGGACCAGTACTGTTTGACATCTTCTTTAATGACCTGGACAACAGAACAGACTGCATCTCAGTAAGTTTTCTGATGAAATGCCCCTGATGGACAGCAAGCTGACTATGAGGTAGAAATGTGTTCCTGGAGGAAAAAATGTTCTGGAAGGTCTTTTACATGTGTATAAATACCTGATGGGATACCTGATGGGAAGAAATGAAGAAGAGGCAACCAAAATGAGTAGGTGGGGAGAGGTGGGTAAGAAGTAGGGTGGAGTTACAGCTGGGACAACTGACCAGAGTTGGACAAGGGGATATTCTATATTTTAAATAGCAAGATTCCCATCTGATGGGATTTCTCCCCTTCTCACTTGAAAAGCCTTGGTCTTTTTTAAAGAATTCCCATTTCATATTCTCCAACAACCTGCCAAACAATCACAATCAGCGCAATCATTAGCTTTTGATTGAAAGATTTCATTGGAAAAAGCTCAGAAGAGTCTAGGACAAGCAGCTCATTTGAAGAAAGTGATGCCATGGCTTGTGCTGTCCGGTACCTAACTTCACTTACCTTCGCCAGTTTTGTCTTTTCAGAAGGCTGATGTTACACAGCTAATACACTGTGTAACTAAGCGTATACTCAGTGGTTACATCATTATTGGTAGTTTGAGTTACATCAATATGAAGAAACCACATTGAGAATTTGATTGGCCAGATCAGCCCATTCCTTATTCTTCACTTAAGAGAGATCAGGCACTGCATGGAGCAAAAGTCACATGTAATACAATCTCCCACCTTTTTACTTGCACAACCCTGGTAATTGCTACGGGTTGAAATGACTAGTACGTTCGTCTTTTGTGCTTCCTTTTCCACTCTAATGTCATTCTCTCATATAATTGAAATAAAAAGTGTACAATTTGCTGTGACTATAGTAAAACTTTTTTACTATTTCACAAAGCATTCTCGTGGAGAAGCTGTCTTCCCATGGTGTGGACAGGTACACTCTTCACCGGGTTAAAAACTGGCTGGATAGCTGAACCCGAAGGATTGTGGTGAATGGAGTTGCATCCAGTTGGTAGTCAGTCACAAATGATGTTCCCCAGAATTCAGTACTGGGGCCAGTATCTTTATTAGTTAATATCTTTATCAATGATCTGAATGAGGATATCAAGTGCACCTTCAGTCAGTTCACATATGACACCAAATTGGGCAGGAGATTTGTTCTTCTGGAGGGTAGGAGGGCTCTTCAGAGAGATCTGGACAGAGTGGATCAGTGGGCTGAGGCAACAGTATGAGGTTCAACAAGGCCAAGTGCCAGGTCCTTGCAAAGTTACAGCTTTGGCTGGGAAGGTGCCCAGAAGAAAAGGAGCTGGGGGTTCTGGTTGACAGCAGCTGAACAAGGGCCAGCAGTGTGGCCAGGTGGCCAGGAAGGCCAATGGCACAGTGGAATGTATCAACAATAGTGTGGTCAACAGGATCAGGGCAGTGGTCCTCCCCCTGTGCTCGGCACTGGTGAGGCTGCACCTTAAATCCTGTGTTCAGTTTTGGGCCCTTCATGACAACAAGAACACTGAGCTTCTCGATTGAGTCCAGGAGAAGGTCAACAAGCTGGTGAAGAGTGTGAAGCACAGGTTTTATGAGGAGAGGCTGAGGGAGCAAGGGGTGTTTCGACTGAAGAAAAGGAGGCTGAGGAGACAACTTATCACTACAGCTACCTGAAAGTGGTTGTGGCAAGGTGGGGGTTGGTGTCTTCTCCCAAGTTACAAGAGACAGGATGAGAGGAAATGACCTCAAGTTACACCAGGAAATGTTTAGACTGGATATTGGGAAACATTTCTTCATGGAAAGCAGTCAGGTACCGGAAAGGTCAGCCCATGGAAGTGGTTGATTCACTGTCCCTGGAGGTATTTAAAAGACAGGTAGAAGTGGCACTTAAGAGACATGGTTTAGTGGTGAATTTGCCATTGTCAGGTTTGTGGTTAGACTTGATGATCTTACAAGTCTTTTCCAATATAAATTTTTCTTTGAAAAATGACTGGATTTTGTGGACCTTTGTGGTTAGTGTAGACGTTAGCAGGTTTTGCAGTCAACACAGTTGTAGAACTATAACAAAATGATATTTTTATGCTGCCTTTGACTTTTGAGAAAACAGGTCCTACTTGCCTCCCTCAAGCATCCTTGTATGAATACATGCGTGCAATTCACAGAAGTTGTGTTTAAAGTTCAGAAGTTTTTCCCTAAGTTTTTAGAACCCTAGCCAAGTACCACACTGTAAATCCTTTTTAACTGATAGGAATTCTGATTTTCTACCTGTGAGTTCAGGCAAAGTTGGTCTTTTTATTTTAATCCCACTTGCTCAATAAATTGAAATGCTTTAAATTACTGTTCGTCTGTCTATACTGTACATCTTCAAACTACTAATTTTCCCTTAATGGCTTTGCAAATCCTGTTTTAGAATATAATTCTAAGCAATGACATAAATGCCACCAAAAATTCTGGGAAGCAGCCCTACACCTTCTGTGAACACTCAGCAACACTATGCATTTGTTTTATTCCTGCTGGTGTGAATCACAGCTTTATCTTTAAATGCTCTGGCTTTTGTCACTCTAGGTCTCAGACACTGCTATTGTCAGGATAATTTTCTCAGAGAATTATCCAGGCAGGAATACTCAGCACAGCAGTATAATCTTTCACATCATCCTAATACTGTCTGGCTTGGATGTATTAAAGTGCATAGCTCTAAGACAGGCAGCAGTGAAAATGTAATTTGCAAAGAATTATTAGAAGGCAGAGAGCCCCTAACAAGATGAGTAATTTAGAAGTCGTGATACCAATCCTATTCCTCCCTGTAGACTCTGGCAGTTTACTGGTTTTTTTGTCTCTCCTCACCCCACACCCACTACTTTTCTGTGTTGGAGGGGTTAACAGCAAACCAGACTGAAGTGGTGTGTATTACCATGTCTTCTGCATGACTGATACTGCAATCGATCTGCAGCGGTTCATTTTCTCTCTGGAATCTTTGCCTACTGAGAACAAATACAAACACATGTGGAACCAATAGGAAGCAGACCAAGGGGTTTAAGAGCGTGTACCAACCTATGTCAGAAACTTCTCACTTAACAGATGGGGCAATTAATAAAACATTCAAGTGGTATGACTGCGTCAAGGTGCCTTTAAGTGCTAACAATCCTCTTTTGTCTTACTACTGTAGTGTACAGATGGATTCCAACTGAGAATAAGCACTGCATTGTGCCCGTGTTTGCCATCATATAGTGTCACAGTATTTATGGACTGCCAGGTGTCCAATGCCTATTATTTTAAAGACAAATAGGAAACTGGTTCCTTCCCTTCTTATTCCCATCTACTCTAGTATTTCAAGAGATGAAGTGATCACTAATCAGAATAGATTTAAACTTACAAGTAAATCAGTCTTTTTATCACTTTATAAAGGAAGGATTTGCCATAAAATAAAGCTCACACAATGACTGCTCTGTTAACATGCATCTTTACTGTGCTGTTCCTGGACAAAAAAGTGCTTTGTAGTATAGTGCATACCCTGCAGTATACCTCATGACATCATATCTTGATTCTCAGAATTGGACAGTTATTTTCCCTCTGGAGTATGAAATGCAAAACTCTCTATTTCCTATTTAAGACTTCGAGGTAGTTTTTACCGGGATTACTAACCTGGGTGTCCTGACCAAATTCAGCTGTACTGATCTATGCTTATACCTCATCTTCAATCCCCTTTCCTTCTCTTTCCTCTTTCTTTTCCATGGTATTCTTTCTCAACATTCTGTACCACAGCTGGCACAGGATAACTCTCATCCTTCTAGAGGTCTGTTCTCAGTTAAGAACAAAAAATTTTGGTCTCCTTTGAGATGAAAATGCTTTAAAAATACTCTTAGGCTCAAAAGAAAGTATAATAAATGTTGATTTGGTTTTTTTATACATGTCATCAAACTTCTCAGTCCAGGACAGAAATAGAGCAGTGAAGGTGAGGCTGTTTCCTCAGGATCACTGATTTACAGTCATCACTACATACTGCTCAGCTGCCAGCTCTCAAGTCAGAAATGCATTAGAGAAGGGCATTCAGCAAGACACTTGATGCACAGGCAGCCCAGTGATATTTTGAATTTTACTTTCTCCCTTTGTTAAACCACTAAGGAGGAGCAGAGTCTAGCAAAAAGATATCATTGCAAGATATTAGAGTGTTCTAATTCTATTGTTGCGGGGTGTAAGTATTTGATTATGTCACCTTCACATTATTGCTTTGTCATAACATACTGCATAACTAATAATCCGCTTATCCAGTCAGTTGTGCATTATTGGTTTTACTATTGTTAATTTGCTTTTTACCTCAAGAATACATCAGAAAAAAACAGAAGACTTATTTGTATCTCAGATCATCCCTTCATCAGCTTCAGAAATATTCTGTTGATGGTAAACTTGAAAAAAAGGAGGAAAAATATGTTTATTCTGGTCTTTATTTCTCCTTTATTTTGCACATAACAATGGCATTGCCTCAAACTATTTTTCACTCTGGTGAGTAAGGTTTGCAGGATCAAGTCCTGCCTATTATAAATGTAATGAGCCTGTCAACTCACCAAAAATTGATGGAGTTGCCCCCACCCATTTGTGAAATCATTAAATTAAATGCCACTCACAGAGAAATCTCTTTACTATGACTGATGAAGACTACACACAGTTTCTCTCATTGATATTTGTTCAAATTTCAAATAATATTTGCTACTGGTTTTTCTTATGATTTTTTGTTTTCACTCAGCTTCTACACTAGCTAATCAGTTCCACAGAAGGAGGATCTTTTTACTATAGACAAGACTTTTAATTAAGGCTGGAGAACATTGTAGGAAAGCTGTGTTTGTTCAAAATGAAATAAAATGGCTGTAAATTCTAGGCCAGGTCTTTTCAACAAACAAATTGCAAATATTCATAAGCTTGAATTTGGAGAAAAAAAGAAAAAGCTTCAGCCAGCCCAAACCAGATTGAGTCCTGCAGCTGCATTAGTGCTAGTTACTCCTTTAGACAGCAAGCTTGACTGGCATCTTCCAAGTTACTGTAGCCTTATCTGTGTGGGCTGACTAGCATATTGCAACGCTCAACAGTGGGTCATGCCTGCCCACACCTGTGTAATGGGCTGCAGAACATGTAGACAAATCGAGAAAAATTACCACCATGTCTGCAATATGACATTCAAACATCCACTGCAGAGATCTGCAGTAAAAAGGAGTGACAATGCTAGCGGAAGGACTACTATGCCAACTTTTCAGAATAAGAATTACACCATCCTTTCTTCCTGTAGGATCTTTACTGTCCTTATCATGACTAAGGTCTAGCAGTAATGAAGCTGTAGGGTCAGTTTGGTTAAGGCTGGTTGGTTTCTTTGTTTTATACTGTGTATGAATTGTTTGTGGATTAAGACGTGGAAGAGAAATAATCGTATTGGAGTTAGACTGGATTCTCCTCATCCCCTCCAACCCACCTAGAACATCTAGTTCATCCACCTATAATTAAGGGAATAAATGTTTCTACAGTGATCCATGGACATGTAGACACCTCATCTGCACAGGAAATAACGTAACTGTAGACAAAGCACATTAGACAATGCTTTTAAAGTTTTACGATAAGATGGCAATATACTCATGTCCAGTGGGCTGACGTGTTCCAGTGACTTCCATAAAGATATAACTGTTGTCTCTTCTCAGCGTTTTCTTCTACACATTTCAACTTACCTATGTCATTTTTGCCACATAGTAGCTCTTGTATGGCTAGCAGATCCTCAGTGGGTGGAAAGCATGTAATTCCAGAAAAATACCCAATTTTGTTATGGTTTAACTCAGCCAGTAAATAAGCACCACACAGCTGCTCACTTATTCCCCACAGTGGGATGGGGAAGAGAGTTGAAGGTATAAAAGCAAAAAAACTCAAGGGCGAAATAAAGACAGTTTAATAGGTATAGTAGAAGCTGCACACACAAGCAAAGCAAAAGAAGGAATCATTCACTGCTTCCCGTGGGCAGGCAGGTGTAAGTGTTGCTCATCAGTAACTAAAACATCTCTGTGTTATCAACACTGTTTCTGACACAAATCCGACACATGGCCCCATCTCAGCTACTATGAATAAAATTAATTCTACCCTATGTAAGACCAGCACAAATGTACACCAGAAGTTCTGCTTTGCATTGGATCTATCTATCACTGTGAAGCACAAGTGTCCTTATTTCTGACCAATGAGCAGAAACTCAACTTTCTCAATATCATTTAAGTTTGCTGTCAAAACTTCATTATGCTCTTTACTGGAACCACCATCAATATGAAGCTGCCGCAAATGTCACCAACACAAGGCTGACGTCTTTTAGTTCAAGAGCCTTTCATAGTAGCATAAAACCTTTCACAGTTGAATAAATTACAAATAATTTACTGACATATTCTTTTCCATCCCAAAACTATTGGAAGCCTCTTTTGATTTCTGAATTTATATGTTTGTAAAAACTAGATATAGAAGTCACAACTTTATGATTTCTTTTATTCCACTGGCAGTCAATGAATTCAGGATGAAGTAGAAGAGAAAACCAAATACCACAAATTTCACAGATTTTCCCATATTCTGTGCACAGCTCCTTCAGAGGATTTGCACCTTCACCATCTCATTTCTGGTCATCATTTGTATGTTTTGAACCCCTTTTTTGAAGAACTAGCTTCCATTTACTTTGATTGTTTCAGAAGATGCTTTTGGGTCTCACTGACGAGCAGAAATATGTCTAGAAATGCTTTCTGGAAATAAATAAATAATTTAAAAAAAGTCAAATTCCACTTCCCAGTTTTGACTGTTCTTCAAATACAGTCTGATTCAGCAATCCCCTCCTGACAGGCCTTACCTGCTTGTCTGCTGTGTAGATAGATAAATTAGTTGTCTTCCTGCCTGTATAGATGTATAAAACTCCTAAATTGCTTCAGTTTGCTTTTCAGGAGGAAGACATTAGAGAAAGCCAGAAGATGTTAAGGTTGAAGGAGTGCAGTCTAAGGAAGAGCTCTTTCAATTTTCTTCGTCACAGGAGTTTTCAGGTGACTGAACAGCACTAAGAGTTTTGGAGACTGGGAGGAGATGCTGCCCAGGCAGCTGGAGAACATGCTTGTTCAGCACACACACACTGCAGCTTTGGCCAGCTGGGCTTGTTTACAGTGCCATATAGAGATTAAAGCTAACCTTCTGCACAATGCCAGGGTGGCATTAGTGGGACAAACATGCCTGGTCCTCCTTACAGTTTGAGCTGCGATAGATGCAAAAAGGAGAAGGAGATCTGCATTGCCAAGTGATTGAGAAGACAGACCAAGCTACTGTAGGAACTACTACCAACGCAGTGTACCCAGTGGGCAGTATGGATGAGAGCTTTCAGTTCATGCATTTTGAAGAGTGGCTGATGCACCGCCTACAAGAAACTGGGTATAATGTGTTAGTTATATTAAGCCTAAGTTACATACTGAGCAATCACATGCTCTACCCATCCCTCCCCCAACTTACCCTTGCAACACATTAATCTAACAGCAACTATTTTAATAAAAGTCTCTTTTGGTTTTGTATCATGCTATTGTTTCAGGAAAACAAGTTTATAGTTTTTTGTAGTGTGCATCTTCCCTTTCCCCAAACACACTGTTTCCTGCCAATCATGCAGGAACACGGAGTGCCAGGCACTTTTGACAGGATGTTTGCTTGCTGCTGACGTTAGCCAAGTTGCAAGTCTCAGCACTTACACTGAATATTCAAGTGTAAGAAAATGTCTTGAACAATTATTTTAACATTAACAGGGTTGTTTATGCTCTAAAACAGCAACAGATTATTCCCAGGTGAGGAAAAGTTGCTGATGAACCCATAAGATTCAGCAGTTTTCATATTCTAATAGTTTTGCAGAGCAGATACCACACAACTTACAGCGTTCTCTTAAACACAACTAGATCTTTTTGGTACTGTCAGTAAAAAAACAAGTAATACCTATATACGGCAGACTGAGAAGTCTGAAACTTATTTCATTTTTTTTTTGCAGGAATCAGTCTAAAATAGTCACTAGTTAGCATTCCATAGGCAGACTTCTACTCTGATTATAAAACATCATTATTTCAGGACATCAAATATTGATGTAACAGTGTGAGATATAGTGGAAAAGCAATCAGAACAGCTTTCCAGACTTCTCAGTAGCTCACTGTGCATTTTCTATTTGCTGCTCCATTTTCTGCTGTTAACCTGCTTGTGGATGTTCCAGATCAAAAACAGCTGGGGCATGTTTGCATCCCTGGGGCAGAAGAGGCTGGGTCACTTTACAGAAAATGGTGGTAGTTGTGCCTGCTTGAACAGAAGAAATTAAAGATTTCAAGATAGATGACATGCCTGCGACAGCTTAAGCGGTGGTTTGTGCAGTATTGTTACTCTGAACTAACTAGAAACCCACACAGGTAGAAGCATTCATTCTGAATATAAAGGTTTGTAGTGGTCACAGGTTAGAAAATTATTCTATTCACAGGATCATGTCTCTCTGCGTCAGTCCATTTTTAAGCGTTGGAAAGTTTTTGTTTCTTTTTCTCTCAATATTCTATACCTTCACATGTAGCTCAGGTGTAGTGAGTATATGCAGACTCAGGGTCCTCTTTTTTTTCTCAGAAAGGCAATATGTGACAATGGCTAAGGTAACATTTGAGAAAGAACTTTTAAAAGCCACAGGTTCCTAAAGATATATTTCAGAATATATCAAGATTCAAATTAAGGTAAGAACATGTACCAGTTTTGAGAGATGTATGCAGTGAAATCATGTAGCTGCACAGCCCTGAGTGATGGAGTATCACTATTACCAAACTAACAGTTGCTTACCTTCTAGGTATGTACATAGTTCTTAGGTTTCTAGCTTGCATCCTTTACAATCAGCTGCATTTCCCCACAACAGCTTTCAATACCTGGACTTGTGGGTAACAAAAGAAAAAGCAGTATTTTTGAGAAGCCTGCAGAGTGGGGCTTTCCTGAGTTGTTGACCTGCACATATCCAGAAGGGGCCAATAACTGAGCATGAAGCATATTTACTCAGGAACTGAAAGCATAGTCATTCTCAATAGATGGTGTTGATTGGATTTTTTCAGCTATTGACTATTTAATCAAATTGACTTCCCAGAGATATAATTTTAATGGAGCAAGAATAATATTCTATGTAAACAGAAACATACTTGTATCATAGTTTATTTTGCCTGCTACCTCAGCAGTATCTTCTCTGTCTTAGTGGCTGGAGACCAGTGCTTGTTCTTTATCCACAAACTCCCCTCTCTGCACATCCAGCATAAAAGCCTGATCTTTCATCCTGACAGCCTCAATGGACTGAGGCCAAAGTGACCTCTCAAATCCACTTGTTTTGCAGCTTCTCCAGATAACTGTTAATCACATACATGGAAATTGTCTATGTCTTCAATAAATTTTATAGAAATAAAATTTCTTTGTTTAAGAACCTTACAAGGACTCAGAATAGGAGAAGAAAGCTTCTTTTGCTACTAGCAGTTTCTTGTTATGTATATCACTCTGGCTCCCTTGCTGTATCTGGACTGAGTGGAGGATGGGTGCCATTATGCATGCCACAATCCCGTGCTCACAGCTGCCAGGGTTGGGGTTTGGCTAAAGTATTCCCTAGCTCTGTTGGGCCCATATCCTTTGGCAAAAGTCCAGACCAAATAGTGCTATACTGGTTCTGGGTCTTCACTTGAATAGAGAGCTGAAATAACGTCATAGTAGACCTGGAAAGCAGTCCTAGATTCCTCAGACTAGATATAGGCTTTGCCATAATTGTTCACTTGCAGACAGACAAAATAAGTATTTGTTTCCTTCTGCATTTAGATTTCTTAGATTTAAAAGGTGGGATGGCGTTTTTCAGATACTGAGCTGCAAGGTTTTGTAAACAGAGGTTATGTGTTTTCATAATATGGACTTGCTGTATCTTCTGAGTGGGCAGAGGCTTTCAATGTATCATAGACACAAAATGCTGAAAATGACATACATTTGCTGCGCAGCTGTGAAAAGCTTTACTTGAGATCAGAGAATGCTGACCATTTTCACTGCCCTGTGTAAAACCAGCCTTCTATATCAGCTGTTTTCCCACAGCAAAACATGGAGAATAACAAATACAGAGAGAGGATATACAAAGAAAATATAATGATATGAAGAAAAAAATCCAGTCTCCTTTAGGTAATAACAGTTTGAGTTTCTCTCTGTTCCGTGCTGCACTTTAGTACTTAAGTACTGTGGTGGCTGAATGTCTAACTGAAACAGACAAATCACCTAAATTAAACAGGCAGCTTTTTCTCTTTTTTTTTTTCCCTATTTTTCTACCCAGGTGTGTTACAGTGTGGATCCCAAAAACTGCATGAGAGGTACTTCTTCACAGCTTGAGGGAAAAATTATTTTCAGAACAAAATGCCCCAGAAACCATAACACAGACTTTAGTAACAGTTGAAAAGAAAGTACAAGCAAAATTTAAATGGTATGCCTGAAATCTCATTTTAAAAATATGTTCACGCAGCTATCAGCTATTGAAAATTTTTTAATTTTCAGAACTAAGCTATAGTAACTCTATTTTACAGATCCCACAAACAATAAAAGAAAAATGGGCTTCTTACAATAAGAAGTAGACTTCACAAAAAAATAGAAAGAAAAAAAAAGAAAAACTAATGAAACCAAGGGTTAAGTGAATTTAGTTTTGTTCCTTACATAAGTTTTGGTGTTATAAAATATGGCACGTTTTGTACTGTGTGTTCCCTCAGAAAGCCAAACAGAAACTTGTCATCATGGTTTTGAGAGCACAAGGCCTCTCCTTTCTCATGTTTCAACTAAACAGTCTCCACTTGGGCTGAGGAACATATCATATATCATAAATCACTCTCTGATAGATATTTGGCAGCTAGTCAGAACCCTAGGCTATGCAACATACAGTATGGAACATTTTTAAGGTGGAATCTAGATTTTGCAACTTAATAACATCTCAAAACCTTTTACTACTTCCTGGTACAAAAAAAGAGTACATAAGAAAGAAGAATTCTCCATATGGTTTTAGGTTCTGAATAATGCATGCACATATACAGACATACATATATACATACATACAATCAGCCATGGAACTATAAACCTGCTGGGTTTATTTGACTGAATGAAAATGAAAAATAAATTAAGGAGCATGATTATAGCAACAAAATAGCAAAGAAGTATTGGAATATATTTTTCATCTGTCTTAACTTTTTTATTGGCTTGGAAGGCAAAAGATTTTAGATACCCACGCACATGTAGTCCAGATTCTGGTGGTTTTGATAAAAAGAATTCGTCCAAAATTTTTTCTCTTCTCATTTATGAAATGCTGCATGTGCATAAGACAGAGAGAGAACAGATGAGAAAAATGGCATCAAGTAGAGTACATAACTGATGGTAATCAACCCCTTCATCACAGTGCATCATTGGTTAGTTCAGGGAGGGATGGTTTATCATCATCTCAGGACAGCAGCTACGAGGAAGTGTTGATTGACAAGGCTATGCAAGAACAACTTCCTTGAGTTTATGCAGCTTGTCGCGGGACACTTAAGGGTTAATTTTATGTTTTTGAAACGTGTCATAGTGTTCTCAATGTACTTAGACTGAGTAGTTCTCAGAAGAATGAAATGGAAACAGGAGGAATTGCAGAGCATGTGGTATGGGGGTTTGATTGGAAGAAACAGAGACACATGAGAAACAAAAGAAAGCTGCTGCACAAAATCTAGACGACGTTAAATTAACATCAAGTATTTACTGAGTTTTTGAAGAACAAAGTATTAAGTTCTAAATATTTTTTTATAATTTAGACTCTAATCTTATTCATATTTGGGAACGAAAAAAATTTGCACTTAAAAATCATTTTGTTTACACTGGATTATGCCACTTTTGTTTAATCTGTTGTTTTGCGATGTTTTATTTTATTTAGAATGAGAATATGAAAAATTATATCTCAGTCACTGCTTTACCTCTGGCTGTGACAACTTCAGATCAGTTGCTTATGATGAAAAACTACAGCATTTATGCTTAAATCTACCCACTACATCATTATCTAACTTAAATCAAGAACAAAGAATGTAGAGCCTTCTGATCATAAAATACTGAAAATTTATCTAACTATTTTACATATTAACCTCCCTCTCCAAAGTTTTCTAAAGCTAAGCACATAAAATTTAATAGGCAATACCACATTGCGCATTTACAGAAGGGACAGTACAATGATGTGGAACAGAGATGATCTTCCTTGTAATTTGCATGTTTGGTAGTTTCACTCTTCATCTGATGGTCAACAGAAGACTCTGCTAAGTAGTTAATACAGTGCATTAGTAAAAATACAATTTTCTGCTCCATAAAAGGACAGTTCTCTGAGTGGGCAGCAGGCTATTTAAAACATGAAGAAATTTCTGTCCCTGCTGCTCCTTCAACTCACAGTCTGAATGATTAAGTCCTGTTTATATAGATGCATATGCCTACTCAGACATCCTACAATAACATGTTACAAAGGTCATATAGTGATTTCTATAGTAATCTTCTTTTCCTGTAGCTCTGAATTTCAATTTATCACTTTTCAGTCTTGAAAATGACTGCAGAATGTTGCATTCATGGTCTATACCTGGAGGAGACTATTTATTTATTTATTACTTTGCAGGTCAAGTAGGTCATGCTTAGCCCCTACAGATCTCAGATTTCCTACCAAGCAGCTCTTGTTTACAACATGTTTATAAACTATGTTGTACTATCTGAGAACTAAGATAAAAGCAAAAAAAAAAGGGTACAGTCCGCAGATGTGTCTGCGGAGTTCCAATATTCCTCTTCAGAATTTGTAAATATATATATATATTTAAATCCATTATTAATTTAACATAAAATATTAATTAATTAAATAGCTGCAATACAATTAAAAGGTATAACCCAATAGCCAGAGGTATTGCATGCAGTATTTGAACCAGGTAATCTAGCCCAAATCACCATGAAAATCAAAGTAATTAATGCTGTAATTTGCAGAGCAATATGAATATACACCAAAACGCATTTTCCCTTACCAGCTTTTCAACAGATAAGGAGATCATGTTCTTCTAAATGCTTCATCTGTGTGGGTTTTTTCATAGAATAATTAAGGATGCAAAAGACCTCTAATATCATTGAGTCCATAGCACTACCATGTTCACGGTTCAAGCATGTCCCCAGGTGCCACATCAACATGTTTTTTGAACTCTTCCAGGGATAGTGATTCCATCACTTCTCTGGGCAACCCATTCCAATACCTGACCACCCATTCAGTGAAGAAATTAAGAAATTATTGTCAGAATTTAGTTTTGGTTTTTCGTATGCATTTTGGCTATGTGAAGTATTCACAGGAACAATAAAATTATTGTTTTACCTGGAAAAACCTGGGTACCTCTATAGTGAGGCAGCTCTAACTAGGTATGTTAAAGATCACACTTTGATCTTTGTTCTTTTCACCTGTGTCTTAGATCTCATATGACTTCTTACACCTAAGGAAATTTTATGTTCATGTTTAAATCTTCAAAAGACTTTTTAAAGTCTATGTATAAAGCTAAAATTAGGTGTCCACTGCCACTGAAAATCAGTAAACTGCATAACTAATCTGTAAGTTATGTTTGAAATTGTTAGGCTTGTTATCCTGAATAAATTATTAACTTGCAATTTCAATTGTATCCTCAGTTACAATCTGATACAAAGAATAAAACTTATCTTCCTAAATTAACTTTGAACAGTGTCCACTCATGCAAGCCTTTTAGGGCTGCTACTATTAATAGGGGAATAAAATTCAGTAGACTTACATTTGATTCACACTTAGTTTTAATTCTTCCCTGCTTCTTTTTCATGGAATGTCTATTTAGAAAGAACTGAAAATATATCAGTGGGGGGGAAGAAAAATGGATGTTTATTATTAAAGAAAAGTCAGTCAAAGTGTTAGTAGTCCTTGCCTTTATAGGAGCAACCTTGAAGACTAAAGTATACTTGATTTTTGGGGGGTGGGAGAACATTATTCATTATTATTTATAAAACAAGCCATATAAAGAAGAAAAAACTAATATGCTAATAAAGTTTCTAAGCTGCTATCTTCTATAATTCAGCCATCATATTTCTTAAACAAAACCAGAAATGGTCCTTTAATCAATGAGGTTAAATAAGGGGTCCCAGACACTTCTATTATGGACAGAACAAAACTTCTGACTTTGTATCTGGCAGCACAACAAAAAGAAGGCATCTGGAAGGAACCAGACTCCCTTTTCAAGGAAACTGGCTTGCATATTTTCTCTTTTTGATATCATAAATTGACCGTGAGTGTGTCCAAACCCTACAGTGTTTAAACAAGGTGTCAGCTACAAGAGTAAAGTTTTACTATTTCCTGAATAATCTTTACTCTTCTTCACAGAATGGATCCCAGCTGCTTTCCAAGGTATGGGAACACTTCTCATAAACTACTGTTTCCATGTGAAGATAAACAACAGTGGAATCCTTTACAGGACAGATATGAATATGAGACAAAAAGTGGAAAATAAAGAAGAAATTATTTCTGCAGTGAGCTAAACTTGCCTCAGTAGAGATGTGACTTATTAAACTTCTAATTGTAAAAGATACAGCAAGTCCCTTGGAAAGGAGATGCCTGGCTGCATGTGGCACTTCAGGTGCAAGCATTTCTGGTAAGGTCATCCATGGATACACCAAGCTGCAGTACGCTGCACTTCAGGGAATGGTAATGGTTTTTTGCACAGAACGAGGAGAACCTAAATGCTCCTAGGAAGGAATTTCTGCGACATTACTCACAGTGGCTAGAAATGGCTTTATACATTCACCTAAAAGGCAGCTTCACAAACTGGTCTGACTCTTCACAACATTTTGTTAAAATGCAGCTGTAGAATGGTCCTGTCTAATTAAAAAAGTTAAAATCACTGTTTGAAACTTAATCAAATTATCTAATGTTAAACTACACCAAAAAATATGCATTTTTGGACCTTGTGGCCCCACACTGACTGAGTAAATTGATTTTCCCTACTTGTTTTATTCAATCTGATGTTTTAGAGAGATGAACTCTCCCCATTACTTGCTATATGAAATCTGCAGTTCATCGTGTTTCATTCTCTAAAAAGGAAGAAGTGACTTGGCCAGATTCCTGGGGGAAAGATAGCCTGTCATATTTTCAAAGATTTATTTGTGAAAAAGCACTCAGGATGATTTTTTTTTTTTTTTTTTTTTTTTTTTTTTGTGCAGACCTAATTGTTTCTGCTCTGAGCACCATTATCAGAAACTTGGTTTCAGGATTCATTTGAAATCACAATTGCAAATCATCAAGAAGGACTTTCCACTACTGCAGTCACTGGCTCCTCCACTTAGTTATTCAAAATTTCCTTATAATTATCATTGTATATTTTAAAGTCATGCATCTGGTTCTGCCTCTCCCTCCATTTGTTTCCCTGTTCCCAAGATAATTACATTTTGACAGAAATTTATTGAGACATCTGTTTTTTGCTTCAGATCTCCAGGTCATTCTATAGCTGTACGAGTGGTGCAGCATAGCTCAGCCATTTTCACCAAGGAGGGGGCTGCACTAACTAAACTGACGGCCAGATTGAGGGGAATCTCAGTATAAATCTGCCAGATGGTTTAAGGTGGAAGGTGGCAGTATACTTGGGAATGGAAGGAGAGATGAAGAGGAACATCTTTCTGATAATGCTATCCTTTCAGCACTTGTAGTTCACCTCTAATAAAGCTAAGTTGCACAAAATGAGCAGTGCCAGCAAGCAATAGCTCTGTCAGGAAATGCTGAATTAGCGCAGCAAGGGCCAAGGGAGACTGGCAAAAGTAAAAGGAAATTTTAATAACACATTAGACAAAATCTAGATTAGAGCATTCTCTGAAACAGGAGGGAGGAATAAAGAAATTCATTGAAAGGAGGGGACCGTGTGTTTAAGTACATGGCCTATGCATTTAAAACCATTGCCTTCCTGACTGGCTCAAATTTGGATCTGTGGCACAGTAATCCAGATGACATTTCAGCATCTGGTCTTGCATACCTTAGAATTTAACACAGAAGGAGGAAAATGGTATGATTTCAAGTCTGCACTATTAGATGTAATTCAGGAGAAGCAGGAGCTGCAATGCTTTATACCTGCTACCACCACAACTTAGTCCTAAATTAAACTCCAAATCTCTTTTAGTGGTGGTAATGCTTCCTAATTTTTTCCATGTATCTTCCTATTTTTCTCTCTCTGTATCTTTACTTTGAACATGTGTTATAAGTATTGTGTGGAGAGTCAGTTGTATTTCTCATCTCATGAACTACTAAAATAACATCCAAAATACTCAGTGAATGTTGACCTTAGCCAGCAACTTTGTTCAGCTAGGGTAGGGAGAACTTGGAGAAATTATTATTAGGAGCTTAGAGGGCATTTCAGTATACCTCTCCCAAATCTCAAATAAAACACAGTTTATCATTATTAAACCTCATCTCAGCTAAATCATACATAATGTAAAATTTCCTGTTACTCTCTAGGACTCCTCTCACAAAACCCAAAGGTAGCTTTTCTAAAGTTAGCATAAAAAGTTAGCTTTTCCTTTCTTTAACCAGAGAAATATTCATTTTGTACCATGACATCAGTGACTTCATAACATTTTGTAAGGCAGGAGATGTTTTCTTGTAAAAACCGGAGTTTGTCTTTCAGCTGTAGGAAATTAACTGCTTCTTCTGAAGATGTGATATTCCCTTCCTATCTCAGGGCAAACCATATGGCCTACACTTCAGCGATCCCCTCAACACAGTGTGTAGTGGGTTTCTGTGGCTGGGTTTTGGTAGCAGAGAGGGCTACAGGGGTGGCTTCTGTTAGAAACTGCTAGAAGCTTCCCCTGTCCCATGGAGCCAATGCCAGCCAGCTCCAGGATGGGCTTCCTGCCGCTGGCCAAGGCCAAGCCAATCAGGAGTAATAGTAATGCCTTTGTGATAGCATATTTAAGAAAAGAAGATTGTTTCACAGAAGAAATTCCAACCAGGGAAGAGCGGAGTGAGAACATGGCAACAACAATGCAGACACCAAGGTCAGTGCAGAAGGAGGGGAAGGAGGTGCTCCAGATGCCAGAGCTGAGGCCCTGCAGCCCGTGGTGCAGACCATGGTGGAGCAGCTGTGCCCCTGCAGCCCATGGGGGACCATCAGGGTGCAGAGACCCACCTGCAGCCCATGGAGGAACCCATGCTGGAGCAGGTGGATGCATGAAGGAGGCTGTGACCCTGTGGGAGGCCCAAGATGGAGCAGGGTCCTGACAGGGACCTGTGGCCCATGGAGAGGGAAGCCCACACTGGAGCGTTTTTCCCAAGTAGGACTTGTGGCCCCTCTGAGGGACCCACATCAGTACAGCTCATTTGTGAAGGACTGCACCCCAAGGAGAAGTGACCCAGGGGACAGCAGTTTGGGAAGAATTGTTGCCTGAGGGATGGACTCACACTGGAGAGGTCCATCAGAGGGACCCGAGAGGACCAGGGGAAGGACTCCTCTTCCTGAGCAGTGGCAGAAACAACAAATGACCATAACAGCCATTCCCCATCCCCCTGCACCACAGGGGGGAAAGAGGAAGAACATGGAAGGAACGAGGGATGGGGGGAAGGTGTTTTACAGATTATTTAACTTCTCACTCTTTTACTCTGGTCCTTTTAGTAATAAATTTAAGTAATATCCCCTCTTTGAGTCTGTTTTGCCCATGAAGGTAACCATTAAGTGACCTCTCCCAGTTGTTATCTCAGCTCACGAATCCTTAGCTATTTTTTATTTCTCCTCTGTCCAGTTGCAGATGGGAGTGAGAGAGTGGCTTTAGTGGGTACCTGGCATCTGGCCAGGGTCAAACCACTACACAGTGTAAAAAAGAGTGCTCATGGGCCAAAAAAGGAGTTGCTTTATGAACTATTTTTATGTGAACTGAAATTAGTTAGTACCATTCTCTGGAGACAAATATGCATCACAAAGAGAATAGGTGATCCTCATTGGCTGTTAACTCTGTGGACTAAAACAACACAAAAGAAAGAGGAAAAAATGTCTGGTGGGATTTTTTATCATAACATGACACAATAATTTCTTGGGTTAGATCATTAGGCTCAGAAGGAAATAACTTACAAATGGAATGCAATTGAAATGCAATTGCAAAGTTTAGTTGGGTTTTACAGAGAAGTCCTTTCCTCACACCTCAAAGTCATCACTGGGCATTTTTGCTTGCTGGACAATTTTGTGATCGGTATTCTTGGTAAGCAAATCTATTCCTCTTCTTAGCTTTCTTTTTGTCATCTCTGTTTTAATGTTTTCCTTGTAACTGATGTGCCTGAGCAAAACCAGCCTGACTTTGAGAAGATGAAGTAGTATGTTTGGAAGTAGGAAGGAAGGAAGGACCTAATATCTAAATTTGTTCCTATGTTTCTGGGCAGATGAATATTTCTACACCCACCCATGATCCTGGGGCAGAAACTGAATGCAGGATACATAAACTGGTTAGCACATGGACTGTTGCCAAATATTCTTTCACTTGTTCACCTAAACATTGCCTGTGAAAAAATGCCCTTTATGTTATATACGAAGCGTAAATTCAGCCTCCATCTTCACTCATTTTCTGTCATTTACTAGGCCTACATTGCCAGTTGTGCCAAAAAACATCAGCTAGACTAGTAATGAATCTGTCAGTTTTATATGTTACCCCAAGAGACAGAGCCCTGCAAACTCATCTCAAGTGTAGAACTCATTTCAATCCCAGATGAGATAATTCAGATGAGACAGGAAGGGTACCAGCCTTTTTTTTTTGCAGCGTGAGGAAAGAGAACAGTTGAGAAAAGCTTATAAGAGCCTACTTAAAACAAAAAGGACCTTGAATATAATTTGCTTCTGTCCTTACAAGTTCTGTAGACACTAGCATGATGACCCAAGTTATTTCTACTTAAAAACAAACTGAATGTGCAGGAAAGAAAATAAACAAACAAACCCCACAAAGCAAAACAACACAGTCCTTGGTTTTCCCATGCATTAATAGAAGCAAGTCAAATTTATTTAGCTTCATGAAATCTCTGACAATAGACATTGACAAAGGGGATGAAATGTATCTAGGGTGAGGAAGACTCAACATGTTTGTTGCATGTTTGTTAAAGCCAGATGCTTTGCTGGCTGCTCAGATTTGACAAATATTGCAATGATAATGACCACTGTATAACAGTAATTTTATCTCACAGAGTGATTCATAATCTTTTCCCATGTCATTGTGCACAGAGGCACAATGTATGTACTTTCTAAAACAGAAGTGTTTCCTTAAGTGTTTAGTGTGTGCTCTTATTGATTGGCTGCTATGTGTTCCTGTGGCTTAATGCATTTGTTTATGCCCCATTTGCTATGGCAAGTTTTGTCTGACAGAAAAAGCATTTTGATTCTTGAATTATTAATAGACAGATCAGAACTGTGATTGAACAAGAGCCATTCAAACTGAAGTTTGAGTGAATTTAATGTTTTGGTTTAACATAATTAATAAAACAGCAAGTTATCCTCTCGAGTGTTCAAAATTGCTCTGTTTTCATTGGTAACAGTATTTTTCAAGTCTTCAGGGGACTCAGGAATATTTTCAGTAAAAGAAGATAGAAAAATACCATTATTGTTACATGTTGCATTTGCTCAGCTCATTGTAGTATTTTGCTATATCGGCTTTTGGAAATATGTTAATCCCATAATGACACTGTCAGTGCTCTAAAGATTATTATTGTGAGACCAGCAAAAGTGTTATTCTTACTCTCCATCTCTCTAGTGTTGCATTTCTATAGTCTGCTCCCACTCTGAATCTGAATTTCCTTCTGCTCTAAAAAAGTTTTCAAATGTATTGTATTTGAACCCCTACCTGTCAGTGAATTGTAACATAGGATTGTGCAATTTTATAAGGCCCAGTAAGAAAAAATAAAGCATTTTAATTTTTCTAAAATGCAATCTTGAGACTGTATCTCTGTCATGAGGCAGAACATCCTAAATCCCACCCAAGAAACATTTTGTGTTTACTTCATAGGAAAAAATGGTTTGTTATTTTTCAAAATACTATGAATCCATAAAATAATAATTTATTTTTTCTTATTCTATTCAAGTATGCAATACCACAAGATTTGAGTATCTCATGACATAAGAATTAACACAATGAGCAGGCATGTTTGGAAATGTTTTCTGAGGAAAGGTCTGGGTGATCTTCAGTCTGATTTTGGAGTCCCAGATCCTGAAATACCTGTCAGTACTCCAGCTGATGTAAAAAATTTGGGCATACCAAAAGAATGAGAAACAGGAGGTTATGTTTGTTGCATCATTTTTTTTTCCTCTACACCTTCTTCAGGTGTAGAGCTGCAGCAAACCTCTGTTTGTCTCCCTTCTCTCCAAAATGATTGTTGTGGGACAGGAAAAAATGCATGGCTTCTGGCATCCTCATATTCTGTACTGGACAGTTAGTCTTATAAGTTTGTTTTGTATGCCATCTCCACCTCCTTGCAACCACATACCAACCTGCTTTTATGGCTGGAAAGCTTAAAATAATTTTGAAAAAGCATTAATCTTAGCTAGTCCCTGCATAGTTTATGCTGAACAGAGGCTCACACTATTTTTTCCTAATCCCTGGAAAAGTGTGAATATGTAGTGACAGCCCCTGGCAGGCTGAGCTGATCTTCAACTCACTGCACACAGAGAGAACTGCAATTGCTCATATTCTCTGTGATATTAAAACATGTGTAGCCATTAGAACTCATGCTGTTGGATAGAGCTTAAAAGAGGAAAAAAGTTCATTTATTTCTTTATCCCTAGAAGTAAAAAAGAGCCCATCTCTTTCATGCCAATCACAATGTGTGAGGCAACTGATTTGGTCAGATGGTACATAGTCTTCATTTCTCTGTCATAAATCAGTCAGAAGACTTGCTGCTCCCTTTTCCCTCAAAGTAGCTTACTTGCACAGCTGCACTAACGTCTGTCTCTGCTGTTCCACTTCAAGAAGTGACTGGGATATTTTCTCTCACTGCTACTGAGCTACAGTCTTTCCAAGGGAAACTGTCATGCATCTTGTTTTGGAAGTTAACAGTAGAGGAGTTATTTACTGCTCTTACACAAGCAATCCCACAGCCATGGGCTGGCTCTTAGCCCTCTGCTTCAGCCAGCTTCACCGCAGTGTGTTTCAGACTCCTGATGAGAAAGAGGTCCTGGTTACAAGTGTGGATAGTCTTCCTGTATTAGCCTATACCCCAGGAGTTGAATCAAGGTCTGAACCAAGTTAAATGAGGTTATCTAAGCATATGAAGTATGTTCCAATGTTGCAGTTCAGTTAGAACTGGTTTGCCAGTGTTTCCCCACTTCTTTAGCAGTCTTTCCAAGTTTCAGTTGAAAACGAAACCTAGAAGACTATAAAATAAACATCATTCTTGTAGCAGTTTTACCTCAAAGAAAAGGACATTCTTGCAAATCCCCCAAGCAAACTGGACCTTGCAAGAGTACCAGGTAAAAATCTTGCACAGTGTTGGTAAATACAAATATTTTTCTGCATTGAAATAATGTTCCCAAAATGTATGCCCCTTCCAAGTACAACCATTGAGAAGTTCATCACCTCCTCCACGACTTCATTCAAGGAAATAATTTCTCAACAAAAACAAAGTTGCCAGTAGTAGAAGGAATTTGGTGTAAGTTGTTCCGCAAAGTAATATCAACTGTGGCAACAAAAACTTTTCTCTTTTTTTTGCAACACAGGGTACAGCTACACATCCTCTAATCCTAAGAGTAGATCAGATCGGTGGAAATAACAAGGATATTGTACTGGATGTAGGTGTCAAGACCTTGGTATGGATTTGCCTCTGTGGAAGAGTTTGGTGTGCCCAGTGCTAGACACAGAGAGCTCCAACACATCCACAGGACACAACTGAACCCATCAGCCAGGCTGGTGACATCTTATGGAAAATGTATTTAAGAATGAGCAAAAAACACTGCATAGGCAGTGAGAAATGAGGAAAAATTTCTGAGGAATGGACAGACCTGTAAACACTAAGATCAGAGAAGGAGATGGAAGAAGAGTTGGAGCAGACTGCAGTGGAGCAGTTATTTCCCTGGCTAGGAAAAAGGCATGAGGAGATATCTCATGGAGAGGAAAACAGCAGAGCAGGTATCCACACTGGTGGCCATGGAGGATCCCATGCCTATTTCTTGAAGGACTACTGTGAGTTACCCACTCTGAAGCAGGGGAAGAGTGTGAGGATGAAGAAGCAGCAGAAATGGGTAGTTATGGACAGACTGTAACCCCCTATTCCTCATCTCCTTAGCTACTTGGGGAAGGGATAGGGCATAGGATTTGGAATTGGAGAGTGAAGTCGCACCTTGCAAAAAGGGGAGGGTGAAGGGAAGATGTTTTAGTTTTTGTCTTTGTTTCTCATCCAACTCTATTTTTAACTGGAAAAAAATCAAATTAATTTTGCACATGCCAATTATATTTTGCCTGTGAGGGTAATTTTTAAGTGACCTTCATGTCTTCATCTCAATCCAACCGCTTTTTCATCTTATTTTCTACCCTCAGTCCTTTTGAAGATGAGGAGTGGGAGGGCACATGGGCAGGGGTTTTGCGGCCAGCCAAAGTCAACTCACTATGGACACAACAGGAGAAATTCTGGTTTCAAGAAAGATGAATCCCCAGCAAACACATCCAAAGAGTTTACCCACACAGGCTTCACCTGAAGTGTGAATAGTCTGACAGTGAAAGAAAAAACACTTTTTCTTTTGAGAAAATTAAACCCAGGTAGATTTCAGGAAATAATTCTTTGCTCTTTCAGCAGATTGGAAAAAAAAAAAACAAACAAATTTTGTACAGCAAATCAAAATTGAAGATAAAAACTCATAGAGCCTCTCAAACAGAGATAAAGTCTTAAAACTAAACTTGGATAAAGTACAGCCTTTATTTTGAAAGTGAAAGGTACAGTTCAATATCCATCAATCCATTTAAGAACTGAGAATTTTTTATTTGTACGTAGAATTAAATAGTCTAGAAAGTAAACCTCCAAATAATTCCTGCTTCTACAACTTCTATCATAGCCATGTTAGCCTATTTCTTTGTACTTTCCTATCAGTAAGCCAGTCCTCAGAAGTAACAGAGAAGGGTAGCAGAAGGAATTAAAGCGTTACATGTTCACTAACAGACATCAGCCAAAGGCACTAAGTAACACAGTATAGCACCAGTCTGGTTTGAAGTCCAATTATTTTCATCATCTCCATTTGATAATGGCCCTGTTTCACTGCAAGGATTTCTTTGTTCCTAACATATTTTGGCTCCTTCTTATTCTGAGTCCTATAAACCCTGTTACTTTCCCCAACATCCTTTGTTTCTCTATATCATTTTTGTCATATTACATATATCCTTGCTTGTACATTTTTTTAGCAGACAGCTCCACTTCCACACTAAAGTCAGATGAGATTTTTGCAAAGCTGTCTCATTCTTTGCAAGCATCCTGGGATTCATAGCTATTTAATAAATGGTTTCAATGGCTTTAAGAAATCAGAAGACTATACAGATATTCTCATTGCTTTCCATCCCACCTCCCCTTTCTTCTTTCCTTTCTTCTGTTTGTTTGGGTGGTTCACTGTTCTTGCTGTTGTGTTTTGGGTTTCTTTTGAAACATAGCATTCAAATCTATCAGAGAAGACATGTCAGATCCTTTTGTTTCCACTTAAAAGGATTGAAATCCTACAATTACTCATGAAAATGTTCGTCAGAAAAAAGAAAAAATGTCTTGCAAGGTGATTGTAAAAGTAGTTGTCAGATTATAATTACATTTCTGGCTGTTTTGTGCTAGATTAGGTACTTGGTGTCTAGGAGAAAAAGGCATGCCCAAACACCATAAATCTAACCTGAAGACAGAGTTTCAGGTAACAAAACACAACAAATGAGGAGATGTAGCTTGTTGCAGCAACAGGAGTTGTATCTCATGTTAGACATGTTAATGGCAAGAGATCAGGCAGCACATGGCTCTAAGCACATCATCTGCACATAATTATGATTTAGCAAATTCTGGACTCTCTGCTTTATACAAATCCCCTCACAATAGATGACATAGATGCTATGCAGACTGAAGAATGTCAGCAACTTGTTCAATATTGACTGAAGCCACCTCCTAACTATTTTCAGAAGATGCTTGGGTTTTCTGTTCTGTCCTTTTGACCTAGACAGCAACTTCCATCTAGGAGGTGGGTTCTTCGTCTGCAGTTTTTGACAGAAAGACAATGGTAAAACATCAGGCAAGCCCAACACGAGCGCTCTCCCTGCCATCCTTGATCTCTGAAAATGGCAAAACATGTCATCACCCAGTAGTATATACCTGCCCTTTATTGATAGCGGTTTCTACTACCACCTTACAGTGTTTGCCTGCAGCCTTGCTCGGTAGGTCACCTCTGTTGCACTCTTGGAACAGTTGTTCAACTGCAACATGCAACACCACTGTGTAGGATTCTTGTTTTAGTTTAAAGTTGATTCACATCTGCTTGTGAGCTGTCTTGCCATATAGAGGTACATCTCTTCTTTTTATTCTGTACATCTTTTTATTCTGTCACTTTCAATGAAGCCATGCTTTAGAGAAGGTTTTCATAAAACAGAGATATGGTAAAATAAGCAAAGGCTTTCACCCAGGTTCTGAATGTATAATCAAAATCAAAACAGAATCATGTTGATCATGCAAATTGTGTGAAGGAATGTCAACAACCAGGGAATTTGATAACACTTCCTCCAGATGAAGAATTATTTTTTGCCTATTGATATAATCAACATCATTGAAATAACTGAAGATAAAGAAATAATTTAATACAGAAGGTAAAAAGAGTAAACGGATATAAAGTCAAAAAATTGTAAGTAAGCACTAAACTTTGGGAACTTAACAGATCTTTCAAGAAAACTTTGACTGTAGAGGAAGTGATTTTGATTCCTTCTTTCAAGGTAGAAAGCTTCAGGTTGAAGAGTTTGAGATCCATCAGAACTCTTAATGAATTAAGTGACTTTCATGTAGAGAGAAAGCACTGATCATCTGAGTGAAAACCATCTGTGTTAGAAACCTACAAAATCTGATTATTCCAAAATTTTGTATTGAGTTTGTAATAATAGTTTATTACTTGTATTAATGTGAACACCTAGAAACCTCAAGGAAGCCTGGCGTCAGTTTCCCAGAAGCTAAACAAGTAGACCACAAAATTAAGTGCTGCTATCTTATTTGACCATCTAGAAACGAAGGCATAGGAAGGTTAAAATCTAACTATTCCAGTTTTCAGTCTCTATGGACCTACATTTTGAAAATGATTGTTGGGAATCATGATTCAATAGACTGTGCTTGTGCTGAGAGTACTCACAGTTAAGCCCTTGGTGGCACATATAAAATCCTTCTAAAGTTGTCATGTCTTTCATTATTCCAAAATCACCAAAATAAATATGCTAAGTGCACAGTTGTGCATAAGTTCCACTGCTAGATGTCTCACTGATGGAAGATTCCCCAGAGGACCAGCATGGAGGAAAATAGGCAACAAGTGGCTGATGGTGAGGTGTGTGCTGGCTGCTTAAAGTCAGCCATTCCATTCTTCCCAAGGAGACCTTGTCCTTGTGGCAGCTCAGGAAGCTGTGATTTAGTGCCAAACTCATCTGAAATTTTCTGCTTGCTGCCAAATTATCTGTTTCTGTACTTTCAGTTCTAAACAACATACCTGCAAAAAAATTGGATGAAAGGAAGTCGAGCCAAAAAAGTTTGTGCCAGATTGCAACCCAGGTCAATATGAACATCAGAACATCAGATTATTAAGAAGTCGTAAATTTTACCTGAAAATCAACCAGAAAGTTCAGTATGCCACTTTCAGAAAACAGCCTTGAAATTATACTGGTTTCAAGGGGTGTTTTTGTTTATGGAACAACATTGAAAGTTGTTAAGTCTGAGTGACCTTTATAATCTCCAGCAGCTGCTCTGTACTTTTCTAAGAACTATTGATAATGTTTGTGCATTGACTCATTCCTCTCAGACAGATATTTTAACAGCCCGTCTCTACACTGTAGGGGTGTCAGTGTGCCTGACTAGTGGCACGCAAGAGCAACAGCAGAACACTTAAGTTTGGAGTCATTAGACAGGGCTGGACAGAGGCAGTTGGATTAAGCTCTTCCTTACAGACTGTTTTTAATATTTCTGCCTTTAATCTCCTATAGATTCTGTGGTACAGTAGCTGGGACCTACCACTGTGGTGCATACACCAGCAGCCACTGGCAAACCCTGTGCCAAGCACAGAGCAGAGTTTGGTTCTGAGTCAGGCTCCTGACCCCAGCTCACATCTCCAGGGTCTCTCAGCCTGGGGACTGGACTGAAGCACAGAGCCCCTGAGGCATTGCCCATGCAAGGGAACAGGGAGTGAATCCATCCCTGAAACTGCTCTAAGGTATAATTAACCTGAAACCTTCCCTTTACATACCAATCCTTCCTTCATTTCTATAGCTTGTTCCCAATTCACTCTTTCACTAATCACTGTTAACCGCTAGACAACATTGTTCAGAATCATAATTTTGCCTTATACTATGCTCACCCTATAGGAATTTTCCTCTTGCTGGATATTTCCAGACAAGACACCCAGACACTGGATCTGTTGCTCCAGTCATGCCTAACAAAGCCCTACAGGAAAGTTTTATCTACCAGCATTTGTCAACCACCTTTGCAAAGTCTTTCTCCCTTTTACCACAAGCCTGGAGCAAAAATGTAGAAATGAAATTGTTTCTACTTACAATCCTACAGTCACCTTAATTGTTTCTATAGGACAAAACACCCTAGACCTCAGCAATCACAGATATGGCTACCACAGACCCTCAGCTTGTGTTTATTTATTTCATCAATCACTATTAAAAACTGGAATCAAGTGCAGCCAAGACAGAACACATACCTTCTATCTGAAGGCCTAGCCAGTCCCACCTTCTTTTGGGACATCAGGTCAGTCAATCTCAAAGTTAGGTTGGAAAGGGACTCCTGATAATGTGGCACCCTGGTATAGCCACTCCTCAGAGAAGTGATGCCACTGAAGGTGAAAGAGAGGGCAGGCATGCCTATCATCTCTGCATGTGCCCTTGGTGCACCCTTCTCCCTCTGCTGCTCCCCGAAATGGGAAGGGATCCTACTAGAGTTCCTGTTCACCCATTGTGAGCCACCACCCTCCCTAGGACAGAGAGATTCAACTCCACCACCTCTCATACTCAGGAGGAACAAGGAGGACACATGGCACAAGGGAAGCATTATAGGAACTGCTGCTTTGATTATTATCGGGCTGAGATAGTGGGGAATGGTAAATAAGGAATCTGAGCAAACAAAGAAGGGTAAAGGCAGGAAAGGGAAGGATGTTCACTGATCATGATGGAGAAGAGCCTTGTGAGCCCATGGGAAGACCAGGACAGGGCCGGCAGCAGGAGTTATGAAGCCAGCTGTGGGTCTGGATATGTCAGCTGTCTGTCTTTTCAGTCCCAACTCCCTGTGAACACAGAGTTTTGATGTCTCACAGTGAGATGCTACGCCCACCCAAATTTCTTCCCTGAGCACAGAGCAAGACTCTTTCTTTTTCCTTAACCTAGTATCATCCTCCTGGAACCCCCCACACAATATCAAAATGCAAAGTGAATGAACTTGCAATTTTATAAGATAGCAAGTGTTTCTGATCTTCACATTGTTCCTTGCATGAAACATCACAGGCCTGAACACAAGGGTTAGAAACCTAAAAACTGCTTGGAAGGGGTCTCTCTTGCCTCCTTAAAAGCATAATGGTGCAACAAGAAAACTAATTACTAAAACGCCACCACTGTATCATTCCCTTTATCTTCCCTATCCACTACTTTAACAGAAGTGTTCCGAGGACCCCCAGGGTTTCTTATGACCACAGATTGAAAGCCACTAACCTAGAGAAACACATCATCCATAGCACGTGCTGTCAAGCTTCCTATTGATACACCATTCGAGGTTTGCCAGCACCCCATGGGTCTTGCTGCTGTGTGCTCCTGAGCGGAGTGATCCTGGTGGCTGTAATGGCACAGTCATCCTTGTGTGATGGCAGCATAACATGTCCAGAAGATACTAAGCAAAGAAGGTCTAACAGGTGACCATCTGATCACAGCTACATTTGCATCATCCGCTTAAGTCACTTTCACATCCCCCAAAGTGCCTTAACTGATATTCAGTCCACCATTAATATTTCTAACTTGTGCAAGTTCTGAGTCTTAGAAGCATCATGTTATATCAGGTTTATTTTCTTATAATTGGGTGTATTTTATGGGTATTGTAGTATGTGTCCTCCTGTCCTGTTCAAAACCGAAACACACGAGCATACATTGAGGTATAGATACAAAGTAAATTCTTGTATTTTAAAAGGAGGGAGTGAGGGCAGGAGAACATCAACCTACCTTAAAAAAAAAAAAAAAAACACAAAAAAAAAACCCACACAAAAAAACCCAACCAAAACCAACCAACCAACCAAACAAAAACCCAAAAAACCAACCAAGCAAAAACCCCCAAAACAAAATAAAACCCCAGCAAACCAAAACTTTATCTTCATATTCTTGTTTCCATGAAACAGAAAAATATACTCAACTTCTAATGGGTTTCACAGATCCAATTTTTCTATCTGTGAAACAAAGTAACTGTGACATTTTTCAATGTACTTCAGCAGAAAAATACACTGAGGGAAATATTTCAATCTCAAATAATTTGGGAGAGAGGTGGTTTAAAACCAGAATTATGTGTGAAAAGTGTTTAAGTACTAAAGCCCCCACTTATCCTTGGGTGACCTCATTGCATTTAGTGGCATTTCAGCATTCTAACTGGGGGCACCATTTGTTTCTTGAAACATCAGCAATTATCTGATCAGAGTTTTCGAAAATTGAACAGACAGCTGCTTACAATTGATACAGTGCCAGCTTTACAGTGCTGCAGATCTTGACTTGTCAGTTATGAGGAGATACATCTTTTATGCCTGCCCCAGCCCTGTTGTGTATCAGTTGTTGCTTGTCTGCCCACAGCAATGTGTGCTGGTTTTGGCAACTGTAACGCATCTAAATATAGTCAGTGGAGACCATTGTTTTAGTACTGAGCATCAGCTTAGCAGAAATAGTTCGAACACCTCTGTCCATCCTAAGGCACTTGTCTCAGGGGAAAAAAAAAAAGCACATTAAGACCTGGAAATACATGTTCACCTAAATTAAGGTGCCTTACCAGAAATACGGACGTTTTTTAATAATACTTGTTAAAGATCAGTTGAAGGATTTCAGAGGGACTTGCATCTGAGGGACTGAAGTTGCATCAGTCAGCCTTCCAGAGGAGCCGGTGCCCCCTCCACCCCCTGCTCCTTTTTCTTTTTTTTAAGTAGCAGGTTCTGTTTAGGTACTTGCCCACTGTAACTTATATCAAGCTTGATATAAAGGACCGGTGGTTTTCTCATCAGTTCCCATGTTTTTTTAAGCTTTGCATTTTACAAGCAATGTCCAGTAACTTCGTTCATTCTTTTTCTGGAGAACATGATGATACTCTCGACAGAGTAAGAAAAGAGGACCAGGGTACTATACAATGGCGAATGTCATAAAAGGTAAATCGAGTTCAAGACATACTTGAATCCTTGCACATTTTTGGACAGACCTTTACAGCTCTCAGCATCTCAGTCAACTTTTGTGGGTAAAGACCTTGAAAATAGTGGTTGATCTCATGCCAATAAGGACCTTAAAGAAACTATCAGAGGATGCTCTAAAGATATATTTGGCAGGCAGAAGTAGGATAGCTCTTCTAAGGAAGATCTTGGTGAGGTCCTGCTTACATCTGACAATGCCAACAGACTTCTCTCTGTCATTAGTCTCAATTCTGCCATTTCTGAGGGTGACTTATATAACCTATCTATAAAACAATCCTGTAGTTACCTTACCAGAAAGACTTTAGGCTGCTGCTTTTTAAGTGGAGATGTGACAAAGCACATGAAAGCCACCTGAAAAACAGCAGTGAGCCTTTTTTTCCCTCCAGCAAAAGGCAGAAAAATTTGGTTCAGTCTTGAGCATTCAATAACCTTCTTGTGTTCAGACAGCCCTGGCTGTGACTCAGATACTGGTAGTTAAACACTTCCAAGGGTCCTCTAGCATTCAGTGCCATCACCTTAAAGAAACAAATGCCCCTGGGCCCAGGCTTACAAGGAAGAGGCCAAGTCTATGTTTCTTTTCAGCTTTATCCAAAAAACCAGAAGCTGATTGAGTAACAGGTATAATATAAAAATTCAGATGAGTAACCAGAATAAAAATTAAAATAAGACTCAAAAAGAAACCCAGACATGGAAAAGACAATTTAAGAACTTCATTTAATTACTTAAGCAGCAAGCAGCATTGCACGTTTCTACCTTGTTGCTTGTGCATGTGTTTCGATCTGGTGTCAAGATTTATGTTACTTTTCAATTATAACGTTTAAGCTCATGGGAAAATAAACAAAAAACCACTGCAATTGAAATTAAAAAAAGTGTTTGCCCATTTCTTCTCAAAAATCTAGCAAATGGGAAAGCAGAAAGGCCTGAACCAGGACCTTTCCCCCCCTTGGGCTTGTCCTCACCATGAAGTTGCAAGTCGTGGTCTTTGCATTTTCTTCCTGCCACTTCTATCTTAGTGTTCTTTGTCTCATTGTCTACCTTGAGCATGGCATTGCAGCCCTGGCTGTGGCACTGGTCCTGTGAATGCAGGCAGCTGCCATTCTCTGTCCTGAACTATTTGCACCAGTACTACTGTGCAGCTGGCTCATGGAGTGGGGCATGCATGGAATGGGGGATCAAAGTCATGTAAGATTGCTGCAGGATTCTGGTGAGTTGTATACAGCAGCAGGATGCTGAAGAGTGGTTGGAAAAGTAGGGCATTTTCTTATCAGAAAGGGGAGGTAGGACTGAATTTAATTGTCTCTGGATTATGCAGGAAAGTGTTATGGTTTGGAGCTTTAGGCATGGAACCTGAAATCCTCAATATAGTTTTCAAATCATGACCAAATGACATCATTCAAGGAAATTCTAGCAGGGCAAATTGTTTGAATTTCCTAAATTTTCATGCCTGGTAATTCGTTTTGGAGACACACATGTACAACAAAGGGCCTTCCACAGAGAAAATAGTACATTTAATAAACAAATTGTCTTCATGTAAAGAAACCAGTAGGGAAAAATATTAAACCATTTTACATTTTTCTTACTACTAGTTGAAACTGGATAAATCTTATGCTCTAGAAACTGCAGAATATTTTCATCTAAGTAGATGGAGAGTTTTTTAGTAGATGAAGAGTTGTTTACCTTCACTGTGGGACAAAATTTGATGATTTACATATATTCCAGTTTAAGTCCTTACATTGTGATCCCACCAGTCTCTTCTTGACTGTGTTCATTTCACTTGCTCTCTGTTGCTACTGGTTTACAGAATCCTAACAGCCTAAGCAGAAAACTATCTATTTTGAGGAACATGAGCTGAATGAAACATCCCATACATACACCTAATTCACACTTATGAAAAATAATTCTTCTTTTGTAGAGTTGAAGGATCTTTAGCTGAAACAAAGTTTTTTGGATTCAGAAAGAATTTTGGGAAGATTGGATCTTACCATCTTTATTCAATTAAAATGCTATCATGAAGGTAGTTAAGAAATCAAAGATTGAATGTCTCACAAATCAATGACATTAAAAGAAAACAGAAATTTCCTGCCCTTTCACTGTCATGATGAATCTTACATCACAGGAGAAGCACTTCAGGTCACCTGTGTAATTACTAGGGTTGGTAAAACATGATGATGAAAACTAAACATAAAATTTAAATCGAGCCAATTATCTGACTGTATTTCCTTTTCTTCTCGTTCTCCTCCGCTTCCAGTGTAACTGCTAAGCCAAAATATGTGCAAACAAATATGTTAAATCTAAACTTAGTATACACAGAACTCTCTAAGTTGTACCATGCTATCAGGGTACAAGCTTTCAGGTTAGTTTCTAAGATATTACTAATTATGACTCTTAGAGGCAGAAAAGAAAACATAAGACCAGAGTCTGTAGCATAGCTCATTTTTATTGTTTAAACAGTTTTTGCATAGGAAATATATCCGCTTCCAGTAATTGACTGCAGTATGAGCAGCTGCTAGCAGTGTAGGCTGGATATAACAGTAACAATCACATTAAGTCAAGCTTGATTTACACCAGTTTAAAACTTGTGGCAGTTGAGTTCATTTGTAACCTAAAAAAAAAAGTACCAAAAAGAACATTATTATCCTCCAACCAGGCACAATAAAAACCTTTGTTAACACTCAGGCTAAAAGCAGTTTTGATGCCAGAGGGCCCTAATTCCAAAATTAAGTAGCTGTACTGTAATACATCCTACTAGTGAAGGTTCATTACACAAAGACTGTGCATGCACCGCCTTTTTAATTAAAATGTAACCTTCAGGATTTATGGCCTCCAGTATGGGGAAAAATGCCAAAAGTTTTAAAATGGATCAACCCTGGTATGTAGCTAGCAAGCAATAACTGACTACTTGTCACCTACAGTTGTACTAAATGTATCTAAAGAAACACACAGCCCTACAAAAGTTGTTCTCAGAGAAATATCATTGAGATGGGGTGCCTCTTCCCAGCTTACTAAAAGTTCTATATGATATAAGCACAAATTAACAGCTTAATGAAGACATCTAATGCAGCTCTTGAGAAGCCTATGCCTGGGATTAAGGAACCCCTCACATTCTACAATGTTGTAGAGATTATTTTTGAAGAAAATGTTATCTGAAACATATTTACAGCTGAACTCAACAGAGACTGTGAAATTGAACAGGCACTGCTCATTTGTTTGAGTTTTTTGGTAAACATTTTGCTGGTTTTTGTTTCTTTCTCATTTTGCATCAACTTCTATCAGTCCATGCAACTTCAATGCCCTCAATGAAGAATGCATAATAAGCCATACTTCTTAAAAAACTTCCTTCTGCATATAGAGATACATTTGCCACATCAGTCCCTGTAGCACAGTTTTCAAAACCATTCTGTCAAAAATACAGTAATACAAAGACTGGCTTTAGTGTCACTAGCTCACACTGCTCTCCATTTATTTAGGCCACCTTTTGTTTTACTGTTACCATATCATGCAATGAAAGTATCAAAGGCTTATTCTAGTATATCATGATGCTAGTGACACTGAAGCCCTTTTTACAAATTCAACATACATCTGAATTGTAACACACAGATATTTCTAAAGAGTACTAACTAGTGAACCCTTTTATCATAAAAAACAAACAAACAAACAAACAAACAACTACTTACAACCATTGAAGAAAAAATTGCAACAAAAAATGTAAAAATTGACCGTCTCCAACTTGTCCCCTTTACTATTGACAATGTGACCAACAGAGCTGTGGCATGGAAACAGTACAAAGAGTTGTCATGGCAATAAGTTTGGCTGATGCAAAGGTCACTGTGCAGGGTTAAAGGGCAAAATAAGTGGTCCATGTTATCCTCCAACTGCAGTGCTCCACCACACCCACATAATTCTGAAAAATTAGAAAAACTGGGGAACTAGCAGAAAGTGCAAATAAGAAGGAGGCAGTTTTCAGCTCCTTCAGCATGGAGTAGAACATTCAGCTTTGAGCTTTTCCTGTTTAACTTTATTAGCTGGCATATGATTTTACTCTCTCTTTTTTTTTTCTTAAGCTTTCTATAGAAACCCAATAAAAAAAATCCAGGAGCATGCAGCTGGTTAATGTTAACAAAAGACCTTGACAGGATCATGTAAACCATAGAGGATGTCATGCTTGGGGTCTTACTGCCAGCAACATTAGAGAGTTTTTTTATTGAAAGTGAAAACTGTACACTGAATATGGGATAACTTTCTGCAGCCTTCATAATCTCACACAGTACACATAATTTAAATTTAGGTACAGAACACACTCCGGTGTCACAGATGTCCTTGTGCAATCTCTTTCATTAAGTCCTTATGAAGCTACAAGTTGCAAATCCAAAAATCTGCTCCCTGAGGACACAGCTGTGTGAGACTTAAGTACTGTTTTAGCTCTCTGCCTATCCTGAATTGCTCTGTGAACCTAATCTTAAATACCATCATGTAACAATCACAAAAACTTTTGCTAAAGGCCATATATACTAATAAAAAGACAGTGGTGCTTCCAACATTTTGAAATGCTCTGAAAACCAACTTTTCCAATACTAAATACAACAAAATAACCTTCATAAAATATAACTTTTCTCCATTTACATTTTTAAAGGATTAGTAACCCACGCTTTTCAAGCACAGGAATCTGCGAAATAATTCCTAACATGGACAGATTTTTTTTTTAATACATAAATTAAGAAACTGGAGAGTTTTAACCCAAGTCCAGTTTCCAAACAAAGAATATTTTTGTTTAAAAATGGAAACACATTTCCATTATAATTGTTAAAAAGTTAGCTTTACAAACAAGGGTATTTTAATTAAAAAAAAATCCTTAACAAAACTATACAGTGTACAAATTACTGTCTACAAGGTAGGCGGTTCATTCAGAAGATCCTCCTTTCTTCTTGCTACTTGCAGCTTCACAAGCTCATTCACATATTTTCAATGGAGCTGCCCACTTGAACATCACCCCACAACTATATTGCTATAATTAATATTTTTGCCATGTCTTTATGTACAGTCTCCTTCACTGCCTTTTTTTTTTCCTTAGTCAAGCCTCAAGCGTTCATGTCACTCCAGGGGAAACACACTTCAGTGGCACAGCCATGAGGCCAGGGCTGCAAAGCAACTTAATAAAGGCAGAACAGTGCACATAGAACGGGGTGGCTCAATTTAGTCAGAATACACTTCCTGGTGAAGGAGGAGGCCAGAGACTGGATTTGAGTTCTCAATCATCTTAATCTTTTGACTGCTGAGCTCAAAAAAAACCCAAAAACAAAACAAAACAACCAACAAAGTCAACCTACAATAAATGAAAAATTCATTATCTTCCAAACAGGCTTTTCTATTAGAGAGGCAGGTGTCAAAAACCCACAGCTGCTGAACAATCTCATTTGTTCACATGGAAGGAAAGAGTTTACTTTTTAAAAAATTGCATCTGTAAGCTCAGCTTTTTTTGCACATAGGTGGTCAGAGATTAAAAAAAGGCTCTGTTAAGGATATCCATTTTTCTACAAGGGCAATCATTTTTGGCTGTTGCATGTTGAAGCCTGAATTTGTTCCAATTTTCTCCCAATGTGCTACTGAAAGCATAGGGGGAACACCTTTCTAATGGTAATAATCAAGAATGTCCCCCTAGCACACCTTTCTGCTTCCAAACTGTTCTGCATCAGTGACATGCATAAAGGACAACACATAATTTATTTCACTAGGCCAGAGCCTATGATGCACTCCGGTTGGGTCTAGCATACTTTGTCATATGTTTAGCAAACAATTGATCTACCATGGGGCTCAGAAAAAGAACAACACAATTTTACCTTTTTTTTCTTTTTTTCTTTTTTTTTTTTTTTTGTGTCTTATATTTTTCTTCAGTTTAGCTAAATCTCAAAGATTTATTTCTTTACAAATCCTGTCTCATTAGCCATTCAGGCCCTGCCTACACGTCTCCTCCTGGAGACATGGGGTTGTGCCAACACCACGGCTCTTAAGCACCACGGACTGGCTGAAGCCAGAAGCGACTAATGGTGGTGTGCCCCTGACCAGTGCTCACAGGGGTGGCTGAAGCTGGAGCTGCACCTCTGGGACTGCTCCAGAGTAAGAAAACCTCCAAAAGGTAGAGACAATTGCAAAGGGATGGATTTTCCTACCAGGGTATCTTATACCCACATCTATACTCTCCTCTGCTTGCACCCTAATAAAAGGATGTGCTTTAAAGAAAAATTCACCCTGTGTTAAGCCACACATTGCAAAGATCCCTGGTGTATAAGAGGTCTCCAGCAACAGGCCCATTACTGGTCTACCAAATGAGATTTTACTGGAAAAAGATCTTCATTTCCATCATTTTTTCCTTGCATAAATTCCTTCTCCACTACAGCCTAGAACTCTCCATGTGATCTGCTGTATGAGAAGACTTTGCAAACCTCTGATGTAGCCCAAGCTGGCTGAAAGTTGTAATTCAGATGCTGTGAATTAAAAAACTCGGTGGAAGGACAGGGATAAAAATAATAATGTGAAGTAAAAAAAAAAAAAATAAATTTTACCAGTCAAGCAGTCTAAGGGAGGCAAATTCTCTGCATAAACAACTCCAGAGTCAACTGGAGTCACTGGAACTATGCCAGCAAAGATTTTGGCCCTGTATTTGCATTTCCTAGACAAAGCAAGTGTCTTTGTCATTCTGAGCTAAAAGCATTTTCTAACATGCACTCTTTTGGGTGTAGTATCTGCCAGAATGGAAAAGGCTTCACCTCACTGTGGGTCTTGACCTATTTCTCTGTCTGTCTCTCTTTCTCAAGAAAAAAACCCTTGAAGTAAAACAATTTCCTCAAGTCAAGTCTGCCTCCAACAGAATTCATTATTTATTTTTTAAATCCAGAAATGATTTCAGCTTGCACCCCAGGTGTGAAGTTAAAAAGAGGGAACCGATTTGAAAGTTTGTCACAGTAGGCAGAACAGTTGCTTTGCAGCCCTTGCCTGGCTAAGGGTGCACTGCTTCACAGCTACACTGTAAAGTGTTAAAAATCCTCCCCACCCACCCCAGAATATATATATATGTATGTATAAAAAAAAATCCCCTGTCCACCTCTCAGTACAGAAAAGGACCTCATCACACTGCAAAAATAGCAGTACCCACTTTGGTCAATTAAAACAAACAGAAAAAGCATACAGTATTCCTTTTTTTTTTTTTTTTTAAATCTGTGTACTTACCTATAATAACCAATACAGCTAAAAGCACTACCTACATAGGCAAAACTCGGTATTGCATAATTCGTATAAATTTGTATCCCCTCCCCCCAATATTAATTGGAAGATGAAAAACATGAAAGGTTAATAGAAAAAACACCAAAATACTGAAAATATTGCTGGTCGATTACAATTCTTAAGCGGCAACTATACACAGCCATGATATGCTTTATAAATGTGAGATAAAGGTATAACTGTCTAAAAAATCCATGATGTCACACATTTTTCGCATCTGGAATACAAAATATTTTGTCATAAAAATGGTAAAGATTTAAAATTATAATAAATGCAGCAAAACAAGTGTAGTGATGTCAATTTTTTTGTAGTTTTTTCTTTTTTTGTTTTTTTCCATTTTTTAGATTTCAAGGCAAGGCACGTAATGTGGACATTATATCTTCGTGCAAATTAGGATAACTGGAAAGAGTATTTTAAATTTTTAAAGAGACATAGAGGCAAAATGTCTGCCCATGCACATTATATTTCTGTCAATATGTGAAAATTGTTGAACAAGGCTAACTTCTGAAAGCACCATGCAAGTTTACAGCACCCTGTAATTAGACTTACATTAAGAGTGCATTATTTAAATACAACATATCCCCATCCTGGTATTACCAGTTTGTAAACGGTAAGCTTTGCCCTTGTGACATGGATTTGCCTATGTCTTTGTCTCTATGATGTAGATTTTACTGAAAGATGTAAACCCTATGGGTACTTGATGCAACAAGTAACTTTAAATAAATAAATCCTACCTCTCTGTGGAGGCAGCAGCTAAATCAACATAAGTGCTGTGTTTTCATTGATTTCTTTTTCTCAAGAACATGATTTGTCTTGATTTAATGCCTTTTAATGCCCTCAAAAATTGAGGGGAAAAGTAAGTTTGTTCAAAGTAATTTTTATTTCTATTTTTAATCCCCTCAATTTAGAGTCCAAGGGCTGAAGGACTTATAGTGATGACCCCTTAGATACGATTTTTAAATTGCACTTGCCTCTGTAAGTGTTTCTTTAGTGGGGAAAATGTCACTTTTTTCAGTTTCTTTTTTTTTTTTTTACTGTTGCATGAGAAGATAACACTTTTACCTATGTAGAGGCATTTCTTTCATAGAGCCTGTGTGTTCATACTGATTGAAAACTTCAAACTGCATAACACACTATAAAAGGCTGAATTAAGGGCCAAAGTTTAATAAATCCATACTGATAACTAAAGGCTACAGAGCTTATTTTTAAAACATTTAGAAATCAGAGTGTTGAGAAAATGGCTGACTCACGGCCCTTGTCCTCCTGCAGCTCTGCTGCTGCTGCCTAGCCTTTGTTTTGTGAGATAACCAGGAACAGTGATCTCATGCGTAAACAACAAGAATACTAAACCAATAGAACTAGCTTATCATGCAAATATTAAGGCATCTAGAAAGTCAGTTAAAATATATTGTCGGAGACAGAACATCTATTTCCCAGTGGACTTCATATAACAAAGGCTACTTAGCAGGAGCTGCATTCTACCCATCAGTGAAATATCATCGACTCTTTGTATCTCATTTCAGTTTCAACCATAAGGAAATTTGTGATTGTAAGAGCTGCATTTGCTGGTCTACTTTTTCTTCTTTCTTCAGGTTCTTTTCTCATCCTGTCTTCTTCTCTTTTTTCTTTTTTTTTTTTTTTTTTTATTTTGCTTTTAATTGTAATAATTTTTTTCCCTCAGTTGCTTGTTTCTGCTTGAAGGAAAGGTTCTCCAATTATGTTCAAACCATAATTTGGGACATTTGTCGGCAGGATCGGTGTCCTATTTGATACTTGAAAAGGAACCAAGCTAGCCCAAGTACCAGGACTGTTGAAAAGGGGAAAGAGACAAGGAGAGAGAGAAAGAGAGAGAAAAAACAAAACATAAAATTAATTTGACTCAGAGTCAAGCCAATATTCATTATTACTACAAAAAATATATTCATTATATCACGACTATAATGAAAAATATTCATTATAGCACTACTTAAAATAAAATTGGAAACCAAACTGTGAGTATTACTTGAGATTTTACTTCCCACTTTTCTTTGTGAAAGTATGAGTTATTTGAAAGAAAAATAACTTTGTTGAACTCAGTTGCAAGTTGTAACACCCCTGTGTTACATTAGGTGGCCTGTCTATGAAAGCCCCCCAAAAATTTCAGACATAAATATACAGAGCAGACACAAGTAAACCATACAAGTGACAATATATAGCATAACAGATGTTATTTAAGAGCTAGTGAAATACACTACAGTGTACAGGTTTTTCTCTTTTCAAGAATGCTGTATAAAGATTCAGTTGTTCAGCTTCCTGTGCAAACCTTACCCTCTTACAACCCAGCAGTTTATCTTGTGTCCATCCCAAGTTGGGCCTCTCAGGTGTGCAGATTACCAAGAGAACAGAAGACTTTTAATATTCAAAAAAACAGAAAGAGATTTGTCCCTAAAGGTGTCAGAGTCTAAGGAACACCAGCTAACACAGGACCCAATCATGTAAACACCTGCAGCCAAGGCTAGCCATCAGTCAAGGGTAGCAGTGAGTATCATAACTTTTTCAACAAACCTCTGAGAAATAAAATATTTTCAAAGACAATTCAATGACTTAAGGAACTTAAGTCATCATTTCAAAAGCACTCTGTCACTAAGGAGCTGAAGTCCCAATGGCACTGACAAGTTCAACAGGCACCAAGCAGAACAGGTACTATCCCCAACACTATTTGCAAGATGGATACTCAGAGACAGGCCTCAGCCTTTTCCTTAGATGTGATTCTGGTAAATGAGAAATCCAACCCAAATAATCCTATGCTATGTGGTTCTATGACTTTAAAGAAAGACTTGTCACATTTAATCAGAAATAAAACAGCATCTTTATGTCAGTAATCATTGCCAAAGAACTAACACCAAAACTGGACACACAGTATGCAAACACATCCTTCCTCTACATTTCACTTATCAAGTTTTTCTCCTCACTAGGTCTTTCCACAAACATAACTGCTTACTTGGAAATACATTCTGGGATTAGATTGATGAGTTTCATGATAACACATCTGAAGACTAAACCCTCTGCCGATGTTTTGCGGAGGATGCATGCTGGAAGTTTTCTTTCCTCTCTTCTTTGGTCCCCTTTTTGGACTGCTCTCTCCTGGATAAGCAGATGCACTTTCATGGTAGTGGCGTAAAGAGTAAAACACACTCTTATTATCTATTTTAAATGTGTACAAAATAACTACATTTCACCTGACAGACTTCTGTGGTCTTTTCAGTTGCTGCTGTATGAATATTAAAGAATACAGTCAACTTATTTTGTGAAATCCAGGGGACATATTTCTCAGGTCTTTCATATTAAAAATAATACAAACAGCTTCTGTCATGTACTCCTATTTCATACTATTTACCTCTCTAAATCTGTTAGTTTACTATTTTGACTCCTAACAATTAATTTCAGGTGTCCTGTTTTAAACACACAAAAAAGTGGAATTCCTGACCTGCTTATCTCAATGATGGTCAAATTCTGAAGGGAACAGCACCAATTTTATTTCATCAAGGAAATAAAATAAATATGAATATCTTATTTTTTTCAATGTCTCAAGTACAAATATTATTCAACAGGGTGTTTTGTTTTATTTTGTTTTTCAGCTGGTATATTCTTGAACGACACCTGAAAATCTTCATAATTTTAAACTCTTCAGAAATTTAAAAAAAAAAAAAATCTGCTGTTTTCAAAATCTACGATCAGCTAATACATTTCACTAAAATTTTTCTTTTTTTTTTTTTTGTTTCAAGTCTATTGACTATTAAAAAAAGTCTGTTATGGAGAAAAAAAAAAGTTTCGAAAATTAAAAATCACAGTTACATCACAAATCTTCAAGCATTCACAAAGACTAAATCCCAGTTATGCATGAAAGATTTTTCCAATGAGATCTGATGAAAAGATTATGTTTCAAAAAAAAAAAAAAAATAAAGTCAATACCAGAATCTCATCTAAGAGTCTTAATTGCTTCAAATTATTCTTCATCTTCCTTCAAAATCTGTTTTAAAATGCATTTTTTTGCTCCTTCCTCTTTGGATTTCAGTGATGTTAAGAAGTAAATTATGAAACAACAGACAAAAAGCAAATTGATTCCAAGCACAGGGATTTGTTAAAATAGGAATTAGTAACAAAAAAATAAAGAACCAAGAAGATTTGTTTGCTTGGGATCTGCTTGAATGTATGTTTTACAGTGCACAGTTCTTTGCTGTCCTGTAACACAGTATTTAGTGACTTCAAACAAAATAGAAGACTAACTAAAAGAATGTAAATTTTGTTTGGCGTCAACATAGTATTTAAACAATTTCTGTGGCAAAGGCTAAACACACAGGCTCCAGGTTATCTTTCTGAAGATTTACAGTGCACTTTAGTCGTTGGACACATATATATGTGTGACTTTTTGCCTTATTTTAAAGTTGCCAACCTTCTAATGACTACAGTGGGTGAAGAAAACAAGTAAATGGTGACTAAAAACAAATTACTATTTGCAGCAGTTTTTTTATCTGCTAATTCAAATACCAGACAGAGATTTTGATTTTTGTGGAAAGTTCTCAATAAAGTAAGTTGTAGCAAGTGCCTAACTGGACTGTTATTGCTGTATGACCTACAAATCTAATACAGGTGTTTATTTAAACCTTTCAAGCCTCCCTCCTTATATTATGACCATAAGAAAAATGCAGACTGCAACAAATTCATCAGCACTGTTTATGAATCCCAAGGGAATAACAGATCTCCCATGTTAGCACTGTGTGTATCCCACAGGAGTTTTGAAGTCCCTTGCACTGCTTGCACCAAGCCTTCTGCCAGAAATGGTGCAAGCAGCAGAGCACCCGTGGGACTGGGAGAGCCTCACGCCATCCTCCTGCAGGGCTCGAACAGCTGCCAATCCCACAACTCGGGAGATGACTGAAGTCCTGGTCTAAACATCTAAACTGGGCAGAGTCTGACTGTGCTGGCAGCTGGAAAAAAACAGCCATTCCCTCTGTTTGCTGGCTCTTCTTGAGCCATGATCTTCAAGGCATGATGAGTTCTGGTTATATTTTAGGAAAAAACATATTTTGGGAAAAAAACTTATCCTACTACAGTAAGTCTATCTTGGGCCACCGCAGTCCTGGTTTCACCACCAGATGCTCACTGCAGACAAAGGAAGAAACCTGACTGAAAGTTACTGAGGAGAACAACCCTAATCACAGCGCAGAGCTCTGAGAACAGAGCGCAGAGCTCTGAGAACAGCCGTGACACAACAAATAACCAAAACCACGACACAGGCTCTGCTAAGCTGAATGTCTATCCAACATTCCCACAACCCCCCATTCATGTCAAATTTAGTTAAATTTTCAGCTACCTCATGAGCTACAGTCTGCTTTGTAGCTCTCCAGAAATCCAGCATGCAGCCAAGCCAGACTGACAGCCCAGAAGAGCAAGGTCCTCTTGCCAACTTTGTCTGGCCTGTTCTGAAGGGACCTCTGTGAATATTGCAGAGTTCAGCTTCTGCTGTGGAAACCATTCATGGTTTCTCTGTAGAGCATCCTAGCAGAAATGACAGACAGTTCCTGCTGGCTGCAAAGCAAACTCTGCCTGGGTGTCCACATGGGTAGCAATAGCAGGAAATAGAATAACACCTTTCCCTTCACCACATTATCTTGCAGTTTGTATAAGTGCCAGGTACAGTTCCAGCTCATGGTTTCACAAAAATGGAGGCAATGCTTTGCCTCTGTCCACTAGGCCCCTCAGCACCAGTGAAGCCAGAACTCTTTTTCATTGCCCAGGACATAGGCAAAGTAGTTGTCCTTGAAGAAGTTAATGAAATGTCCTTCTGCCCACACGGCTTCTCCTTCCTATAAAAAAAAATCTTTGTATGTATGAGTGGAATAAAGCAGGTCTACCCCACTCTCCAGCTTACTGCTCCTGAGGAAATCTATGATACATGTGCTGACACAGGTCAAAATATAAATGCCTTTCCCTTGGAATGTGAGTGACATCTAAAAAATCTGCTCAAGGTTAAGTTTTGAAGAAAATTACATGAGAACACGATCAGATACTGCAGTGAGATTTGTACTAGTAGCCTTTGTGATGGAGAGTATGATTTGCAGGATCACCTTCCTGAAACATTATATCTTTAAGTAATTTCACTACCACGAAGGGTTTTCGCTTCACCATAGCTAGACTATCAGGTGTGTTACACAGTCATCAGTCCCTCTCTATCCACAGGAAGAATAACGTATTTATCTGTTCAAATGTAATAACACAGCAAAGGAAAATTCTGCAAGCAGCCTACAGGGTTAACATTCTCCATTACAGTATCTATTACAGTTTCCAGATGTTAATTCAATGAAGATTTCTGCCATGATTTCCTCTTAAAGACAATAATTGCTGTTTCAAGAACCTCTCATTAAAATATTACTGGAATGGACCACAAGTAGTACTTACGTTATGTGTATATACAGTCCACTTTGGGGGTTATAATAACATGAAGAGTATAATAATGTTAAACAATTAACTAAATGAAATAAAAACCAAATCTAATCTGACCTGAGTAAATCTGAAGTCTTTCTGATTCTTATTTTCCACCATTTACTACCTTCTTTCTTTTACGGTTTCAGAATTAAGAGTATTTCACCATTCAGAAAGTACATCTAAACCAGAGTTTCGTTCTTGAGGCTTTATTATCCTGTACATGAATCTACTACCTTACAGAAGGTAAATCAGATCCTGCCAAGTCAGTCTTTGTACAGAAAAGGTAGAAATGCCTCCAATTTTGAGAGAAGACACTAGCAAGCCACCAAGCAAGGTTCATCTATGACTGTACTAGGTTCCCACTTAGCTAAGGGATCTTTACCCTTTAAAATTACTAAGATAATAAGAATTTTAGAAATGCAATTTTGCTAATCCCAGTGCCCTGGCTAAATTTCTACTTGTTAACATTCTGAACTGGTCTCTGAAGGTAAACAGCTGCCAAATTTCCCCAAGGTGAGCACTTGTTTCAAGAGATATATTAAGTATATTTTCAAGAGATATATTTAGTATATCTCAGGTTAATTTAGGATGACCTTTATAGTTTAGCAGGCACATACCACCCATCTAGCAGATGGAGGAGGTAAAGACCTACTGATTTATGTCCAGAAGAGGGAAAAGGGAATTCTGCTCTAAGAATACTATTTTTTCTGTTCCCTGCAGACTCCTTCTTGTGCCAGCGCAACAAAAAAGGGTAAGGAAAGAAAAGGAAGAGGCTACAGAGCCCATCACCAACAAAGAATACCCATAGCAGAGGAAGGACCCAGAGAAATGGTGCATGTTCCTGCTGTGCTTTGGACTGTGCATGTATGACCATCTGGTGCAGGAGCAGGGCTAAAGGAAGTTTGAAAACATGCAGTTGCACAGTGCATGACCAAGTGAATCCAAACCATGGAGAATATGTGCTTGTGTTACCAGAGGCCACTGGGTCGGCTATGAAGAACTGACTCTCCATTTTACAGACCTGCACTACTTCATATCCTCCAATTACTACTATTTACATTTTAAACCATTAGATTTTTTACCTTAGCAGTTTTAAAAAATATAACTATGAATCTATCAAATTAGCATGACTAAATAGAGACAATCCTAACAGCGCCAACTAACCAAACAAATAAAACCAATGCAGTTCTACTGCTTCAAAAGAAACAATTGGAGGTAAGCTGACAAAGTAGAAAGCTGGAGTAACCAAGGGGTTAAAGATACAGTTTACACTTGGGAATTCTCTATAATATGCTCCTCCTTCCCTTGCAGCTGCCAAAAATCACATGACAGGAAACATAAGATTAAGTTTGTCCCACCTAAGTGAACAAAGAGTGCTCAGAACAGGCAATCAGTTCACTGTAGAGCAAGAACTTTTCTAATTCTGCTGGAATCTGCAGTGCTACTCAGAAAATATTACTGAAGTTGTTTTCTTTACTTTTACATCTTGCTTCTAGATCATCTCATTCATTTTGGTCACACTGCAGTTCTTGTTGCTTCTCTCATAAAGGTTAACTTCAAGCTCCAAACATAATCATGTGGAAAATGGACATTATTGATTCCTATGGTCCATTGTTCCCCCATTCTAAGTCCCTGAAGTTCAAGTTCAATCTGGAATTACATCATGTCTGGTTTCTCCTGGTTACCAGACGGCTTGAGACGTGACCACAGCTACAGAAAAAACAAACAGCCTTCTTCACGCTTCGGCTCCCCTATCGATTCAAACATAAACTTTTTTTCTTTCTCTCAAGTACGCTTCAAGTATGGAGCATGGTTAATTTAGAGATTAAGTTCCAAATTAGATTATCTAATGGCATCTTAATGGATTACTGACCCATTTCCTGTGGGATGGCAGCATGCAAGTCTGGCTTGAATACAACTAATTTCTTAGGAAGTGTTTGGAACATATTTGCCTAGATGGAGAGGAAACATAATGTTCTGCACATCTTTCTGCATTATGCAGTTGGGCAAAACTATTAGAGTTAGTAATTTAAATTTATAAAGATCAGAAATCATTAGATTTTCTCTCCATGAATATTATTACAATCAGGATACTTCAGCCTTTTTTTTCTGAAATCATAATGAATTGATACTTCTATTCCAAAACATTGCCAGGGTAATGGGGACAGGAGGGAGAGATGAGGGAGGGGCAGGGGTTGCAGTATATGAACCACTGCTCTAACAGGTGTCTGTGTTTGCCAAAAAGTGCTTGCCACAGCAATGTTCCTGACTGTGTTCCTTTAGCTATGTGTTAGCTGGATATCAAACATGCACAAGGTGGTGTGCTGCAAAAGCAATCTGCACCTATTCTTACTTCCTCTCTGACTTCTTTCACAAATCAGATTATCCCATTTGATTGCTTTATCAGCATCGTTACCATAAACACAGAGTGGTGCTGGGGGGGGGGGGTAGGGAATGATGCTTGGAATGCTGAACACTCCTACAGCCAGAGTTGAGAAGGAAATTCAGCACTCTGAGAACAGAGTTCCTCTCAGCATCTCCAGCAACAAACCAGCTGTTGTATTGTGATGATGTGTGAAGATAACAGAACATAAGCAGGAAATGCTAGCCTAGTCCATTTGCCTGGATACTGTAAAGGTAAAGTAACAGTTAACCCACAAAACTAACACAGAATGATTCTTAAAAGAATTCATATAAACAAAAACACATTTGTCAATAGCTGAGTTAAAATGTATATTTTGTCAATTAAAAGCTGCTTACAGTCTGTGAAAGACTTGCAAATACTCCAGATACTCCACATGCTCTAAAAGATGCCGACCATGCCAGCTTTTCTGAGTATTTATACCGGAAATACTACCAATAGTGTAATAGTGGCTTAGATTCAGGATCAAACTCGTTATCAGACTCATACACACGCTTTTTGTCACTCTCACTCATGTCTCAAGCGTACTTTTTGCAAACACTCTTGCCCTCACGCAGCGACAGAGACTGTGTTTTCCAAAATGAGCCTTATAGATTTTCATAGCTTCCCTCTGCCTTATGTCTCCAGGAACACAAGTATTATCACAGAACTGCAGTTACCAAAAAAAAAGAAAGATTTGGGGTTTTTTAATGGTTCTGGGTATCTTTTTTACATTTACACCCAAAATTGGCCTAAATTATCTTAAAAGTACTGGTGAACTTAATTCTATGGATGTGTTTAAATATTTTTCAAAGTTCATCAGAAACAATAAAATATATTTACAAATAAATACAAAAACACATATATGTATAAGAACAAATATATAAAGATGTAATATGTACAATTAATGCTCTAAGTAAACAACAAAAACCCAAAACAAAACAAAATTGTAGATGGTTAGGTTATCAGGAGCAAAATAAAAACTACTACTTTCAAATACCTTATCAAGTAACTGAGGGTCTTTTTGGCTTTTTTTTTTTTTTTTTTTTTGGATGCTCACAGGATTTTTAATATATTTCCTTTAAAGATACTAGAATGTTTAGTTCAGGTAAGCAAAGCATTAATCTAGTTTTTTTTATCACTATTCCTTGCAAGTCTTCTGGTTTTGTAGAACATGGTGTATCAATGACTAAAAAGTTTTGTGGCTTGGTGTTGGGTTTTTGTCTTGTATTATTCATATTCTCTTCTTTTTTTGCAAAATTCAGTTCCTTTGTACACAGACCACTACTGTCTTACACCTGTCTTTAAATGCCTACAGATACATAATTTTATAAGGAAACAAAATATCAGAAAATATATTTTGAAATCTATGTATCATATTTTGAAATCTATGCATTAGATCTACCATCAGGTATGATAGGCAACTATTAATAAGACAAAGAACACAGAAACAACAGAAGCTTTTTCATCATTCACTCTCCCCAAGTTTTCAAAATGTGGTTCACCAAAAATGCTTCATGACAAAACTTTCAGCTTGACCATGTTTGCTCCCTGATCTCTTTAGAGACAGGGCAGTTAACACTGAAGAACTGCCAACATTTTTACCTTCTTGAGGTCACTAATATTTCAGAAAAATCAGTATACTTAAAGTAACCACAAAAGCCTGATGTAAGAGGTCAGATTAAGCCCTATCAAAATGAGCACTGCAGATCTGAGGAAATCACATAATCAAACATTTATCAAAGCATTTGAGGTTGTAGAAACTTGTCTGGACTAGGATATATTTCTTTGCCAGCATGTGACAATTTGTTTTGCAATACACTCTCTCTCTTTTTTTTAGTGTCAGTTTTGGTGTTAGAAAGTCTCACTGCTCCTTCGCCTGTGCAGGTATAATTTCTCCTCTTAGATTCTCACCCCTGTGGAATTTAAGGAATGTTTTATTCCAAACCCCAAATCCTAAAAGCAATCTGCTAAGAGAGCAATCTGCTAAACAGCAATCTGCTGTTTCCTTGTCCCTCAAGGCTGTGCTTAATCCAAGAGCAAGTAACATAGCCAAGGCCTCTAAGGAAATGCCTATGGCAGAGTTCATGCCCAAGCTCTTCTGGCAGCGCTTCTGTACGTTCCTCAGGCCAAAGTGGCAGGCAGCATTCTGGGAGTGACCTGCAAGGTAGTTTTGTCTATAACATTGAGTGGATCATGGAGCATGCTTGTATTCACCACCAAGGTTTTCACGGTCACTGCTAGAAATATTTTCCCCTGCCTTTCCTTTCTTTTTACAATTTATGCCCATGGTATTGTATGATGGGTACTGAAAAACAGAATTCAGCAAACAGTAGGACAGTGCTTCAGCCAGTATAACTGGCATTACTTTAAAGAGGGTTCGAGTGATGACTGATTAAAACCATTCAAGGGTATTCCTAGATAGGCTGTTGTGATGTAATTTCCTAACGGTTGTCAATGCCCTGAAAAAGCAACACCCTTAGTAGTGGGAGAATAAATCAACCCCCTCTGTGCTATACTAGTTCAGTTTGGATTCATTCCTGGCCGTACATTGAAAACAATTACTGCATGATGGGGATCTATAATGTGAATCATAGCCCTTGAGGAGTGAGGTGAATCCATTAGCTAAATTTCCATTCTGCTATTTAATCTACAAAGACAGAAATGACATGGCCTTATTTTTACACTACAATTCTTATAGATTTAAAACATTATTACAGAAAAAATTGGAAAAAAAATTAAACTTCAGATTTTCTAAACAACATTTTCAAATTCAGTAATTGCCTTTCCAAGTTGATTCTCAAAAGCCCCAAAACTTCTTACAATCCATAGTACTATACAGTGTATCAAAAGGCATTTTGCACATAATATATATACACAACTACACTTACACACACTCTTGCACAAACTATTCAGAAATATATATATTTTCATGTACACACAAATTTCCAGAAAGTATTTAAAATTATTTCAAGACTGACTGGTTTCATCTGACAGGCTCCCAACTCCCCAATCTGTTTTACAGGTACAACTCCCGTTAAGTGTTCAGTGCTGCAGATAATCCTGCACATGAAAAAGACAAAAACTGATGTATCAAAATTATGCTGATTTGTTTATACACCTATTTAGACACAAACACACCCCCATCCTCTTCTGTTACCATAATTCATTATATACCAAGAGGTGTAAAATATAACAGTTTAATAATATAACAAAGGTTAATGGGGTTTATCGTTTGGTTTATTTGTGGAGCTTTTTTCATACAAAAAACTCCTCTTTTTTGTGTAAAACATCCCTAATTATTCTGTTATTTAGCTGACAAATAAGATTGTTTATAGCTTACCTTTATGTTCATTTTAGTGACCTACATCTACACCAGTCAATTACTCAGAAAAGTCTCTATGGATAATATAGTTATTCATTGCCCAAAACAACCACCACCTCAGCCATTTATTTTTATACTCATCTACACCTCTAACAGCACTATTTTCTTTGTGTTAACACTGAGGCCCCCAAAATATGACTGGAAACGACAGTTTTAAACCCTAAGATCAGTATTCCCTTCAATTCACAAACCCGTTGCATTTGACAGCACAACATTATCATTCCAGGTGTTTAACTAAGGTAGTTTCTAAATTTAGCTTTTACATGAAGAATAACCTGAATGTGTATAGGAGAAATGTTACACACATACTTTGATCAAACGATGTCACATATACCTCCGGAGACCCACTAACACAGATATCGTAGCTCTATGCAACTTTTTTAGAGGTGGTGTAGGGGTGGAAATAATTAAAATGTTACCTTTGCCAAGTAATTCCCAATGTATCCTCACTGGCACTGGGGTATAAATGCCTGCCGTTTTGATTCATGGTCCAGTCACAAATTCTCAGCTGTCAATTGAAACCTAGCAGTCAGATATGGATCGAGCATACTACAGTATTTAGTATTTAAATGAATACATGCAAACTAGTACTGTACATGGCAAAAATCTTACCTTCCCAAGAAGTAATTTTAAAAAATAAAAGAATACAAAGAAAAATAACTTACTTTGAGAAATAAATGCCTATAGATTTGCTTAAGATAATGCTACTTTAATATGATCCTTTATTAATAAAGCATAAAAGAGTAACTAGTGTGTAGCACATAACAATTAGCCATTATTAGATTACAAACTGAGCTGGAATAAAACGAAATGTTAATATTCAATAGTGAGATATTTTGAGAAAGGAAATAAAAATGCTGGGTTTTTAAGCAATGTTCTATATAATGTGTATTGAGTAAAGGTCAAATACAATCAATATCTTCCAGCATGCATTTTGTAAACCATAGAAGACATGCAATTTATAGAAAATTTGTTCAAATTAAACAAGCTGTATGCCCTTATCTTTTTATTTAAGAAGAGTAAAGGTATTATGTAATTAAGGTTTATTAATCTAGTGTTACTGAAAGGGGTATTACTTAGCATGAAGTGATAAAATAACCTAATCTTGCTTTAGACTCAGAAAAGTAGCATTTAAAATATTTTACTGCATTTTAATATAATGAGGAATGTACTAAATGTTAGCTGAAACAAATTCTTCCCAGATCCTCAAATCATCAGTTCTGCTTTTGCAGATTGTTCAGGCAACCCTCTACAGCTCTGTTTATTTAACAGCTGCCTGATAGTGTTAGCAGATTTATTGAAAAGATATGTTGCTTATTTTTAAGCTTAAGAAAGTGAACTTATCTGGCTTGTGAATAAAACATACATTTTAACCTCTGTATAGTCATGCTTATATAAATTGCTGTTCCAATATATACGATACAGCACTCCAAACTGAAGATAATATTGCTAAAGTTTTAGTTTTCTTTATCCATATTCACAGTTTTCAGATAGCACAGGCTACAGCAAACAAACTATAATAAACTGTTTTCACAGGAGCACAATTAATTGCAGTCTTTTCCTGAAAAATACAAATGCTGAGGACAAGACAATATTGCAAACCTGACCCTGTCTGGCTGTTAGAGTCATAAGCTTCCTGCTGTTAAGGTCTGAGAAATGGAAATGTTAGTCTTTGATGTTTTCATAGCAATTGTTTCTTGTTTGTTATCTAAAGAACTCCAAGGGACCTTCTAAAGGCCATTAAAAGCATGACTAAACCACATGAAATTAACCAGAAAAGGAAACAGGCGGTCAAAAAGTTTGCTAGAGGTAACTGTGAATATGTTTAAAGAAATGGGTAAGTAAATATTTGATTTAGTCACTATACAAAACAGTGTTCTAAACCAGATTTTCATAGCGAAAACATAGTAAAATATTTCAGCTCAGTCACTCACTGTACAGTAGACGTATTTCTACTATAATCCCTAAAAATGTTATAATCTTCACAACAGATATATATTTTAAAACTTTATAATTTATCTATAAAAACTCACTTCCAGCTGAAACAGAAGACTGAAAGGTTAAACCCACCCATCCACCTTTTTTTTCATCTTTCACAAAATACAAAATCTATGAGTAAAAGTCAGACATTAAAAAAATACTAAAATTACAAACTTAGTGTTACCAAATAATTTTTTGCACTTAAATCTAACTCAAAAAAACTGGCAAGCACTTAGCTTCCAATAGAACCTAACTGCATTTGCCATTTTGGGGAAAATAGTAAGGGATTGATATATTACATTTTAGCAAAATTAGCTTCTGCACTAAATCACTATATTTTTCCTGCAGTCTATATGAAAATCTTCCACAGGTAAAATTAATGTGTTAAATTTATCATTAAGAAAGCTCCAAAAGGCTTTTAAAACATATTTCATAAAGGTTAGTAATGACATGCTTCTTATTACATAGTAATATGTACTTCAGTGCATATACGCCAAAATACTGCAATGTGCATTTTATACATACGCTGTAGACACATACATGCACATGTATATGAAGATCCATGCTACACCAACTATTCACTGCACCAGCTGTGCCACACTTGCAATACTGACAACACCTTGAAGAACTGCAGGTCTACACAACTGGTTCTGTGGCAAGTCCAGGACTGCATCAACTGTACTGAAATATACCTTCCTAATGTTAAAAATTGTTGCTCCACGCTCCTCAGTAGGCTCACATAACTGCCACATTATCTTTAGAAACTAACCTGCCTGGAAAACCTTTTGGGTTGTGGGGTTTTTTGTCTCCCTCACATAAAATTTTCTCTCCCAAATTACTCCTGCTGAAAGATCAAGATGTCTTAAGATTTAGAAATATACCATCAAAAGGATACAGAAATATTACTTCCAAAGTCTGCATCAGCATCCTGTGAGTGTGTTGAATGCTTTCTGGGCAAAAAGGCTGGAAAACCTTAAAAGAACTGTGTAAGCCTGGGGTCCATTTGATGGAAGAAGAAGTCTGTTCACAGCAGCAGTGGGAACGCTGCCCTTGGAGAGTGTCCAGACAGCCCAGCAGGGAAAGCCTGGGGGCATAGACCTGACATGAGTACCAAGCTTTGGAAGGATGTAGGGCACTTTATTACAGTATTATGAGTGCTATATATTGTCTGGAGTCGTACTGAAAGCTTTCTGTCTAGTTATTGTCCTCAGAGTAACTTAGGTGACCTCTAAAATCATTCCAGCTGGAGAGGAGAAGATACATTCACTCTCAACCACTCTAAGCCATCTAAAAGAGTTACTCTGCAGGACACGTGAAAAGAAGAGGTGGGAAATTTGAATTCCTCGCTAGAGGGACTTAAATAATCCTCAAGAGACATCTGACAAATGCTGAAAACTTTACAAATTTTCTCAGAGATATGATACGAACACAAAATAAATGACCTGATTTGGCATGTGACATCGTGAAAAGTCTTTCCTAGATGCCTGTTGGACAGTCTTGCCCTTCAGTCTCCAGTTTTGTCTTTTTTTAGCAAGGAAAGCCACAGGAACTTCATTTTAATAACACCTTCCATCCACAAAACATTATCAATGATTTTCTCATTTATCTCTCATCTAACCACAAAGGAATAGAGGATGGATCTGTATTCTGAAGTGGGAATGGATGCCCAGCCTTGCAGCAGATGAGGAATAATCACACGCACCCAGCAATTTCCTGATGCATGGCACTGCTCTCATTCCTATGATATGCCCTCCCTACAAGACTCATGAAGCAGCAGAGGAGCACAAAGTCCACTGCAAGCACTTCTCCCAGGAGGCAGTGCAACTCCCTCATTCACCTCAGCCACCTTACAGGAAGGGGTCACAGGTCCAGAAGAAGCAGAGCAGTAGACCAAGTGCTTCTGTTCTGTAAAATGTCAGGAAATTGACTTTGTTTAGCACTTTCCAGAGCTGTGAGACTGATGCGAAGTTCTACCCAAGAGCTAGATTTCACTACAGCTGTCTTCACAGCTTAAATGGCACTTTTCAAGTACAACCATCCTGCAGAGTTTTAAGTATGCAAGTCACACATACATTATAAATCCACAGCCAAAAGCACAATCTTTAATCATAGTATGAATAATTTTTAGGGGTTAGAATTTAAGCAGATTTTGTAGTCTTGTATTTAAAGAGAGGCTGTCCAAGACTAACACTCATTTCAAGTGACATTTCTGTGACAGCTAAGGAAAGTAGATACATATTTTAGAAAGTGTAATAGGAGACCATGCTATAGCTTCTCTTACTTGAGAAAAGCCCATAAAACTTATCATTTGCATATTGTCACCATTTTGACTGAAACTTCCTTTAAATGTGTTTCCTTTCTAGCAGGCATATGTGAAAGGTGACCTCTTAGCCGTTTACATACCTCCCCGGTGATCATGTGACTCAGTTTTACGTCAAACTGTCAATTATGATAAGGGACACAATAAGAACAGTCAAAGTGTTGATAACCTGTTTCCCGAGTTTACTGAGAAGTTCTCTTAAAAAGTCCACTTGTGTTCTTCTTTCAGCCTGCTGCTGAAAGCAAAAGTGACATTGACTCAAAACATTTTGCAAACAAATACTCTGTGTTCAGTAGATATTTAAGTTTGCAAGTTCCATTAGGAATAGTATAAAGAGAACTGCATTTTGAACCATGCAACTCAGTAAATAAAGGATATATCTGGTAAGAATGTCCTACTGAGGAGACAGGGAAGACTTTTGTAGAAAATAAGAAGCTATCTACAGTTTTCTGATTTTGCATTTTAGAGACCTTTTTACTATGTACATTGAAAATGTTTGACTCATAATTGTAAAAGCTGTGTGAAAATAATGAGCACAATATATCACACCCAGAAAGTCCATGCTCTAGTGAAAACCGTGCCACAGTGATTATCAGAGCAAAGACTGGAGGAGTTCACTAGCTCCTCAGCAATTGGGCCAGCATTAGTTAACACCTTTACTGTGATAGGAAAGGTGTAGAGGTCATTGTCTTCACACACCTCAATAGTTATCCAATTTATTTATGTTTTCTAATTAAAAATAGAATTACCCACACAACGCCCCAAGGTGTATAAAAGTTAAGTAAATGGTCAAGAAAGAAAACCTTTCAGTTATTTCATTCATTCTAACAGAAATATTACAGAAACCATTAGTCTGTATTTGCAATAAATACAAATGTCTTTGTATGTATCCACCCATCCATCCTTTTATCTTTTTATACTGTTTACACAGGTAAAGTTCACAATTGATATTCTGACAACTTTCTAATTTTATTGCCAGAAACAATATGCCTGACTCTAGGTGTCTGTCATTTCAAGAATATAATAAATCCACGAAGTTGAGATGCCAGAAATGCCATCACATAACCATGAGAGTTCTGATCATTAAGACTTTGTTACTGAATTAATGTTCTTGCCATTAAAGTTAATAAGCCAAAAGAATAGAGATACAAATAGAATCTGGTAAGGAATTTTGTCCACTTGTAGAAGGCTGAATTCGACTAACTTTCCTCAATTTGTTCCTTTTTCCTCTAGTCTAGGCTTAGAAACCTCAAATCTTCAACAAATGCAAATTAGAGAAATAAAGGGGAAAAAAGGTGCTCCCATACAATTGGAAAGATTATCCAAACTTTTATGCACAATTTATTTAAGATGTTTCAGCACAGATGAAGAGCAACAAGCACTAGATTTGACTTCATAAAATAATTCCACCAACCACCAACAGTAAAATTAAGAAAAACTCTGTCATTCAGGTACTAGCTCTTACCACTTAACTTGCCCCTTTTCAAGAAAAGAAAAATGAGTGGTCTCTAATATTTTGCAATATACAGAAGGGGGCTGATATGAATTTTTTACAACAAAATTACAAGATAGGTGTGACTCTCTGTATGCCACAGAAGTGAGATACGTTTTGTAACTATTCATGACACAGTATAAAAATACTTGGTATTTCAAGGCAGGTAATGGGAAGATCCACCAGCAATTGCATCAGAAAGTGATAATAGTTAGTTAGTTATAGTTAGAAAGTGAATATAGTTATAATTCCCCCATAGAACCCGGTCGTCCTAACTATCACTGTAACATGCTAAGTAATGCATATAACACCTTATTTTCACAGTATCTATACCAGTAAAAGCTAACAAACTCTCTCATTGGTCCTATTATGCACTGTCTTTCTAAGTTTTATTCAGTGTTTCCCATCTAAATATGAGTATTCCAGTTCAGCTGTGCTATAAATTGTTTACTGGAAGTTCTAGAAAGCTATCACTTTGTCAAGATTCTGTGTGCGCATGTGTTGCAAAACACATGTGTAACATTTAAATTTATTGTTGTTACTGTAATTTAAATGGGCTACATAATAGTTCTTTTTAATAATAAAAAGTACTCAAGGGTACATGCCAATATTTCTCATAACCAGAGAGAATAAATCTTCATAAAGACTCCTCCAATGAGGTAAAAAATGTACCGGTGACAATATTTATTCTTGAAGGGTCAATGTGCGTTACAGGGTACGGTGAATATTTAAAAGACCTCTCTGGAACTAAAACCATTGGCTTTCTAATTTAGAATTTCTCTCCAGTAATACAAAATGATTGACTGCCTTTATTTCATGTACCCCTTGATTTTTCTTTTCATTCATCATGGGCTGCTTTAAACCAAATGCATTTAAAATCTGCCACAAGAAGAGTGGTCTCTTTTAAATTGTTGTAAAGTAATGAAAGGACATAGTAAATCAATCCCATTTCTGCTTTACCAAAGGATAACCTTTGCTCTACTGAAGTTGTTTAGGCAATCTCAATGCTCTACCTCACTTTCTAGGTAATATATGTATATGGCACTGTCATCTCCAACATGCCTTTAGAGTTGAGTGAAGCTAATTAATTAATTAGAAACTTACACATACATACTTATATATTCATCTTTATCCATCTGAAAAACTTTTTTGTTAAAGTATACTGTTCTTTCAAGTGGTTTCAGCTGTACATTCTATTCATTAATTTCCTGCGTATGTATAGGCATACATACACACACTCAAACACACTCAGGCAAGTATAGATATGTCCAGTGTATATATTAGAAGAGAACAGAGAATTAACAGCAAAGACAATAAAACTATTTTTAAATTTACTCTATGGCTCATTGGTCACCAATTGATGCTCTTGAATTAATATAATGAGACTATTAAGCAATATATGTTATCAGAGAGAACATTGGTTTAACAAAGTGGCATTGAATAATTCACTTAGAAGCGCATGTGAGATGTAACTGAGTTTCCCCTTTCCCCAAAGCCACCTGGCCACATGTTTTACCATGAAGGGGAGTTTAAGACCCAGTGTATGTAAATGCCAAAGACTCTTGAGATCTCTCTCACTTTTATATTCCAACGACACTGCTGAAATTTTGGAATCTATTTCTATCTGCACAAAGCCAAAAATAGATAGAAGATGCACAACATTAGCAATATATGCTTTTTATGTCACAAACTCAGCCAGGAGAAAATAAAGGGTGCTTCCGCTACTTTCTGGAATGACAAAAGTTTGTAAGTCTTTCAGTGAACTTGGAAGAAGGTCGAATGTGCTTAGGCAGTAGCAAATTTGCAGAAAAAATGGTGTCCAAAAATATGGAGTGAAAAAAAATTATTGCACATTCCCAAATTAACTGGATGTCAGAGACGTTTCAAAGGACACTGTATACAACTTCACAAGAAGTCCACAAATTACATGCACTGTGCTTAAAGAGAGATATTGTGTGTGTTTTAAAACACAATAAACATATACTATGTATGTTTTAAAAAGAGCCATGTTATAGTAATTGCAAAACATTTCATAATACAAAGATCTTTGAGAGGTTAAAAACCCCCAACAAAACACTATGCCAGAAAATTTACTGAGAAATTAATGGTTGGCAAACCCATTAAATGTCATTCGGTATTTTCAGAGTGTACAGATGTTTGCAGTTAGGTCTCACTAGTTAAAAAAAAAAAGTTGGCAAAGCACCAACTACTTTGAATAAACCATCATCTTTATGATTTTCTCTGAACTCTGCATGTGGTGACCTTTAAAATGGACATACTGCCACCATGCCCTCAGAGTGGGTAGAGATAGGGAGTTCCAGCTGAAGCAGAACAGGTAGGTTTTACTGAAAAATTAAACAGGCATGTGTACAAACTGCAGACAGGAACCCAAGTCTGAGAAAAAAATACATTACAACAAATACCAAGGACTACTTAACAGCCCCTTTCTTATTTCCCCAATCAGCTTTTTTCTTTATAAGATTTTACATGCTGTGAATTTCAAAGTACTCTACTGTTAAGATCTAGAAGGAACACAAACACACATCATAAAGTATGTTAAAATTCTAAAGGGTCTGAATTTATGTTTGTTACTAGTAATGTAGCATTTCTGTATGTGCATGGCCTTGCTACTGACTGCAGCTAATTTATTTGTATGCCACCATTAATCTCGGCTGTATATTTTCACAGTTTGGGTAAACACTTCATTTGCATTAAATTTACAGCATTAATGAGATATGAAATTCAAAATACTACTTGAAACATAAATGATGTAAAAAACTAGAACAAAAATATGGTTTTATCACATTTGAAATCAGCAGACCAATTAAAGCCTATTAAACTAGAAGTGATGATGTGCTGCACTGAGAATGTTAAATATCCGGGAAAAAAAAAATAGTTTGAAAATAATAAATTGGACTTTCTGCTTTGGAAATTTTGCTTATTTTTTTAAACAGATTTTGAAATCAGTATTTGTTTCTTAAACAGCTCATTCTCCTTCCTAAAATTCTATTAAAGATTACATGTATGAGCTCTTGAAAAAATAAAATAATGAAAGAAATATGGTTAGAAGTTCCTTAAGATGGCACAAATCTAAGAAATACAGCATAGGCTAAATTGGTATTTCTCAAAGGGTTCAGTTGTTTTGAATAAACTTTATCTTCACATGACAAATACTGAAACCCTTAGGATTTCAATCTAATCCAAGATAACAGTGGCAGCATGTAGGAAGGTAATATCACAAAGGCTTCTCTATATCATCACACCTATGTGAAACTTGCCCACCTGTTGCTGGTGTAGGAAGGATGGGTCTCTTGGGCTTAGTCCCACATATCGATTGGCTTGGGATGTGCCTGAGGCTGTGTAGGCTGATTAAGGAAGAACAAAACATATTGATAAAAATACCAACCTATCATAACTATTACCTTGTGCAGGTACATTACAAATATGAGAGATCCAGAGTTATGATTTTGCATTATATAGGATGTGTCTGTGGTTTTCCTTTAGTCAAGAGGAAGCAAAAGAAAAACTGGACCAAATATAGGAGGGCATGTGTAAATTCCTATAAACTTCAATGGAAGCTGCATGTGTAAATTATAATGATGTCTCTTTTAAATAGTAGTTCCTCTGATTAATTTTTGTCAAGTGATGTCTTAAAATATTTATTTAAAGGAATCACAATTCGTATTTCCATTATACCAGTCTAAAGCACCTGTGAAATCACTGAAATTACAACGTTGAGAGAAAATATTAATATACACATTATCTTTACTGCTGTGAAGACCCTGTTAAAAAAAAAAAACAACCAAAAAAAACCACACAACTGTAAAAGAACAACAAAAATTAGAATAAAAAGTTTGGTTTACTTATGTAAATGAATCTTTACAGGCCTTTGAAAATGGGATGTAATCTGACTAGGATTCTCATAAGAAAGGAACTAATTCTTACTGTGCAATATTATAGTAAATATTCAATTCTCCTATTCATCAGGAAACAACTTTTTCCCATGGGAAAAATTTAAAGAAGTCTCTTGCTGTCTGCTACAGAAGATTGAAGAAATCCATTTCTGAGGAGAAGAGAATGACAAGTGATGGTGGGATTAGCTACAGGATATGAATACTTCACCTGTAGGACACATTCCTGTCTGGTCTCTGCCATTACCTGCTCATGGCTTTTATTGGCACATATCTAGTTACTTAGGTGGTCTTACTCCACTGCCCAGTGCAGAGATGTCCACACTGCAACTTGAACCATCTCAGCCTGGAAACTTGCTGGTAAAATAGCAAAGACTTAGTAGAAAACCACTAAAAATGGACAGACACATACAAGGATACCAGTGAGAAGCCAGACGGGAGTACTTACTGAACTGGCCTGTTAGTACTAAAGTCATACAGAAAATACAAGCAAGTAAAACGTATTAATTAAAAAAAAATTAAAAATGCTATATACAGTAAACAGGCTTTACCAAAAAACTGTCAGAAAAATTAACAAGTTATTAGAAGGAAATTATGGTGGTGGCCACAGAGTTCTCCAAATATGATTAAAGCCTGCTGTTCTTTCTTATTCAAAACAATTCTGCTATTGCACTTCAGAATGAAAAGGAGTGTTAATCATTTAACTGCTATTTAATTCTCATCAGACTGAATAATCATGATAACTTGTTGGCCAAGCATAAGTTATATAAATATACATCAATATATATTTTCAATCAATCAATCAATCACTTATTGCAAATAAAAGTAAAACTGTGCCATAAAGTATATTCAGTGTTGATTTTTTCATTAAGTTAACATTAGTACTTTCTGAGATGGGTCTATTATGACTGATAATACAGTTTATATGTATTCATACATATAAAAATAATTTAAATATTAGTAGGACACAATCCCTCATTTTTTGCTATTTTCTTCATCAACAAGCTACATTTCTTCATGTGCTTTGCTGTTACAGTAACAAACCAATTTCAAAGGGTTTTACCAGCAGATATACTACTGCAATGCTCTGAAAATCATAACACCCTAAGCATGTAGCATTTATACACTATCTGGCACATTCAAATAAAATCTGCAAATAGGGATTTTTTTCTGCTATTATCTATGTGCTACAATGACAAGAAGTTACTTGCAAACTGCTATGGAAGCTCAAGGAAGCCTTATTTCACGATGTTCTAAAGTTCAGTAGGAATGAGCTACCCAAGCTCCCATGAATTGCACAACAAACTGAGAGATGATTTAACTGGAAAATATAGTCCTAACCATTCCCTTAGTATTAGGACAATGAACAGACTAGGTATGCTTTCCTGTAATGTTGAATATTAAGATCAGATTACCAGAAAACATCCCAACACAGTTCTGGTACTGTGTGTGCTCTTTTGGCCATCTGTATCAGAAACCCTGACTTCATCTGACACAGATATGTAGGCCAAGCAAGATCATGACAAATAGCAAAGAGAATGAAACCATCAGTACTTGAAACTACACATGAACTCAGCGTTCTCAGTTTTCTGTTCTGGTCCAAATGTTTAGAGCAACAGTTTCTTCTTCGCTGCTAAAACTCACTCTTCTTAAAAGGTGCAAGAACTGTACTACAAACCACCAGTGGGGCTACAGATACACTCTACCTATACTGAAAAAACAGCTGAAATGCTTTCAGAAATCTATTCATATAATTATTTGTTTATACTTAAACAGTAGTTTGTCCAAACATTTTATCCTTTCATAATAAACATAAATTCTTAACCTCTCTTTTCTCTTCTACATCTTGACTACTCCTATGCGTAAGTCTCACATCTGCTTCATATTCTAATGAAAAGATTTCAAGGAGTGTGACACTTGAAAGGCATACAGTTTATGGTCTCCATTAATGACAGACCAAAAGTTATCATCTGGATTTGCAGTTCAAATATCAAATAGGTCAAGAAAAAATAATCTTAATGTAACAGACCCTAAAGAGTCTATTCTTAGACTAGTAAATTTTTTTTCCAAAGTGTATATGGAAGCGACTAAAAATCTTCACCACTCTGATAAACAACGGCACCACTGGCCATCTCAAGTCGGAGTAAAAGTTCAAATACAACAGAAGTGCAGAATATAGTAAAAATGCAACATTTTGCACAACTAAACGAGTATCTGGAAGACATTAGCCTAGATATGGTAACACCTTTGCTCCTATTTCCAAAAGCGCAATTCCATTGAAGATAATAGGATAAATAACATGGTCCTATATGTAATAAAGAGCTTAAAATATTGAAGATGAAGTTTGTTATTTTCTATTAAAAAAAAAAAAAAAACACCAAAAAAACAACAACCACAAACAGTGGGTCTACCATCCTTTGCAGCAATGAGAAGAAAGTTTCTTTTGCCACAGCAGTTGTTTCTCGCAAAAATGACACAACCTATATTAACATGCAATTGTCATAGCTCGGATCCAGTATGTGTTGCAAACAGGTTTGATTTCTGTAGGAAAGTTCATTGAAGAGCAAATTATCCAATCTCTGTTTGTAATTCCATCTGTGGGTCATTGTAAAACCTGGTTGTCTTGGTGTGCTTCTCAGTGTCTTAACAATGTCCGCCTCAGATGAACAAACACATTTTCTTTTCCTTGAACAGTGGTCAAATATGCAGGCTTTTCCCTTTCATTTTAGTTGTCATGTCACAAACTTTGGTTCATGTAACATGATCCACTGGTTGAAATTTGCAGAGGAAAAGCTCTGCAGTCAGATCACATTTGCTCTCCATGTAAAATGATGAGCACCCACTTGGTCAAATAGTAGGAAAAGGCGCCTTTTTCTGGCCTCAATTTGAAATCATATCGAATCTTCGATGGACATTTTTTGTTTCCTAAAGAAATACTTACTGGTTGCTGTAGGTGAAGATGCCTCACCTTCAGTGGATGTAGTGATGGGTTTAGTATCTGTCATGGTCAGGGTCACAGGTCGCACCGCACTGTGATGGGGAGAGGGTGCCAAAACTGGAGTAAAATGGCCAGGCACTTTCCCTACTACTTGACCACTGCTGTTAGGCTACAAAACAAAACCAAAAGAATGTCTTGTGAAACATATACATTGCATTTAAGGAACCTACCTACCTATCTTAGGGTTTTCCAAAATGCCCATGGTTGGAGTACCTGCATTTTGGAATGTGCTGTTATATCATTGCCATGAATATCTAGGAGATATTTGCCATCAGGCTGGTCTCTTCTCTCATAGGTAGTACATGCTTAAGTGGCAGTACTTTTTGGTAAGCTTTCTTTCTGTTTGGGTGCAGCATGTGTCAGATAGTTTCAAAATATATTTGCTGTTCATGCAGTGTCTGTGAACAAAAATCCTATCATAGCAGGAGTAAACTGACCAGGCAGAGGCCGTAATGTATGAAGTATTAAGAGCAAATGACTGATGTGAAACCTCTGTTTTCACATGCCATACTATTCTGGCTTGGAGGATAATCAAGACTTGACCACAGCTGTCCAGAGAGATTACTCATACTGGAAAGCTAACTAATAATTCACATGCTTGGGAATTTGGATTTGGATACAATGCACTATAATGCACACATCATAACATCTGGCCAAAAGCCGCTTACCAAAAACACAGAAGTGTTTCATAACGGGAACTTTGCAAGTCAAGAGCATAATAAGTAAGAACGCTTCTTCCATAGATACAAGAGGCAGTCTGTGTACGGCCTTATGGTGTAGGTCATAAGGTAATATGCTACTTTATATGTACAGGCATATGTGAAATTGGCAAAGTTGACTGGTAAATGTATATGTTTATCCAGTGCTTAAACACACCTTAAACATTCTCTATGACTGCAAATACTCCAAAGGTAAATAACTTGCAATAAAATCAGCTAGTAGTAAATAGTTTTTTTCAACAGTAACTGATAACTTTTGTCTTAAACTGATTATGTACTATACAAGCCATAAGTATTTTAAAAAAGCCATACAAATTATGAAATACTGGAAATTTTTTTATCAGAAGGATCTTGTCAAATTTAAGATAACTTAAAGACATGGACTGATAAAAGACCCAATTCAACTGATTCAAGGAAAGGTTAAAAGAGGTAAGCATGATTTTGGTAATGAAATAATAATCAGATTGAGACAATTACTGCAAGAATGTGAGGAGTATAAACGCATAGAAGAGGAAGGAATTATTTGGAAAATATAGGAAATACATACTTGGGGTAATGGAATGAAATCGAGAAGGAGAAAATTTAAAACTAATAGCAGGAGAAACATCCTGGCAGTATGATCTACTAGACTTGGCAAATGCACCCAAGGGAGAGTCGGAGAGTCTTGTTTAGGACACTTAAAACTAAGCAGCAAACACTGGAAAATATAAGTGCAAATGGAAACCAATCTGGTGTCCACAGGAACATTGAGCAGTTAGTAGACTATTTCCCTCCCTAAAATCGCAAGCCTTACAGTGAAAAATAACAGTAAAAATGCACACTAAATGGCCAACAACCTATCCCTCTAAATGAGAAAAAGTCACTTCCTAAACATAACTCTTGTCAGTAAGATCTGCTTGCTATGTTGGAATGAATTTTCACTATGCTTCTAGGAATTCTGCTGCAGAGGCAAGCCCTCTCTCCTGCCCTGGCAGCCCAGCTGTCCACACAGCTGGCTGGAGGGAATACCACCTCTCAGTTGCACCTGGTAGCTCCTAGGTGGAGTCACTGACCTGCGGCCACAGGGCTACCTTAGGAGCCTTAGTTTATGTGGTGTGCTAACATCACAAAAACAGTTGAGAATTCCTTACCAAAATCATCAATTTTTATTAAAAACTAAGAAAGCAGATTTCATGGAGCGTGTATGGATTGAAAAAGGAAGTATCATCAGCTTAAAAAAACAGCTGTCTCTAAAGACAGACTTGAATAAATGAGAATAAATTAGAAGGACAGAGCAGGAGCCCAGGATGATTACAGCATTATATTGTCCCATAGTGATCCCAGTCAACAGGAATCCAATGGTTCACATGGAGTCCAGCTTAGCCTTTATTTATATTGTCCAAATGAGCAAACTCTTTCCTTGTTCATTGTTAAGACAAAGATTATACTTATATCTCATTCTCTTGTAAACCATGTTTTTACCTGTGCAATACACAACAGCAATGCAATACACAACAGCAGTGCAATATATCACATGCTTCATCCAAATAGAGGGTGAAATCCTGTCCTTGTTGACAACCATGGGGTTGTCACTAGTGATTTTAGTAAATGCAGTTTGTGATTCCCCGCACACATTTTCTTTTCTTTTTTTGTTTTCCCCAATTTCTTCTTAAATGGTATGTATTTCTCTAAATCTGTCTCACATATGAAACTGAGTGCAGATGCAATCCAATGAAACTGATATCTACTAGACACAAAAATAAAACCTCTAAAGTAAGAAAATGTTACTTCAGTAAGTTTAATTCTCATGGTTCCAAGATTTCAGATTCTGCATATTAGATTTCAAATGCAACAGCAATCCAGTTACCTATCTCTCAAAAATGTTATTGCAAATTATCACATTTCCCCAAATATATTCTGACTGTCATATATGATTTATTCTGGTTTTATTTTTGTAACCTCTAATGGCTATTATTCTCCTTTTTCCAGTACCTTAACTGTGTTTTCACATTTATAACAGAATAGTAGTTTTAAATTTTTGCAATAATGTCTAATAGTGTATATTGTTCAGGTACTGCACAGCAAAAAGGATAACACAAGAAAGGATAAGTTCATACTATGTCTAAAAACCTAACTTCTCTCATACTGAAAGTTTCCTGTATTTAAATTTAACTAACCAGAGCTGTAGCTAAGCACATACCTAGTGGAACTTTTATAAATATAACTCTTCTTCATAGAAAATGGTGCATACGAAATTCTCTTAAAACATCACTAAGAATTCTGCATTTGAAAGCAAGTTTATGAAAAGAACTCTCGTGCTCTCCCAAATTCTGTTTCAGGAATGTCACTCATAAGAAGCCTTCACGAAACATCCAGACTTGCCTTTCTTACAGTGAACAACAGTGTAGGGTTAACCCAACTGATATTTAAGTTATCATAATTAGTTTGCAGCTTAAGATCATGAAAGTAGTCCTAATAAGCAGATCATATAATTGTCTCAGAGTCATTGCTTTGCCCTGTCTTCAGAATTGATGCTGATACTGCTGCATCGGTTTATTTTCAATTCACACTTCTATGATTATCTTTGGAAACACAAAACTAAAAGCTTTTGAAACAAAGGTCTAGATCCTGGGCTGTGGTAGTTGATAGCAGTAGAAGCTCATGAACATTGACTCTCTTGGATGTCTCAAGTCCTCTGACCTGCTTTAAGTTTTTAGTCCGAAGAGGGAAACCCTCTGGTCAGAAACAGCTCCTTTGTAATCTTACTGAAAACTGCCATCTAGAAATAATTTCTGTGACCTGTTCTCCTTTTAACTTTTACAATTATGTCAAGAGATATTTTGGCATGTAAACTACATATCTATTTGGACAGTATCTGCGTGAATTACAAGTACAAATATTTACAGCAAATCATTTAATACAAATTAATTTTGTCCTTAGATCAAATAAGTTCTAGGTTCTAGTTCCAGGTTTCCCTGAAGAGATTCTTACAGACAACTGCATTACAGGTGAAAAATCAACTGTTACTATCAAACAGGGCCTCAATATGTCTTTGTGATGGATTCACAGCGAGATGATGCCTGAGGCATAAACCTCAAGCAAACTCCATGGATGCAGCTGTGTTAGGTAAACAAGATGTGCATTTGAAAACTGGAGAGGAAAAGAAGCAAACACAATGAAGGTCTGGCAAATTTAACCCTGATTTATGCAGTTATACATTTTTCTACTGTTGGATTAGAGGCTAAATTTATTTTCAGATGCGTTATATTTTCCAGTTTTTTAATTCCACACTATCTTGAATTGCCACAGTTTAATTCATTCATGTGCCCAAAGCCACAGATGAGTTGTATTTGTTGTCGTAGTTGTAACATAGCTCAGAATATCAGACTGTTCCTATCTGATGGTGTGCGTTATACACACTTTCAGTTAATCCTCAGGTCTAAGGATATATATTCTGTTTAAATATATGCCCAAATATCAGCACATTTACCCTTACATATTCAGTTACATTTCAGGACAGTGTTTTGTCATATAGATCACTATTTCCCGTGTTACAAAAGTCTTTCTAATGCCATAGTGAAATATCAACCACTGACATCTACAGATGAGATATCCAAACATAACAGAAATTTGACATACCTATTAAACAACTCATAAAGTATTTATTACCCTAATTTTCAAATATATTTGATGTTTAAATCTGCACCTTTTTTTTAACAAAATAATTGTAATTATAACTTCAAAATCCAAATAAAATAAATCAAATTTTGCTTGGATTCTTAAATACATAGCATCTTCAAATAAATAATTAAGAAAGGCCAGAAATCATCTTAATCGGTGCATGTCCTAAATACATATTATATACCATCTAATTACTACTCTTGAAGAATAATATATTTGCAACTTAAAACACAGGTTTTTAATAGAAATTCTGTGTTTCACAAGAAGGTTACCTTATTATAACCAGGTGATCAACTGGATGTAGTGTATTTAGAAATAATGTCACCCATTTCCTCTCAACAATTCCACTCACTTGTAATGACAAAGTTCAGATGCTATGCTGGACAGTATCACTACAAAACCCTACAACAGCATAGTTTTGAGACCACTGATTGAATTAATTTTGTTGATGAAGTTATAGAAAGTCCAGTTCATTTTGGTCCCCTGCTCACATACCAAGTATCTTAGTTTCACATTTGTCTACTAGACACATGTGTAAACCTGGAGATCATAGTTCACAGATCATAGTATGAGATCATCATAAATTCTGTCTGTGAGCCCATGTCTTTGTGCTCTGTGGTATCCACAGAGGGTGACTGATGTTTCAGAAAATCTACAAGTAAAAGCAACTAGAAGTAGTAACTTTCATTTTTCTAACACTCCTCCTCTCCCTTTTGCCTAGGGCACCCTAATGCTAAATCACCCATAAAAATCCAATGGCCATATTATTCCAACAGAGACAGCTCACTGGTACAACAGGTAGTTTCATGTGTGGAATTCATATACACAAGTTACCTATCTGAGTAATAATAATAATGCCTTTGAGACTGCTAAACATAAGGGAATGGCATTATTAGAGTACTACCAGTGAGACTGTAGAAGGTATTTTAGGGTAGTTGCCCTCAGGTTGAACCTAGTGGGTTCCAGAAAGCATTTGCTTAACAAGAAGCAAGACTATACAGATTTCCTTTCTGCTACTGAACACTATGATAGCAACAGAAATGTACTTTGCCTTCTTACAGTGCCCTTTACCACTTTTCATAAGGATTAATCTCCCTAGTTTCTGTACCAGGAACCTGAGTAACTCATTGCAACAGCACATCCTACACAGACCTCACTCTGAGATGCCACACAAAAGCTTCATCCGGTGTGACATGCAGCTACCTGTCTACTTGAGGAATTAGCTTTAGAAAAAAACATGTTGTTGCCAGTTCTTGGCTGACAACATCCCTTCTGTACTACTTTCTATAAGAAATTAAGGTGCTAACTTTGATCTATAAAGCTCTTAGTCTCATCCATTGAGAAAGCCTTGATGAAATGCTGCTGAAACTGACAGCAACCACACAGTTTCGGCAATCCAGGTTCCGACATGGATGCCATAAGATATTCTAGAGTCCTCCATCTTGAAGCACAATTTTACTGAGCTCATAAAATCTGGGTTATTTGTCAACAGGTAGAGCACAAGGAAATACCCAGCTTTCCTTGTACATTTGCCTTAACAACAGGGTAAGTTTGTGTGACAGAAGCATGGGAAAGGAAATCCCTTTGTAGATAACTGTTCAAAAGACATCTTTATGTTACATGCTATTTCACGCACTCTGGAGACTTATACCCATGCATTTAGCGCAGACTACACAAAGTAATCAGTTACAATTGCAATTAATCCTAAAATGCCTTGCTGATAGCTAGCACTAAGCTAGGACTCTTTTGCTCTCTGCCACCAAATCACAGTTAAAAACTACACATTGTTTTCCTTAATCTTCAATAATTTCTTAAAAATTACAAGAAAGGATTTGCCCAAGAAGCTGGAAATTATTAAATGTCAACAAATAAAGGTGCTAGCTATACCAAAGAAACCATATCCACACAACATTGCTTTTCTTGGCTTATTCTGCTAGTACTTTCCCAAGAACAAACAGGAAACCCTTTGACCAGCCCAAACAGAGCCTCATAAGATTCCCTTCTCAATGCTAAATGACTGTAGTTATTGTATTGAAGAATGACAAAGCATCTGCCTGATGTTCTTGAAGAGTGTGCATTTCTGTCATTGAATAGAAACTTGAATATCCCAATCAATTATGAGAGGAAAATAAGTGGCTTCCAGAAGCAACTCTTCTCAAGCACTTCAGATATTTCTATCTTCAGAAAAAGACAAAACCAACAAAAAAATAAAGCTGCAAACTAGACCACATTGCAACAAAGTACATTTTATCAGGCCCACGAATTTTAGTCAACATACAGTTAGCAGTTCACTCAGACACCACATATGTAAGGCATTTATTGTAAGAGAAAAAGGGTCCAATATTTAACTCCTCCAAACTGGACTCAGTTTTACCATATCACTGAAAACTGCATATGTCATCAAAAATATCACAACATCTGATCTAAGGTTACATGTAGATTGTGCCCTTCAAATCCATACTCAAACATCTTGAAAGATTTTCTACTTCTGTTTGCTTGGTTCAGTCAGAAAAAAAATTCTCACTGATTTCAGGATATTCCTCAGCAGAATTCACCTCAGCTGTTTGCTTTACCATTGTTTCCTTCATCACACTTGCTGATCCCTCTTCTGTGATTCACCACACCTTAACCAGGAAATTTTTCTATTTAATTCAACAGTGCATTAAGTTTGGAGCTTTTGGTTTTGTTTTCAGCCACACAAGTGGTGGTGTACTTGATTTGTTCAGGGTCATTACAAGCCTGATTTTGATACTATAAAGTGGTTCATATGCTCTTGAGTATTAACACATTTCAAGTGTGCACAGTGCATATTTATGTGTGTGTGTCCATGCACACATTACGCAGACACAGAGGTAATATTTTCTAGGATTAAAAGATTCACCCATCTAGAATGATTCAAAAAGGTAACACATGCTTGAAATTTGTGTTAGATTTGAAAACCTCAACACACTGTAGATGGATAAACACTGTAGGTGGATTAGACACATATCAATAAATTAGTTTTTGTTGAAACAGTAACTAGTACCAGTTGGAGATACCTGCACCCCATCATAATACAGATACACACTCACACATACAGTCTTAACTAGTAACATGAATGCCTAGTTAAGAAGAAAAGCTTTGAAATAAGTATAATAAAAAGGGCTCAGCTGAAATTCTTAATCAGTGGAAAGTGCAGCAGTTCTCATAACCTTGGGAACTTTTCAGACTACTAGTTGGAGACAAGTCCAGCTCTATAGCTAACGAGGTTCATTTCTGTTCAGTACATTTGTTTGTTTATTCTCCAGATTGAGCAGGCGATAAAAAGCAGATATTCATGAAACCGACAGCCACAGCTCCCTTTTGTTTAGAATCATCCATTGCTGAATCATTTTTCACTGCAGCCAAAGGGCCTGTTTGAACTTCCTGACTGTTCATCACACATAATTTAGAGTATTTGACATTATGTCAAGAAAATTGCCCACTGCTTCCCACCATGGAAACCTATGGGAGCTCTATATCTTTAAACTAATTTTACTTAAAGTATTCCATTGAATAGCTTGACTGTCTCACTATAATCAGTGCAGCAGGAATGTAATTAATCTCAAAATTGCTGTGGGGATACAAGGCATCTCAGTTGCCTGTCGTAACAATCTAAATTAGCGTATTACTGAAAGATGTTGGGGAGGAACAGTTCATTTTAGGTAAATGCTGTCAGGGTATCCATCCTTTCTATTTCTACAGATGAAATTAAAATGATCATCAGAGTTCTCCTTTTGAAATCCAAATGAGTATGTTTTGAGGTGGGAAAGTATAATTAAATTTGATGTGGTATTCCTACAGATGCAGTTTTGCATTTTATAATAATTAAATTTGTCTGAATAAAAATTCATGTTTTATTTAGAAAAGAAAAACTGGTTTGGCTCAAAGCATGCCATTGTATCAGAACAATTCCCTTTTGTCACTGAAACTTCACAGAGGGTTGCTTCTTTTCCTAAGCAAAAAATTAATCCTGCTGTTTTTACTCTTTGTACAGTCAAACTTCAAGTGTTCTATTTAGGGATATTTTGACTGGGCATGCAACCACTCCAGTGTACAGCAAATATCAGAGGTGAACTCTAAAGAATTAAATTTTAAAAAGATTCTACTAATAATCGTGATTAATGATAATAAAATGTGGTGAATAGCTGATGCAGATGCCTGAAATTGCATAGTTGTTATTTACCCCATTCCTTCTTCTCAGGAACTAAATCAAACATCAAATGAAATTAAAAACATTGCCCTAATATAAAGGCTACAAAAGCTGATGAAAGTGTTAAATTTGCACCAGTTAGGCCTGTTATTCCCTATGATACCACGATACAAGCACATGAAGTGTTTTCAGATTGTAACTACTCTGAAAAAAATCAGCAGAGTAAAATTGTATCTTTTAAGGTCTAAAGATTATTCTTTCAACCAGAGGTAAGAAAAGAGAGTTGGGCAAAAAATTGAAGGCGTAACTCCTGCTCAGTTAATATACTCTCTGATGTTAAAATCTTAAGACAGCACATTTTTCAACTGTCTGAAAGAAAGTAAGGTGCTTCATTTAGATGTTGGGGGTTTTTTCAGTAATGATCCAAAGCAGAACATGAAACAACCCAGAGAGATTATCACCTAATCTGCTCTTTTAACATATATAAGAAATCAAAATGTAAGTAAAACAAGCACTGAATAATTAAAGAAATGCATAACAGTAAGGGCCTGATTTAATTTGCATAATTTTTCCCCTAATAGTGCCTAATTAAGACATCAGTTTAAAAAAAAAATCCAACAGAACTCTGAGATTTTCTGCACTGAATTAACGCTAAGGACTTTTAATGGGTGTCTTAATTAGACTTTGTTATTCATGGAAATTTTACACAAATTAAAATCAGGTCCTGCATGCAACATTCCCAGCTGAGTCTCAGCAAAAGCGCTATACGGGACTGAAAGACTTTTAATCCACGTGCAATTTGTATTCTAAAATCGACATACTTCATGATCACTTTTTGGTTTAATTTGCATTAATATTGTAACTAACAAAAATCACATAGTTAGGATTTCTCTGTTCAAAGAAAATTTTAGTTTTTTGGACCCACTGTTTTTTTGTTGGTTGTTTTTTTTTTCACCTAAACATATAGAAAGTCATGCAGCTGGACCAGGGAATTAGCCCATGGGGACAATAGCCACCATGACCTTCTGCACAGCTCAAAGGGTCTGTGTCTGTTATTCAACATAGAAAGTTTGATTCAGTCTCAAGTTCTATTGCTGTTGTGTCCAAAATGAATGCTGAAAGGCCTGTCATTATTGATGAAAAACAAAACAAATGAAGCAAACAAACGAAGCCCAAAACAAAATGCTGTCATAGCAACCCCTTCATCCCTGATAAGACAGTCCTTCCAAAGGAAACTAACTCTTAGGAGCAGAAAAACCTGACCATTGTCTCTTCAGTTTACATTCCCAAGGCTCTTCCAAAAAACATGCTAAAGCACAAGCAACAGGGCTCCACAAGAGCCTTTCAGGCAAGGCATCAAAAATAAATAACAGTCTGAGCAGCAAAGATTACATTACACTGACATTGGAAATATTCCAGGTATTGACAGACCAAGTCTCAACTGCAGTTTATCCTATAGTGCAGATCACATGCTAACACTATGTGCTGGTACTGTCATGGAAAGCAGTTCTGCACACAATCCTTCACAAATTACTTCACTAATGAAAAACATGTTAATTTTCTATATCAGACACAAGTCTGAATAACTGAAGCTGCCAGCAATGCATCTGCTACTGCATGTTCTCTACAAAAGGAAGGAAAAAAGAATTTGTGGGTCAGTGCTGTGCTCACTCCAAAGAAATTTCAGGTGCCTATGGAATAGGCATTACCTTGGCAGAGCTTATTTTCATTGCCAGCCTATAAAATACACCATGTCCATGTGTGTGCTTGGACATATGTATGTTTCAGCACACTCCTTGCTGCATCTTGCAGGAACTTTGCCTTTGGTGGCCCTGCATGAACACAGGCACCAAGCCTGCAGGAGGGGTGCAAGACCAGGACTGCTCTGTTACTGCTGCCAGGTTGTTCAGTCAATTAACTATTTTTCTTATGCTTGACAGAGCAAGTGGATATGATTACCCTGTACCCTTTATTCAACCATGATGAACAGAAAAAGTTGTATCGCTCATATATCATCTTCCAGATTTCTCTGAGACCAGAACTGGAGAGATACCAGTCTAGATGCCCTGGAATTCCTCATAGGATTTGTTTTCGACGGTTCGCATCTTGTTACAGTACCTGGCTAGTCTGCGGACTGGACGGGTCGTAAGAAGGTACATAATTCTTCAGAGTATCCTGAGGATTCAGGTGGGGAGGATATCTGATCGTTGGATGAGAGAAGTAGCTAGATGGGGCAGGAGGGAGAATAGCTTGTGCTGGAAATGGCAATGGTGAAGGTGGAGGTGGAGTTCTAGTTGAGATGACTGGAGAAGATAAAATAAAATTAAAATTACTTCGTATCTTGTTTCTTCTAAAATTCTTCACCTCTGTGTCACAGCAAGAAAAATAAAAAGTCAGTTATAAATCAATACACTGCACTCTTGCTTTATGGTATTTTTATAAAAAATCTTACAGTTCCTCCCCTCATATCCTCCCAGGAAATGGAAAGTGCAACTGTTTTAAATACTGTATCTTGGTTTGGGTTTATGAGTTATGCCATCATATTTTTTCCATTTTTTTTTTCTTTAAATAGTTATGGTTCTTCAGCATAAAAGGCATTTCAATTACACAGTTTTATCATCTGGAGCCCAAATAAAGAAATCAAATACTTGCTTAATATATAAACCCCACACTTTTATTCAAAGCACTCCAACACTGAGGAAAGCAACCAAGCCCCAAGAAACAGTGATTCCTCACTGTATTGCACTCTATCAGCCTCATCTGAGGACAGGGGAAAATATCTAATTAGCAATATTGCTACGAATATTTGCTGACCTTTACGAAAAACCTAATGAACATCCAACTTCAGATCCTGGAAACCAATCCATTTAATAAAATTATCTCTGACAAACAAAAAAGTATCTACACTTTTTTTTTCTTTGTATTCTCTTTCTTTCCATCCCCTACAAACATATACTTCTCCAGCTATAAAGTTTGTGCAGTGTCTAAACAACTGGCATTGTTTTCATAGTGAAAGGAATGTACAGCACATCTTTCTGCCGCCCAGTTGTTGGTCTAGAAGTGAACTGCACAAGAATGCAGTTTCCACCCTTACTACACATCAAGAGAGCATCTACTTGGTGTATTAAAAAAGAGCTACTAAGTTCAGCAGAAGTGGAGAAAAGACAAGATTTTTTCATTTTCATCAGTGGAAAAGTGCAAAACTGAGTCTGTATAAGCATGGTTTTTTATAAACCGTTCATGGTTCTCTATTGTATCAACACAAGGTGCTTTTCTGGACCACCTTTCACATCTCTGGTTTTTTCAGCTTAATTTTTAAAGCTGAAATAGCTGTTTTTTGGGCGCTGCTCACTGACATAATAGAACAGCCTACAAAAATAAAAATAAGTTTACTATCAAGTAAATAGCTCACCTGCAAATTAGGTTATGACTCAAGTATGTATATTTGAAAATTATACTCTAAAGTAAATATAAAGATATACACACAAGTATAGGATCAAAAATAATTTCTTCGGGGCAGACTCATTTTAAACATAGCCCCACCAAATTCAGTGTAAATATAAAATCCTATTTACTGCTCTGGCATGTCGCAGTTGTGCAAAACAAACACAAATGTGCAGAAATCTATACCTTCCATTTCCCCCATCATCCCTGACGTGCTTGAGTATTTGCTGGTGGTGGAAACCTTACAGGGACCAGAATGAGCACAGGTCCATTTTCATAAAACAAAATAAGTGGATGTTAAGGGGAAAATAGTCTTTACATGTTAATTGAATGATGGGAACTAGAAATCATGGAGAAATCGTAAAACAGAAACTTCTCAAAGCAGAACCGCATGTGAAAGAAAAGAAGAAAGTTTTCAAATCTGTTTTACTCCCCTAGTCATCCAGCTCTGCTCAAAAAATTAAACCCTATATATTCAGTTTATAAGGAGATATGATGAGATGCTGAGGAGACACTTCTGAGGACCACGTTCTCAACCGAAAAATCAGGGTCAGTCTCACCTCTAAAGTTAAACAGACCATGATGTTGCAATTTCCCTGTAGTTACTGATAAAGCCTCAAGCAACATGCATTCTGTCATATTACAAGTATACAAGTATCTCCTTCACACTTTAAGTGAAGTTTTACTGTGGACTCACTATGGATTCCAGAAAACAGGTGTTGAAAAATACTTATCAGGACCCTATGTCTAAGCATTCAAAAGATGCACTGGTATTTATTTCATTGTGTGATAGAGAACATGGTTGTGACGTCTCCTGTGTATGAAACAACTGGGAGCTATTGGTATTTATATACAACATAGTCATAACAACAAAAATAAAAAAGGGATTTAGGTGAAAGGAAGAAATACAGAGAGAGTTTTCCTCTGTCAGTTTCTTCATGCAGTATACAGTTTATTTTATTCACTGGTTAATACTAAATCCTTTTCAGTAACTTCCAGCAGTCAGATTACCTGAACAGTTTAATGAACACTCCTGCAAGGATATTTTCCATTTTTACTCTCAATCAGTGTTTTAAATGGTATTAGGTCTCTAAGAAACTCTGCAAAAATGCATCACAACCTAATTATAGGAAAGAAGAACAGGGAGGTTTTTTCTTCCTCCTCCATAACCCTCACCACTGTGTGCAACTCCTGGGATTCCTGGGTGGTGATGCTGGGGAAAAGTGCTCAGTCTTGGTGAAGAATCCTGGGGAGAAGTAGGACTAAACAAAGGCTTTTCAGGTTTCTTCATTGTAGGAGAAGACATATCTGTAACAGAAAAACAACAGAAGGGTGACATTAACATAGAAGCCTGTCTCAGGACACATCATTTTGTAGATTGAAGGTATTTCTTTTCACTGTTCGTGCATAAATATCATTTGGTGATCCAACTCCCCTATGACCAATAAACTAATTTTAAACTATTGCTTTCAAACTTGAGCATTATAATAACCCCATAACTGGTTTTCGTCCTGAAAAACAGAAACTACATTCCTTTCATACCAGACAAGTCAAACAGTGAAGAAACTTTGCTAGACACTTCTCAGCTCCCCAGAACATCACCAAATCATCTGTTCCTTCAACAGCCACTTAATTTTATTGCATTTTTTAATGGAACACCTACACTCAGGTGTGCAGGGTAACTGCCATACACATGCCAGTTTATGGTTTTCATTATTGTGTTATTTCAAAATTTATCCCTTACTCTTCCCAAAACCATAGTGAAACAATGTAACCTCCCTAAGAACAAAGGATGCTTTTAAATTCTCTATCTCATATTTTCCATATCTGAAGAAAGTCCTTCCCACTTCTTCCTTCCAGTTTCCCTATCAACAAAAACATCTCTTTAGAGCTAACTATGTGAAGATAACACACTAGCAGGGACAAATGTATGATTTCTACCATGCAAGCTCACTGATATTTCATAGAGCTGTATTCTGAATTACTGTATTCTTTCTAAAAGTTTAAATTAATTAAACAACATTTGTTGAACTTTGCACCAAATTGTTTTAAAGTTAATTACAATATTTTTATAGGACACACATCAATACTGCATTTGGGTTCCATTTCAAATCAATGGTACTAACTCATGTTTAAAGAAAACATAAGTTCTTAAGTACTTTACTGGACAGGAGCCACTTTGCAGCTGATTTTCCTACACGGACCATGTTAGCTTTAAACGGATTTTTGATAATTTTAATATCGTACACTGGTACACTGTATTTTACTATTCTGGGACACATGTAATCACCTCAGAAGTCATAGACAGGCCTGCAAAATGTGAAGGTCTTATTGAAACCAAATTGGAGCAATACTTTCTGAACTGGATAAACATTAAGAGTGGGTTTTCACCCCGAAAATAATACTTAGAGCAGGACCCATGAAACTGAGGCTCCACTTCTCTGCTCTGTCCCATCCTGCTGCCAAGCCCTGTATAGACACTAGCACCAGACCCTGAGCAGACTCTGGCTGTAAACCTCCATCAATCCCCCTGCAACTCCTGCAGTCCTCTTTGGCCCTGACAACTAAGTCTCGTGATTGCCTGGATACCCTGCAAAGTTCACATCTTCAAGAATGCTGTTGCAAAACGATTCAGTTCAGCAAAACCTTCAGTAAGAATAAAGAACTGCTTACAACAGAGCAATTCAGCAATCATTCTGTTTTAACAGATGTCGAAGGTTGTTGTTATGATTTTATTATACTGATCAGTTGCAATCCAATGTTCTCAAAAACACTGAGTGCTGACAGAAGCAGCTCCAGTTGTCTTTAAAAATTTGGTAAATCAGTTTGGTTGAGGAAGAAAATGGAGGAATATTTTTAATAGCTCAGCAGGCAAAAAAAGAAAAACTTGCCAAATGCTTACAGCTTTGTTGAATATATTCTGCTAAGCCAAGAAATAATTTTTGAATTGCAACACTGAATTTTCTTAAGTTGAGCTTTGCACAGGTAAACCATGATAGGAATAATCCTGAAATGATTTTCAAACATTTCACTATGTTTTACTTTCTGCTGAAATGATAGCCCTAGCTTCTTCATATTAGGCTCTAGACCCATCAGGGCAAGAAAATTCCCACACTTTCCCAACAGATATGAAGTGTTATAAAAGTCCAGGACAAAATTAACTGGCTATTGTCTTTGTATTGTGGTTCTGTGCATGCATAATCTGTCTCTGCAGAAATGCTGCAATATTATAATCTGAGAAAAAAGATGAGTGTCTAATAGCTTACAAACACCATCTCTGACTACAACACTGTGGCCATCAGAAATTGTCACAGAAATTGTCACAGAAATTATCAGTGACCAAATATTTTGGTGACTCCACCACATACAGTCTATTGCAAAAGAGAGAATGTACAAACAGTCTACTTCAAATTAAAACTACCACACTTAAGTATCCCTAATGGGGAAAAAAACCCCAACAAATCAAACCAAACAACCATGGACTGGAACTGGAAAATCTTTTCCTTTTGTAAAGCTCATATTCAACAAAAGAACATATGAAAGAAAGAGCTGCTTATCTCCTGAAGGTCTACATATGTCAGCAGCTCTGATCTCTGGAATTCAACAGAGATTTAGTTTGGTTGGGAACTGTTACTTCATTCAACACACAAAAGTTGTGTTTTTCAAAACCAAAATATTGTAAATGCTCAAAAGAAGTATGCTTTATGAAGTGAAATCTAATCATAAAACCCATTAACCTCTCAGTGGCATCACTGATTTGAGAAGAATACACTGAAAAGTTGATCCGTACCTATGATAATCCTAGCATTCACTTAAAAAATGTGTAATTCCTGCCCCTACTTTATAGAAATAAGAACTGTAGCTAGCACAAAGAAAACAAAGAATAAATTACAAATCAAACTTAGTGAACTTCTCAGCTAACTCCCTTCTCATCATGGTAATGTGAGCCTGGAAAATAAAACTCAGTACTTCCATAAAAATATTTGTTACCCATCAAAACAGCAGCTTGTATGCTTGCTCAGCACACCACCATGGGATACCTTCAGAAGCCTTGTTATATATTGCAAAGGCAACTGCAAAGAATAACTGCTGAAGTGCAGGCAGCAGCTTCTTTTTAAACCAATGCCCTTTGCACTGAGAAGTAATTCAGATAGTCTTTTTCCTCCACAACAGTCACAGCTCTCCCCACGTGTCTGGTCATCGTGATGGAGCATTCCTGCTCCTGCCCCTGCCAAGTAATACATAAAGCCAACAGGAAAGACAGAATAACTGTTTGGATAGGCTAGGAAGAAAGGCTGCAGCCATCTCCTTCTTGACCAAGAGAGGAAGTTTCAATATTTAAGAGGAAAACACGCGAGATATGTTTCTTTGGAGAGTTGCCAGTTACAAAAACAAAAAAGGAAAAAAAAATTAAAAATGCAAAGCAGTTTTTCAATGCTTTTAATTTTGTATAAGAAACAGTACCTTTGAATACAGCACTTTAAATCACAAAATCACAGAATATGTCCAGTTGGAAGGGATGCACTATCCCCAAGAGTCACACCAAGAATCCTTAAACAACGGTTGAGTTACAGTGACAGTGAGGCTTCATATGATTTTACTAGTAGTTTCTATATAATAGAAAACACATACTTTTCTCATTTTAAAACACATCTTATTTTTTCCACATTATGTAATAAAGTTTAATAGCTACAGAGAACTTAGTTATATACTGATAATTACATAATGAATGACATAGTTAAAAAAAAAAGCCATTTGCCCTTATGACCATGTTAAGGTTTCAGGAATGGGATTCCAATCCTTACTACTTTGAGAATTAAAAAAAAAACAGACTTTTGGAAAAAAAATGTTAAATACAGATGAAAAGAAGAAAGAGGCCAAAAGCACTCGGACAAAGTTATTGAAAGGTCGACACTAATCAGATTCCTTGTCCCCTCCTGCCTAGAATTTTCTTCAAATGTGAAATTCTCAGTGCTGTTCCAAATCACTATTGCCTGAATTCTTATATTACTTTGGAGATACAGCATGCATGCACCCAAATGGGTGGTATGTTATACATTTTAAAGCACCACATCAAAGTAAAAAGAGCTTAGGCAAATAAAAATAGTTAAATCATCTCATCTCCCAACAAGGTAAATCTGCCTATATAGGAAGGCAGAAGAGCTACTGTGAAGCATAGCATATGTAGCCTGTTCATCAGCAGCTTGCACAAATGGTGCTCCAGATGTATAGCTGTTCAAGACAGCCCAAGGCAACAATTTTGATCAATTCTAATGTGATAAAATGCTGCGGGGAAAGTGCAGAAATGTGTTTACATCAGCCTTTAATTAAACTGTTGTTCATTTCCAAAGAACCTTAGGAAACACTAATGAGACATGAGTTTTGGCAATTTCCGCATCAGAGCAAAGACCCTCTTCCTCAGTCTGAAGCAGCGTGCCATCCAGGCAATTCCTGGATGAATGTCACCTTGGCACACCACTTGGCAAGGCCACCTATTAGAAAAGGTCAGCTGGAATCGAGCAGTGATCCGGAGCAAGTTTAAACATCCACCTGCCCGTTTCTGGACAGATGACCTGCTTTCTAGCTCACCACCACAACATAGCAGCTTTGCTTTTTTTGCTGATGACACATGCCCATGAGCAGAGTTAGAAGAATCGATAAAGAAATATTAACTATCTTTTAATCCAGTTAATTCTTGAACTCTTCTTATTAATATATTTTCTACTGTTTAGTTTCACAAGTCTTTCTTTACAAGAAAGACTTGCAAACAACAATCTGTAAAGATTTATTTTACAGCTTATTAGTGTAGTATCATCTCCAGAGGAAACAAAATAAAACCATGTCCAATTTTATGTATTACCACAGCAAAAGAGGAAAACTATGCAGTCTATAGCATCTCTGTCAAGCTATAAGAGGCATCTTTTCATGCTACAGTTTTAGATTAACTGATCCTTTCCCAGAGGCAGTAATTAGGATAATTTCTGGTGTCAGGACACACTACATGCATCACATCCAGCTGGGCCTCACTCTCCAGGCCTTCATCACATCTGGTAGGTATGTACGAAGCACATGTGAAAACTTGGGTAAAATTTTAAATTCACATTGTATAGCTGTATGATGATGAAGAATCATAACAATTCCCATGGTGCTCAGAAGAATCTGTTTTGCTTTACACTTGTGCATGTGAAGAAGGAGCACAGACACTGAGTAGAGAGAGCCAACATCACCAATTTTCAAATAAACTCAATCTGATTTCCTTTAGCACTGTAAGCATTATGTATTTCTCAGCTGTGGGTCTTAATAAAGCACCTAACAATGAATACTGACAGCTGAGTGACTTTAAAGCACAACCATCTCTCACTTATTGGAAAAAGGCTTTGTTATATCTGTCCTAAAGACTTTGCACCAGGGCTGAATGGAAAGTAAAAATCCTGCAAATTAAAACATTTAAATTCATTTATCTTTTCAACAAAAAGAAAAGAAGTGGGGACATATTTTTGTGAATAAATAGAAAAGAAAATCAGATGTGCCTGAAAAGCTGGGTGTCCGAGATACTTGACATCTATAGCAGAGAACAACTGGCAAGAGTTCCTATTCTGTATCAGACAGAGATTATTCTTTGCAACTAGCTCTTCCCTTTAAGAAATCTGTATCAATGACTTGTTGGTGTCTCATTGCCCTTCACTCTAAGTTTTATTTTGGACTAGAAAGAAGCCCTCTTAAAAATTTATTTATTTATTTACATTAAAAAATCAGTTCTGGTAAATTATGTTTTCCTGTATGAAAAAATCAACAAAATAAAACAAAAGCAACAAAAATTCACAATCAATTCTCTTCCATTACTTTCTGAGATATGTTTAGAAATACTCAGGGTGAAGGCCTTTGTAGTCACTTTTGAGAGAGACAGTGGGGTCTTACACGAAGATGCATGAGCAGCTAAAAGTGTTCTGAAGTTTAGGAGCAGCCTGTGTTAAGGTTTGGAGAAAGCTGCTCACTTCACATTTAAAAAACTGATCTCCATTTTATTTTTGCTCCTATATCAAGTGTGGAAAATCATTTTACATATGAAAATTTTACACTAGATCAGAATATTTCAGTGTACAGAGATTTGATAACCTCCCATCTTCAAATCAGCCTACTTAGTGCCAATGTTATTTTCACAGGCATACCTCCTTTATTACACAATCCAGTCTACCAGACCGTGACACCTGCTTTCCCATCAGGAACCATGCCCAAGGCTAATTAAACACTCAGTCATGCTATTCTGCCATTTCAGAACAGATAAGCCACTTCAATCTATTATCTTTTGTGATTTGTATTGAAAAACCTAGGAAGAGGAGCTAGACTAGAATTTCTACCAATACATTTTCAGTATTGTAAGCTGTCAAGTAAAACAATAAAACAATATTTCAATTCAGAAAAGCTACAGCAAAATGACTAAATTACTTGCAATACCAACTGAATTATGTCTTTGTTCATTAGTCTTCCAATAAATTGCACTATTTTATTTTGTATTGCTCAGTATTAATATACATAAGAGAAGTGATACAAGAACTTCCAGACAAACGAAACTCAAAAGCTGAAAATCCTTTAAATGGTGCAGACACGTCATTCTTCTCATCCTTACCCACATGAACTTGCAGAATACTCTACTCCATTACTGACTGCCACATTCTGTGGGCTGTGTTGACCTCAATGACTTTCTTTTCCTCAACAGAAAGGGGTTTGGAAAACAGACAGCATATTTGGGAAGGGGGAGGATAGGGAGGTGTGCTGGAAACCCAGATGAACCTATCTAGAAACAAATGTAGGATGCTTTTTGTTGGTGTTCGTGACTAACTGTATAAAGTTGGACAACTGAAATACTTCATTGCATTACTGATTATCCTACATTTTATGGACACAGAGCAAAACAACTCAGTATAGCTCCTGTTAAAATTATACGCACAAGCTTTTTGAAAGTATAATTCTAGTGCATGGTCATTTAAGTTAGGGTAATTCATATATGTTTCCTAAAATTACCTTTTGAAAATTTTTTCACTTTTAACAAAAGGCTTTTTATAAAACAAGGCATGAGGAAAGCTAGGATGGTCAGATTAAAGCATAAATATTGAATACGTGTGCATCAAAACCATCCATATCCCAAAGTAATTTCAAAAAACATTCAACAGTAGGGCAGGACATACAGACCTAATCCCATAACAGCTGTTTGACTGCATCATAAGACATGTAAGTAATTACCTACCATAGTGAAGAGATTATTCCTATTTAAATTTGTATGTATTCCCACTAAGATTAGGCTGAAACTATGGCATGCTGTTCTGCAAGAACTTTGGGCAGAAATTCTTAGTTCCCATTCTTCAAACCCATCTTGCCACTCCTCACCAGAAAGCAACAGTAAACCTCCTAGGTAAGGTTCATAATCACCTCAACTGTGATCTGCTGGCATAAAGCTGCCCAGCCTTCCTCACCTATCCTCACCCTCAGCTCACACCAGAAACATGGTCCACCTGTGTGAGCCCCAAGATGCTGGTGTCACCACAGAGACCATGGGGATCTGGGGTGTTGCTGCTGGAAAAAAGTGAGAATGTCTCCACCACCTCCACAGAGACCCACAGGGAGCGGCTGCAGAGTGCCAGACTACACCTCTGCAGCTTCTCCTGTCTCAGGTCTTACTACAACTTCAGATTGAGTTTATCCAACCACCTCTGTACCAACACAGCCATCAGATGCCATATGAGAAGTACTCAGGAGTAACAGAGAGCTCAGTGGGGTTGCCACCTGTTAAACATGGAGCACCCACTGCAAGTAATGAGGCTGATTTTGGAAATAGAGGTAAAAGGCATAAGACCAAAAATACAGCATTCCTGTAACGAATATATATACCATCACTAACAAAGCTACATGAGGCTCCAAGAAATCTGCACTGCCATAAAAACCTTTAAGCAGTTACAGTGTACTTAAGGTACTTGACTACTTTTTTATTTAACTTTACACTTCAGAAACAGACTGGGCCATTTCATCATCTATGAAGCAATATTGAGAGATTTGATTCCAGCAGATAGCTGTGACAGAAGAGCACTCTGGGAGACTGAGAAAATCTTATTAAAAAACCAAACAAATTATAAAGACTTTGGAGTACATTTCAGTCATTTATTAAATTATCCTACAGAAAGTCATCCAGACTTCAAGGAAAATGTACAGCTATAACATCTCATTAATGCTGAGACTCCAAAGACCTTGGCTAGAAAATAAAATCAACACTGTAACCATAACTGCAAAAGTCAGAAAAGTATTCCCAGTTTCTAATGCAATAGGATTAAAGGGGAATTTGAGATAAAATCATGTAAAGGAATGGTCTTGAATGGAGAGAAGATCATTAACTCATTTAAATATACTGCTTTGATCAAGTTTGATACAGGTTGCATGAAAGCAGTAAAAAAGAGGACCTTTTCAAATATATCTATACAGCACAGAAACAAAGAATTTATGAATGAAGACAAAAAAGGAGAGGTGTCCAAAAGAGTTTCAATATGTGGGCTAAATTACTTTTTTTCATCTCATGTATGTCATGTAACAAAAAAAATTCAGTGATTCAGGAGGTACTAGATACCTATTCTTTTCATAAGTGAAGATATTCTGCACCACATCAGTTAAATCATACAGGATAATACACACCCTACAAGGTCTACTGCAAGTTTATCGGTTTCAAAAATATGAATGAAATCTCTTATTCAGCAACATTGGAACAGGAAAATGACACATCATAGTTCCTGGGCCAAATCTTGCATTAATACATGCGTTTTATCACTAATTTCAATTAAAGACATCTAGAGTCACCATCAAGGCAACATGATGTTTCCACAGTATAAAGTTCATTGCAGAACAAGTGCTATGCATACAAGAAAAATATGCTTTTGCACTTACATCTTTCACTGGTCTGTATGGGGGATCTTGAGTGTATTTCACTCACTAATCATGCATCGAAAACATTAATTAATATGCCTTTCCACAATATATTTGTCAGAACAAAAGACAAAGAACCTGTAATGAGATTTTTTTACAGTGACTTTATTGAGCAAATAAAAGCCATTTCCAGGAATGCAAAAAAAAGCAAACTTTTTTTGTATGTTTCCCACTGTATCTCCTACTCCTGTGTTTGTCTTTCTCTTTATTTCCAAATATTTCTTTACTCCTCATTCATTCAAAAACTGAAGTTTTCATGGGCTGAAAGTCAGGTCGCTGCTCTGCCCAGAATAAAAAATTCCTCATCTGCTTCTCTGAATATTTGAAGATATTAATGAACAGGTTGCAAATTGGTCTAAACCTATTCTAAACACAGAAAAAAAGTATAATCTCTGTTGCTTTACTTTTTGGAGAGAGTGTAAACTCAACATAATTCCACTCAGTAATGGAGGATGTAAATTTTCTTGATGTACAAACACCTTCACTCATTTTGAGATAACATTTTGGCTATCCTGTTCATGCATTATTATTTTCTTTTTCTCTGTATTTTTATTAAATAAGCATTTGAAAGTGCCTTCATCTATTTTTCTATACTTAGTGCCTTTCAAACTTTAAGATAAGAATAAGAAAGCACTTTTCATCTTCATGAAAATAATATTTTACTTATTTTATGTACCAGCTTTTCTTGCCGAATTGCCCCTATGGAAACAAAAAGTAAAGCAATTCCCTATTGGTTTGAAATTTGTTTTAACTATCGCAGCAGAAATATTGATTTTTAACAAGTAAACACAATGTTCATTCAATGAAAACTACCAATGTCTTGTTCTGCAACCAAGAAGAAAGAAAACCCAAACTGTCGCCTCCCAAGTATGACTTACTCACTAGAACTGTTTGTTACTGTGATGCCACTTTCAGCATCATAGCAGGCAACAAGCTAGGAGAAGTCATGGCTAAGAATTTTCTCTAGAAGTACACATTGAGAAGTTACTCTTGGTGGAAAGTACATCTCACTTTAAGAAAGTGCAGTTATGAAAGTTATGAAGTTATGAAAACATCAACTGGCAGCATTTGACTACTAAGTGCTAACTAGCCAAAAACACTAGTTCACTAAGTCTATACATATAAGTCTATACTAGTTAAAAACATAGAAAATTATATCTATTGAGATAGCTAGATATAAAACGTTTATACTTAAAGAGTATTTTGAAATAATAAAAAACACAAAGGCAGAAGTAAGAAGTTACTAACAAGACATAAATTGCTTTCAAACAAGCTTTGAGATACAAGGATTTTGAGAACTCGGACTGAGTCACAAACACAGAAATGTGTTTATTAGACATTCATCAAGGTAAATGTTTGCAAGATGAATTAGTCTGTTAGATGGAGTCTGTGTTTCTAAAGCATTAACCTTCAGAAACAGCACCAGGAGCTAGAAAAAATTCCAAGCCCTGTCTAACAAAAGACACCAAAAAGCTAAGGTGATCTGTTACTGTTCTCAAATCCTGGACCACATTAACAACTTCCTCTTTTAGTTCCCTCACTTCGAAAATTAGAACATCCTCCCTTGATGATTGATGAGCCAAAGGCCCAAGAACAAAAGAGCCATGGGGAAGGATCCCAGTGGAGAAGGACTGTCCTGTGGATAGGGAGAAAGCAAAAGGGGACAAGTGTCCAGAAGAGGGGTATCCAACAAAGGGGGTTGGGACCTGAGAAGTGGAGTGTTCAACAGCTGTTGGCCAAACAATCGGTGAGGGTGGTCCAGCTGTTTCAGTTTTAATGGTGTGCTGGCATCTTGGCTCTTGACTGTTGGTAGAAGTGGGTGAGGTGTAAGAGAATTAACATGATGAAGAAACTATAAAATTCACTTCACTGGATATTGATATTCAGTATTTCTAGACGACTGACTCCTATGGAAAGCCAAATGAATCAACTTTTATAACAGCATGCATAGTTGATAACCCCTGTTTTATTTATTTCTAATGTACACATTTTTGTAACACTAGAACAGTAAAACAGATCTCAAGGACAGATACTGAAATTGTCCGCAACTATGTTAATGAACTTTGTCAAGACAGCTTTCAGAAAGAAAGCCACATACGCATACACTCTGCTCCCCTCTTGTCATATTCCTGTTCCCTTAAAGAAACAGTTAAGGAAAAAGTGTCTGATTTACTTACACATTAGTAAATCAACATGTCCAACAACAGTTCTTAGCCTATTAGGTCCTAAGTACTCTTTATCAACTGCACTAGTCACTAGTTTTTTATGTATTTTTAATAACTTCCTCTTCCAAATTGTGAGGTGGATTGTGTTTTTTTTCTACCTGCATAAAATTTCTAAATTTTTAAAACAGTCAGCAATTTTACTCATGCAGAAACTCATATCTATTTCACAAAGTCTTACTACTGCAGGAACTCAAAATTTTGTTTCATATGGAACCATGTAAAGAATTGAGTAACAGCAACCTGGAAAAAAGAAGATTGGAAGAGATCTACAGCAAGTTATTTTTTAGATATAAAATATATTTTCTACTGATAGAAGTGTTAAGACATGATTCAGACATTTTTGAAGTTATTAAGACATCCAGTTGGAAGAAACTAAGCACAAGAGAGAATAAATAACTTGCACAACATCTCACAGAAGACACAGCATTTGAGCTCCTAATTGTCATGTTAGGACCCTACTTTTAAGTAATGCACCATTCTCAGAGATGACTTCACTTTCTGGGACTGTGGGATGTTTGAAGAATGGTTAATTACTTGGAAGGCTAATGGCAAAGAAAAGGTTTGGGAGAAATAGTTGCAGTTATAAACCTGCCTATTTGCTCTACCAGAAGACCTCAAATCTGTCTCAAAAAATCATGCAAATCAAGCAAGGTTTATAAGTATTTAAGACAGCAAAAATAATGGCCTGAACTACAGACTCTTCCCACAACAACTGTATGGCTGTACAGTAAAAAAAACACATTGCAATTCTGCAGTATTTTTTTAATTTGTTTTTGAAACTGTTACATATACTCTTGTGGTTGCATGTATTTTTAAAATAGTCACAAACTTTTTTGCAAGGCAATGAAGTAAACATCTGGGACAGTATCGTGGCTTCATAAGATTTTCTTTTCGTCTATAAGGATTTATAATCTGACTTAAATAAATATAAATTAAAAATTATTTTCAATTTTAATTTTGGTTAATTAGAGGAAGTTTTATACTTTTATATCAGATCAGTAACGTAATTTTTTGTCTTTAACCAAGTTTACGCTATCTCTAAACTTACTATTTTTCAAATACACTTACTTATTTCTGCCCAGAATTACATCCTCAAACAGCCAGCTCCCTGAAAATAGACTATAAAGTACAACATCTGGAAATCTTATCAAAATATTTTTGGCAGCAGTATAACAGGAAGACAGTTAACAGCAAAAGGACAAAATCTGGAGTTTTGCAACAGAAAGCAGATGCTGGTATGAGCAAGATTTTGCTGTAACTGGGGTAGATTTATTTTATTTAGTTTCACGAATGCCACGTCCTGGCTACATCACAAGTAGTCCTGTAGTCATTTTGCTACCCCTCATGATGCATGCTTGCACAGGGAACCCAAAGAAGCTATGGGGATTAGAGCAGAATCACTCGTCTCCTAATGTCTACTCACTGACTAAACTACATGGTATTTGTTTTTGAAAACAATGAAAGGTTGATCTAACTTGTTCTACCCCACTGCAAATTTTCATTTGTCCTCTTTTAATCTCAGTATATTTATGTAGTACTCATTAATTTTTCTCCTGTTTATCAAAATTGTAAGATATCCCTTACACACCTATGAAACTCTATGTTATTCCAATCTACTACAGCTAGTGTTGTTTTACTGTGTTTATTTCCAGTTCCAAACTACCACCATCATAGAATATCCTCAGCTGGAAAGGACTCACAAGGATCATCAAAGTCCAGCTCCTGGCCCCGCACAAGACAGCCCCAAGAGCCACACCATGTGCATTGTCCAAACACTTCCTAAATTCTGGCAGGCTTGGTGCTGTGACCACTTCTCTGGGGAGCCTGTTCCAGTACCCAATCACGCTCAGGGTGAAAAACCTTTTCGTAATATCTAACCTAAATCTCGTCCTGACACAACTTCATGCCATTCTCTCGGGTCCTACTGCTGGTTATCAGAGAGCAGAAATCAGTGCCATGAAGATGATATCAAGCATGTTACAAACTAGCAGCAGAACAAATATGCCAGGAGCTGCCACATACCCCTTCCCAGTGAGGCCACGCATCAAGGACAGGCATTGCAGTTACTACCTTACAGGGTTTTTGCAACAGCAGGATAACCTCAGAAAGTGATTGGAGCCAAACATAACCATTTAGGGGCAAAAGGCTTATGTTTCCCTCGAGCAATGGTTTTCACACTGGACAGTGGTATATCTGTGCGTTTGCAGGAATGGAAGAACATCTTAAGGACAGAAAAAACCAAAATTCTTTATAGTGTCTCAAAGACAATCTCTCTGCCAAGGATCCAGTAAAATTTCACTAGGTGCAGTAGTTCTGAAGACACAATATTCAGGGAAGCATGCCAACTCCAGGAAGCAAAAGTAAAATACACTGATTTAAGTCTGCCTCCTTTAATCTCTCTTCCTCATTTGGAGTTCACTGGTTTATAAAACATACAGAGTTAAAGGCTGTTTCAGTCCAGAAGTCTAGCTACCCTGTGGCACAGAAGTTAAGTAAAGGTTCATTGTAAATATATTCAAGCAGTCTGAATTTTAACATTGTTCACTACTGATAATTGTAACATGAAAAAAGATGGTAAAACTGAACAAATCCAGGGTTCATGGCATATGGTTCTTTGCAAGCAGAATGATTCAAGACCTAAAATGTAATTGAGATACTTCAGAACTATAAAGATAATTCATGAATGGCTCTGTCAGCAGGACTTGTGCTCAGATGTCAATACGGCTCTGCACTTGTCAGAAACCCCTAGAGCTCACTCAGCAGCACAAAAGGACTTAATTTCAAAACTGGAAACCAGTTTAGAGAGAAACAATGGGCTGTTTTAACAACCACAAAAATAATTTATCTAAAAAATACAAAATTTATTTGAGGTACAATCTGATCTTTCATGAAAATACTAAAATTTCCTGCCAAAACAGGTAGGAAAATATTTTGCACAAAGAGGAAGATTCTGGCTGTCAGAAGTCCTGTTTTCTGTTCCTAAATTTGGTTAGGCAAAGCCACCCTGCAAACAGCTAAAAATAAGACAATACCTGAGCCTCCATGAGAAAAAGCAAGTACAGAAGAAATTATGAAGAAAAAGACTAGTAAATATTGTGTGAGAGGAACAGCCTAATAATGAGACCACAGATCAGAGGGTAAGCAGAAGCAGATTAAAAGGAGACCAACTACAACAGAAATATGAAAATAAAAGGTAGTTAAATTATACACCAATCACATGCTACCTTGCACATGGAGATGAAGGAGAAAAATTAGCAGGAAAAAAAAGAAAGAGAAAGAAAATGGGGGGGGAAAAAAGCCTTAAAACAATATAAAAATGAGATAAAACCAAAGGGTCAGTCAGTTATTGAAGAACAGAGAGCGATGATGAACAGTGGACGTGGAAAAGAAGGGCAAACATCAGAACATCAGCAAGGGAAGCAATGTCTTTTTCTCTATTTCACTTGTACATACTGTACTGCACATTTCACAGACTCTCCAGATAGCTGCAGCACCATGGATCAGCCATAGGATCCATTAACAAACACTATTCAAATATAAGTGTTTAAATACACTTTCACACCAAAAAAGGGGAGGAAAAAGACTACAGTGGCATCTAGGTTTATAAAGCATCAAGATAACATGAGGGAAATTGTGACAATTAATTTCACTGTTTTGACAGACATAACTTTTTTCTCCACACAAACATGTTTGTTATTTTGGATAACCCAGAACACAACACTTACCAACATCCCTTAACATATGGATATAGTCTCACAGAGCTACGTGTGGGCTCTTCAGAAAGAACCTATTGGACCTATTCTGAGTCACATGGTGTGGACTAAATGCACATATAGGAGTCTGTCATGGTATAACAGAAACTGCATAATCTAGTGTTGACTAAATCATAAATGTTTTGGTTTTTACTTGAAAGCACTGTACTTAAAATTCTGCTGGGATGATCACAGCATACACAATATCAAGGACCTCACTTTCCACACATCTTTTCAAACAATAAGTCTATCGCCAGATGGAAAAATTATTACACAGTTGTTTATACAATATCCTGTTGACTGTTAGTTTTAACTACATTTACAAAAGCAGCATATATATACTCCAGACAGAAAAAAAAATATTATTCTGAAAAGCCATCATTTTATTTCAAGAATGGAAAGGCAGATGCAACAACTTGTATATCTGAATATACTTCACGATAAAATAATCCCATGTTACTCACCTTGATCTCTTTCATGCCATGTCCGACTCCCCGCAGCTGGTGAATTTGGAGAAGGATAGAAGTCTCCTGTTGGGCTTGGCTCCATATTTTCATCTATGGAGATAGTTTTGGGTCTTTTGCTGTTGAAGGATTGTGAAATTTGGCAGTGAATATGATATTCAGCTAGTAGTGGTATATAAACTGTTCGGATTTCAACAAATATTTCAATAGAGAGTAATTCAGGCTTGCAAAGGAAAAAAAAGTGGATATTAGAGCCTACATTAACTTGCACTGGTGATGTTACTTAGTAATATGTAATGCAGGTATGTGCTTGCATTTTTCATCTGACTTAATATTTCAGAGATGGCATGAACGGGTAACATAAAAGTCTACCAGCATTCCACTGAACAACCAAGAAACCAGTTGCTGTAGCCTACCAAAGAGAGATTGTGTCATGAGGGTATTAAATATTACACAGAAACCAGAAAAGCAAAACAATTCACTGTAAAGTATTACTAATAAAGACAAGGTAGACCAGGAGCTTTTGTGAATGTGTAAATGAGGAAAAAAATGTATTTTATTGTATTCCATCAGGTCAAACTCCTAAGCTTTTCAAAGGGGTCTAGCCTGAAACAAACACTTTTCACTTCTGACTAGTTTAATCAAAAACAACAAAAGGTCCATATTTCAAGTTACACTATATAAAATGAGGCAGAACTTCAATACAGTGGAGGAAAGTCAAGATTCTTCATAGCAATGTATACTGAGCTGTTATAGTGACTGCCAAAGAAAACTAGGATGAAGGTTTTAATTGTGTGTCGTTGTTGTTATTACTACTACTACTACAACACTGTGATAATCAATTCATCTATTCTAAATAATCCATATATTCTAATTAATCCATCCATTTCTAAAATGTACATAGTTTACTGCTAAACTGAAAATATGATGAAATGAAATAGGGGAACATGAGCAAAGTAACTCAGAAGCACCAGGTGCTGGTGAAGGAATACCTCAGCCCCCTGACAGTCCTGTTAAATCCTGTCCCACTATGCAGACACTTCCTAACTCACTGGATTGCAGAAACGTGGGGCAATGACAACTTCTATAGTGTTTATGAGTTCATGATATATCAAACAATTTCATAAAAGCAAGGAGCCCAGAGGCCTGACAGACACTATGTTATCTGGAAGTGGGAAGGAGAGCACTGCAGGTCCCCTCCCTCTGTGGGCCCACCAGCCTCTCCTAAGGGAGGAAATGGAGTCTTTCTCAGAGATAGGAGAAGAGAGCATGTTGAACAAGGAAGAAGTGGGTTCCTCAGATTAAATTGCACCTGGAGCCTGTAACTATCTCACATGTTCCTCCTTGTTCCCATTCTGTTCGGAACTGCTCCCTGAGTGAGGCAGGAAACACACTTTCACGAGCTGGGCTGATGTTATGGATAAAGACACCTTTTCTTTACATACCCGGCTTAATGCCTTTTCCACAAGTAACAGTAGCTTTCCTAACATATATCTCAAGACAGAGATCCAAGAGGGAGCTCCCAAAGACAGCCTTTGTGCCTGCAACCACCCTGAGACCTGCTAGCATGTTCCCAACTGCTAAACCTTCCTCCAACTCAGCAGCATTTTTGGGATGTGTAGCTATTCTCTTGGTAGATGATTTAGTGAGCACTTCAAATCCTGACAAAAGTTATCACTATCTTCAATATCATAGGAAATGACAGGCAATAATTACAACACTTCAAATTACAAGATTTATAACTTACATATCTGTACATAGATTAGGGTACATACATAAGTAGCTAACCTTGCAAAATCAGAGGAAATTCATAAAATAGTTGGTTGTTGACAGTACTTGTGAATTGCTTGTCCTACACTATTAAACATTGTTCACATTAGTACTCATTTCAAGTTTTTACCTGCTTGGTGGAGAGGACAAGGACCTCTGTAGATTTACACCCGAATTCATATCATGGTAATATGGCTGGCTCGGAAGCTCTCCAATTGGGAAGTTCACTCCAGTTCCCTGGGTTATGGGTGCTGAAAAACACATCATAACACGTCAAAGACAATCTTCTATCTTTTCAGCCATCTTTTCATTTTTAATACTTGGAAAAATATCAAGGTGTTACTGCAGGTATCTAATTTTCTCCCTCTTGCAGAAACCAAGTACAGACAAGTTCTATCAATGATTATATATCTAAAAAAGTGAATTATCTTCCTCAGTACCTAGAAATTTCTTAACAGTTATGCAGACATAATACATTTGTTTTATAAGCGATAACATGGAATCACCAATATGAAAAAGATAACACAAACCTCAAACATTATAATGAATGATGCAGAGTTTACGAGGACAGCTAGCATTACTTATTAAAGAACTGAAAAAAAATGGAAATAATAAACACAGGAATACAAAAAATCCTTTTCCCTTAATGATAACTCTTTTTTGTTAATAATAGCCTTCGGTGTTGAGCACATGTTTTTCTGCTTTCTTTTTCTTTCACCCAGTGCCACAGGTTCTGCTTTACATATGTACACCTACATGACAAACACATACACTCAGCACTATCTTCACCTCCTGTGTACCATACAGACTCTGGCAACTCAAGAGTAAATTATATGTTACATATTGTGGTGTATTTACCTTTGTTCATTGTCTGTGCACTGTGCATTTTAACTACCTTTGGAACTTAAAAGAATAATTGCATGTTGTGTAACATATCTGTAGGTTTGTATTTTCCCTGACAGTTGCGGCTTGAGGTTAAACAAATGCATGGTAAGAAATCCCACAGAAACCACATGCTTTAAAGCTTATTATTAGACGTATATCATATATAACAGCTGCATAAGGCACGATTTCATAGCATAATTACAATACTGTTTCTTTTTCAGTCTCAATAGCCTGCCACTTTAAAACGTATTTAACCACCTGAACATAAGAAAGCTGTAATTCACACATCTTCAGCCTCCTAAAAAACCAAAACTGTATCTTCAGCAAGCACAAAAAAAGGAGTATGCCTTAACACTGCAGGATGGCAACGCTCATTGTTTTGCCAAGGTACTTCAGATAATTTTAATTGTTGAATACTAATTTCTGACCACAGCAAATGAAATAACACATGCATTTGAAGCCTCGGTAAGTTAAAGAAATTCCTCAAACATCCTGACCTGGCATGAATTAACAACTGTGCAAAATCTGGACAAACAGTTTTGGAAACTTGTGCCTCATTGGTTTTTCCTCACCTCACCAGAAAAGAGATTATTCTGGACCATTCAGATTTTATAATGCTGATATCACCAATGCTAACTATAACTTTCAACTATACTACTTCTCTTCCTACTGAAGTCTTGGGAGAAATACTTTAATAATAAAGGGAGAAAAGAAACAGTCAGAAAGCAATGTAAAATGAAAATGTGCCATACTATGGTTTTATGCCATACTATTATAGCAAATTCTTAAATGTCAACAAAGCAGATCTAATTAATATTCTTTTTGAATTTTTTTTTCTGCAGTAGAAAATCCACCTGCCCTTTTATATTTGTATTTTTTGGGGGAGGTGGTTGTACATTCATGTGTTATATTTCTGATGCCAAAACAAGACAATATAATTAGAAATTCAATTACAGCCAGTGCTATGACTAAAAGAAACACTAGCATTTAATACATTAAGTTAATTATCTTTTATATTCATGCTGCAATTTTTCTTTTAAGAGCTACAAATTAAAAAACAAACTAAAAGAATAATCAGACATTTTAGCAAAATTCAAGGATGTGTAGGGCAACTTTAAAAAGCTGAAAGTCTAACAAATAAATTTTTGCTACATAACGTAATTTTATTGATATATCAGACCATTAAGGTGTGCAGAGAGAGATATAAAAAATTGATTCAATCTTCAAATATCAAAGAGACAGAAGAAGACCTTATTTGTTTTATTACGAACAGTAATACTGTGGACAAATATATCAAAATTGTGCATGGTTATAGCCATTTTCTATGCAACTTACATCTTGAGGAGAAAAAACTTCAAGGAAAAAACCTTCACTTGATTATAGCAGGCTTTGGAAATGATTAAATGCAAATGATAACTTACTTCTTGACACCCTGACAAGTTCTGACACGTTGAATACACCAGATTTCACAAAACTGTCTTCAAGGTACACTGAAAAAGATCACAGTACCATAATCAGTATAACCAAAAGATTAATAAATAACTATAGATAGGTTCATACACCAGCTAACAATGGTATCAGCAGAGTCCCAGAACTACAATACACAGATCGAAGTACACTGAAAGCTGCTCACAGAATCTAATAAGAGCTGAAATTCAGGCAAAGGTAATTTTTAAAATGTATAAAGCAATTTTTAAAATGCATACAAAAATTCACAAGCAATGCACTGAGTCCCTAGCTAACCATCCAAAAAATGTCTGAAAATTAGTTTCTTTTATTATTATCTTCAAATTTTAAGTTAGCATTGAACTAAGACCTGTATCACCTGGACTAAGCAATTTCACCACAGAGCAGTCCTGTTGTTGTATATGTTTCTGCTACACAGATTTTTGCTTAAGTCTTACCCTCCTGACGGTGACTTTATACTACATCTTCCATTATCAAATCACCATCTCTGAGGCAGATGAAGTGTTTACTATAATTTCCAGTAAAAACAGGAACTGGACATAACAGCTTAGCTATTCAGTAGCTTTTTACATACATGCTGAATTATATAACTAGAAATCTATGTTTAAGAAAATATATATTATTGGTTTGCCTTATGATTACTTATTCTAAGATAAATGCATATGATACACTTTCCCTTCTGTGAAATTCAGGCTCAATTTGAAGTACTGTAGTGAAACAGCAGATGATAATCAAGACTTATCTCAGTACTGTAACTAGATAACCTTATTAAAAGAGAGCTAAGAAACAGTTTTCTGTGGAAGCCTCATATCAATAATCGCTGCAAAAGCCGTATTACTGAATTTGAGATTACATGGCATCATAGCCTTTACAGGTAGTAATAAACCATTTACCAATAAAAATATTTAGATCTATACTTAGTGCACGTTGCTGCTCCAACAGTGTTTTTATTTGCTTTCATATGAGATAGTGCACTAAGAATTTCTTACTGTGGATTCTCTAGTGTCTTTTCTGAATTAAAACAGCTTTCTTTCTTTTGGAAATAAACTGCCAATTTTCTGTTCCAAATGTCTGAATAAGTAAAAACATTCTGAATAAACAAACAAATGAAAATTGCACCTACTGGAATATTTACTGGTTTGGAAAAGAATGGTTCAGTACTATTTTCTTTGGGTTTCTTTTGGCAATTACTGCTTTCATCTTCAAGTAATTTAGCAACACTGTCACTGTAATAATAAAAGTGACTGTAAAAGCAGTACACTTCACTTGAGAGGTCCATCCTTGGTATACCTGGATAAATCTCTACTTAATTTTCATGGTCAAACAAAAAGGGCAGAGGCCAAAAGAGTGTTTTTCACCGCTTACAGTCTGTGAAGTCCCACAGAACTGTCTCCTCCATCACCTCTGGTATATTTACCAGTGCAGCTATAAACAGTGCACCTGATAGCATAAGCTGAAAGAATCTGAATGAATTTGACTGAGCACATTTCCTGACATCTCTGTTACACTGTCAGACCCATAACAGAGTGTCAGTCTTTCCCAGTTGAAAACCATCCCTGGATCAAGTGCTATGGGTGTACAGAGCATTGTAGGCCTGTGGGATCATCCTGAACAGTGTTCTGCCAATGCTGTCATCTTCTCATCTTCCAGTCAATGTCATTGCGCACACTACACTTGCATGTCTTTATTTCCACTAGTAGTTCTGCAGGTTTCCCTCTCCTTCTAATTCATTTCCTTCCACATTTCTCTCTCTTTCATTTTGAACAGCTTCTCTCCATTTCCACTACATTTTCCTCTCTCATTACCCTTCCCCTGGATGTTGCAGGCCTCTGTAACCTTATATATCTCCAGTAAGAGTTTTCTCTTTCACCTTCTGCATTCTCTTGTACTCCTCCATGTTTTTTTGTGAATAAAAAGATGGTATGGCTTCCCAAATATTTACTTCTTTATTTGACAGAACTTGGCATACCCATGTCATAAAAAAAATACAAAGACTAAATTTTTATTTCTCCTTTCCTTCTCAGTTTCTGGTTTTTAACCTAAGAATGGGCAAGCTGGATGAATACTAGTAATTCCTTGAACAATGGCAATCTTTCCTTTCTCTGCTTATTTGCTCTAGCAGGATATATCTGAAGTACCACATGGAAGGGAGATTTCCAAAGAAGAATTTGGTTTCTTGATTTTAGTTGCCCCATAAGTAAAGTGTGGCTTAAAGCCAGCGTACAACCATGCAGCCAGCTCTGAAGCTGGTAATGAGACATAGTTGAACTTCTCTGCTGTTTTTTCAAACACCACTACTTTGGAGCACAATGCCTCTCATTCAAGTCAGACTAACTTGAGAGGAGCTTTTCCCAAGTGTAGATTAATCAAACTATATTATAGTGAGAACAAGGCCCAAGGCTCCTATTAAAAGAAGAAAAAGCCTATTTCAGATTTTATACACAGATGTGTACATGTGTATGCACATACACACTCAGACACACATGTTTAATCTTCAGTCTTCTCTCCTGAATTCTTAGTTTTCTCTCACTGATAGAAATGAGAATATCCATATAACATGAAGAGCAATACAGCATTTCTCTCCTTGTGATAACAAAATGGGAGCAGGGAAAAAATGTTGACACCGTGATACCACTATGTATCATTCCCTCACAAAAGGATGCATTGTTAACTGATGGATCATGTCTTTCACCCAGGTTTCATTCTGCCTTGGATGGGCCAAAAATAACGACACCCACAGACACAAGCAAATCCTTTGCCTGGCATAAGGAAAGAGAGGGATCAATCTCCATCAACTTAAAAAACAAATAGACTTTTTTCTCAATGTTATGTGACAAAATATTATTTAAAAAATTGATGCAACAATAAACAGTCTATCTCACAGGCACTGAGAAACTTCATCCTGAGCCTTATATTCCCACAGGGAAGGTGGACTCCAGTGGTGCCTCTAGGTGCAGAACAATAAACACAGTATGTTCAATTTCCAGTAAACATCAAGTTGCACCTAGTTATGAAGATAATCTATGGTGGATATGTTACAGAACTATTCTTGGTTCTCAGCTGTGCAATAGGAAAATGTTCTTGCTATTAAATAGCTGCTATTTGTTGCAAGAAAATGCACTCTCTATAACATAAAGGTTAAACAGCAAGACAGTATGCAGAAGGCCAACAGTACAGAACATTTTCCTTGCCTTTTACCTTGTGAAACTGACCACCGTGCTGAATTAGAGTTAACATTCATATTCTCATTACTACACTGCAAGCAAGACAAAAATACGTGGTGATACTTCATATGGTATAGGTCTTACCATTTTTTTGATTAAGCATTCCCTAATGCACTGTTTGCATGAACATGTTAAAAAGCCTTAAATTAGCATTCTTGTGTGTTTATGATCTGTTCAGTAGAGACATTAACACACTTGATAATAGTCCATTGTTGTATTCCTCATAGAGGATTTACTGTATCTTTTGATGATCATGATAACACTTTGCTGTCTCTATCATTCAAACCTAATGAAAGCATTGAGTATTGTCATTTACTAAAATTCATCTTGCCTGAGAGATGGCACTGCCTGAAATTCATGCATGCATTTTACTAATTGACATTATTTTTAAAAATCTGACTTTTACAAAAAGAACATTTCTGACAAAACCACCATAGTGCAAGTATGCATAAAGACTCAGTAACTTCCAAAACCCATATATAACAGTAGACTGTTTTCTGTATTTCCTTCTAGCTTTTGTATTGGGTGAGTATAAAATCTCTTTTCTCTGCTTACCTTTTTTACAGAAAACTCATTTCTAAAAAAATATATTTTCCAAACAATTCCACAATGGCCAGGCCAGTGCCATCAAGTATGAAAGGTAAAGAAGTTAAGCCAAGAAGCAGTTCTGATGAAGCTCCCATACACAATGGTAATGGGAGAAACCTTTAGTAATGCCTCCAACTGCTGTAGAAGTCATTCTGTCCTAGTCCTTCTACTCTATTCCTGTACTATGCCTTATATACTATGCCTTCAGGAGATGAGTTACGAGTATAGCTTTTAACCATTTTAAACATGCAGAGACTTAAAATTGAGGGGGGAAAAATAAAATTGTATAAGCCTACTGAAAGATAAATTCAGTTTGCACAAACAATTACTCTAACGGGTTTGTTCTCACATTACTTAAAAGCTTACTAGTGACGTTTAGCTTTACAAATCTTTAACCAGTCTTTTTATGTCTTCTAATTCAATTGTACTTTTATGAAGAGAATGCCTGTTTACGTTCTGTTGCATATTGACTAGGGCCAAACCATAAAACTATTTCCTGGTATCATTTTACATCTAGTTTTTTCACTGATACTGCCTTGGTTTTGAGTAACCTATAAAACAGGGGTGCGGATCCAAACAGTGCTGGAACAAATTTGTATTAGTGTACTTTTATTTATGGATCCTTAAAAAGAGCAATTACACAGTAGTAGATACTGTAGAGTAATACTACTATAATACTATAATTCTACTGTATAGTAGAATGATGTTGCATCTGTCTTACTGCTAGTATAATTCTGCTGTGCAGTAGAATTATATTAGCAGTAAGATAGGTACAACATCAGGAGCTACTATGAGAAGAAAGGCTGGAAGCTTCAGCCTGGTGTATTGCAGAGAGCTGTATGTAAACTTCAAGTTATGCAATGTAATGTTCTGGATGCTGTTACAATTTTGTACAGCTATTTACAGTCCAAACTTATAGTGAAAAATTAGTCTCACACTGTTCTTTGTAAGTCAAAATATAGTCAGCAGACATGTAGTTTGCTTTCTTACTGCATGCTTTCTGAAACCAGTATCCGAAAAAAGGTACAGGAAACAGGTGCCACCAAACCAGAGTACTTAAAGGCAGTTATGGGTGGCTAGTATTAGCCAAGGAGTGACAAAGAAGATTATGTGATTATGTCATTTGAAACACTTGAACTAAGGTCTGTCCAGAGAATAAGACTATATTGATTATCGTGCAACCATCTCCAGCCATGTGACATACCCACAGCTTATTTTGGTTTGTTTTTCCTGAAAGTTGCAATATTGTTTTAACTGGGACAGGAAACAAACATGCTGAAAAAAGATGCCCTGACTCCATTGAACCTTTTAGCATGATGAGAAATGAAAAACCTAAATATGCCATTTTCAGAAACAAATGAGATTTTCAATACCCTCAAGATTATAGCCAGAACTACAATATCCTTCATTGTTGCAGTAATTTGAAGAAGTAAACACCAGTTTTAATGGACTCTGGAATCCATGTACTAGAATCCAAGAAGTGAGTTGCCCTGAAATCTAGCAAGAAACAGAAAGGGTAACTAACACAAATGCAGACTTGCCTTCCACTCCAGAAGGTCTCAGGTTATACAGAAACTACAGTCAAAATTTAAGAAGAGGTTGGGGGGACTGCTTCCTAACAGCTATGGTATTACCAGGTACCAAAAAGGAATTTTCTGATGCCAAAGCAGGTTTCAGGAATTCTAACTGGCAACATAAGATTTTTCAGTAAATTCTTGCTCTGCGCACACTTTGAAGTAAAATCCATTGCAGCCAACATTGAACACCAGTGCATCTTAAGTGAACACAGCATAAGAATTACCACAGCATCACTTATTCATACAGTAAGTTCATAAAGAACAGTCAATGCAAACAAGAATTCAAAAGTAATCCTAAGTAATCATCCTCATCAAATTTTAAACCATTGTGCAAGGTCAAAAACTCTCCCTTTTGGAAAAAAGGGCTGTACAACCTGTGCAGGTTTATGATTGCCAAAATAGCACAGCTGGGCTCTGCCCCCAGAATGTTCGACCTGGCTCAGTATTGGGAAGCTGATGAGGAAGAGTACCACCCCTCAATCACTGGCATTATTAATTCATAAGAGAAAGGGAGAACTTCACAGAAAATCAAGCCCTGACCAAATCCAACCCTGTTGTATATGAAGATCACTATCTGAGATGGCACGGCTGAAGGCATATGGGAAACAGCAAGCGTTTCAGAATCTCCACTCCCATGCTGAAAAACAGTGTTGAATATGTGTTTATTTAAATACAATTCTATCTGAATTCCCAAACTGCTACTATGGCATCATTGCTTAAGAAAAGCTGCTTACAATGATGAGGCCATATCTCTTCTATTCCTATTAATTACAGGGCTAAGTCCCCATCCACAAGAGGGTAACTTGCAATACAGTAAAATAATGAAACCATCTGCGGTCTGAGTCATTCAAAACCTACGACATTTGCTTATTGCATTTCCAAGAGTGCAAAGGTTGAGACTACACTACTCTACAGAGGCTATTTCTGAAACTGTGCATTCTAAAACTTAAAACTGAAATATTTCTACCTGAAACAGTCATATGTAGATAAATTTATTGCAAAATTCTTAAGGCATGCTCCAAAAAGAATGTTCTCCCTATGGCTGCTAGCCCATATGAAACAGCAAAAAAACCCTTTGGGACTCTACAGCTGCAAGACAGATTTGCATATTGAGAGATACGTGAGGCTTATGGCAAGCTTTTTGGCAACACTCTCTTTAACTAAAAAATAAAACTAAGCTAATCTTCAGAGATGGTTATTTCACTCAGGTCTGCTTTGGAAGTCGTTCCAAGAACAAAATTTCTGGTGAAAATAGAAGGGTAAAACCAATTTCAGAGCAGTGAGGCTGGGGCTGGGAATTCGCCTACCTGTGTTTCACTTAGATTAAGGATTTTATCTCTAGGTAAATTCCCTGACAATGTATCATGGGCTACTGTGGAGGAAAGAAGGGAAGCAGTGAGAGGGAATGAAAGGCAAAGAGCCAAAGAGACAGCTTCTCAATCTCTTTGTCTAAAAGTGTGTCATCCCATATAAATAATTTAATATTCATCAGCACACAGGCTCAAACCTAAGTCCTCTGCATTTCTCATTCAGCCCTGACTGATCTTATAGAGTCTGCAAAATTCATATGCAAATATTCCTTAAACCACCTGAAGTGGAATAAGTTCTATCAGGAGAAAAAACCCAACCAACCAATCAAAAAAATTAGCATAGGAAACATATAACCTAATAACTTAATAACCTCTGAACTCAACTCTTGGATGAAAGGAAAAATCTAAACACGCTTTTCTTCCCTCATCAGCAAGGCTCATAGCTGCCTGTGTCAGGATGGCTACATTTCCTTTGCACTTTTTTTTGTATTCCCCAATGTTGGGCAAGAATAGCTCCAAAATCTTGAAGGCACCTGTACAAAAGCCGTCTGGTTGCAAGCTTTTTGGCAACACCTTCTTTAATTGAGTCTCTTTATTTTCCTATCAAGATAGCATTTTACTCTATTAGTATTGTTATTTCTTACTCTTATTTTAGTAGCTTAAAAATGCTGTTCAAAGATTTGAGCAACAAGGTAACAACTGGATACAGGCATGTTAACACTGATGTATAATAAATAAATCAAGTCTACCAAGCAGCAATCTCAAACCAATGGCAAACAATAAGAATCTTATTAATGTCAAACAGTTGTGGCCAGCAGGCAGTAAGGAAAAGAATAATAAAGTAAAACAAAACTCGGAAAATCCTCAGCTAGAAGAACTAGTCAGTAAGAACTGTATGTCTGGAGACCGAATTGTTATGGAAGGTGTCAATATCATTAGCTTACTTGTAGTTCTAGATATTTTTCTATTTTTACTCATTGCCATAATTTTCTTATGCCAAACAGGTGAACTTACTGAAAGATCACATATTCTGTCTTCAGGACATATCCTGCCACACCACTGCAGGTATTTCAAGACACGTATGAGAAGGCTCTTGTTTTAGATTCTTCTTAAGCTACACACAAAACCTATGAGACTTGTAGGAGCAAATAATAATGCAGCATTACACGGAAACTGCCACTCTAAGTTCCCGTAATCAAACAGCGGGCTTCAGCAGCGGGTCTGAGCAGATGCCCAGTAGAATGTTAAGAAACAAGGCAGGCCTAAAGTACTTGGGTTGCTTCTGGGGTTTTGTTGTTGTTTACTTTTATTGATAGTTTGCAAAGCTATAAGTATTTTCGGTTTTAAAATTTATTAATACAGGTGTCCCTCCATCTGTTCAGTTACCGTCAGTGGATCCATGGACATGTTTATTCTCTCTTTTAGATCATGTAAACTTTTAATAGTTAGAACTGTGATAGCATAATACAAACTTTTAGGTTCAGGAACTTAATGGACAATGCAACGATAGTGTTCAGATTCTTCTCCTTTCTCAGTTCAAATCAGCTCATTTATCTATCTGGAATTTACTTAATAATCCCTGCAGAGAGACAATCTTTACAACACACCTCTTAGAAAAACAAGATTCATTCTTCAAAAATACATCAGATAAAAGTTATTAAAAAATAAAACTAAGGGGAGTATACCCCTGGATTTAGCTACAAAAGCTACATGCCACTTTCATCACAAGCTACACCATCTTAACACTGTATTGGGCTATCAATTAAGTGTCCTTAATGTTCTTTTGTTTGGCAAGTGACATTACCCTCTCTCCGTGGTTAAGACAGCAAATTACCAGACACCCTAAAGAACACAACAGTCTAGCCAAACCTAGAAAAAAACCACTTTTAACACCAGCAGCTTTGCCAACTACCATTCAGTTTCCAACATCCTCTTCTGTGGCAATATCTTTTTGAAGGTGGTGGCATCTGAAAGCTAACAGCACATATCCCTTGCCAGCACCCTGGTTCCATGCCACACAGGCACTACAACAAAACATGATGGAAAAACAAACCCTCCCGGCACTACCAGTCCACATGCTCCTGGCCTGGGACCGAAAATAAACTTCAGAGTGGATATCCTCTGGGATTCTGACAGGAGTGATTGTCTGGCTCTAATAATAAGAATCACATGAAGTTTAGTAAGAAAGAACAGGACAGTAGCCCTTTTCCTAGACCAGTTGAAGGGAGTGCAATTCCCCCTCATTCTCCTGCACAGCCTAGAAGTCCTATGTTCTGCTGTCCCACAAATCTCAACACTAAACACCTCAACTAAACTTTGCCAATTTAACTCCAAGACGGTATCACACAGGCAAGATGAACAAGGCTAGAAGGTCCTGTATGCTCTGGGAGATGACATTCAGTTATGCCTCTGTCTCTGCTTAAATGAAGGGTTTCAAGGGTAGCAAGGCACAGCTTTCATTTTCTGTCCCACTTTGGCAGCAGATAAAGGAATAATACTGGTAGCAGTGAGTCCAAATCATGACAAAGTGTTATGCTCTTATTTTTAAGCAGGAAGTTTCATGATGCAATTAGCAACATATTTCTCTGCTTTCTATGTCCCTCTGTCTTCTGAGACACTAAAGTTTGTCAGACATTAGGTATTGACCCACAAGTCTGCTGAGAAAGCCTCTACAGCTTGTCTGCTGCCCTCCCCAGGCCTCTGTTGCTGGTAGCAAGGTTACTCTTCATCAGACTTAAGACTGAGGAGTGGAGAGACTGGACTCACTACAGGACGTGATCTTCACTACTAAAATACATGGTTCTACGTTCCCTGTCCAAATGTTAAATGGTACTTTAAAAACAGAATTTTAAAATATATTAAAGGTTTCCAAACCCTGACTTCAGCTTCCCAAATGCAGCAGCTACAAAGGATCCTTCAAAATGACAAGGGGTAGGGTAATGCATTTGGCTTTTCTTGCACTCACAAACAGAGATACTCTAAAACAAAATTAAATGCACTACAGCTAAATGCTCCAAGTTTCAAAAACCTGTAATTATCCATGAGGAAATTTTTCAGACTTGTTTTAGGTGTAAATTTGCTGCATTGGGTTTTTAAACCACTATTCTACATAATTTATGGCATGTATTTAACAGAAAAATAAAAGTCTACTCTTAACATCGCACACAGTTTGGAAAGAAACAGTATCCAACTCTCCAAGCAAAAGTGAAATCAAGCCTACATCATTTCTTGAAGAAAAAAAAAAAACAACACATTTGAAAAAGAGCTTGTAATTGTTTTATTTGACTTGTTTTGCCCTCTTTAAAATATATCTACAATCTTCAAGTGTATGTATCTGGGGTTTATATTACAGGAACATGGCTTTTTGTATAATGATCTATGATAGTTCTCTCACTTTTGGGTATTCACATGCAACATGCATGATATATTTCACAAGTAGAGTATACTTTGATTGTATGCATAGTATAAAACTGTATAGCCACAAGGAAGGTTGCTTTCCATAATGTTTGAATAAAATCAGAAAATATCCCTGCATATGCAACAGCCCAGCATCACACAATTACTTCCTGGTCAGACTATAGTTCATTTGGCATTTAGAAAAACAGCAAACTCAGTTAGTTGCAGCTTATTTCACATACACACATCTTTTGAGAGCTAAAATGAGATGATGTAGCATGATGGTGGTGGCAGGAGTCACTCCTTTCTCATTAAGAAGTGATAGTGCATCTGTCATGTGTCTTATCCTCATAAAATTCATAACATAGCAAAGATTTACAAGATTTACTAGCACAACCCAATTGATGAGAAGGATAATTTCATGAAAATACAATTAAACTTTTGTCTAAACAGACTGGAATGACGAAGTCTGAGTTTGATTTTCTCTTTAATTCTTATGTTAGAATAATTGAAAGGACCATTTACTAAGACATCTCTCTCAAAGAAATTCCAGCTGTCACTACTGTGACCCATTAACATGTTCAAAAACTGCTCTGAGCTGATACAAAAAATATTTTTAAATTAACATATTTGAATTCTATAAAGCACATGTAAAAAGTAAAAAACCTTATAGCTCATATCACAGACTTTAGAAGTAGGTAAATTGCATTTTATTGAGATATAAGAAAAACTGTATCATTTAAAGACTTTTATAAAATTAAAGTTATTTGGGATCTTGTCTCCTTACTCCTCTACCCATCCCCGCTTGGAAAATTCTAAAAATCATGAAATAAAGAAAAATTCCTTAGATTAAATGAATGTTGATGAAACTGCAATTGAGGCACTGCCAGTTTAAAAGAACTAAAATAATTACAGCTTGTCTTGATGATAAATACTTACCAGTGCAAAATAGGTTGCTGACCGATTATGCTCTCTTTAGCTATTAACAATAGTATCTTTGTTCTCAAACAATCTTAGATGCACATGTTCTGGAACTTATATTTACCTGGTGGATTCTTGGCAGGATCATTGTGGCTTGGACTTCCTGGTTGTCCAGAATCTATAAAGAAATTAAAGAAATGTTTTAGTAATTTGTTTTGCAAGTATCTCAAAATCTTTTAATGCTCTCCTTCATTAGTCAACTAATACTTTACTTTATTCTGTAAAGGTCATTTCCCTGACTTTCTATGTGAAGCATTATTGAACAAACACACTATACATAACCTGTTTTATGCGAAACAGAAACATTGTGAAAGATGCAATGATCCTAATAAGAGGAACTCATAGATCACTGAATAAGGACAAGAGAGTCATTGAGGTAAATACTCAAATTGTAAACACCTTTACAAGAGTACCTTTTCATTCCCTTTCCCTCCATCCCCTAAATATAATATTGCATAATCAGCAAAGGAGAGGTAGCTTATTCTCGGGCAATGACCAGAAAGATGCAATGGATCACGCAACTAGTGGCACTTGCAGTGATAAGTCCTGTTTCTTTAGCCTTTCCTTAAAGCACCAAGGCCTATGCTGTTTCCACAGACTTATGACTGCACCGAGGATATGACAGTATGTTTAAATACAATATAGGCTTTGTGTTCCTAGCCTGTGAGAACTGCTGTTGTGAAATTAAATTATGTAACATAAAAACTAATAAGACTCAAACCCTGTAGACCCCAAAGACTGGTTTTTTCATAATGTACACACCGAATTAATCAAGAGGAGGATGCAATTTCATGTTAATACACTAAATGATAAGTGATATCCTTATTCATGAAATCAATTGCTTTCAAAACCATCTACGTCTCACTGTATTCAATAACAAGAATTGCTCCACTGCAAGAAATTCTTAACAAAGACATGACAAACAAAATATGCAAAGCAGTAAGAAACCAAATGAAGCATCGCCATTTTTTCCATATATAGGTATTTAGTTTTACAAATTGAATAAAAAAATATTCTTTTTTTTAAATGTGGCAGAGCTATTAGTAGCATATGAGCACAGGACTATCAAAAGATTACATCAAAGCACCACAGAAATTGCTCCCACCAAATGGACTCCAGACAGAAGTAGAGTTGTTTAACGCACTACTGTATACGATGCCCAAATTAAAGAATAAAAAAGATAGAAAAGAAGAAAAGTACATATTAACAAATACTTGTCCTTCAATTCCTATCGCTTCTTCTTAAAGCCAGTGTAGCCCTTAACTAGAATGAGAGATTCCCTCTGCCTGCTATAAGAGGTTCCTTGAAATCTGTGCCACCTGTTATGTAGCTTAATAAATATGGCTTGACTCATATGTGTCTCTTGTACACAATAAAATATACACTGAATAGCAAATTTCACATGAAATTTCATCTGTCTTCTTCAATCTCGGGCAGGAAGCATGAAGGGCAAGTCTGTGGGTCAGATTCCGCACTTGGTTTGCGCACTTGGGGTACTCTTAGGAGTGCAATTGTACAGCACAGTACGTAGCCATCCAGTATGTCTGTTTCTTCTCATGATAAGATAGAGCACAACCCTTTAAAATACCTAGTCAATCTGTAAACTTAATCAGCTACAAGAAATGGTAAAAATACGTTTCTTTGTATATGGACTTTTCTATCCTTCTTGCTGTGTTGCAATGGGAAGGTTCACCCTGCAGGGGGTGAACTGTAATCTTCTTCTAATAGGCATTCTCTGCTTCTGCAAACCATACACACTTAAATTCAGATTATCAGAGAGAATTATTTTGCACAGCAATGTTCTGAGTGTAAAACTACTATACATGTGTAGCTACAAGAAGTGTCAGTTTGGTAGTGGATGCACCCAATAAAGCTTGAACAGCATAGCTTTGGAATCACAGAGATTCCAAATCCCAGAGAACTGAATGAGGGCTACTAGAAAATAACGTTTGAAGTTTTCTCCTGTTAAAATTCACTATAAAGAAGGACAAAGGAAAGTGATATTTTTAGCTCTTATACAGCAATTTGCCTTTACTCCTACTTTCTGGATCCAGGATTTAAAGACTGATGATAGTTTAAACAATTTGTTTTCATATTATAATAAGAAACTTAGCAAAGAATTTTTCAGTTATAGGGATAAACAGTTGGCTGTTTATTATAATTTTACAGTCAGACTTAGCTTTGGTTTATGTTAACTACTCATTGATCATGATTTTTACAGATTGATTCTCAGAATGTGTTTTGAGCAGTAGATGTTACTAATAATTCACCAGTGCGGTCTCAATGATTTTGCGAAAGAAAATTACTGCAGATGAATATGAGAAGCAAATTCTCCAATCCTTCACTTAGCGCAGTTGAGAAAGCAAAGAATTTTATTCAGCATGAGAGCACCAACCTATGTAACTCTGCACTTAAACACAGAGAAGCCTCTGATCCTCAAGATGAAAGACACAGCCCTGAGATGGCCTGTGATGATCCAATTCTCTTACCAGTGTAAGTAATTATAAAGCACTCTTCTGTTTTGATTGGATGCAAATAGCTTTGCAAAGCACATGAGAACCGTGATCATTATAGGATTAAATTATATGAATAACTTAATTTATAAGCAGAACACTGAATGAACAGAGAGACATTGGAGCAATGTTCTTCTAAAAGTGGGACTAAGAGGCATTTTTGGAAAGCCAAAGAAACTAAGGAAGAAAAAAATATATTAAGAAACTTTAAATCTTTCTTTGTCCTCATCTGTACAATATCATTAATGAACAACATGAACCCTTTCTTCCAGAGTGATGGAGAAAGGCATAAGCCAGACTTATTTTCTGTCTAGCTCACTTTGCATTCAACTGGCCCAGCAAATATCTCCATGAAAATTAAACAACAACCACAACAACAACAAAAAACACATCCCAAAAAACCCACAGAAACCCAAACCACTTCCTAAGCTAGAAGCTGTAAGAAAAGATGCACAACAAGAAGTAAAACCCCACAATGTTTATGTAATGAAACTGAACTTTTCAACATTTTCATTTAAGTAGCTCCTGGCTGTAAGTTTCCTTAGTTTTGTTGTTGTTGTTCTTACTACAGAGCAAAAGCTCAGCCACATACCATTTCCACAAAATGCACCTCACAACTACAATAAGCATATCTTCTGCTCTGTTCTTCTTGGTGCTCACTGATCCAACAACCAGAGACTGATGCCTTGATAAGTTGTTGCCCCATGGATGAACAGTTTTTATGAAATAGGTTCAAGCCAGAATTTACTCTTACCTGGTCATGTAGCCCTGTACACTTTAAGTACAATTTATTATGAATTAGCAGGGCGATCACCAAGAAATTCAAACTCTATCTCAAATTACTCTTGCTTCTAGGACACTGTACAAAAGGATGAGTAAAGAAGCTGATACATTTTATGCTTGTTTTCCCATGTTTTCTTTTCCAGGCATCAATCCCAATGAGCATCTGTGAGTGCAGACAACTCTCAATGCAGCCAGAGTCAAGCAAAAATGATTGCTGAGGCCTGGTAGAAGTGAGAAACTAAGCATCCATTTCCCCTGTAGTGCACTAGGAAAGGTGCTGCCATGAGACATCAGTCCTGGCTTTATAAGGCAGAGTGGAAAAAAAAAGCCAATTATTTGCCATCTGGGGAGGGACAAGACCTTCTCTCCATTTACACTACCTTTCCTTTGAAGGAAGGACACCCACTCCAGCAAAGCCAAGAAAGTCACATTGCTGTTCACCAGATTTCTGAGTGATTTTCAGTATTCCTCACCCCAGTAGTCTAATCTTCCACTTTTCAGCTGATAAAAGATACTCTCCTTAAAAACTAAGCTATGCTATGCCTTCCTTATGCTCCATATTGTACATGAGGTTTTGCTTTTAAGGCTCTCTGTAATAGCATAACATTGAATGCCTTGAAAGCAAATAGTGTCAGAATCTGTAAAAAGAAAAAATAGTTTTTGAGCCACGTTTCAGAGAAATAAAAGTAAACTGTCCCCAGGTATCACACTAATCAAATAAACTTCCTCAGTGGTTTCAGTGAACATATTTCTCTGTTCTATTTGCCACAGGCTATGAGATAGCCTTTGTACTCAGTTCATCTCAGTTGACAGATAATAATTTAATCATTCACCAACAGGTAAATACATTCTTGCTCTTTTATAGTCCATGATTTTGGTATGGGGGATAAAGGACCATAGGGATGTGGCACCATGTAACTACCATTTTGATGCTGTTTAAACCTTCACATACCTAAACAGCTGACAGAGTCACAATCATGAACAAGAATCACAACTACCTTCCAGACTGTCATCCTTAAGGATTATTTTGCCATCTGATATAAAAAGCTTAAGATAAATGGTTGTACACCAGAAAATCAAAGGATCACAGGCTACCACAGTGTGCTAGGGACGTGGGTAGTCCCGGCCCCTGCCCTGAGAAGGCTCAACCACAGGATTAAACTCAGGTGTTCAAGGCTTTACAAAGTCAAGGTATGAAAGCCCTCAGGGGTGGAGACAGCCCAGTCTCCTTGGGGAAAAGACTTTCCTAATCAACTTTCAATATTTCAAAGACTTTCAGTAGTTTGTCATGGTAGGAAAGCATTCATGGCAGAAAAATAGTACAATATTTCCCTCTCCTCCAAAGTAAGTAACATGAATAACAAAAATCCTCAAACCAAATAAATAAATAATTTCATCTATGCACTTTAAATCATTACCTTTTATTATTATTATTATTGTCCTAATTTTACTATGCACTTGCCTTCTACTACCTACTTTTTTTATCTTGACAAAGCAACTGATTGGATTGACAAAATTCCCAACAACTTTTATCAATTTCGTTTTGCAAAAGCTGTGTCTTTCATTGTACAGTATTACTCCATCTGACAACCCTGAATTACTGTACAATTTTATGACCATGATTTACACCAACTCTAGTGATATAATAGTTAATTTATGGTGTAAATAAGCTCCAAGTGTTTTATTGCATTACATATCCACTGAAATGCTCAGTGAAATGCTATAAACATGGAAATGGAATGGGTCCCAGTGTCAGACTTGTTTTCATAAATATGTTAATTAGAGGGGGATTTAGTTTTCACATTATCATAGACCACTACCTTTCATTGAAATACTTCCCCTGAAAATGTTGGCTATTTGATAAAATTCTCACCCTCACCAGTTTCCTTGATATAGGACAGGTCTTATGAGGATAGGCTGTAGAAGCTGGGGTTATTTAGCCTGGAGAAAAGGAGTCTGAGGGGAGACCTTATTGCTCTTTACAACTACCCGATAGGAGGTTGTAGCCAGGCTGGGGTCAGTCTCTTCTCCCAAGTATCAAGTGATAGAAAGAGAGGAAAGAGCCTCAAGTTTCATCAAGGGAGGTTTAGATTTGATATTAAGAAAAAATTCTTCAACAAAAGGGTGGCTAAGCATTGGAATGAGCTGCTCAAGGAAGTTATGAAGGCACCTTGCCTGAAGATATTTCATAGACCTGTAGATACAGTGCTTAGGGACATAGTTTAGTGGAGGACTTGGCAATGTTAACGTTCATGATTGGACTTAATGATTTTAAAGGTCTTTTCCAACCTAAATGATTCCAAGATTGTATATCCCTGATGATACACAGTATGAAGCACAGTTCATACAAGGAGAAGCAGCACCTTAAAATACAAGTAGGGCTTCACTGTGAGAAAGACATTTGCTGGACTAAGCCTCACATCTTTTTCCAACAGCATATACTCTGTTAGCAATACGCAGTCATGACATCCACACTGAAAATCTCCATAACACTGAAGCAGTGACTTCTTTTAAATATGGTGTTCTGCTACTCTTATTCTGCCAGGAGTTCCTCTGTGTTCACCAAGATTGCTCGGCTGTTGCACTGGATAAGTACGCGAAGCTCTGTCCTGTAAGTTTTTAATGTGTTTAATATTCATATAAAAGGTGGTAAATGAGCAGTGTAGAGAAATGAAGTTGGACATTTAGGTCCAAGTCACAGGGAGTGTCTTCAGCTCTGAAACAACACTTGACTGACAAATTCTGTTGGCCGTTCAAGGAAGGATTGGTTGTTGTTCAGTATGCAAAGGCTCCGTGGCATCCTCCAGTTATGAAACGATTAGATTTCATCCATTTGCAGATCTGGTTTCACAACTTTAAGTAAGCATACCAAAGAAACCTATGTGCCAAGGCTCTTAAGCTGACACAGAAAAAAGTCCTGGTTGCTGTTCACAGAAGGTATATTCACAACTCAGGAAAGCCCCAGTTCCTCAGTGCAGACTCCATTCAGGCAAGTAATGCCCAAGAATTTTTCTCCTTTCATTAGTTTTCACCCAGTAGGCATGGGAGAAACCTCTCAGGAGACCCATGCAACAGCAGGAGCTACACTGAAGGCTGGATGTGTTGATCCTATGTGGACAGGCTTCATCAGCACTCACATGCCGCACCAAGAGCCATAATAGTGAACTACGATCTCTACCTCAGAAAGGTTCTGCAGTCTAACCTTCACTTACCTGAAACAGGTAGCAAGGAATAGAGCTGACTGCTAGCCCCAGAGAGCTAAGGTATCTCTTGATGTTAGTACCTAGCAGGCATGTCATTTCACAAAGCCTTCAAGGCTCAAGCATGGAGGTGCTTCTGCTGGGAGTTTGCCAGCCCAGTCAGCAGAAGCTGGGCTCTGTTTTCATTTTGGTGTAAAACTGTTTGCTTTGGTCTGGGGACATAGCAAAACTACGCCATCAGCTAGCACGTAACCCCACATGCCCCCATGCCCTCCTACCACAGACAAGTTCTCCTATGGCTGGCAGGACTGGGTGAAACTCTGTGCCTCTGCCTCTGTGGGAGCATCCCCACACTCGGGCTGGTCGGGGCAATCCCAGCACCATGTAGGCTGATACCAAGGTGGCATGTGATGAGCTGGGGTGTCAGAGCCAGACAGGTCATAGCAGGCTCCCTGTTTCACCTCCCCTTTTATCAGCAGCTCAAATCTGCTGCTGCCAAGTCACCCAGCGGGCCATTGTTGAGACTGTTAACTTTCCGTCAGAGTGTTTTAATTAGGTAAATAAAAAATGGTAATTAAATCAACATTACGTAATGTGTTTCTGATTTGTAATCTCATTTAAATTAATTAACTGACTCAGTCCTTGTTTAGTTCTTAAACTGCCCTAGTTAAGAAGTGGAGCTCTGGGAGTAAATCCAGTTTTTATATAGTTGAAAGAAATTCAAGGATCTAGAAGCACTTAATAGAACCAAAATAGCAATAAGCACAGTAAGTTTTCAGCTTTATATACCACGCACAAATTTATCTTTTTAATTTAAATTCCTTTATTTGTTTATGTAAAATAAGTCACAACACTTATTTATTCAAAATATTTCTTATAGAATTTATAAAGACCATATGTTTCTCATTTTAAAAACCGAACAACTTTCCCCAGCTGTAAGTTGTGCATGGAATAAATACATATCTATGTATGCACACACATACACACACATATTTTTAAGTTAAGAAAAGGGTTACACTTTTACATGGCCTGAAACAAATGTTTCCCATACCTCATAATATTAGTTGAGCTCTTTTTTGACATATACATTAAGAAGAGATTCATATATGTATCACACCACATGTGGATGAATGTGCAAGAATGAAGTTTCTTTCCAAAACTTGTTGGATTCAGTAGGAAAAGATGAGATACGAATGCTTAATTTTATCCATCTGGAAGATACTGTGGATACTAGCCATAGCCAGAAATATTCAGAAACATTCATTTTTGGAAACCAAGAAACTTTTTAGATTAAGGTATGTTTCATAAAGGTCTTTTATTACAGATTCTTCAGAAAATTAAAAGCAAAATTTAGAACATAATGGAAGACTTATTTGGATGTTTAGGGAAAAAACAAATTATGCGCTAGACTATATTAATTTAAAAGTTAATATTTGTAAGCAAATAATAGAACTTTCCTCACATATACCTTCAGCTAATTAATAAACTGACCACTTCATTCTGTTCTGTAAGACAAAGCTTGACCACGGCCTTCACACAATGTATATTACTAAGTGCTTCACAGAATCACAGAATCAATTAGGTTGGAAAAGACTTCTGAGATCACTGACTCTGACCTACGACCAAACACCACCTTGTCAACTAGACCATGGCACTAAGTGCCACATCCAGCCTTCTCTTAAACACCTCCAGGGATGGTGATTCCACCACCTTCCTGCACAGCCCATTCCAATGCCTAATCACCCTTTCCATGCAGCAATTCCTCCTAATGTCCAACCTAAATCTTCTGCATGGATTCTGGTTTCGTGGAAGCCAACATAGATTTTACCACTGACTCCCTTACAATCAAGATTTCACTTTCTGTTGAATTTTAAAGCAGTAAAGCAAAAAGAGTTCAGGGAGATAAAATTCAAAGAAGGCAATATTTTTAGGCAAGGGATGGTGATGACAGGACTAAGAAAAAAAAAATCAGCTTTGTTAACATGAGTCACAGACAAAGGTTGTTAAAATCAATGCAAAGTTGCTCCAGCAAGTTTTGGATGAGGCACTTCATGGTAAATTACCGTTTAAAAGTACAAAAAAAAGCACAGTTCAACAAATACTGTAGGACAGATTTTCTTCCAAGTGCGCTGCATTCCCCACTAAATCATACAGTAATAAAAGCCAGATTATTCAGTCTTTCAGAAAGTTACAATCATATGCTACGTCATGAGTCTTATACATCATCTGACAAACAACTCACAAATATTAAGAGGCTCACAAGGCCTCTCAATCATTCCACAGACAGAGGTCACTTAAAATGCCAAGTATTCCACCACATTATACACTAACTGGGGGAAATAAACAGCAATTAAACTAAAATGTTAGGGCTTTCCATATCATGGAAACTCCAATATTAGACTTGAGCACCGCAGTGTTTAAGTATTTCTTCAAGCCAGATAAGAATAGCATGAGGTAAGACCTCTTCCAGAAAACATAACTGTGTTTAGGAACATCCTCAATAAATAACGTTTTCTCTGACATAGGAGGGGAAAGATTTAATGAGTTGACAAACTGAACATCAATGCAGTGTTTCTAAATACTATAACATTTACCAAGGGGTCTCCTAATTTTGACCTATGATCTGCAATTCTACCACAACTATGCTTTATTTTCAATTAGTTTCAACTTTATGACTGGTGATAAAACACAATCTTTAGCATAAAGAATATGGAACACATCAAGAAAAGACCCCAGAGGAGCAATGATTTGTTTGGTTTTGGTTGGTTTGTTTGACTTTTTTTGCAGCTGCTGTCTATACTCTGCTGAGTATTTCTTGTCTTGAGAAACTATGTGAAATTTTTAAGTCCTGGGATATTAATTTACATCTAACAGAGACAGGGTACAAGGAATGCCATAGTTCCGGGGATCCTTAAGTAACATTTGTTATCATAGATCATGTTTATGAAAACATGATGCCTCAAATGGTATATACACAAAATTTATATGTTATGATACTGTGCTCTTTATAAAGTGGATCTAATTTCATCTGCTATAACCTAAAAATTCACAGACAAAATATGCACCACTTTTCCTGTCCATATTCAAACACACACTATTAAAACAAACTAACCATGAAAAAAAAAAAAAAAAAAAAAAAAAAAAAAGATTAAATTAATCAGTAGGTACTAAGTAGGTAATGTACAAGAATTGGTTGAGAAAAATCACCCTATCTTTTCATACCAGTGGTTCATAAACTTGAGTGTAATTGCATGTGTGCTCACAGGCACTATGTTTATATGCAAGATCATAATAAATAATGAGAAGAGATAATATATATAATACAGAAGCAGTAGTGATAAAAAAATTATTATCAATGCATTGATTTTCTTTCTACTTTGACCTTTTAAAGTAGATAAAAATTAGAAATACCTAATCACGTGATGTGCCACAGGAGAACTTAAAATGTAGAACTGGCTAACACATAGAAATGTATCACCAAACCAGTTCTGGGTTTGGGCAGGGATGTTCTGCAAAAAAAGTGCAAGGAACTATTTCTAAAACATGACACCAAAAAAAAAGAAAAAATGTATCCTGGTTTAAACCTTGACTTTAAAGTTTAAAACAAAGCAATTTTAAAGAACATTTTTCCCATGGACTCCCCATCTCCCTGTTAGCAATAGTACTGCCATTGCAGTCATACTGGTCAAAAGCTATTAAAAAATACTAAATCCTATCTGATCATGTTCATTTGTGCCTTCCCAACGTAATTGTGTCATTTTGTGGGTAATATCATATGGTAGCATCTGTTTTGTAATTCTGTAACTTTCACTGTATATTACATATTAGCATATCCCTCACTTCTTCTTAATTCCCTAATTTCTAATTTCCTTAACTTTCTAATCATCTACATGGGTGAAGTTCCCTGGTGTAAGTACAATACCAGCTGCAGTTTTGCAAGATTTTAAAATATGCTTGTTCGTTCAGTACACAGCAGAGGCTGCTTTTGCTCTTTCAATTTCGTTTACTTACAAAACTTGGCACATGTTCTTGCAGTACCTAAGGGTATTATATACTTGAAAAAACTATATTACTTTTTATCTAAAAAACCAGATGTATGGATTCAAATTCCAAGGCTTTCATTTTTATTGCTTACTACCTTTTTTTTGTTTGCATGAGTAAAAATTAAGTGCTAATTGGGGGGGGAGAGGGAGGCAAAAAGCCTAGCTCAAAATTCTTGCTGCACCTGGTAATTTGCCAGCGCCTTAAACATTATTTAACCATTGAGTGTTTCTAAGGCTTATTTTCTTACCATTGCTCCAACACAGCAGGACCTTGAGAAAACTATCAAGATTGATTTTGTCTGCAGCTATAAAAAAATACAGTCTTTGGAGTTAAAAAACATTGTGCAAGTTTACTGAAAATACAACAGAAACTCAAGTTTCAGTTTGTGGTATAAAGCAAAATGAGTTGTACCACCCAACAGCTCCAAGACATGAAGCCAGAATGAGTAAACTTAGATATTCAACATTTGTACTATATGCCGATTTACATTCTTATTAAAGGCCCTTTAATACTTAAAAAATAACTTTCTGCTAGCTAAAGATATAAGATAAAATTTAATCAAAACTGATCTTTTAATTTGAATAACTTTTCATATTTCTGTATCTGTGCATATGTATGTCTGTGTCTGTGTCTGTGTTTGTGTGTGTGCTTGTGTATGTGTTGAAATGCATATAGCTAAATGCATATAGCTTCAGGGTTAGCTTATAACATTTGGGGCTTTGTAGATGGGAAAGTCTAATGGGCTAAGCGTGTTAACTCTCTTGTGCACTACTGAAAGAACAGGCATAAATATGAACAACAGTACCTTCACAACAGCATTCCTTACAGAAACATTTCAGATTTTTCTAAAAACTTTATACCAAAAATAGCAACTTAATACCTGCACTGCCCTTCTTCTGTGAACGATACTAATTATTTCCCCCTTTATGCACCCACATTGCAGGTTCAAGATTCAGTTTAACACCTTATGTGTATTCAAGCCCTTTGGCAGCTCTGCACTGTATTTTTCCCAGACAAATACGTTAAAACCACTTGACCTGAAGGAGTTAGATGAGACACAATGCACTGCACAAGAATTCAGCTGTATGCACTGCAATTACAGCAAGCCCTTTTATGACCGATTTCAAGCAGGTGACAATACTGTAATGGAAACCTGGGAATTCAGATTTTCCCTCCCTTCTGCCTGTCACTCCCTGCCCTCCACAAATACACAACACGTCTTGTGTGATTCTGTAAAGAAAACATTCTTACAGCTCCCTTTTTAGCCCAGCCTTCTTTCAGTGGCGTTGCTGTCTCAAAATGCTTTTATGCTTTCAAGCAGTTTTCCTCTGAATAACACCTGTATCCCTTTAATGCCAACTTAAAAGTGAAACATGAACAATAGAGCCTTTTCAGGACAGCAGTAAGATATCAGTAATGGCAAGAACATGAGAAAATGCAATTCACTCACAAAATTCAGCTTGGCCTAGGGCTGTATTTCTCCACCCAGTGGGTGTGACTGACAGGCAAGCATTGCAGAGGGGCCACTAGTCAATCACACGTCACACTTACAAAAAACAAACCAAGAAAACAACAAAAAAAAAAGGCATTGATCCCAGGATGCAGCAAAGTTCAGAAGACTGCTCAGCAGCATGCCTCTCGTATCCCCTCCAACTTGAAGCTGCCTCATAGCAACATGCTCTTCTGCTCCCTCGCCCCCAGGCACTTCCGCACCTGGGGGCAGAACAAAGGTGTGTGGCCTGCTTGCAGTAGAGCAAGGCGACATCAGAGCTGGCAACAGAAGCACTCCACCAGCAGCGAAAAAAACTCCAGAAACTAAGCATACACCAGTACATTGTTTGGCCAATTTTTCCAAAGTGATTCTGGCATTAGTCATCCTGCATACACAATTGTTAAAACTAAATCTCTGTAACAATGTTAAAACACATTTCATATCAAGCCAGTTTGTCTCCTGTAAGTCTAAAGCCCTGTGTTCCCCCAGGAAACACTAGCAATACTGTATGGACCTTTTCTTCTATTTAATCAAATGAACAACGAAATCACTTCCATACACATAGGTATTTATAACAGCATGATGTAAGTGTTCAGGAGAGGGAAACAGCACATGAAGACAGATCACCATGACAATAAGAATAAAACTAAAGTTTTATAACAAGTTTAGTCTAGAAGCTACCATAGTTTGGTTAAACAGTATGTGACTGTATATAGGAAACAGAGTAGAAAAGATCAGTCTAGGAAGACTGTTAGGCTTGCAAGCCTACGCTATTTTTTATATGCCACTTGGCTCAGTCCCAGCAAGCATGGGTATCTTTGCACAGAACTCACCTACACCATTTCAAATAACGTGCCACAGCCTAACATTAAGTTTGTGTAGAACACAGGCAGTCATATGAGGATCTCTCACCAAAGACAAATGTCAACACCAAAATGATATTAGCCTTTCTAAATTTATTAGTGTAAGTTCATTTTAATAAGCAGCAGATGGAAAACATGTAATCAGTATGTAGCAGCATTTAAAAAAAAAACTAGACCAAACATACATTAAAAAAATTGTGTGTTAAGATATAACATTTATGAAGTTATAAGGCCATGAAAAAGAAATGTAGTGACTATGGGGCAGAACAAGGCAAATTCTCTGGACCATATCTTTCCATGAGATTAGTAGGGGAGAGCAGCAGAAAACTGACATATCTTTGCATATATATGGCTGTCCACAAGCAATATTTAACTCTAGAAAGTGCGCTGTTATCCCACTAAAGACATTGGCAGCCCTTTTAACCCAAGCTCCAGGTATACAATTAACTTTAGTAATACTGTTCGTAATATTGTTAAAGATTTACTACAGGATAACTTACAACCAACTGTTTGAATGAACAAAACAACCAACAACACATTCTTTTCCCTACCTTCTCTGCATTCTCTCTCTACCTTCCTCCCACCACCACCATATGTCTAGGAATATTCTTCAACTCTGCAGTTTTAGCAGTGAGTAGGAAAACATTTTTAGTAAAACAAAGTAAAATCACTAAGCACAGTACAGGTTTCTTGCTCATCTGAGTAAGAGACAATCAAATGCTGCTTATTATGAAAGGTCTATTGCTAAAAGCATCTTTCTGTTTTTCCTTTTGCTTCTTGCTGTTACTTTAAAGACGCACCTTCTCTTTAAAGGTGTGTAAGGTAGGCGAAAGGATGAGAGGATGATGAATAAAGTGAATATTTTCTTTTGAAGACAGACCGAAATAGTAAGCTGTGCTTTGCAACCTGGGCTTTGATGAATCATCTGAACAGAAGGCTTACCTTACAACTATACTGTTTTAGAACTCACTGCCAAAAGTCATGCTGCATTTATGCCTACGATTATCAGCCTTACTGTTTAGTCTAAAACTTGGAGATTAAAGCAATAGGTGAATATCACTATCATGATAAGAAACATTATAGAAATAGAAGTGATAGATATCTTTTTCTGCTTCAGTTTCACAAGGTGGAGAGAAGCTGAACCAAAATCAGGAAAATAAATTTTATTCTGGGGAAAATGTACAGAACCATATAGTTCATGAGTTTTCATATTTATACTGATGAAGTTTAGGTTCTGAACAGTTATATACTTATTATTTGAACTTCCCAATTATAAATATCACTGAAAACTTAATTTTCTTAGTAGTTACAACAGAGTCACAGATATTGATGTAGCTGCAGATCCAAGTGCAGAGATCTGTAGCACTAAGTTCTACAGGAACTTGACTCCTAAATACAGTAAAACAGCAGGAATAAGCAAAAACAAATTTGGTGTGGGACTGGAGAAGAATAAATTCACAAAACTAGAAGATTATTTCTTTAGCACTTGGAATTCCTCTTAAAATGTTCAGTGTTCACTGCCTCTACAAGCAGTTTGCAGAAACTGTAATCATACACTCTTCTGCAAAAATTTCTCTGTATTCCTGTCTCAGCTATGTGTGGTGTACTTTTCATTTAGCCAAATACCGAAGAATAGAAGGAAAATACGAATGTTGGCATAGGTGACTTCAAGCCTTAGTTGTTTGACCTTTTTGTATAAGCTTTTGGCATCTGTGACTTGGCAGGCAGAATGCAGACCAAGCCAGAACAAAGAGGAAGACAGGAAGCAGAAAGCTGGCCATGTCTCCTTGGCAGTCAGCATTGCAACAGGGTGAAAAACCATGTTGTTGCCAAACCAGAAACAGTGGGGGAAGCCCAGATAGTTGGCAAGTTACATACGGTTGTATTGTACATCCTAAACACTAAATGCTTGATAAACTTAAGTGCTATGCCAGAGCCTAATCTATTTAAACTTTCTGCTGTACAGAAGAATATTTCATTTGTCCTTCTTCATGTGTTTCCTAAAGAACTGACACAGCATTTTTACTACCATTTATGGGCTGGCAACTTAAAATTTTGCTGCTACTGTATGAGAATGAGCTTTCAGCATCTTTCTAAAGAATCCTCTAAGATAGTGCTAGAGCCTCCACCCACCTTCATTTTTTGCTCCCAACTCCCATACCTGAGAATCCAAACTTTCAAGCACCCCCAGGATAGGCAGTGCATGGGCAATTGTGCCCAACTGCATTTACCACTTTGAAAATACTTTTTTAATTCTTACCACATTGGCTGAGTGGTACTACTTGACTTCCAGTGTTTGACCAAACATTAGGTAAACATCCAGCTTCAAACTTGTGATCTGGGATGAGAGAAGGGCTTTGGGTAAAGCTGGCTGTTGGCCACCTCTCCTTCCTCGCAAACACCCAAAGAAAGGGAGACTGTTTCAGGCTTTTCTGTGGGTACAGTTCTCATCCTGAGTGCAGAACTGGGTAGGTCACTCCAGAACTGTGCCCTGAAGATTGCTGCAGGCTACTGCTACCTGGGGCAGTGCAGCAGTGGTGCTCATGGCCGCAAAGGAAGAAGTGGGAACACCTGGGACACTGCCAGTGTGCGCAGAGGGAGGACGACTGTAGATGTTTCCTCCATCAGTTAGTCAAGGCTTCTGGCACTTAGAGCAGCAGACCACAAATTCCGAAGGGAACATGCAGACTATGGCACACATTGCTCTGCTACTCAGGAAGGTCTGGCCCCCTCATGGACCTGGAGACTGGCTTACATATAGGACACCCTCAGTAGGGATCCTTCACAGGGAATCTGGCCTCCGAGAGTGGTATAAAATCACCTTGTGCCAAACCCAGCTGTTTTTCTCTATTCATAGAGAAAAAATACAAGCACTATTTCAATCCCAAATATTACCCATGGTTCTTTAAAGCCTTGAGAAAGGAGGAGGGAATTGCATTTTATACAGATCTTTATTTACCATTTATCTATTAAATTATTGTTGTCAAAGGTACCTGATAATCAATCTCTTCATAGATGCGCAATGCATTTCTCACTTCTGCCTTTCAGATCTTTCATTCCTGCAGCCAGGCTTTTATTATATTAACACCACATGTTATTTTAATGCCAATGAATTACAAAGCATCCTTTTCTCAAAAGGCTGATTCTGCCTATGGGCCATGATCAGCATTCTCACAGACCTCTGTGGCCAAATAAAGGCAACAATAAGTGTCTTTGCACTTTGTTCTGTACTGTACTTGTACTCTAATCACAGAAACAATGTTGAATAACTGTGTTCCTAATTAAGGGGACAGCACTAGAGAAAAAAATCTAGATAATTCCAATTTATCAGCAAGATTGATTGATTAGTAGAAAGAGTAAGACGACTATCAATTTAAAGTAATGATCACTCCTACAATCGGAGTCTAAGAAAATATCTTGTGATCACAAGGCAGAAAAAGTTACTTTGAATTCCTGCAATAATGGAATGTCCTCCATAAACTATATTCCCTTCCACACACCTGATCTTTATAACTTTGTTACAGAGAGAGAATTATCTTTACAACTAGACCCTACCTTATGTTGTTAGTGCTTTAATATCTGCTTTAGCTGACATTCTTCAGTTAGCTTTTTAATATGTCTATGTTGTTATGCCTTAATACTTACTAACCTAATCACATTTATTTGATGTCTACTATAGACAAGTAAATATACTTTTTAAAAAACAGCATTTACAATTAACTCATCGCGTGAACATTGGGAAAGTGCAAATTGATTGGAAGAAGTTCTTGTTTTTCTGATGGCCTTGCACTAATCAAACTTTCTGGAATCCATTCAAATTAGTCCATAAAAAATTAAGCAGTTAATTTCACTTGCTTTTGGGCCATAACACACCTACTTAAAAACTTCCTGGTAAACTATGCCCTCAGTACTGTCACTTGTATCTATTTTCATATCTCTCCTTCCCCCATTCAAAATTTAAAGTAAAAATGCTTTAACCAGTCCCCAACAAGTTCCTGCATGTCAGCTGAAAAAATACGAAAAGGCACCTTGGTGCCTTTTACGAGTCATCACCCTGCCTCACGCTACCACCTCCTGGCCCCACACACATGCAAACCAAAGCTGAACACTCTGTGGGGCAGAGACCATCATCCAGACTGCTGTGGGATAACCAACAGCCTTCATTCTGCTGCTGCTACTGCATAATTATCAACGAGTGGTTTGGCCTGGAATTACAAATGCCAAAATTAAAGCAGACAAGATAGCAGTTTCTTGGATGCTATTCCAAGTTTCATGACTAAAGTCTCAACATACTTTCAAAAAAAGGAAAACCAACAAACAGTCTTTCCTACTCCTCAGCTTATCCAAACTGAGCTGATCCTTTGAATCCTGAAGTCTGGCATCCCTAGACAACATGCTAATCTATTCTATGACTGTGCTTACTCTGTTTTGCCTAGCTCCTGAATAGAGAGCCTTTGAAACCAGAGATAGCCCTCTGAGATGGTGTGATCCCTCACAGAATTGGAGAGCTCTTGACTGTCAGGAAGGACTCCACATTTTGGCCTTTGAAAGTCACACTGAAGCTTTTCATTCCCACAAAATGCAAACATTATTAGAGAGAGCTATTTTAATTGATTTGATAGGGAGTAAAAAGATCTACTATGTCTTCTTATATTATAAAACATTAACCAGTTTCACAAAGCCAATTAACTCATCTCAGTATAAAATACGGTAACCCCCAGCATTCTGAAGTTTTCAGGAAAGGATCTTTTGCTGCTTTTGCCATCTAAGGCTGAATAATGCTTGTGATTGAAATTATTTTTCTTTTACTCTATAAGAACAATTATTGCAGCTATCACACAATTATTGCAATTATAGTCACAAGAACTGCTGTTCAGAGCTATTCTCTGTAGCAACATTCTTCAATGCCAGGAATGTTTGTCTTTTCTAATGATCACTGCCAGCACAAATGTCCTTTTGTAGGTCTTTAAGTGATTTCATTTCTTTCTATTAATATCCTGTTACTTGTTTTGGGAAAAAGCAAAGGAGACAGGCCCCAATTAATATATACTTTTAAAGCAAAGGCTTTTAGTGAAGCCAGAGCTAAGGCATTTTAAAACAGGAATTGACACTTCCCTTTACGACAGCCTAACATTTTCAATGTGCCTCACTAAATGGATGGAAAGCCCCCAAAATACTTTAAATCTGTGTTTCATAAACTGTACTCTAAGAGAAGCAGCAATAAAGTTTATTGCAGACCTAAAGTATCTGCATAAACCCGTTTAATTGAAAAGTGGGTGGAGAAGGCTGCCAAATTAAATGTTTACATTAGCACAGCTGTATTGTAAAAACATTCTGCCCCCTGTGCTTTGTAATTATAAGATATTTCTGGACTGTGTATCTCTGCAAAGTTTATCTCTACTGCCAAGAGTGTTTTGGCACAGAGTGTCTGCAATTTTTGGCAGCCAGAGAGCTCTCAGCACAGGCAGTATCTAAAATGGCTGCCAAACAGTTATCCTGAAATGTCGTCGATCTTGTGTCGTCCTGTGTGAAGGGCATAAGCCAAAGCCAGTTCTAAAACCATCAGATTGTTTTAAATGAGGCAAGGAGCTGGGTTTCCAGACAAGAGTATGACCTGGCACTGCAGGTTTGTCACACCAAGCTCACCAGTACACTGTGCATGGCACAGTGGGTGAGAAGGCATGCTGACTGCTCCAAGCGTCCCATCACTGGGAAAAAAAGGGGGAGCAGGAGTTTCCTGAAGGGAAGCTTATTTTATTGTTTTAAATTATGCACAAATCATCATAGACTTCCCCTGTGCTGGGAGCAAATGCACTGGGACCTTTGCAAAGCACAGCCACCCTGCACTCGGGTGCAAGGCATGAACAAAGCCCCAGGTACCTGATACCTCCTTCACACTGATTGCATTTGTCAGCTTCTAAAGAAAATCTGTCTCTTTTCCAAGCAACCAATAAAACATGCAAAACCCTTCCAAACATCTCAAGCCTCTGCTGTGAGTCTCTCTCTATTGTATTTGAGACAGAAGTCCTCACCAAGCTAACCCACCTTTGGCCAGAACTAGGAAACTTTAGCTATTCTGTCCTGAGCCTGTATAGTGAAGACAGGAGAGTGTTCTTTCACTGTATCCAATGTCAATTTAACCATAAATTGAGAGATTTGTTAGGTCGGTTACTCTACTTTAATCGTAACTGTCCACAACTGAAGTAGAGGCATTTCAAGCCTTTGTTGAGACCACTGCTTTTCTACCGCTCACTGGGCAGTTCCATGAGATAGATCTGGTGGATCTGGTGGTTTGGATAATGACAGCTGATGCTTGAGTGTATCATGATCTTTTCACTGAATTTCCATTAAAAAACGTAACTCTACAGGTATTTTATCATCACACGAAATTAAATAAGAAAATAGGAAGTGTCCACATCATAAAAATAAATATTTCATTAATAGAAGAATCACAACCTTACGGACACTAACTGAATACAGAGTTTATCTTGTGGGTGGTGCCCTTGTCTATTTACTGTCCTAAGCCTCCCTATCAACTATCATTATATAATAACATCTGAACAGGAGCTTTTTGAGAAAATGCTAGTCGACTGATCCATGAAGAGCTTGTTGTCCATGGCTACATTGTTGTATCAGAAGACTTCAGATCAAGCCCAGTCAACTATTTATATAACTTCATTTAATTTCTAATCTTTTCTACTCTATCAAGCAGATTTTTGTCCCTCTAAATAGAGAGGACTGGGATAGTAACGTCCACTCAACTTCTGAATTGACTGTCATCCCTGTTTAATTAGTAATCAGGGTCAAAGTCACACAGGTATGCAATGCTGATGTCCTTGCAAGGTTCCAGTGAGCTAGGGTTAAGGTTCCAAAGAGCATGGGGATTGCACTGGCATGCAATTCCAATTGGTCTCTCTTCTATTAATATTTAATAAGTGCACCTCTAAACTGCTCTGTACCAAACAAAAAAAAAGGGGGTCAAAACTAACAAGGGACTATGTTCAAAATATTTTACCAGCCAAATATGCACAGGAGCATCTTTATCACCTCCAGTATCCAAAGAATCTGCCATGGCTAATCTCCTGTATGTAAAACATTATCTTCACAAAATCATGTCATTTTCTCTATCTTACCTTTTTCTTACACCCTCTACAGATGAAGCTCCATTCTGTGAATATCACATCACTCTTCTTCCTTTCAAATGCACGTGTACTTTAAAATAAATAGCTACATGTTGCTCATTTCTCATCCTCACTGGGTTAATATAGCACTTTTAGCTAAAACACTAAACAAATACAGGCCATTTTCCCCTATGGAAGCACCGGGTACTTAGCTTACTGGGAATCCCAAAACTTTCCCTTTTTACCTATCTGGATTGAAAGAAATATTTGGAGTGCTCAAGAATACCATTCTGTTTATTTATGAAAGACAAAAGACAGATGTACACGAACAGCTTTGTCAAGCTCAAATTCCAGGGTCTCACTTTATCTGACCAGTCTAATACTGTGCCAGTGACTTGGGATAAAGACTAGTATATATTTGCATGTAACTCAGCACTTTCATACTACAAGCAGTAAGAAAATGAGATCTCATTCCAGTCCTGGGTTTTGCATGCAACTGCCAACAGGTTTACTAAATCCAAAGTGGACAAATTTTACCTATTTCAGCTTTCAAATGACTGTGAAATTCCTTTTACTGTATTAAAATAACCTGTGATACTCACGTTCTAATTTTAATGCTGTAGGAGAAACATCCTTATATCTTATCAGTTCCGCGGGTGTATTTAGAAAGGCCCCTACCAATTTGTTCACATTTTCACTGAGTTTCTGAAGTAGTCAAAGTAAGGTAAGATGAAGATGTATTTTCCTTTTATCTACAGTTACTCCTATGTTCTCTTCCTTTTGCTGAGAATTTTCAAGTTAGGAAAACTCCAAGTATTTCTTCTATCAGGAGCATCACCACAGATGTTTCAGTTTTACAGAAGTGTTGTGAGTAAGACCTCCCCTTTCCTTGCATTCCTTAGCTAACGTCTGGCTCTAAATTCCATAAAAATCTGTTAGAAAAGAACACTGAAATGTGTACTTGAGCCTAAAAAATGAGGTAAAAGTTGTCATAAGTTAATTCTGCTTCTTGCATCAACATATTATTTATTCTGCACATCCAGAGATCTCTAATGCCTCTTGCCTAAAGTATACAAAAGCTTTTTGCAAAAATCAAAGATGAACAGATAGATGCTCAAAAGTGTCACGATCAGTGTTGGAAATACTGATGTTTTTCTTAGCTCTCTGAGCCACATGCAATGTAATTTTTTGTTATCCTTTGTTCAAATTCTGCATCAAGTGAACTGTCTTATATATTCATGCATTAAAGGTTGCCAAATTCATGCTGCATACTTATACAGCACCTGTGCACATATGTATGTGTAAAAAAAAACCCCAAAAATCTTATTTTGGAAATAGTCTCTATTTGCATAAGGGTGCCTCCATTTTATTTGGAAAATATATTCCTGAGTCCAAATCTTTAATTTGACTACCAAATGAAGCATCTCCTTGGGAAATTTGTTCACTAACTGCTTGTGGTCATCTTTAGCAGTGTCAGGCATATCAACACGAAATTGTCCTTGTATCAAAGATTAAAGGGAGAAGGAATCTAGGCTGAACTACACCTGGGATTCTGAAGCACTATTCCTTCAAAAGAACTGTGCGCATCCCACCAAACCTGAACTAGCACTCTTCAGTAAGGGTCCCCAGCAAATAGGTTTTTGATCTCAAGATATTTTTAACAGGAAAATAGTGTAAATGAAAGTCACAAGATCATTCTATTTTGATACCAAGAAGGACTGTATTTTATGAGTCTCCTTATACATTGTCATCTTTTTTGCTCAAATTACATGCAAAGCATGACTGCTTTCTAAGGCCTGAAAGCAGAATGGAACCCTTTATGTGAGCTTAACTGTTGTCAACATGTGCTAATATAGTAAACTATTTAAACAGACCGAGGCATTTTTATTTAAACTTTCTGCTTTACTACTAACGCTTCATTCCATCCCCTACTGAATTTCACTTCCACATTTTTTTCTGTATTTCCTATTGTTATCTTCATTAAAGCTATGATTTTTTTTTTCTTTGATAGTATTTATCAGTTTTAGAAAAAGCTTCCAGGGACTGAAAATTATGATGCTTCTCAGTGAGCAAGGATTCTAAGTGATCATTTTTATTTTTTAATGATTGAAGGAAAAGTAATTAAATACTTTCTTTTTAAAAAGTTTTCACATCTCTTTATGCAATGAACAATCCCTGTTCTTGTTCCCAGCCGTTAGAAACTGTTGAGAGTATTACCGACTCTTATCTACTTCATTGTCTGCTTGAATTCTAAATTTTAAAAATGTCTAACAGAAACTAATTCCATTGCCTGCTGAGAAGAAATGTTTGCAAAATAACACTGAAATTACATCGGACAACCAGCCGACTAACAGCTGTTTTCTGGCATTAATTTTGAAGCTAGTTACATCATGTTAGCTCTTTATGTTATGTACTGCGTACAGACTGACTACATCTCCACAGCCACATAGTCTTCAGAGTCCTTTATGGTAAAGTCCAACCAGAAGCTTTCAATGCTTCTTTTTGTGCATCAGAAAAGAGGATTCTCAGGGCCAAAGGTGGGTTCTGCACTGAAGGGAATATTCACAACACAAATTCAATATTCTTGCAGTACAAAGTTTTTCATTATAAAAAGAAATAAACAAAACTGTCATTAGCAAACATTAAGAATATCATTGTCAAAGACAATGTTTACTAGAAGACAATTGCTTGAAAACGTGGTTTTAATTGCGCATACATATTTTTATTCATTAAAATGAGCAACCAATAAAATCCCATACTATAGTGTCCCAGCCTCATAACACATTAATAAAGTTTCTTAAAGGTTTTGGCAGGGGGCCAGCACAGTCCATTAACTCCTTGCAAGTTGTAAAAAGAAGCAAAGTCATTTTGGGCTGCCTCGTGGTTATGAATGAAACAGCAGGCAGTCTGTATGGAAACGTCACTTTGGATATGGCACTGGTAATGGATGCTTTGCTGTTCAATCAAAGCAGCATGGGGATAAGTTAATGCACTGAATCACAGTTTAAATCCTGATGAACTGCAAAACTAATTTAGTTAAAAGTGGAAGAAAAATACCTAAAGTATTCCAAGTTATGAAGCTCTGAATATTTTCCTAGTAGGCTACCACACTGTATCAGGGTAAACTCGCCCACTGTGAAACCAAAAATCATACAATAACTTATTATACAATTAGTTTTCAATTATTCTAGCAATTCTGTAAGGCTGCTTAATAAGATCAATCACATTTTGGGTATTACCATTTACAAACAACATAATCAAATAAACTACCATTTTGCCTTATCCTTTTTTCTCTGAAATGTACAAAACATTTTAATTTTCTTGTTTTCTTCTTTTACACAAAGGAGCATAAATAACTTAAGCAATTGGTAACTAAGTGGCTGTCTTTAGCTCTGTCAAACAATTTGAATTAAAGTGCTATACTTTCCCCTTAAGCTTTATGCTACCATCTGTTCTCCCTTTTCATAACATTACAAGCGTTTGGTTTTGGAGAAGGGATTTAGTGTTTTGCATCCTTTTTAGAGGAAAAGGCAAATTTGAATGGTGTTGAATATTCTGAGAGCCAAAAAGATTTTCCAAGCAAGGGAACAAGTAGGCTGTAGGATTAGAGCATTTTCCTTAAGGTGTGGCCAGTCTTTCCTCTTGTCTTATCATTAAACATCAACATGTACTTTTTGATTAAAAACATATTCTGAAAAAACAGTACATTAAAGGGGTTTTTGTAAGGAACATTAAACGGAAAACAATTTGTGGAACAGAAGTCCTTCCACTTCTTAGCTAAACAACTGAAATGCCACTGACTGTTCACTGATGCTGTAATAATAATTTTGGGTATTTTGATGACTATTTCAAATTAAAAACTTAAAAGTTACATAAAATTTCCAGTGTGCAAACCTCCCTGAAGGATTTGGGAGGGACAACCAACTAATCAGCTGGAATGATATATTAATCCTTTACCTCTAACAGCCCCAGCTCAAATATGGCTTAAATCAAAAATGCAGAAATTGTTTGTCTAGCACCTAGTGGGACTTTGCCACACTACAAAACCACAAAATCTGTGGAAATTAGGAGTGTCTTCAGAGGACGCCAAGTAATGAAATAGACGGGTTCTTGAGGCCAAGGGGGAAACCCAATAGATCTCACTACAAAAGCAGTTTAAAAAATAAAATTACACAACTATGTTAAATTCCTGTTGATCTAGCTGCCACTGGGCACCAACCATTTCATCTATAAGCAGTGACATATTTCTGCATCAAAGATAGCCTAACACTTGAATTTCAATACAAAGGATAGTTTTCAAAAACTCACTTAGATCACTTATATTGGGAAATATACCAAATCGATTTTAATGGTATGAAATATATTCACTCAGAATGACACCTTTCTGACCCAAAGTACGTCAACCAATCTAGTTACCTAAAGATTTTCTATTGGCTGGGATGGAAAATAAGAGAAGAGACAATAAGGTTAAAATCGCTAATAAAAGCTCAAACTTAACATTTGTTAACATACTTGATCTATGCAGTAAATGGCATCTCTCAGTGACTCCAAGGTAAACTAGGAATAGTTCTACAGACTTCATTTGAGCTAATGTAGATTTATGCAAAGCAGATAAATATAAAGTTTGGCTCAAAAAATGCATTTCACACACAACTGAATGTCAGCCATCTCTGAGATACACTTTTTAAGCTGCATACAACTCACAGATGCCACAGTTTATAAGCCTCACCTAACAGATCCATACTGTTGAATACACATCTACGAGTAGTCATACTAGAGCCCAATGGATCAATTTAAGCAGGAACTAAGATACTCCACCTGAGCTTTCCAAAAAATCAACTTTCATGCAGAAAACAATCTGTCAGTCATAACAACAGATCTGTCAACCTCACCATTGCAAAAAAAGCTCCTGTATATGAGATAAACTGCATCGAGAATTTAAGCTGGGCATGATACACGTATCTAGGTTGAATTATTTCAAATCTTTGGGCTCTTAGGAAAACACAGTCAAACTGCTTTATTTTTTCTGCCAGCATCCACTTTAAGTGGGAGCAGAAGATTGTCTGTGAAAGCTTTTTTTTAAAATCCCCCACACTTAGCTTCTGGAAAAGATTATCTGATACCACAGGATATGTTCATCTTCCCAAAAGCACCATATTCCATTAAAATACACAGCCCCACATTTCACAGGCATAGAAACCTGTAACAGAGGATAGAGATCTCAAAAAATTACCCTGGGCAGTTTTTTACACTCCAGTAAGTTTCAAAATGGAACATGTAGGTTGTGCATCCTGAATACTCTTTCCTTCCTAATAATACAAAGGACACATATGAACAGTCATGTCTCCCAGCATGACACAGTTTTCCAAGCGGTCATTCACACCACTCTAAGGGTATATATTAGTCCAGTTGAGGTTTTTGCAATTTGATTTTGATTTGCCTGGATTTCTTTTTCAGTGTTAGGCAAAGAATACTGAAGGCACTTGATCTATGCTGGAAATAAAAGAGGAGGTCTTTCTCAAAAATTCTTTTTGATTTTGCTTAGGTTTTGTTTTTTTAAATTATTATTATCATACATTTAGTGAGTTCTGTCAGAACTTTGGAATGCTGGAATAGTTGCACAAGAGAATGATTGGCAGGTCAAGTGCCCTTGACTTAACATGGATAACAACAACCAGCCTATGCAAAACAGTAGTAGGAAAAGAACTGTATTAAACAGTTTAGACTTGTTTTTCCTTAAAAAAGGAAAAATGCATATTTTGTTTCTGTAATGCTGTTTGTATTATAGAAAGAGGATGTCAGCTCCTGTTTCACCACTCTTAGATCAGGTCCATGAAAAGAAATTCTCAGATGACTTGAGAACACTACTTAAATATGTCTTTTACAGAGGAGACTTCTTGAGGTGCAGCCTGCACACACATAGCAAAGACATGAATATTTTGCTAAAATTTAATATCCTTGGTCACTTCCAGCTTTGATAGCCATTCCTAGCATGTACACGATAACACTGCGTGCCCAAAACACGACTGATGTCAGTCAGGAAGGCAACCAGAGTCTTCAACACTAGCTGACAGCCTAATGCACCATTACCAACTCTGGAAGAGGCCTGACTTATTCCCCAAAAGCAGTTTATGTCAGGATGCTCTCAAAATCACAGTATAGAGCAATGTGGAGTGTTCTTGTATGATTGCCATTAGACTGCAGCTCATCTGAGTAGCAAAAGAGGACAGGGTTATATCTAACCTAGACTGCCAGCCCTGCAAACTCTATCAGGGCTTTGTACCAGGTCCAATAATAAACACAGCAAACAGAAATACATCTGTGAACACCTGTGCAAACCCGTCCCTCTCTGATCAGTTGACTTTATCAGCCCTTTCTCTGATTGTCCTATTCTGTGCCTCTCATCGGCTGCAGTGGGTGATGAAGGAGGAGACCAGAGACTGATGCAAGCTCTGTTCCTCCCATCCTTCTCTCATTTTGAAGGGACTTGGTGTTCTCTCTCTTGTTTCTGGAAGAAAGAGCAAAAAATGCAAATGCAAATGTGCTGACTGGCACAGGAAGAAGATGTAGTGAGACCGATCCACTCTGGTGACCAGCCAAGAAAATTGGCATCTCCACAAGGGGAAAGAGATCATGAAGATGAGGGTCCTATTAAAAAGCCAGAGGTTAAGCAGGACTGAGGAAGCATGGCAAGGATACACAGCACTCAGCAGCCAGCACAGAAGGGCATCTACCTCCTCCACATATTCTGTGTTAGAATCACCCTAACACCTACTCATGGTTCAGTAAGAAATACAGATTCTTACCATCCTTCCCCAAAACATATATGAGGACTCCTGGATATATGGGCAAGTATTCACTGCAAAACAGTAACCAACATGGGGCTATTTATACAGTGTCTCAGTGAGGTTCATTCATTTCCAGACAGAAATGGAAGTTCTCTTTGCTGACTTAGCTGAGCTTTTGGTTTGAGAGCTCTAAACATATATGCTGATATGGGATTCGTTTCTCTACAGATACCGCTATAGTAGGAATAGCATCATCTAGTTAATTAAATGGAATACCTACCATATAATGTTAATCCCTCAACACTGTACTCTTAACTGTCCTTGCATAACTTATACCCACATATTACAGCACTCTGTTGACTTTTCCATTTCACCATGCTTCAGGAATGTCTAATGAGTCATAGTTTGTCTAGATTCCTCTGGGAGTCAGGATCTTCCCCACAGCAACTCACTGTATTCAGGTGCAAAACAAAATGATAAATAAACTCACTCACTGGTCTCCCTTTTCTACAGTATGGTAGCACAGTGGGGCAATAGATGGAAACTGTAACGACGTTTTCACATTTACCTCCCTTTTGAGACTTTAGGAGATCAATAGCATTATGTTTTTCTACTACACATGGCTGAACTCAATTTTCTTGAAAAGTGCACTTGTTAGATGTGAATACACTGTAATATAAAATATGGAAAGAGAGAGAGTTAACATGTTCTCAAAGCGGCAAAATATTAGCAAGAACTGTGCCTGTGCTACTCTTAGTGTTTTTACCCAAGTACAGTAATCTTTTTAAAAATAATAGTATTTAGGACTGTTCAAGGGATCATTCAGGGGAACTGGCTGCATGTTATTTACAAATTTATGAGTGGTATATACAAAAATTATCAAGCATTTCTGCCAATAAAGCTAAGCTGTATATTATTTTTTCAGCATGAATTGAATAGTTAGTATGCACAAGGACAACAATATTCCCAATAAATCTATGGGTAATTTTTATTAAAAAGAATTAAAGAATTAAGTAATTTGTGGTAATCCAGGTATCATCTGGTGTCTTCCTTTCTAGAGATGGAGTTGTTGTCTATGCCAAAATATATATGCCTCATGGGAAAAATGAGGCCTCTTCCAATAAAACTAAGTTTCTTTTACAGTTCCTCTTACTTTCCTCCTTTCTCTTGTGAAAATTTTCCCTTTCATAAAAGTCTTCTTCATCCCATATGCCCTCTCACCTCAGTTTTTTTTCCTTTTCCTCTTTCAGAATCCAGTATTTTGGCTAGGATTTTCACCCTTACTACAGGTAGCTTGGATGCTTATTACAGGACAGCTCCTTTCTAGGAAAAAAAAATAAATACAAGGAGGAAAACAAACAAACAAACAAACAAAAAACCAACCAAACAAAAAAAACCAACCAAACAAACAAAAAAACCCCCAAGCTGTGCAATACAACCGCATAGCCTTCTAGAATTCAACATGTACACAAGATAGTAAAGAAATGCATGTCAAAAGATGCCTCTAAATGTGGTTTAAAAAGAAAAACAAACTTAATAAATTCCTTCATGCAGTCTTTCACTGCAGATACAACTGCCTATCCCACTTAGTCACACCTCCAAATGTTAACTCATCATCATATTTCAAAGTCTGATCAGCACTGTATAATTCTGACGATGACTCAAAACTTCCACATTGCAAAATTATGAAATGTTAGACCTAGGTGGAAAACTTCCTTTTTCTATAAGACAACATTTATCCTAAAGTGTAAGTGCTGGTGCCCTTCCAATTTTATTTTATTTTAGTGTTTCTGTCACAGCAGCCAAAGTGGCAGCGTTTGCAGGCATTATTTCTACTCGAGCTTGAGGTCATTTAGCAGTCACTGGAAAATTATCCAGTCTGCCTCCTTGGCCATCAACGCTGCCATAAGAAAAGATGCAAAAACATACTGTTCATAGATTGGTCTAGACAACTTTACACACACCAGCTGGCAGCGTCTTGTCATTATTCATAAATATGGTGTAAGAAATAACTGCTTCCCAGATTTTGATGAATCCCAAATATAAGTGCCCACACTCAGCAGGCAAGTTGATGCTGGCTTATGTAACAGTTGGGGATTTAAACCTCCTGGAAAATCAGTGAGCCACTTAACTGGTGACTGAGCTATTTTACTATGTGATTTCCGCACAAGCTGTAGGGTAATTGGAACTCAGAACAAAGGTGACCTATTACATTGAAGTGATATTTGCACTTGCTACTGGTTACAGTAATTATGCTCAAAGAGCCTGGAGAAAAGTCAGTAGTGGAATGTAGTTGGTTTTATTTGATATTTCACTCTGTAAAGTGCTTCATGACTCTAGGATCTATACTATACACACCTGAAGGAATTAACTTCCTGTGCATTCGCTTCTCAAAGAGTCCTTGTAGAAGCAGCAAGTCACACTACTTGGAAGAATAAAATTAGGCAATTTTGGAGAACATTCTCACGCTGCAACGAGTAGTAGACTCTGCAATGGCAAGTGTATTTTACATCTGAACTGAATTTCAGTTTAGGAACATTTCCCTTCCTATTGTTTTCTCTCAATAGGAAAGGGAAAGCTCCAAAAGTAATTTTGAATTCTACTTATTTTGGTTAACAAGATTACTCTTCTTCTTTTTCCCCTCAAGCACATCCTTGTTTTTGAAAGCATTCCATCTGACATCTAAATCTTTCAAAGAGGCCAAAAAGTGCTTGTGGTTTGGCTCTCACTGTAACTTCTAGTGGATAGCTTCTGGAAAAACTAATTTATTTAGAATCTTTCATCATTATTATAATTAATATTATACAATGGCAGGTTTCTTAGAAATTAGTTTTGCCATGGTTCAATCCTATTGGATACAATGTGTGAAAAAAACCTCATTTAATAGATTTTTCAACTGCTTTCAGGGGAGGTAGGGAAGGAATTTGGCATGGCTAACTTTTAGTACCCTACTTCAACAACAGAATGTTATCTTTCTGCTAATTTTGATTTTGAAATGCAGAGGTTTTGTATGTAACAAGCTGTCTTCGGAACTAAAAAGTTTTGGAAAATTACCTGAAAATTGTTTGGTTCTGTGCTTCCATTTTAAGTCATGTATGTAAACCCTGCAAAGCAGCTCTGCAACGTTGGTCCTTCTTAGCCTGAAAACCTGTTTTCTGAATTTTCAGGTGGGTTTAGCCTGCACATCTTCTGGTACAAGAGCAGAGTTCTGAAAAGCACTCTGCACTGAACTGGCTGCATTCCCATAGTTTTTACTGTTGAAACCAGTAGTCAGTTTTGAAAATCTCATCTGAACCTATTTCTACTCTATCCATCACTTTTTGCTCCTGGTGACACTACCATACCAGAACATCAAAAAGACACTTATCTGACCTTCCTTCACTTCGCATATACTAAACACAAAGTTTGAGTGAATTCTAATGGCAAGACAAAATACTTCTGGAGATGTATCTCATGCAATGACCCAATAAGCAGAATTTGGATGTGTGCACTACTTATGAACACAGTCCTCACACCTTCCTTTCAGTGTATTGGACCTGCAACCTTTTTCTCCTTCCCCCACTTTGCTTCCTCTATTCCTTTCCTCCCTTCCTTTTTTACCTTCTCTCTTTTCCCCTTTAAAACTGCAAATTCATCAATGGGTATAGCAGCCCACTAAATGCTGGTACCAAACACAAGTATCAATGATCTCACAGTAGGCCTTCCAAAGGAAAATGGCACTTAAAATGTTGACATGATATGGAGGATATCTTAGCCTTATTTTCATTTTGAATGAAATTCATTGGAACATGGCACACTGAAATTTTTTCAGGCTTCCCTGCTAACTCAGGAAAGTTTTGAAAACAAGAAAAAACATCTAGTTTGTTAGCTCTTCATCTTTTGGCTTGATGGAACTGGATAAGAAGAGAATATGATTTTTACATAGGAGGCAAGACTGGAAGACACATAAGAGCCTGGCACAAAATAATCTCACACTTGTCAAGTACCACTCTCAGGGCCCATGTCAGCCTCCATGCTCTAGTTACAGTTCAGGACAAAACATTTTAGAGAAAATGTGGTCTGACCACAGGCTTTTCCTTATGCAGAAAACAGTCTTTATCCTGGCTGAGGTTGTAAATACGTGGTGCGGAACCACCTGTAATGCCTCTCTACCCTCTGTAATGCAAGCAGCATCAAAATCTTGTCAAATGTTGTGACTTAAAAGAAATTCCCTTATTTGAATGCAGTACAGAAGGAAGATCAAGTCTCTCTGAATAAAACCCTGTGTTTATGAAGTTCTTGGTAGCAGATGTTATCACAAACTATTTTGATTGCATGTGAAAGAAAAGCCTTAAGTGAAAATTATTTATTTTTATCTATTGTGCAATGAAAAGATTAACTCCCTTAAGAGTCGGTTCTCATTTTGTAGGTGTACATCCTACTTTCATTGTCTTATTTTTACTAATGAGAGGTTTATACCAGGTTTGAACTTAAGAATGACTGCTAGTGGTGAAATGCAGTAATTATGTGCCTTATGACAAGACACAAAGGTGCATGCTAGGGAACTTGCATAAAATGCCAACCTAATCTTCCTCATATGAAAAGAAATACCTTACAAGCTGACAGATCTTCAACTTTGAGCAATAAAACCTCTTTCTTTTTCTGCATAAAACAAGAATGAGTTAACAAAAGCAGGAACTAAAATCTATTTTCTCCCCTGCCTTTTTCACAAAACATGGTATTACAGGACTTCAGGATTGTGAAATGCCATGATCTGAGAAGTTAACGTGAAGCAAAAGACGTCTCTGATAATAGCAAAACAGTCAAATTTGAAAATGAGTTCATACGCAGTTCATACTGAAGGTCTTTTAGTCACAGAATCACAGAATCACAGAATATACCTAGTTGGATCATATTAATTTAATTTAAAAGCAAAACAGAAATCCTAGGTAAAGGGCAAAAAGGCATTATGGGCATAAAAGTTAAACTAACACTGAATTCTGTTAAAAAATAAGAGGAGGAGGAAGAAAGAGAAAAGAAGGAGCAGCGACAAATAGTGGGCAAGTCAATAGTGTTTGTACTGTTTCTGCATGACTGCATTTTCTCATGCAAGAGGTACTTCTGGACTACAATGGAACTGTGGTAAACCATCTGTTTAGGGATTAAGGATCCATCAACACTGAATGTTCAGTTCAACATAAATTGGTCACTTGTTTAACTCTGCATTTGCCATTGTCCCCCAAAACCTCTCAACAAATATCAGCTTTTTAATTCTGTGGATAAAGAGAAATTATATTTGCTACAAGGTCTTGCAATAACAGTGATGTAGCTATAAATTTTAATGTAAATTACAAATTACCTAAAAATTGCAATTTTAAGTCCAAGAACTGGACTGCACCTGTGGAATTCAAAGGTCAGTTGATGACAGTCAACAGGGATTCGAAGCATTCAAATAGTAAAAACATGAGGCATATCGTAAAATATATGTAAACAAGCTGAGTCTAAAAAAAAAAAAAATCAAAACCTGAATATTTAATCTAAATTTCTGGAAAATCTTTGCATTCATGAGACATTTAGCATTGTTCATCTTTTCTGAAAGGAATGACGCTAACACTCCCTTTGCCAAACCACAGCAGGTTTGTGGAAGTAGGCATGTTTGAGATGCACGTTTTAGTGAGACATCTGATGAGAGGAGAGTTACATAGGGAAGGTGTTGATCTCATTTACTGATCAGTATTACAATCCCAAGAATTAGAACACGTACATAATACATCTTTTAAGTCTTTACAATTTACTACATAAAAAGCATAATATCCTTCAATAAAGCACACGATGTGTTACTTTGTAACACACACATCACATCACATACATCAATAACAAGCAGCACATTTTTGCCTAAAGGCTTAAAAAACAGCCCAAAAAAGGGTAAATCATAGAGATTTTACTGTTGAAGTCTCACTAAAATGCATCTTGCCTTTCTGCTTTGAGCTTTCTTACCTTACCCTTTTCCATTTATACTGCACCTATGAGTAGCAGAGTGCAAGCTCTGAAAGTAGGAGCACAACACAATTACAGAGTTTCCTGCAGCCAAATGAAAGTTCTTATTCAGCAAACTAAACTGCTTGCTCACTAAAGACAAAGTATGCAAACTCCTGCTAAAAGGCAAAAGAAAACCACTAATTGCCTGAGCTTAGAAAGCTACTTCCCCTATGGGCAGGTTATTCTCCAACTGTCAATTAATGTGTTTCTTGCACGTTCCACCAGCTGCTATCAAACACAGAGTGCTGCACCAAGAGCCAAGTACATGATACTGGACTACTGATCCCATATGATATGATAAAATTCCTGTGGTCATAGCACACCTCTGTCTTAGCATTTTACACACTTCTACACAGAATTCGTGGCTTTTGTTTAAGGAGTCCTCTGATTACAAACTGTTCCTCCCTACCCAGGGCAATAAAGCAGGCATTCAGTTCAGTTCCTCTGAGCTCTGAGAATGTACTTCAGGATGCCCGGTAGAGAGAATGCCTTCCTGAAATGGTGACTATCTGCTCCTGATCTGTCAGCAGAGTCTGCCTCCTTCACCAGATAAATGAGCCAGGGAAAGGAGGAGTTAGTGAAAGCAGCTAAAGAACGCAGCATCCAGTACCCACAAAACTGTTTTATCTGTTTTAGATACACTGTGTGCTTGCTTATTAGCTGACTCCCACTGACTGAAATGTTCATATGGGGAAAGTATTTCTCAGCTTATCAGAAATGCGAGGGAAGAAGAAAAACCTCAACTATTAACTTCTATGAAAACATTCTTCTTTTGGAAATAAAAGTTCTAAAGACGCATGTCAGCACTGCTCCTCTGTAGGAGTAGGTATATCAAAAAACAAACTATAAACAAGGAGTTAATAAGTTGAGGCCCAAATCCCACAAGCCAATATAATAAAATCTGAGAAACAGAGCTGACAGTAGCTCTATCTCATAAATTCACCAAGCCTGTCATAAGACAGATGACTAGCCATGATTACCAAATGCACCAGTGTTTTTGTTTGCATCTTAACCTTGCTGAATGATGCTGACAGTGAGCAGAGTGTTTATCTAGAAAGACAGGATAGTCACAAGTTCCTAGAACTACTACCTCTTCCTAGTTCTCACTGTTGCTACACCCTCTCCTGGCATCAAGCCTTGAAATAGTCCATAATATCCTTAGGGCAGATATTATGTCTGTGATGGTTTTGCACAGTGCCCAGTGTGATTAAATTTTTATATCAACTGTCATTTCTAGAGATTTCTCAAGTATAGAGGAAGTAGAGTAGCTAAGGATCAGTTTTGGGGAACTGCATTGTTTTCATTAAATATCATCAGGATTTTGTTCATATTTCTTGACCCCAGATTTTTACTTCATGTCATGGAAAATTACAATTTAAAGCAATAAAAATATTTTTAAATCCTTATTAAACATTCAAGAGAAATCACAGGTACACTGTCCTCATGCTTTTGCTGCCCTCACACTCTTGCAGACATTTCCTATGCACACAGCTTCTTCAGCAGAGATGGAAATATCACATTCCTACTTGTCCAACTGATTTAAGGGTTCCTTGCTGGGGGAAAAACAAACACACAGTATGGTTGCATCTCATTGTAAAGGATGTGCTCCCAACTGCAACGGAAACATTTTTTCTTGCCATTCAAGTTCATAAACACTAACAAATAAAATTTTAAAAGCAAAGGAAATATCAACAGAACAAGTAATTGCAGCTACCATAGGCATTTCAAAAGAAAACACACAGATGCAGTACGGGCATTCTGTAGTCGTTATAGTGAAACATCAGACAGTCCCAAGTTGTCACCTTGCTTGGCCAGTCTGGGACACTTGGACACTTAAAGGTATTATGCTTTGGATGTGGCTCAAAAATCAGATCTACAGAGAACAAGTAGGTGGTTTGCTAGAAGAAAGGGGCAATTGTTTGACTTGCTGTCAACTAGGAGAATCCCCAGGGAAAAATGCCATTTCAGGACTACATCTCAAGAAGAGAGGGTTTTCAAAGTATGGGTTCCCATGAAGTTTTATGCATACTGGGATGAACTCCCAAAAGTCTCTTTCTTTGGATGAGATCTAATATGTATCAAAAACAGTATGATCTTGAGAAAATAGGTTTGTTAAACTTCATATCATGGTCTAGTTCTGTGCATTTTGTGTAGTTCTTTATCTTCTATCCAGCATGTGTAGCACAGTGTGAGGTGTCAAAAAAAGTCATCTCCCATTCCCCAGCTCAGTGATAGACAACATTGATGGTTAATGCTATTTTCCAGTTGTCCTGTGTAGGGACAGGACTTGGTCTCAATGATTGCTGTGGGTCCCTTCCAACTCAAGATATTCCATGATTATTCTATGAATCTGATTTTGCATTTAATGTTTCTGCTCTTACCTCTGTGATCTGTGAGAGAAGCCCTTTTAAAATTCACTTTCAAGGACACAATTGTAACCTTCAATGATTGAGACAGTAGTTAGAATTGATCATTTTGTCTCTGAAAGATACTTACCTTCCTCATTAATATAAAACCGTAAGATACACAAAACGCACCAGTCCACAGGAATTGCAGAGGGAGCATGATACAAAATGATCTGTATTCATCTCTGTAAGTCACAGGATAACTGTTTTTCTTGAAAACATCATTCATGTTATGTTATTATTTTTTCATATGCTGGAGAGTCTATATGATGCACATTTCTCTGTTACTGCTAAATCCCACAAAAATTTTTGGACTCTGTTTAATGAATGAGGATGTATTTTCATACAGTGTCATTGTTTTACTACTTCCCATGTTTATTTGAACAGATTCATAGCACTGGGTAGGAAATGTATTAGTTGGCAACTTCAGTTTTGGAAGAGAAAGTAAACACATGGTGATTAGCAAACAGTGAACTCTACTGTGTTTAATTTTGGCTTAACAAAGACTAAAAACACACATAGACAAATACATGAACCAGGGACCCTTTTCTGTTTTGTTCCAAGCAAGAGCATTTGTCCGTACATTGTTTTCTAAGCCTTCTTTGGAGAGTTTCCAGTATTATACTTTTTGGCCTTTTCTTTAAATTTGGGATTTGCCTTTTCTTTAAATTGTTTAAATTTAAATTTAAATGTTCACTAACACTGAGTGCAGATGTCAATAAGGCACTATAAAGAATGGTAGGTCACCAATAAACAAATTGCCTCTGAGATGTAATTGAAATCATCAGCTGAGAAACCATACCAATTAAACACAGTTTAAAAAAAAAATAAAAATCACATCAAGTGTTGTTAAAGGAAAGGTCAAAAGAGTCAGTTATAGAAGAGCCCAGAAAAAAATGATAGGAAAGAGTCTCAATCAATTTCAAGACTAAAGATAAATACACAACAACCACTTAAGTTTTCTATTGTCATTGTTTTTCTTTTAGTATTCCCATTGTTTCTTTTAGTTCTTCATTGTGTTTCTCAGATTCAAAGAGGATAATATTTTGATAATATTTTTGATAATATTTTACTTACATCTGTAAAATAGTCTCAGAAAGTTATAATGCAGGTAGACAGTGCTCTTACAATTCACTATCTCATCTCCCTTGCCACACTTTTCTAACCACTTGGCAAGTGTTTTTCCTGGAGTCAATAACGTTGGAGCCACAGGTGACTATAAGGTGTATAGCACCACACAGTAAAGCCTTTTACAGCCTTGCCACATGCAATGCACAAAGTAATTGCTGAGCAACATTCTGTACTCCATAAAGATGAAAAGCATTTCCTTCCACCAAGCCCTGCAGCTGAGGGCCACATCCGCCAGAGCCACTCAGTTGATTTCAAACAAAGGTAGGAAATGGCTGTATCCTAATGCTTCATTGTGGTCCCATGAGTCAGTGCTTTGGAACTCATACCTATTCTTCACTCTTTTACCAGAAGAAGGAAAGAAGAAAAAAAAAGGCCCAAGCACAACAACACAGAAAACCAGCACATAAACACAAACATGCCAGGCTGTTCAAATAAATGCTTTGCTCAAGAGAGATCTCCTGGTCCTTAACTTTTCATTTCCTAATCTCCAGCTCTGCAATAACATTTTCGCACAAGCAGAAAATCACTCATTGTGAACAGTTTTTCTAATGCCATGATGGTCCAGCACTGAACTAGCCTGTCAAAACCACGTTGTAGGGGAGAAAGAAAGAGAGAAGGTGTGTAGGCAGAGAAGGTGACTCAGTTACCCTTCTGAGTGGAAAACCATTCTTGCAAACACAAACATAGGAAAGCTATTCACAATAGTAACTAAGGTAGCCAAGCCACAAGAAGTACATTTTTGCTTACTGGTTAGCATATTTTTTTTTCAGAGTTAACAGATACCTTTTACAAAAAGCACAAGCATAAAGAAACAATGGAAGTGTTGCCAAAACCACATCACATAGTATTGACCTTGCTATTCTTACAAGCCTACAGAACTGTTTATGATGTGGATGACCAGATTAACGTTACAAGAGCTGTGCTGTTGCATGCTGATATGGGATGCTACTGGGCAAACATCACCACATTTAAAAAACTCATACCAAAAAAAAAAAATTGAAAAGTTTGCTATTGTTTTATACCACTAGAAATCATTTTATCCGCCACAGATATGCAGAGGGCTCTGAGGTGAACAGTGGCAAAGGCTTAACACCCAAGTTAAAAATACTCAGTATTTCAGAAGCTCAGTGTCTCAGAAACATCTCAAACTGCAAAAGATACATAGTTAATATAATCTTACCTCCTCAAAGGTATCTATGGTGACAGAAAGATCATGCACAACCATTATATACCACCATCAGATACAGGGTAGCAAACTCCTTCAGACAGGGGCAACTCTATCGTTCAAATGGAGACCCCAAATCCATTACAAGGCCCATTACAGAGCAGCATTAAAAATTTAAAAAGGAAAAGACTAAGAGGAAACTATGAGAGGTTGGGTTAAAATGGATTATAACCTCTTCAACATTACCGAAAGTATTAATGTATATTTTACAACTTGAGAACTTACTTTGTAGCACAGGCTCAATGGTGTTTTCGATGACCATTTCCAAATGTAAAAATAATATCATTTTTCTTCTTTAGAAAAGACAAAGTTTCAGCCTATAAATGTATAAATAGTTTCTGGATTGAAACAGTGTTCTTTTGAGATTTCAATAATATTCACCAAATTTTAATCATCAGGCTTTGCATTTTATGAAAAAGAAGACTCAGGTTCTCCCTATAAAAAGTGGAAGACTGTTTAGTCTTCGTGTTTTTCTTAGAAAGTCTTGATCTAAATATTGTTTAGGTACAATGTTACATATACTATAACTATCATATGAGAGTTGTCTTCTTGCTCATTTAAAAGATAAAAGTAATACCCTTACTTTTTTTTTTCTAACATTTACGAATCAAATGTCATCCAAGTCTTTACCATACTTTAGGGAGTCAAACTGACCACACGACCAAGATTGTTTACAGAGTGTATAACATCATGTAACAAGGAGCAAACTGCAAGAAACTTCTTCCTACTTTGCCCAAGTATCAATAGCCAGAACTGTTTACAGAGGTACAAAAACTATGGAGAGCACAGTTTATAAAACAAAAAAGGAAACGTATGCTATACAACAGGAAAGTTGAAAGCAAAATGCAGTAACAGCACTATCTTGTTAGAAACACTCGGCAGCGTGTCTAAAGCACCATGGTTAAAGGCATGATGCAGTATGTGCTGTGTTTCAGTCAGAAATACTCCCAAACTCTAAACTTCTCCAGCCATCATCACCACCTCATTTGGCAGTGGTTCCAAAAACTCAGTTCATCTACTCTAAATTTATTCCACATGAAATAGATACGAACCTACTAGGTCCGTGTTGCATTCCATGAAAAGAAAAAAAAGGAACATTGGCAAACAGCAGTATAGCATATAGCTCGGCAGCTACAAAGACAGTTGCACTGTATCATGAAAGCACACTTGTACATCATGTCCACATCCTGTTTTCATTTTAAAATTTCAGTGACACTTCTCTTTATTTGTCTTCCTTTCTAAGTTCTTCCAGTTTCTCAGCCCCACGCTTTTTTTTCCATGCTGCTGCTGCTGCACTGGACACAGAACTAATGTGTTCAGAACAGATAACGAGCAGTGTTTTGAGTGGATAAAGAGGTAAAAGGACACAAAAAGAACTAACTGACATCTCTTTGATTAGGAGTTGAGCTATAAGAACTTTGAAGGCTGTATTCCAGTTTCCTCAGAGTTATCACCAAAGTTATTTTCTCAGATTCTCTAAAACAGACCACAAAAGAAAACTAATGCATTCAGACACACTGAATTCACATTACAGCCTGCTGTATTTCTTAAAAGGAACATGCATAAGGGGTCCTTTAAAGCAGCTTTTCAGCAAATCTTATTGTTAGTGCACTCAGTAGAATGACAACAAACAATCTCAAAGTCAGCCTGGTGCGTACCAGAGATCGTGTGTAGAAGATGCAAGCCAACCTATCTGAAAGCAGAAGTGTTATGGTAAACAAAAAACTTCTTTTTACGTCTCTATTTTTAAAACTCCCTTGAAGACACTGAAGAGGCAATTTCTTCTATTATTTATCAAGATCCCTTTGAGTATACTGAGAAGATGGTTCCTCTTCAGTTCTTCCTCCAAGAGTTTTTTACACAGGAAAAAAAAGAATGGAGGACTATATGCCCAAAACCTGTGACTGAAACATTTCAAGCATGCAAATAGCCATACAAGCTCCCAGTCATAATTTAGGACAAAACATGACGTAGCTCTGTGAAAAGAGGAGAGCAACAGAAGCACCATTTTATCCTCATATTTTAGTGAAGGATTGAGACATAAACATTACTTAGAAGTTACACAGTAAGTTCTAGACTTCTTCAAAAAGAAGGAAAAAAAGTGTTTTAATTAGAAGTACCTTCATAGAGAGAAAACAACAGGTCATAAAGAGTTCATCAATTTCACATGAGTGGCATGTGAAGCTAAACAACATCAATTTAGCAACAGCAAGAATGACAAAGCATTGCAACAAACTACCAAACTACCAAATTCTAAGACATGTTTCTTTGTCTCAGATTACTTGTTTATTTCATGTATCTAAACTTTGAAAATAAAATTTGTGTTTATGGTAATTGTCTATTCTTTATTACGGTTATTAGAGATGTGATTTGAGCAGAGGATTCAAGCACTCCTGTAGCCCATATTCTGCCTCTTTCAAGACATGTGACCCTGAATAAGTAACTTTGCACTTCTGCGTTAATTTCTTCATCTGTTAAACAGAGATAACACTACTTATTTACATATCTCAGTGTATAATGTGGATTTGTTTTCAACTGCCATGAAGTCGAAAAACCATTTTTAAACACCATTTGATTAACAGAACCATACATACCATCTGTAAATTAATAATAATAAAATTCTTTCCGAGATTGCTTGCAAAGATCAATACTAATTCTACCAAACAGGGACTCCATAGATTTTAATAGCTTAAAGGTTGTTCTGGTTTAGTTGTATTCAGGACTGTTGCAGTCTGAAGACAGAAATACCAGTGTAGCTTCTGAAAAATTACTGAAAGTAGCCCCACTGAAAACAAAGTGCTCAGGAGTTCAGGACTGAAGCCCTCCCACCTTTGCATAAACTCTGCGGCTGTCATGAGCCTTTCTCTTGTTCTATACATCAGATATGTCTGCTCACAGAAAAAAAAAAAAAGACTATGATGAAAGTCAAGTTTTAATTTAGAATTTAATAAAAATTGATTAAGCATCACAGAGCACAAACAAAGCTGCTCCATAAATCTCTCAGCTCTTTTTATGCAGGAATGAAAGAAAACACTGTCTGCTGAAGCAGATGACAGATGCTGGCTTAAAGATAAGTATTATTTATACTTCTGTACCAGATTTCTTCTTATGCATATCTTATCATGAATGGATATACAATCAACAAAGCAATTATTCTGTATCAGTCGAAGACCTTACAACATACTTTTACTCCATGGGAATTTATTTTATACAGTTCATTGTTCAATAAAAATGGAGAAAGCAAACTTTCAAGAAAATGTTTAAATTATGTCTCAAATACTGTTTCATGCTGAAGTGCTGAAATAGAGCAACTGAAAGCTCTATAAACTGTCATGTTTAGAAATGCACTGAGGCTTCACAAATCACTTGGGAATATCTGCAATATCTGCAAATATCTGTAGTCAGGGAATTTTTAATAAAATTATCTAATGCAGATTAGTTCTCCACAAACTAGTCTAATAAACTCTTCACTACTTGCAAAATGTAGAGTATCTGCACATCTACAATCCATAGTTCCTGGTTTTAGCATATCACGAATATGTACATATATATTTGATATAAATTATTTTTCCCTAAGCAAAACTAAATATAATTTCCAAGTTTCAATACTTTTTCTTCCTCCCTACCCCCATGAACACTCACATTCAGCAGTAGCCAACTGAAACACTATGTTTTTCTGGCTTAATGGTGTAAAAGAAAACGGAGAAAAGGATACAATCAGCTAAATGGCTGAAAAAACCTTCCTGCAGTGATCTATGGTAATTTGTCTCAAACCAGAGTTTGAGAAATGCAGACATAAATAGCATGTTCTTGTCATGATATACAGGTACCTCCATCACAATCACAAAAGAATCACTCTGAGAGAATTCAAATGACAATTCCTCAAAATTACACTGGCTGAGAAATGAACTTGTGCTCTTTTCCTTTAATTGACTAAAGTTATGTCTTGAGAATCAGAAAGGTATAACTAAAATATGATTCCTTAATGAGCACTTCTTATGCTGCAATATGCAATCAATTTCTCCTTTTTGAATTACACATGAATGCACCAGAGGAGCATATCATTTAGAGGATAGGTCTTCATGAGTTTCTAGAACACTATCCATCCCCATAAAGCTTCATCATACAGGAAAGAGTTTATCGGAGTAAGTAAGAAATCCTCTTTTCAAAATCTGGCTACTAGTATCCTCCAGAAGTATCTTGACAACATCTGCTATGATTAAGATTGGAGTAAATTAAAATGCCTAGTGCACATATACATCTTACCTCTGTACAAACAGTCTGCTTTCTCATTCATAGTGAATGACACTCACAAAGACTGACTGCAATATTTATGGGATTTAAACCATTTTGCATTCTTCCTTTTAATTAAAAATGCTGTCACTAAAAATTTTCTGCCATGCCTGGACCCTTCAAAGGGTGCCCTATGATAGAAAAGCAATTAAAGATCACAAGTAAAGAGCCAGAGAAACAAATACAGGAGATTTCTGTTTGCGTTCTTGATGTATTTCCACATATGAACAAGGAAACTGTGTCTCACTGGCATGTTGGGTGGGATAAAAATATATATTGCCGGGTGAAAGAGGTAAGGCATCTCCTATTAGCAATGGGTCCAATTTATCACTGGATTTCAGAACATTTCATGTTCATAGCAGACAACTGGTAGAAAATATTTACAATGATTGGTTAGTCAGCTGATCAACCATTGTCTGCAAAGCAGACATTTGAACTAACTATGACCTAAACCAAAGAAACTTAAGAATAAGGCTACTTAAAGTTTTAAAAAATGTGAGGAGAAAGACTTCTGAAAGCAACACGAAAATAAATTCATTGTAAGATGTCTAATAGTAGGAAAGCTGTTTCCAAATTGCCACTCATTGTCTGGGCTTTTTGGGGCAATGCCCTATAAATCAGTGGAGTCAAAGTATTACATTCATAGCAGAAGACAGGATGGTATAACATATAAAAATGGGATTTTCCAAAATATTTAAATGGAAACCTTCCAAAGGTATTCTCAGAATGTCATTTTATCTTTGAATTCCTCTGCTTGCCATTTTCTTAAGAGATAGGAAAATAATTTTCAAATGCAGCCAACCTGAAGAACCAGCTGACTTGCACTGAAAGTAATGCAAAGATATACCTGCTTACACTACATACAGATTTGACACTGGGTCTACATGTGTAAAAGATGAAATAAAAGAACACAGAATAATAATCTTTTGTGTTTCTCATCTTTTTCAGAAAGGGAAATGTCATTAAAACTTCCACTGACTTCAGAAGAATTTGGATTAATTGTTTTGAATCATGATAATAACACAGCAAACTCACTTTTTGTGAAGTCTATCTAAAAACACTGGCTTGTGTTAAATTATTAATGACTCCAAGAAAAATGTGTCTTGGAAACAGTACCATTACCAAGCAAAATACCACAGAAAATACCTGTTGAAAAAAATGCCTGTCCTACAGACTTTGTTTTAGTATCTCCTTGCTTTTTGGTGGAACAGTACTGTAACTGTATTTCCAACTCAGAGCATCACCTGATAAACAGACTTCTTGTTAATATAACCTTTCTTGTTTATGATTATGACTTTTTCATTACACTTCAGATAGCAGTCAGTCTTGTGTTTATGACAATCAGGTCCTCAAAACTATTCACAAGTGTAACCTTCCCTCTACCTTGAATATCCCATTTTATCTGTCATAGAGGACCCATAAAATGTTTTATTAGAATAAACATACCTGAGTACATCTGTCATAATAAATAAATACTAAATGTTCTGGGTCTTTCACAGAGCTGACTTTTTGTTTGTGTCTGTTTTTCCTCCAGAGATTTCTGCAGTGTAAGAACTTGGCAATGTTCAGTAATTAGCAGAATGTCTCATTTCACTAATAAATAAAACAAACCTTAGAAACTTCAAAGGAAAACAAATTTAACAGTATTTCTCTGAAATTTGGCAAGAAAGGCATTGGGGAAGAAAAAAAAAAAAGCAAACAAAAAAAAAAGGAACTCTTGCTTCTTAAGATTAAAATATGTAACAAGTGAAAGAAGTAGCATCCCTACTCAACAACGTATTCTCTGGCAGCCATTCTTCAAAAGGAAGCACTGTCAGTGCTGAGCTGCTAAACAGTTAATCTTCAGTAACTCCACTAAAGAGCTCTAGTGGCAGGCTGCCCATCATTCTCTTAGACAGAGCTTGTCAGAGAAAGTAGGGCAGCTTGTCCAGCCCAGCAGTCAACTGATTACTAGCGAGCTCAATGGGGCTGCTGGCCAACCCCTGAGACTGCTGCCAGCCCCTTGGGTATTCAAAGGCCAGGATCCAATGTGGCTCACTTTGCCAGAATCACATGATGTCAGTGCTGTTTTCTCTAGACCAGAATAACCAGTCATTCAGGTTGCTGCAAATGGTATGCAAACAAATGTCATGAGCTCAAACGTTTGCGCCTGCATTAACTTCCAGGGGTTACAGACACAGGATGGCAAACCTCACCTCTGCAACATACTTCTACGATTTGGAGGGGCACAGAGCAGTGTTCACTCAGGCCTCCAGCAGCAACTACATAAAAAACAGCTACAGCAATTGCACTGACCAAATTCCTCTCTGGAAAATATGCTTCTAAGAGATGACACTAGATCATGTGGCCTGGTACAGCTGAACAGAAACCAGGTAGATATTTACATGTATGGAATGGAAATGAAACTCCAAAAATGTCTTAGAAGAAAATGTATATTCATCTAATACCTAAATTAAAGGAATTCCAAAGGAATTCCAAACTGAAAAAAAATAATGGAATTTATTTGTAAGTAGTATGTTTTTCATAACAGATTTCTCTCCCTGCAAATTTTACCCAATCCAATACACAGACTTATCCACTTTTATCTGATATACTCAACAGTATAAATCATACTGTAGATGCACAGATCATTTGCAAAGTGAAACACAGTGATGATATAAAAAAAAGAACTAGATATCTTTTCTATTTTAAAAGTTTGCAAGTTTTTCAATAACACTTCCCTGACAAGGCAGCTGCACTGATGCAGTTAGTGATCTGAACTCTATCTGAGTCTGGCTAATTGGAGAAAAAACAGACAACCCTTTTCCTGCAAGTTTTTTTGGGTTTGGGGTGGTTTTTTGTATGTTCTGTTTCCCGTATCAGTGTATGAAGCCAACAGGGAAACATCAGGGAAATATCCCAAAGGTATTAAGGGGTGCTGCACCTGTGCTGGGACAATCCCCAGTATCAATATAAGCTGGGAGATGAACAGATCTAGAGCAGCCTTGCTGAGAAGGACTTGGAAGTGCTGGTGGATGAGATGCTGGACATGAGCTGGCAATGTACAGTCACAGCCCAGAAAGCCAGTTGTATCCTGGGCTGCATCCAAAGCAGCATGACCAGCAGGTCAAGGGAGGTGATTCTGTCCCTCTGCTCTGCTCTGGTGAGACCCCACCTGGAGTACTGCATCCAGCTCTGGGGTCCTCAGCACAGGAAACACACGGATCTGTTGGAGTGAGTCCAAAGGAGGCCACCAAGTTGATCAGAGGGATGGAGTACCTCTCCTATGAGGAAAGACTAGGAGAATTGGGATTGTTCAGCCTGGAAAAGAGAAGGCATCAGGATGATGTCATTGTGGCCTCCCAGTACCTGAAGGGAACTTAAAGGAAAGATGGGGTGAGACTATTTACAAGAGCATGTAGTGACAGGACAAAGGGGAATGGCTTCAAACTGAAAGAAAGTAGTTTTAGACTACATACTGGGAAAAAATTCTTTACTGTGGGGGTGATGAGGCAATGGAATAGGTTGCCCAGGGAGGTTGCGGACACCCCACACCTGAAGGTGTTCAAGACAAGGTTGGATGGGGCTCTGAACATCCTCATCTAGTTGAAGGTGTTCCTGGCCATGACAGGGGGATGGAACTGGATGATCTTCAAGATCCCCTTTTAACACAAACCATTCTATGATTCCACGACTCTATGATTCTATGTTTAAGAAAGTCCTCTGGACCTCATGAGGAATAACTGCTAAGAAGAAGGGAAAATATGTGGAAAGGATGAGATGCTGAAGAGTATCTCTTGCATCCTTACAACAGAAAAAAAAAAAAAAGGTGATGGAGCTAACACTCTCCTCTACTTTCAGTTGCAAAGGCCCACTGTTTTACTGCAGGCCAGGGCAGATATTTTTATCTTAAAAGGAACATACAGAGAAATGGTTGACTTAACAGTCAGTCTTCAGGTGTTAGAGTGATTTTCACAAAGCCAAATTCTACTGCTTTTGACCATTGTTAGGTAGTATCCCCTTGTCAGATTCAAAAGAAGCAGTGATGCAAGATACAAACTGACATGAGTGTTGTAGAAAACTTGGCTTTAAACACTGAGCTAAAGCCTGAGGCCCAACACAGCTGCCCAGAATAGTTTAGGAAGCCAGGAATTCTCACAACAAGACACAGAGTTGGGAACAAAAAAATCTCTGGCTGACAAAGTAAGCATGTCAGGCTGGCCTGGTGACAAAAGCAGATGGGGTTGAAATGCAGTCCCAAACCCCCTTGGCTCAAATGTCTGTGTCTGTAGATGTGTGCCAGTATCTGCCTGCAAAAATGCAGGGACTCCTTTTAATTTGGAGGACCACTGCCAATTTCCAAAGTCAATTCAAGAGTCAGTAACATCTTGGCTCTTGACTTGTCCTTGTTCACCCTAGTATCTAACTGTCCTGTGGAATTATGAATTAGAGTTAAATCACACATAACTTTAAACCTCAGCCAATTATCAGCAGAAGAATGGCACTGAAATAACAACAGGTGTGTGTTTCTCGGATTTCTTTGGCATCAGTAACATCCTCCTCCCCTCCAGCATTCAAGACTTTTGACAAGTGGCCCTTCTGTCTCGTCCCTAGTCTAAGCAGAAAGGGTATAAGGTTGCACCCATGACAACCATTTCTATTGACTTGAAAGCAGCTATGACTGTAAAATTAAAATAATCTGTCAAATTACAGAAGTTAAAAAAGCAGTGATCCAATAATAACCAAGAGAGGTAAAAAATGTCACTTATTTAATTTTCAACACAGGACGAAAATAATACACACTGTGTTTGATTTGGGGGAGGCATCTTTTTTGTCGTTCAGGTTCAGCACCCTTCTGCCTGGTGGCAATTAGGTTTGTAGTACACTATTCTTCTAAATCCTAGAATAAAGGTATACCTATCACACTGTATCAGAGACCAACTTACTAGGCATGTTTTTCAGAGTAATGTCACTTATTCTTGCTACACTATATACAAACTAAGCAAAACCATGACCCATGAGTCACAAATTAAATCCAAGCACCTCGGTCAAATCTTTCAGAAATCTGAATATTCAGGATGCAAAGCAAGGAGCTGGCATTCAAGATCTCAGTATTCTTTCAAAATCCACTTAAGATAATTGCTGTGCCTTAGTTTACCTCCTATGAGCCTCATCAAAATACAAGGCAGTTAAACTCATCTTCTGAAAAATGTACATTTTTAATGAAACATGATCTTCACTGCCTCTAATGACTAGTTCTATGACTTCATTTGGTCCCATATGTTATGAAATCTCTCAATACTGTATACACTCTGTCATTTTAACATCTCGCTCTTACTACTTATATCCATTTCTGTCAATCCCAAAGATGAGATTAATTTAATTAGTGGTATAATACTAAGAATCAATTTCAGACTTCAAGGTCACTCCAGTTTTGGTTCCTCTAGTTACTCATTCCTAATAGAATAGTGTTCAAGATATGCATTTCATACACAGACTGTCTACTGTTCTAAATACTCTATTATTCTCAACTTCTGAGTACTAGAAATTACAATGCATGCCACATGACAAGCTCAGCCCTTTGATTCACTTCTCTCTTTATCAGCTGGGTTATTTTTTCTCCCAAATCCCAAAATTAACTTTGTTAAATTTAATTTAAGAATAAGGAAGGGGGTGGGGAAAACATGATTTTATATTCTGCTTAAAACACGGAGCTTTACACTTACAACTTTCTGTAATGTATTTTACTGCCACTAAGTATATATGTCAAGGATTAAGCTGTAGTGAAATATCAGTCAAATACTCCATTTATACAAACAGGTCAGAAAAGCAGTTAAATTATCATTTTCTCTGTGGGTCCCCACAACCCAAAAATCCAAAAATAGGGAAACAATAGGGATGGAAAAGTTGTCAATGAAAGGCCATCTGAACCCTCTACACAGTGGTCACAAGTCACAGGAATGGTGCTAGTAGCAAGTTTTCATGCTTCTACAGAGAAGTGGTCATTTCTTGGAGTGGTCTGTCTCTAAAGGAAGGTTAAAAAATGAGGAGAAAAAGTCATCACAGAATGAAGAGACAGTCAGACTGTACTAAAATAATCCTGTCCATTAAACACCCCAGCCTTTGGTGTTTCAGTAAGTCAAGCAGCATTCTGGGTGCAAGTCCTCGCACTCCTCACACAGCTGACAGAGAGTCCAATCACCATTTGTCCTGTGACACATGGTCACAGGACCGAGCATGGAGCACTTGGGCACTGTTCCTAAGCCTCTGCAGTCTGGGGAGGAGGGAGAGCCAGCACTTCTCAGCAAGTTCTCAGTAGCCATTGAGGAGCACAGCACGTAGTAGAAACAAAGCAGTTGTTCCTGCCTGTGCCTTGAAGAAATGCCCCAATAATTTTTTCAAGAGTTCCGTGGCAGGCTTTCACATGACTGCATGAACAACATGCCCAGAGGTGGCAGGCAGCTGAACTGCCTTAGAGCTCTGTTTTTTTTTAAATGTGAATTGTTTAGAAAGCTGATGGAGAGCAGAACTTTGGGGTAGGAGTGAGGAGAGGGGCATAACTTGACACTACAATCCTTATTGCACTGAGGGGAAAAAAAAAAAGATAAAGCTGAAGAGCAGCCTGGTCTCTTGAAATTCTTCTTTGAAAGTAACTGGATACTGAGCATATTAAATTACAGTCTTTAATGAGACAATTTAGTTAGAGCCTCTCAAGTTCACAATTTTTCATTCATCTATATACTTCGCTGGGATGAGGCACCTGCCTCTACAGGAGCTATGCCTCCTTCCAGTCCTTCTCCCCCCCGTATGCATACCATCACAAATCTGAAGGGACATTTCAATCACCACTTTGATAAAGGAGATCATTTTGGCATACAGGTGATCTCCTAGCAGATTAAGGATATTTACTTTCTTCCTGACGGATCATTCCCAGAGATACCAGCACAACACAACCTACGCAATTAGTTTTCACAGGTGGCTGTTTTGCCTCCAGTAAAACTGCTTTCTTTCTCCTCCTGCAAGTCATAGCAGAGCAAATGTATATAAAAACATTTCAGATATGAAATAAACACTTTCATAAAAGCAGCTGTGATGCAATGCATCATTTCTGTCTGACCTGAGCTATGGAATGAATTTTTGTTGCCAGAATCAAAGATGGTAAGGAGAGAGTAGAGGACAGGGGCCATGACAGGGCTGGGGGAAGATCAAGGCTCAGAATAGCACAGTGTAAAATGACCTCAAACACTCAAAGGGTAAACGCCTGTTTGATGCAAGCACACACTCTCTGTGTACTCTGCTGCACAACCTGTGCAAACAGGCTCATGCTGCCATGCAAGACAAACCAAGACAGTTGTCTACAACCAAGAGTTACAGAAAGACAAGCCCCTCACATATTATGTGCCACAGTCAGCAACTGATTTCCTCAAGCATCGTAAAAAGTACATCTGAAGCTGTAATTTTATCCCCACACCCTTAAAATTAGTCACTGTCTAGGGAAGTGTAAAAGAAAACCCCTTTTTAAAACTGCTATCGGAGAAGTTCAAGAACTGTACTTTAAAGACACTACCGTGTCAATGTGGAAATCTCAGACAAAATATCCATTAAAGATGTTTCTATGTCAAGGGTCTCAAAAGGGTTACACAGGAGGGGTTGAAACATAATTTTTTACCAAGTTCTTTCAGGACTACTTTATATAGGAATTTGGTTATATAATCTGAACATCTGGAAAGCTCATTTGAAAAAGATTTCTTTTTAGTGTTAGAAGAAGAAAAGTTAGGAGAAAAATCTTGTTTTTTCAAGTATCTCCTTCTTTACATATTCATTGCACAGAGCCTGCATAAAGGAATGTTTTAATGCCGGGGGGGGGGGGGGGGGGGGGGGGGAAAGAGGGGGTTGTCTTTGACAACTCCTTCAGCTTACTGATTGTTTTGAAAAATTGCAATTTTTACTCAGGTAATTTTGTGCACCAAACACAAACACAGCAACTGGGCATTATTACTAGAGGCTTCAACCTTATTTAGGGCAGAAGCTTTTGCATTTTCAGAAACACAAAGAAAAGAGTGTGATTATAATTGTGATGATATTCTATGTAAAAGTTTTCACCTTGTTCTGATTTCTAAGTAGGTATGTACACCACAGCAGCTTCATCCTTAAATTGAGTGCAGAAAACACAGGCAGTAGGAGTCTACAGCTCTTCTAAGAAAAAATCATTACTAACAATACCGGTTTGGTCAATTAGACTGTTGTTCAACCAATCATTAATATCTCAATGAGCTAGGTGCAATAACTTTATGAGGACATACCATATATATGGGGATAAACTATTGTAGATTTCTGTATGTTACATAATGGTTAACTGCCAAAAGGTCAAAGGCCCTAATCTGTCATTCTTCTTCATGCAAAGTGTTAATTAAAGCACTCTCTTTTGTAGATACCAGAATTGACCAGAAGGGTTTTCTTGTCTAATCCAAATATAAAATTCTGAGTGATACTCTGAAGAAATAGGAATAACTGCAAAAATGTGGTCAAATTTATGTAAATATATGTATTTAGCAATTTGAGCAGATTTTTTTCTTAGTCTGTTAAAAAAGGTTTCGCTGAATTAATTGGAGCATGATGAACACTGGTGTGGGGACTTCACCTTGAAAAAGGCCAAAGGTATATGTAATTAAAAAAAAATTTGAAAAGTCTACTACGAAAATTTGTAAAAACAGAATAGTAGGTTCCTTATTAAAGCACCAGCAACATGCTTATCCAGGGCCAACCTACTCATTTTGGAAACTAAAGAAGATTTTTACTTTGATTAGCTTTGAAGAGCTTATATAGTTAAGAGAGCATGAGAAATAGATTCTAGCCTTTCTATTACAGCTACATTTGTTTATTAAAGTTGCACACCTGTGCAGATTGACTCAAGGCAAAAGTGCAATTGAGGACATAGTTTGGCCTGTAGAATATTTGCTACTGGTAACAGATGAAAAGGAACAAGCCCTGTGCAGCTATAACAACTCAGGGTAAGTTTGCAAGTTGATAGGGTGGAAAATAGACAAAGGTAATTTACACTGTGTTGCTCAGACACAGAAAACTCTCTTTTCTCAGACTGACTAATTTTCAGAGTTGCAGAACACTGTCATATCAACCTCTGCACACCAATCAATACTGCCATTCACAGCAGGCCTCTGAAGAAAACGTAAACTAGCTTGACTTCCATGATGTGATCAAAATATTTTGAAGAAATTCGGGTCTGATCTTGCATTACTAGGGAGCTTATCTTTCTTCATATCTTGCCATAGAAAGGCCCTTGCTACAGAAAAGAACCAGCAGCTTCTGATTGTCTAATGAATAATGGCTGCTGACCACACCAGCATCAGATCTGCTTCATAAATGTACAAATGCTTCATAGGTCTGTGGCTTCATGGCTTCACTAACATTTTTATTTCCAAGAAGAAATAAATAACACTAAAGAGGCAAGGAGAAATAGCTGAGGTTTGTTCATTTCCTCCATTCACTACTGCCATTTCAGCTAGCCAAAGATGAATTCTTGTTCCTTCACTTGAAATTATCCTAAAAAATATATTCATTTTGTAAAGCTGTATAATTTCCATTAGTAAATCAAATATCATCACATTATATTTTTAACAGTATAATGTTTACAATTAACCCATTCTTCTTTATCTTAGTTTATTATCATCCTTCTGCTCCTCCTCTGAAATAACTCCTTGTTCCTACTGTATGAAAAACCAAGAGCTTTTCTCCTTACTTGCCTGATTGATGAAGAACTGAGACAAGAAGAAGGAACCTATTCCTCTTCTGAAATCCAAATAGGACCTCAAGAGCTGTTAGCAAAAGCTGCAGAAAATCCAGCGCTGTTCCTGGACCGGAAATTCTCAAAGCAGCACCTTTGAAAGAATTTGTCTGCCAAAGTCAGATGTGACTGTAAGTTAATATGCAAGCTGAACCTTCACAAAGGCTTGCAACTTGGCCACATTCAGGTCTTTTTTTTTTTTTCACAACAATATCAACAGGAATACTCTTACACCAGAATGACCTCTATGCCAAATTTCAAGATTTTGCTCAGAGGCATGGAGGCATCAAAGCTTCTCAACAATACAGCTGTAAGACACATTCATTAAAATCAAACATACTTTTGTTTAATGCCATTTTCAGGAATGTCTAACCCAGTTTTGCTGAAACTTTATAATAAAATTCAGCTCCATGTGACACCCTGCATGGCAAAGTCAAAGCTCAAAGAAGTGGAGCTTGACTGGTTTATGAGCAATGGGAAACACACTTGGGAAGATCCTGGCTACCTCAACGCTTAATAGTGTTACCAGTCCCTCTAAGAATAAAAAGAAAAAAAATGAACCTTTTTCTAAAAAAAAAGTAAAAGCAAGCAACTATACCTCTATTGCAGAATTGTAGTAGTAGTAACATGAATACAGCAAAACTCTTTATTTGGGACAAGAGCCGAAAATATCTTTCCAGCTTGCTGCCAAAGAGATAACAAATCCTAGCAAGCTTGACATACAGTATGAATCTTGACAGCGTACAGTGACAGCATTTAGCTTCACTGGGGATTTGTTTTTGAAAATATTCTGGCTGACAAAATTCTGGGCCCAAAAGATGTTGACCAGTCTCATTTTCTGTCCAGCTGCTTAAAGCAGAAGCGTAAGCCACCCTTCTTGACCCATGAGACACTTCATACTATTTTTAGGGATTGTTTGGGGTTCAGAACAATGTTTAGCTGACATATGGTTGCATCTCTCTGTCTACCTTCTCCCCAGCAATACGGAAAGGACAAGGTCAGATCTTTAGATTCCTGTCATGAATGGAGGCTTTGCTTCCCACCTTAGATGCACTGTAAGAAGGCCTACAATGCACTCTGCTCCTTAAAAAGTAAGGTTCTTTTGTGGGTTCTTCCACTGTTGTGATTACAGAAATACTTTCCTCCAATGAACTCTGCCCAGTGCCATGACAAGTAAGAAGACCACACAGAAACCTTGTTCTCATATTGCCCATCAAGTCTTCAGAAGCTGGAAGCACACTTGACTGTTCCTTAAGTTATTTGCCTCTGTAAATGTGCTTTTGAAAGCACCGTCAAGGAGACAACTATCCACGGTAGTCATATAATATAAAATAGGTGTAAAGGGAACAAAGGACATAAAAGTAAATAGTTGCTAAATCAATCACAAAAGCCAATTATACACATACAAAAAAGAGCAGTCTTTTCTTTAGCAAATATAAAACAAAGAATTTATGCATTGAGGTCCTAGACCATACATATATAGAATCATATTAAAGCACTGCTTCTACTGGTGGATTTGTATGACTTCAAGGGAATTGCAGCCTGTCTTAGGGGATCTTGCTTCTTAGAAAGGCTGAAGACCACATATATTCTAGGTCCACTCAGTACTTCTGCACTGGGATTCTGGACAGATTTGTATCTCTGGATTCTTGTATTCTATGGCATCCTTGCATGGGATAACAGGGAATTTTTGCTCTCCTTCCAACTTCATGTGTAGTCAAACACAGGAGTTTGTCCCACTTTTAGTAATATTACATACCATAAGATGACTGCTGGAATAAAATTATGGGAAAGGACTGAGGCTAGGATTTGTAAACACACATAGGTATTTTGAAATATATGGATATTAGCCACTTGCCAACTCTGGATATTAGCCATTTGCCAACTCACACATTTCAAGAACTTAATGAAATCAGAACTCAATACCCATGTAATATTATAAAGAGAAATAAAATAATTGAAATCTTCTACGGGGCTAGTAAATGTATAGGTCAAAGCCATAAAACTTTCCCTGTAGATGGCAATGACACTGAGAAAAGGTAACAGTTGAGTCCTTTGAAATAAAACTGATACACAGATTCTTATGATTGTACAATATTTTGTGACTATCACAAATTACTAGTGTTTCTGCCATGATTATATTCTGTATTCTTTTGCAGCAATTAATTCAGTTACTTGCATATCAACTTTTCTTTGCTAAAAACCATAAAATCATGGAACAAAGTACTTGATTTTCAGAACTCACTGACTGACTTACTAACCTAGGGAAGTGCAAAGAACAACAGATGACTCCAACACAAACATTTCTGCAGCTGAACCGAGCACAGGCTATAGTTTTACTGAAAAACATCACAGCATCTATCCAGCATTATTCAACTGGTAAAAGCTTTTGTTTTATATCTGGCCCTTGCCTCCTAAGAAGATATTTAACAAAACACTGGACTCAAACCTTACAAGATCAAATGGAGCAGAAATAATGTAAGAACTCGTGGTATTTCAGCATGTCTGATCCCAAATGAAAAGATGAGCTGAAGAATAATTCCAGAAAAAACGTTAGTGAAAATTCACTTAACTATTTTGCCTCCTTCAAAATGCATCTGATTCAAGGTTGGCTTTAACTAGCCATTAGACTAGTACCTCAAGCAGTGTTCATCAAAACATTCATTAAAAATTGTTCTTCTTGAAGCAGAGCAATGCCCAATATCAGCGAATGCTCTGGACCAGAAAGCCAAAATTACATCAGTCACTCGCTTAGGATTTTCCTGTTTACATGGAATTGATTCCCATTTTTGCCACATTCATCTTATTCGCTATCATATATTATCAGTTACCTTTCAAGGTCACTGTTTCTCATGCTTCCCAGTGTGACTATTATTCTTTGCTCCATGCGGCTTTATATTTGGTCGGTCCTGAACTAAGCAGTCCTGACTGCTCAATGGCAGTGATTTTTTCCTATTGCATTTCATCTCTCCCATTGTACCCACAATTTTTCTCCTTGAAGAAATTTTTAGACCTTTTGTGAAATATGTCAGAAACTCTTACAGTAGAAATAGATCATGACATCAGACATGACATCATGACATCAGAGAAGTGTCTCCACTGATTACCAACTCCATATGCTATTATTTTCATTGTTCAAATCTATTACTGGGGTGGTTACAGACATCTTGAATAAACGTAATAAAATATAATGAAAAGGAGTTGGACTTCTACATGTGAAGGGACCTAATTTCACATTTACTTTAATCTCTCTTATTTTTTTCCCCTTAAAAGAGTGCTGAGACACTAGATTGGTGCCCCGAGGACTGCTAAAATTATCCTAATGTAGCTTAAAGCTCTTCTAAAGTTTTGCATGATTATGATACACTGTGTAGTGGAGAAACTGAAAGACCAACAGGAAAACAAGAAATGATTCTGTAAACATACAGCTAACCATAAAGTGTTTCAGAAACAGTTAAACATAAACTAAGCAAATAATGTCTTTCTGGAGGTTTTTTAAATTTTCATTTGTTTTTTTTCCAGATAAAATTGCCACCAACTTCAAAACATGTAATGTGGTTAAAAGGCTAGAATCAAACTGTATAAGGCCCTTAAGCAGAGAAGTCTTTAGTAAATATCCTTTGCAGGCTTTCTTTTTGTCCTAGCAGATCTGAGAATTTTTCAATTGTTTTTTTCTATTGCTAGATACATGATTTTGGGGGTGGATTGTTTGTTTGGTTTTGTTTAATGAGGCCTGGACAGAAGACAAGTCTTAATCCTATGTGTGCATCTGAACGAGACATGAAAGTAGCACTATTTTGGAACACAGTTAAGGATCAACATCTTAATGTTCACCTCTGAGACTTGTCAATCAAGAGAGAAAAAAAAAAAGGGATAAAATGGAACTAATGCCTGAAGGTAAGGACTGATGCATGGAGAGTCCTACAACATCAGCTTCCTGGAGCAACAAATGGCAAAACAAAGGTCTCTGGGTCAACCTGTCTGCCGCAGACACGAAGATGCATACAAGCTGTGCTTTGCTGTTCTCTCCTAAAACTATCTGATTGCTTTGGTTTTGAAATACAGCTGTATTATGTTCTCTTCTTTTTTAAATTGTATTATGCCAGACCCTAGCAATAAAAATCTAAAAGAATAAGGTTTCTAGCAGGTCTGCAATCTTTCATGGACTTGCTGAAGGAGCACAATGAAAAATAACATAGTTAAGATTCAGGGGAAAAAATTCTTAGACGAATGAACCAAGGAGTTTCATTTCATTCATGAAATGAAAACTGAATCTTTGAATTTGGGAGGTCATTCTCACTTTGCTATCTTGTGAAGCACATAAATGTACTGTTTTCAGACTGGAAAAATCAAATCTAAGCTACCAAAAATAATATCCTGGTAAATAAACTCTTATTTTGGGCTTTTATGACTCTCACAATACTTAGTGAAGAAGACTAAGAAAGTTTACAAGTGAAACATACCAAATACTTAATTGTACATATTTGTACAGAATATACAGATGTGCTCTAAGCTATCTTTCTGTTTAAAACCAATATTAACTACATTTTAAATGGCAATGAAAGGTCAAGTACATCTTGTACATCTTGTCATGTAGCAGTAATTTCCACGGTTAAGGAGACTGTAGGACAACCTTCCCGCACGTACCATACTTGTCTGTAAAAGAGGCAGCAAACCGTCATTGCAGATAACAAATAAAACATAGAGGCTAACGGCTCAGAACATCATCTTTTAGGAAGTATAGTCACCTGGAATTTTTGATATTTTTATGCTGTATTTAGTTTAACAAGCATCTATTTCTTTTAAGCCATTTATACTACATATACACACAATTCATTGATTTCTGCCAACAAAGGGATTTTCTATCTCCACAGAAATGCAATCTATGTATATACAAATTTGAAAGATAGGATGGAAGCTCCAAGTGTTTTAATAGCCTATTATCAAAAATGATCCCTTGGTAATAAAAGCCCAGACCACTGGCTTGAGATCAAGTCAATGAAAAATGGGATTATACAATTTTATTGAGAGAGAGAGAGAGGGAGGGGGACAGCGAGATGTGTTCTAAAAAGCCTAGGATCACAGAGGAGAAAAAAATCCAGAGAGGGTAAAAGACAGATCAGCTCCATTTTCAGTCCAATCTACTTGTCATACAAATCCTCTGGATTTTCAAAGTGTTTTTTATTTTAAATTGATAAAAAAGGGCTGATATTTGATATTTGTAATTTTTTAATACAGAAAAAAATCTCACCAGGAAAAAAACACCCCTATATTAAGAGGTGACAGGAAAGAAAACAGCATTTTGTCTTAAATTTGCACAACCTAATTTATAGTAATAGAGCAGAACCTAAGAGTTCTGGTAAATGTCAGTGCAGTCATGTTCATTACATATGTTGATAGGTATGAAGCAAAGTCTCTGTAGGCCCTTCAAAAATTGCACTCAGCCGATTTAATGCAAACCAGAAGTCACTGACTGCTGGATGAACATTCGGTTTCATTCCCAAATGGATATAAAGACAAAGCAGGGGGAGGGGGCTTCCTCCTCATTTATTTACAGTTAAAGGGTGGGTCTTGAGGAATGAACATGAGACCAGAGAAGAATGGATTTGGTTTATGGGAAGACACCTCCCAGCCTCCCATTCTCCAGCCACCGCAGTTAAAGTGCCTGGGTTGTGCGTAACCTCCTCCCCCATCTCGCATCTGCCTTGCCCAATCTCGTCTGGGCCCGCTCCAATAACAACATCTGCTTGGCAGCTTTTCAAACCCATGGATAGTTATCTAACTGAGGCTTTTGTGCTGCACTGTTTATTCTATGTGAAGAAATGCCTCCTTAGTTGAAAGAGTACTTTAGAAAAGCTGTGCAGCTATTAGCAAGTGAAGCACAAGGCTAATAACCCCCACCTGCTCATCAAATTAATTATGACATCTGAATCATTATAACTCAGAAAGAACACATGACTGCAGTCTTGTCACACACACAGAAATAAACACACTCCGCATTAGGGGAGGCAAATATATGGAAAAAAAACTCCAGAAGAAAAACATCTAACCTTCCACATTTCAGTTATTAAAATGTGCATTACTAACTGCCCAAAGGCAAAAACTAAAGGAGAGAGGCTAGAAGTGGACAAAAATTTCCTGCAGAACACATCCCTACACCTCTGTGTGGGCTTTATGAAGAAAAGGAGAAGAAAAACTTATTAACACATTGATCTCCACAGCGGGATTATCAATCTGCATGTTTTGTGAAAAATCTTTTTTTCATATGATTTCATAGCAACCTGGTGATTATCTCATCCTTCTCCCCTCCCTCCCCCCCCAGTTCAGTTACTCCAAATGTAACACTCTTATCTTAACCACAGATATTTTCAGACTTAACAAAGACTAAAGTAAGGAAAATACTGTGGGGGAAAAAGCCAAACTTTAACTATCTAGAAAATAGCAAAAGAAATAAAATATTCAAAAGGTAGACTATCTGCAGATCAGATTTCACTAAGTTCAAACTGTAGAAGATAAAGCATTGCCACACTTCATATCCACATGTTGCCTTACTAATCTGATTATTGAAGCTATTGGATCATTTTGCCACAATTCATGTAGGTGACAGTTTCTTTCCTTCAAACACAGGTATGAATTCAACTAAAAAGGTTAAACCATGCATTAGCTTGTTACACCTCTGTCTCAGGCATTCATAGACATGGTATGCATTTTCTGTACTTCGTAACACTTTTCTGGACAGCATAACAAATTTTCACTGCAAAAGACACACCCCTGCACCTTATCCTGTACTTCACTTTCAAAAGCAGTTCTTAAATGCAAAGTGCAACTGATGGCTAATTAATTTTAAATAATTCTCAGACTCTCATCAAAATCAAGTGATAGATAAAACAAACCATTAACACATTCATGTATTGTGTTTAAGTTCAGTGAATAAAAATACGTCAGGCACAAAATACATAAATGTTGGAAAAGTGTTTTGTCTTGCATTAGCCCCAACTCATTCATTGTCAACAGCACTTCCTCCACAACGGGACACAGAACTGCTGAGTAACTTCTCTGTTATGAAGAGTCCACCACCAAAAAATGTCTCTATCACAACTTGGGGGTTTTTATCAGTTACAGGAACAGAAAGTATTTTCTAACTAAGTCACAAAACACAACCTGAAAAGTAGATGAGAAATTACTTGGCACAGATTGTCGTCACCTACACCATTTCTCTCATTAATGTCTATTTTTCATTACATTAGTAGCAAACACCACCCTTTGCAAAGAAAGACCTCCAGCATTATTTCTGGTTAAAAAATGTAGAATTAGCTTTCAGACAAGATGATACTAGTTGTCTGCCTTCTACATATTTTTCAAGTAATATGTATGCTAATCGCTGAGAAAACCATGTTGAAACCTCATTTTAACTACTCATTTTTATTTGGTTTTGCTTCAATTATTTTTCCTATTTGAAGGAAGATTTTGGTTGATTTATTCAATTTTCTCATTTAGCCCAAAGTTGAGAGGTATAAAAAGAAAGTAAATACTAAGAAGGAAGTTCCAGCTTTGCTTTTGCCAAATAAGACTGTTAAACATTCTAGAAAATAAATTACTATCACTTGAATGTGTCAGTGCTGCAGAACCAGAATAAAGAAGAAACAGGAAATATATTAATCACACAGACAGGCTGCTCTGCACAGATTTATATGCCTGGGAGGATGAGCCTCACGTTCTGTCTTCTCAATAGCTCCACTTTTTGAGAAATCGTCTTCACTGGGGACTTGATATGTCGATACTGAAACCTATGGCTTCCTCTAAAGCATTATTAGGTCTGTAGACAGAAAAATTAAGTGTGCTCCTCACCGCTACACTCATACTCCTTACTACAGAACTATTCGTTCTGCTGTCCCTGCAACCTGTCCCTGCCCTGTCTGATCTAGATGCACATATTGCTCCTTCACATCACAAAAAAACCCAGGAAAACTGTGAAGAAATAAAGCAAGGAAGAACATGGCGCATTCAGTATTTTCAGTGATTTTAATTTAATGGACTATTTGGTAAAAAGGAAAAATAATACATGTCTAGTTTTTATTCACTGATAAAAACGTGAATAATTCAATTGGCAGGAATGTACTGTTTTTGTTCTTACTGTAAGAACACACAAATTATATATTGCTCTAGGACATGTTGCCCTGCAGAAGAATTTAAGCATAGCTATGAACCACGCTGAATCTGGCCTTGAGCTGATATGTTTAGGGGGTTCTAACAAGGAAGAAAAGGAAAATTTTTTTCTCAGCTGGTACACTGTTAACTGCACTTACAACAATGTGCATGACAAAAGTTTGAGTGGCACTATTAAATTAAAAAATACCTAGTAAATCTAGATTTCATCTGAAGGCTCTACATATTTTTCCCAAAATATTATCTCATCAGAAATCAAAGTAAGTAGAGACACAGAATTTATGGGTCTAAATTTAAATCCAGATGTAATATTCGAGTGAAAAGAGCTTATGCTAAACCAGTCAAAATATTTTTAAAGTTATTTTGTAAAAACTAGTTCCCACGTTTATGGAATTTCTTTACCATGATAAATAATAATTATGTATTCCAGAAAAACGCAGCTAGAGTCTATGAAAGCTTGTGCACCCACACACAGACACATGCACCACATACACGTTACATATGCTAAAGTGCATGAAGGGACTGTTATGCAAAAAAGTGTGACCTGTGATAACCAGATATGAAAAGTAGTTTTACATGGAATTTTCTGACAGGTTGCTACATTTAGCAATGTTGTCATCAAACTCTTAAAAATGCCAAAGGACACGGCAGTTAGAGTGCACCTTTCTCCAAATTCTGCAGTTCCTAGATCTTTACAAAGCAGACCGCTTCTCATATCCACTTAATCTCTGCACGCATCTCCACCCCTGCTTCCTTCCCAATGGTATGTGGTCTTGAAAATACAAATGTTCAAGTTTCCTGCAGCTGAGCAAAAGAGGAAAAGTCACGTTCCCAAGGGGCAAAACTAAAGGTTCTCAGTGCCCCTGAATTTGTTAACTACAATACAACATAACGTGTCACTTCACCATAATTAGCAAGAGGGAAACAGCCTTTTTTTCACCTCCAGTGGCATTAAAGAGATAAGACAATGAATTCCAGATCATATCTGAAGGCACAAAGACATCTGATTAAGAAAGTGCTTATATGGACAAGGGGTGACATTTTGTACAACAAAGCAGGAAACAAACTACAAAAAAAAAAATCACAGCAACACAAATCTGCTCAAAATCAGTTGCATGTAGTTGCAGATATTGTTAGCAGCAGCAGTATTGACATGCAACCAGGGAAGGAAAAAAAAGCAAGGAAAAAGTTCTGTGATTACTACTTCCTTTTTAAATTTTGATTGATAAATGTGTTCTGTGTAATTTCTCCTAATTTTGTAAATGCTCTCTTCCTCCTTTTTATGAAACCATTTTTTTCTGAAAGTGCCACTTTGGGTATGTAAAATGGTTACTCCTGAAAAGGCTTAATTCTCTAGCCTTTTGTAACTAACATTACTTGTATGAACAATGCCAAACAACATTATTTTGTTTGTCCATCCAACTTTCCTCCTTGCACTGTTACTCACTTTGAAAGTGAAGAACCAGAGACAGTACTGCAAACTTTCACTTCTCTGAAGCCACTCATCATGAAACTTGTCTATAAAAGTTCCAATACTTTAGGCTACTATGGCAGTTTTGGCTTAATAGGAAAGGACCAAACACACTACTACTGCTGCTTGGTTTGTTCAGATTTGAAAAGGAAGGAGGAATGCAAAACACAACTAAAAGTAACACATAAAGCAGGCCTGCTAATGTCTCAAATCCCCCAACTACAGAGCAAATCACATATAAACAGGGACAGTAGTTTCCTCTAGCTGATCTATCAATGTGCTTTAATGCTTTTCTAAAGAAACCACATCAAAAAGAGCAATAATTGTTCAGTCAATCATGCCTATTCGTTCTTGGGTTTCTCTGCTGAGACTACCAACCATTTCAGTGATGCTTTCCTGTTAAACAGATATCAGTTCACCAGAAGCCAAACTAAACCTTCAGTCTTTTATGACAGTGAGACCACATTCTTCAGTAGGCACTTCTGACACAACTTTTATTCCAGACCTTTACTGATTAATCACAGTAGTACCTCCTAGCCTTCTGAAAGCAGTTTCTACCATTTTCAGTCTGAAATTTGTCCATGTTCAACATTATTAATGTGTTCTCCAGCCACAGCAGTGCTTGGAAAGAACACTGCAGTAGCCAACCCTACTACAAACTTCCTCTGAACTCCAGGACAGAAGAGAAGGGTACATCCAGAAGTAGCACAGAATAAAAAAAAGAAAAAAAAAACCTCTAAGTCTGGGGAGTTTCAGTTTTGTGATTTATGTTTGTTGGGGCTTTTTTGTTCATGTTTTCATATATTCTTCCTTTCATACGGCATCCTTCAGTGCCAAAGACAAGGAGACACTGTAAAGCCATTCCACCACTGTTAGATAAGGAGTGCCCAAATGTGTTGTCCTGCCTTTAACTACACTTTCTATTTCTGTTCTGAATCATGCTCAATTACAGATTGTACCAACAGGGTGTATGTTTCTGGTGCCGGGTGCCAAAATTATTTTAAAAAGCAGTGTAGCTCACTGTGATTAAGCCAAACCAAAACTCTCGTCAGCGCCAAATGTGGTACTAGTGCCAACAGTTGTCTGCTGCTAGACTATACCACCCATTGTGGGATCATTCTTCCTCTCTATCTGTGCAATAAAGCGGTTGGACTCCTTTTTCCCAGAGCAACACATCAGGGCTTTACTCAGAAATGCAAACTCATTTTTGAACACAACAGAAGGCTTTTTTCCCCTAATTTCCCCCAGCTGACAAAAGACTTACAAGATTTTAGGCATAACTGAGGACACGAAACTACACTTATAAAACTGGATCTCTGTATTGACAGTGAAGCCCCTAAAAATATAGGGTTTATTATTTTATGAGAGAACACAACTTCATCTCTTTTGTAGATCTACCAGAGTACCCAATTTTTCATTTTCATTTCATAGATTTCAGGGAAAAGGGTTTTTTTCCCATCATCTTAAAATTAGTACTATAAGGGTAAAATTTTAAAAACTTGCTCCCAATCATCAGGCTAATACAGAACACAGAGCACTCAAAAACCTAGTCCATAGCTTTTGGATTCTTACATATAATCCTTATCAGGATTTATTGACAGTTCCAAAACCACAACCTCTGAAATACCACAGTCATTTCCTATTTTAGAAACAAGGTAATATGGCAGTCTCCAAGACAGCACAATGTAATAACCACGGAGAATTGCAGATTTTATACTGATAACCACTGCACTGCTTTTTATCCAAGTACTTCGAAGTGTCTTACAAACATGATTAAGCCTCACTGTGACTGGGAGATAAGCAAACGTATGAAGAGTTTCACTCTAAGAGCAGAGAAGCTGAAGCACCTAGTGATGTCCAAAGGAGTTTTGCCTTTGACCTCCATTCAGGCAGGAATCAACAAGAAGCTTACGAATGAAACTGAAGGATTCGAACCAGATTCCCAGAGAACTCAAGCTCCTGGCCATTGACTGATAGGAGCTAAGACAGACAGCTTACATAATGAATGGGTGCATGCAAAATGGATCTTTGAAGTATTTGACAAATGTGCATGCAGGTCTGAACACATGTATGTTTCATTTATTATCAACCATAAAAGGACTTACTGAATAAACTAAACCGGAAAAGTAAGCCAAGATCTAACATTTTATATCCTTTCAATAGAAAATTTACCTTAGGAAATTAGCTTTACTGGTTTGAACTTAGGGATACATATAAAAATTATTATACTATTATAGTGCATGAATTTTTGTGATCCTTTAACTGTAGACAGCATTAATTGTAATCTTCATTTTCATATTATTTTTAATTTACTTTTTTCACAAATTTTTAATCCCAATTCTGATGATTAATTGTTAGCCTCACAAAAGTAATTACTGAGGAGCTTTTTTTTTATATTAAATGTTACAGGAAAAAAAGATTACTAAATTTTATTCTTGGCATTATCAATAGACTTTTAGGACAAATAAGTCAGTTTTCATCCTTCCTCTAAAAAGATCTAAGTATGAAGTACATATAAACAGATGAATTCTCTCTTCAGCAGCCCATCCACATCAGTTACACAGGAAAATATGGTAGCTTCCAAGATGTATTTCATTTAACAGTCTGTCTACACTGGGCAATCACTGCAGCATTGTCCAGAGTTAGCAATGCCATCATATTACTAAACTCTGCCAATGCAATAAATTTCCCTGCACAAAGGCACTCAGCACAAGTTGAGAATGTTCACACCAAAAGTGGGTACAAAGTTTTTACTGGAGTGTAGAACAGAGTAGCTGAGTTTGCAGCTGTGCTTATTTAGCTTACTTTAAACAGCTTTCCATACAGAGAGAAAACCCTACACCCATTTGAAGAATAATTAATATACCACACTAGGGGTCCTAAAATTTCTCTATTGTTTGGGGGAGGTGAAGGGGTGAAAGAGAAGAATGAAGAACAGTAGCATTTAGTTTTGGAGCCTCCAACCACAACAAGTAAGTAGGCAAATCCAAAGTTTTTTATCAAAAGTTTTGAAATTAGTAAATCGGTCCTGTAATACTAAACCACAGTTTCCCACAGAGATGCCAAAAAACTGTTTACCTACACTAACTCAGATTTTACTCACACCTCCATAAATTAAGCTCACCCAAAATCTCAGCTGAAACAACTGCTGACATGTCTCATCCTCCTCACATGTACAGCTATGTTTGAAAACTGTGTTCAAAGCACCGAATGCAATTGTTAAAGCCTTTTTGTTCCATACCAAGTCTTTGAAAGATTTCATGTAGAATACATCTCTGATACTTTGCATATCTGATATATGCTTAGATTAATGCAGTAAGTTTGAAGGAAGTATGAAGGAAGAACAGGAGTGTCTCCCTTTCTTGTTACCTATTAAGGAAAGGCTTAATGCCCCATGGCATATGCAATGAATGGAGTCTTCTTCCAACAGGAAACAACATCCTTTAATGCTGAGTGTATTGGGTGTAGGTGTCCAGGTGTTGGCACTGAGGGGATACAGGGTGGTCTCTGTGGAAGGGATAGAGTCTGCCTTGGCTCCAGCTGGCTCAAACAGACCCACCACAGGGCACAGCTGAGATCCTCACCCAAGATTGAGGTGCCTCTAGGAAAATGTACACAAGAAAGGGAAAAACAGTGAGGAATGAGGAAAAAAAAGTGTCATAAAAAGCCCTACAAACACCAAGTTCACAGAAGAAGGATATGCAGGGAGTGCTTCAGGACCATGGTGGAGCAGGTATTTCCCTGCAGCCCGTGGAGAGGACCACTCCAGAGCAGATTACACAGAATCACAGAACAGGTGGCTGGAAAGAACCACTGGAAAAAATTTGGTTCAATCTCCCTTCTCAAGCATGGTCCCCTACAGCATGTTACTCAGGGTCGTGTCCTGTCAGCTTTGGGGTATCTCTGGTGAGGGTAACTCCACAATATTTCTGGAAAATCTGTTCACCCACACAGCAAAGTGCCTCCTCACATTCAGATGTCCACACTGCAGCTGCGGAGGACTCCACATTTGAGTAGGTGGATATTTCCTGAAGGACTGTAGTCCATGGTGAAGATGCATGCTGGAGCAGGGGAAAAGGAGGAAGGAGGAGCAGAGAGGAGCTATTATGGACTGACAACAACCCCAATTCCCCATCCTTCTGCACCACCAGGGCAGAGGGTGGAGGGAGGTAGAAATGTCAGGAATGAAGAAATGAAGTTGAGCTCGCAAAGAAGCGGGAGGTGGGGGGAAGGTGGCTTAGTTCTCTTGTTGTTTCTCAGCATCTAACTCTATTTTAGTTGGCAGTAAATTAGATTAATTTTCCCCAAATTGAGTATGTTTACCAGTGAGGGTAATCTGTAAGTGACCTCCCTGTCTTTATCTCAACCCAGCAGCTTTCTGGTCTCATTTTCTTCCCTGCTCTGCTGCAAAGGCAGAGAGAGCAGCTGAGTGGGCATCTGGCAGCCAGCCAAGGTCATACTAAGAAAAGACAAAACGGGCTTTGTCTTTTTCTTGTTGCGACAGAATATTTTGTACTTGTCTGTCTGTCCTAGAAGTGTCCAGACTAAAACCCAGAATCTCAGTTTATGACATAAATTGTCTTTCATCACTCTCAACTTTCAGCATACTCTGTTCATCAATTTAAAAAAAAAAAAACAATGGTGTTTTTTCACTTACAACTGTCAGGTGGCAATACTTCCACATCGAAGGTTTTAAAATCTAAGCAAATGCAGATTTCTCTCTGAGTATCTATACAATGTCTGTCATTTTACTGCTGAAGAATGGACATAAGGATGAACCAGAGTACAGATGCATCTACCTCACTTTCTTGCACATAAAGTGTGCAATCAAAGAATAAGTTTGTTCACGAAACACTTGTCCAATACTGCAGATTTACCAGGACAGCTCTTTTGGCATAATATAATATCCCTTCAGAAAACTTGCTTTGGCATTAAAGCATCTTTTCCTCTTCTAAAACATTTTTTTCACTTCAAAACATCTATGCCTACAACAGTAATTTATACTGGAATAACTCCTACAGAATAAATGACTTAAAATTTTGTATTTTTGGTTTGGAGTGGCAAAGAAGGATGAGAGACACAAGATCACTTTTAAAATGAAGGGGAAAACTCATGCTCCTCAAAAAATGAAATTATCAGTTACTTTTCTGCTATGTTTCATTGCATTGTGTTTCAAACTGTCAAATCATTACAACTGCTTTTTGTAAATGTAGTATTTTAACCAGATGAGTTTCCAGACTAGATTCGCCCCCTGATCACTTAAGCACTTCCTGCCAGCGTGAAATAAAAATCAGCAAAGTGATGAGACAAACAACCATCAGTGTCAGGGCAAGAGAAGGATTCTGTGGGAAGCTGTGGGAGCTGGCCAGTAGAGAAGAGCCTCTTTGTAGAAGTCATCCATAAAGTCATCTCAGCTATTTAATGAAGTTGCATCCTTAAATTCATCTGCATATTTGAAACACTTCACTGTGAAATAAAAGATGTGCCAGAGCCTAAGGGGATTAACATAAGGAACAATGGTTACCATGGGAGGAAAAAAACTGATTTCTTGACTAGAGATTTATTTTATGGATGAGTTTGTACTCCAGTTTTGGGGTCTCCAAGCACTAGTCAGACCCCTTCTTTAAAAAAATTCAACAGAAAGAGAAGAAAGAAATAGCAGAAAACAAAGTAACTGGGGGGGGAAAGCAATTCTGACTAACAAGTATTTCTCAATACTAGCACATTTCATGTACATTGTCTCTGTGAATTTTCTCTTAGTGGAAACATCACCATTCCTCACAAACACAATGACAAACAAACAAAAACAAACAAGCAAACAAAATCCCCTTTGTAATACGTCTAGAACTCCTGGTAAATTAGTAGGGATACATAATCATCATATCCCAAATTAAAACATAACACACATAGTTTTCTGGTAGAGTTCATGATTAACTCCTCCAGATACTCAGCACATGCACACAGACAAACGGTATAGAATTTTTGAATCAGTAAGTCATTTGGAAGAATCTCCAGAAGTGTGCCGAGGCATGCTTCTGGTGCTGTGCCAAATTATGTGCTTCTGTTTGTGGTTTTCATATATGGATTAGACAGATGCACAAGCATGTACTATTTGGCAAGTAGTGATAATAGCCTACTCTGAATTTAGCAATTTAAGCTTTACTTAAGTTTTACTAGGTGAAAGAAAAAAATTAATGACATATTGCTTAGGCTCTGTCTTTATATCCTTTTGCCATCTTCCTGCTTACTTGCAAAGACCAAGCCCCTTTAATTCCAGAATGTCCTCCTTATATAATTCTAGGGCAGGAATTTCAAACAGAATTTTCAAATGGCAAGTGCAATTAAAATGGAGCTTGCATTTTTTTGCTGTTACTCTCAAAATTTCCAAATATTTCCACTATGACAATATATAATACTTCAATTTCTGGCCATAGATCCATTTGGAAATTAGTTAAAGGCCCAGTTATCCAGTCTTGTGCCTTGACTGTGCCACAGGTAAATACAGACTTTCTAACAATATATACCATGAGTTCAGAGGCTTACTATAACCAATAACCACAGAGCTCTTTCTCCTCTTGCTTACCTCAGTGAGGCTGAACGACATACCTGGGGCAATACTTCTTGATTTTCTATACTTCAGAGCTGGAGACACAGGAATTTCAAACAAAGCTTCATTCTAGATTCTCTAATCATTACAAATAACAGACTTTAATCTTCACTTTAATCTGAATTTACCAGGAGTATAAACACAAGTGCCATTGTCTTCTATAAATCACATATAAAACATCATGCAAGGTCAGTCCATTTACAGTCTGTCACTTGCCTCAGTTTATAGGTAAGAGTTACACATGGAAAAATGTACAGAAACCAGGAAACTTTTTTTGAAACATAGAGAGGATACTGAAAGTGCCTCATTGTTAATTGAGTCCCATGTGTGAAAGCTACAGAAAGATTAGTTTATGCAGCTGCTGCTCTTTGTCAAAACACTGCTAACAAGGTACACATGCTAAATCTGAGCATCTCCTTTCAGTCCCTAAAAAAGAATGACCACACTAAATCCTATGACAAATATTAGTTGAGAAAAAAACACTGCTATTTCCTGGGGAGTTTAACTATTTCAGATTATTCTTTTCATTTTAGTATGACAATAAGCATTTTTGACACAATTTTCCATCAAATGAAAACTAAATGGAGAGTACAGACATAGGAACAGACAGAAACTGGAAGTTAAATCCTGGTAATTTCTCCTCTGTGTCTCCAAATCTAAGTTATCAAGGACTGTTTTGAAACAAAACAAAAAAAAGTAATGTTGTGGTCACTGCCAGCAGAAACAAGGACCTTTTAAATCCAAAGCATGTATAACTCAATAAAGACAGTGTTCTGAAACTAATGGGAACGTAGGTTTATTCTGGTTTTCTACAAACTCCAAAAAAAATCAGAGGGGCTAGAGATTGAAGTAAATGAGAAAGCCCTTCAACTAGGAAACAGAGAAAACAAAGTAGCCTATAGCAAACCCATCTCTCCCTCCCTCCATACAAACTGCAAACAAGCAAGGAGGCCTTGCAAAGAGGGAAGGTAATTAGCTGGAGCCACTCCTGCTGCTTCTGCTAGGTCATGTTACAAGAGTGGGCTACATTGCTAAGTGGCAGCTGGGTACTTCCAAGGGAGCCTGCTAGAAGACAGGAGCTGCATCTGAAAAGCAACTGCCATCACCATCACCCTTCCTTGGCACATGGCCTGCCTCATCCCTGTCACTTGAGTTGGAGAGGAGCTATTTGCAAGGTCAGTGTTGACCACTCCCCTGTTCACATTGCTATTGCAAGTGTGGATGTATATACATGGTATTTGGTAGGCAACAGTATGACTGTGGCATGAGCCAGCTGGCCAAAACTGAGTGCCGTGTAGTTGCTGCAAGGTGCCTGGCTGGCTCAACAGCACAGAGAAAGTTTGTTGGGTCTGCTGACAAAATGCCATATAAATATATCCTAATCTTGCTTCAATTTTCTTCATGTAACTACTGGCTAAACCATTTTAGCGCAAAGCACTTCCCTAAAAGGGGAGCTCATTTTGTAAGAATTAGGTTGCGACAAAAATGTCACATACTCCACAGCAGTGCCCACTAACATCCTTAAAAATGTAATTGCACTTTCCCTTCTAAAGCTGGATGCCAACATGATGGTACCACACAATGCAAGAGGGAGTTTAGTGGAGTCTCAGAGAACCAACAGTTGGCATACCAATAAATGTGGGCAGGAAACCAGTCCTAAATTTCAACAGTTGAGAACAGGGTAATGTGGCCCACTTGAATGGGCACAGGGACCAGATATTGGAGATTAGAGTTTCCTTTTCAATTTGCCATACATTTTTTGTTCAGCCTAAGGAAAGTTGTTTAATGCATTAAATGAAGATGCTTCATATTATCTACAGACCTCTTGCTACATATCATATACACTTAGACCTTTCAGTAGCTTCAGGTCTCAGACCTGCCTCTTGTGTGTATGGACAACTCTTTCATGTTTGGCTAAACTTTTTTCATCATAGAAATGATGGCGGATTTGCATTGTTTCACATGGTGGTGCTGTTCAGGAAATAAAGTATTTCTGTGCTGAATTCAAGTCTGCTTCTGTAAGAAAATAATATTTAAATATGTGCATGATTATGGCAAGAAGAAAGATAAAAGCATGAACCACAACAAATAAACTATATTCTACACATTCACACAACATTCAGATTTAACCGCCAAATAACAAAAAATAATTATACATGTAAATGCATATGTGCAACTGAGTTGGATCCCTAAACATTAAGACTTCCCTTATTACAGAATACATATTGTATATTAATCTCAGTTACACTTATTTCAACCTTATAGGCTGCTGCCTCACTTAAATATGTTTAAGTAGGCCAGTAGAGAATGTGAGTGTGATACTTCACAGTTAAACTTTGATGTATGTGATGTAACCTTGCTTACATACTTGCACCACTAGTGGTAAAAATGGCACCAGTTCCACAAAGCACAAGCGTCAGTTTACTGTAGAAAGTTACTATCTGTAATTTACAGTTTTGCTGATTCAGAAGGAAGAAGTGGCAAATAAATACAACACAAATATATTCACAAAACACAGAACTTAAATACTCTTCATGTGGTCACATAAACACAACAGGCAGTGGTAAACCCCCCAAACCAAATGTAAGTAACAATTTTCATTAAACCAAAAGAATGTATAGCAATGATTTTACCCTATAATTCCTACTGGATGTACTCCATCAATGGCATACCTTAACTTCACTTTCCTAGTTTGCTGCTAAGCTATGAACATGGACGTAATTATAGTTGTTGGCTTCTAACTCTCTCTGTAAACCGTGTAGAAATAAACTGCTATTACTGAGCATACACACTATAAATATGTTTTGACAACATAGGTTAGGGAGAAAAAAAAGTCAAAAAAACACCAAAAGGAAAGACAACCACAGCAATAATAAAGATCATGACAGAAAGCACATCAAGGTCACTTATGGCTTACACTAATTTGCTGCAGGTCAAAGGTTCATTACATTCACATGAACAAATGCATTCACATTTTAAAGCAAGTGGCCTCTTAAACATCTGAACTTGCTTAGATGCCTCAGATTTCTCACTTTTCAACAAACGTGTGAGAACACTACCTGCCACGCATGTTCAAATATTTACTTTGTGTAGGAAAAAAAATGTCTTCAACTCATAAATTTTGTAAGACACGTCTTATTTTGATACCGTTATCTGGATAAAGGCTGTGCCAGAGTCACACTTTTGTGGTTTCCAAGATGAGCCTTTTAAGTATTCTGATAGAAATATACTCTTGTATTGTGTAATTTCTTTTCACTACTTCTACAGAGAGTTTAAACTGCCTACAAAAGAGCTGCCCATGATACCCTAACACTTTTTAATCAATAAATATTATACTAATAATCTTCACCATTTCTTAAAAACCACCATGAACTTTTGAAATTAAATATTTAATTTAAAAGGGTATTTAACACACTATTCAGTATGGCTCCATGAATAGGGAGCAGATTACTTAAATAGGCAATCCGTACACTACAGATTGAAAAATACTCTTTCTGAAGTGTATGCATTGAAGAAAAACCTACAATGAACATTTTTTCCCCTAATGAAAAGTCCTCTTAATTATGAATCTTGCACATTTAAGGAAAGTTGACTCATAATAACCAGAGAAGATACTGAGAAGAAAAGATGCTATAAAGTTACAGTTTGTGAATAAAAGCACCACCTTTGAACAGGCTACTTTCTCAAGCTGAACTATACGGAAGCTTCATTTATATCCTAGCTTTTGCATATCGGTTAAAATACAGGTTCCTCAAGCCTTGTCTATTAGACTTTGAACACAATTTTATTAATTTCAGAGAGGTGAGAGAATAATCATCTAAAACATTCAAAATTATCAGGAAAATTTACAAGAACATGCACTCATCTAGAGGAAAAACATGACTCTGTCCACCAACCCTGCAGTTTCTGATAGGATGTACGGTAGTTATATTTGCCATTTTACTCTCTTTTTTTCCATTGATCTGATCACATGAGTAGCAGCAGCCAATATGTCACTCACAGAAATCTCAGACCGCTGTCCTTGTCATGTGCAGACTGACTGTAAATTTTAAGTGCAAAGAACACAAAACATGAGTGAAATGCTAGAACAATTCTGCATGTACTTCATCATTGAAGCAGACCACCGTTGCTTTTGAACTTCAGGGAGATCTTCAACATACTAATGGCCCAACTGAACTGCCAAGCTCTTTTGCTTTGCTTTTCTATATCTGTTTTATTATAACCTCTGTCCTGCAAGGGATAGTGAACAACTCCTCATCTCTGTCTTCAGCTGTACAGCCCAAGGAATGCAGCAAACACACACATGAAATCCCAAGATTACACGTTAAATTACCTCACCACTAGAACTCCACACACTCCTGCATGTTATGAAACCAGGCCCACAGGAACTGGGAATCAACCAAGGTAAGGCAGCAGCCTATTGTCCCTTTCACACTAGACCTTCCATGTACATGTCACAAAAGCTACTAAAATCCAGCTGCAGCAAGGGCTACCACAGCTATGAAAGTGTTCTCCGTTCTTAGAGGGAAGGAAAGGAACTGGACTTTACTCTTCCCAGCATGTCCACCATCTACTTTTGCTCTTCTTTTTTAGTTCTTTGCAGTCTTACCCATAGCCCATCCACCCTTCCACGGTGAATGCCAAGTGGACACTCTGGCACTCAGTTAATTCAGCCAAAGCCAAAACAGCACAGACTTGAATGGCAAGACCCAGAATACCTAACAATTGTACTGAAGACATTTCCTTCTCTATTTCCAAAAACTTCAAAAGCAAGACACTGACAGTCATTAACCTACATGCCAAAGGTCTCTTTCAGTATATAAGCGTATCTCAACATCTGCAGTATGGTCCTGCAGCATCTTTGTTGTATATGGCCCACAACTTTATACAACATCTATGGACTTAGAACAGCATAACAACACATGGCTACATAAGCATTTTCTCTAGAGTAAATAAAAATATACAGGAAGGATAGAGAGACAGTATACACAGAGAGTTGCTTTTGGTAATAATCCACTTTATAGCACTAGATAACAATGTTACTATTTTGCCGTTTTCTTTTAGCCCAGATAAAATGTTTCCTTAGAGTTTTCTTTAACAGTCATGAGATTATCACAGTTGGTGCAACAGATGTTGGTCTCTAGGAAGAATGGCTGATCCTGTAAAACCTGCTTTCTCATGTGCAGGCCCTTTGAAATCAGTGGGATTTATGTAAATAGGGATTTGCAGGATTAGGTCTACAGTCTAGAGAGTCTGCAGTACTTCAGTCATATGTGTTCTAGTTTTGTTGCCTGGGAACCCAATACACTAGAATAGCTTCTGAACAGGCCAAGCATCCTTTACAGAAGCAGTATGAATCTGAACACAGACCTTGAAACATGAATTCAGTATTATGACTTTCAATTACTGTAAAATAACCCCTCCTGAGACAAATGAGGTTCAAAGAGACTAGACAAGATCCATATTAATCTACAAAATACAAGAAGAATGTCCCTCACATTTACAAAACTGGAAAGGGAGAAAAATTAAAATTCTTTTCTCCTTTTTTTATTTTTTGTAAATGGAACACAACATTCGATACACATATTTTCTTCTCCCAGCATCCAGAGCCACAAACATTCTGTATACACTAACTTTGGGTTTCCCTGGAGACACGAGAAGAGAGATTACTATTCAGAAGTCAACAGACCTGTCTAGTGCAAGGAGTTTCAAAACTGGTGCTATTGGCAATGGAGATGGCATCCTCCACTGCCCGCTACTCACACTTGCTCTTGAGTACTCTTCACTCAGACCCTGCCCACTCCTCCATAGCCCCACATCTACTCTCTCACCTCACCCCCTCCCCACATCCCCAGAGGCTGTGTCAGCAGCTGGGTTACTGCTGCAGTTTCCATTGACAAAGAGCAACCTAGCTCTCAAATGGTGAGAGACTCCAAAAGAGCTGATGAGTGTTAACCATCTCTGTGGAGACAGCTCCATGAAGAAAGAAACGCTGGCACACTTACTCATCATCTGTGATGTCCAGTGATGCAGTTATTCTGCCACCCAGCTGTCTGCCACAAAGGCAACAAGAAATATGTCAGCATGGCACTGGTGAGGCCTCACTTTGAATCCTGTACTCAGTTTTGGGACCTTCACTACAGGAAAGAAATTCAGGTGCTGAAGTAAGTCCAGAAAGAGCAACAGAGATGGTGAAGGGTCTAGTGAAAAAGTTCTGTGAGGAGCAGCTGAGAGAGCTAGGGTTCTTTACCTTGGAGAAAAGGAGGCTGAGGGGAGACCTTAGTGCTCTCTATAACTACCTGAAAAGAGGCTGTAGCCAGCAGGCAGTCAGTCCCTTCTCCCAAGTAATTTGTGACAGGGCAAGAGGCAATGGCCTTGAGTTGCACCAGGGAAGGTTTATATTGGTTATTAGGAAAAAAACTGATCACCAAAAGCATTGCAACAGGCTGCCCAGGGAAGTGGTTGAGGTGTCCCTGGAGGTGTCTAAAAGACATGCAGATGTGGTGCTTAGGGAGCAGTGGTGGACTTGGCAGCGCTGGGTTAACAGTTGCATATGATGATCTTGGAGGTCTTTTCAAACCTAAGTGACTCTGGAATTCTATGTGCCACTTTCAAACAGGTCATGTGTTACCAGTGATAAAGAAACCAGATTTGAAAACCAAGGTAAGGTATCTTAGAAAATAAGATGTATAATAATTAGGATGTGTACCAAACACCATTCACTGAAACTGGAAACTGTGTATCAAACACATCAACAGACACAGTCAGATTCATATGCATATATTAGTATTAGAAAATAAAACATACATATAACAGAGACATGTTCAAATTAATCTCCTATGATTACTCCAATGGACATATTTTTCCCGAGTGTGTTGACATTACCCTGTAGGGAACCCATAGGAGCAGTGTACATAAAAGCACATGAAGACGTCATATGAATACAGGGCTCCCATCAGCTTCCTCAGACCTTACCATGATATCTTATCACTGTGTTTGTGCAGGTAGACTTCAGAAGAATCAAATCTAAGAATTCTAGATTTGCAACTTTTTGCAGTGTGTAGATTAATCATTAGATTACATTCTGTTAATTTTGACACCTGTTCCCAGGGCATTTACAATGAAAGCCAATAACTTCATAAATAGAGTTGCTACAATAAAGTTGTCACTAAATATTTCCCAAAATAAAAACCACAACTATTACTATTTACCAGTCATATCTACATGATCTAATATTGTTGCACTGTAGTGTCTCAACTGCATTTGTTGGTCTCAGGCACAAGTGCCTATCAATGGCAAGAAAAGTGTCATGAGCACGGAGAATAAAGAGTATCTCACTATACCATAAAGTGGAACTTAAGAAAAGATCTATGTATGGCCCTCTCACTAGACGGAATAGGGTCTGTCTTAATGTTCATCCTACTGTGAAACACTTCAGCAAGCCCAAGGTACCAATAATATGACTTGAATTCTGACAAGGTCAAACTAGCTGGACTGTATTTAAAACAGGGTCCCCTGGTGGTCTAGTGGTTAGGATGCGGCGTTTTCACCGCCGCGGCCCGGGTTCGATTCCCGGTCAGAGGAGTCCCCCGGGCAGATGGAGCTCGTCAGCCCTGTAAGGCCATCCATCTAAGAGAAGGTCACTCTATACAAACCTACGTCCTGAGGACCTCACTGCCACCGTCCAAGCTTGCTCGGCCCCGGCAGATGAACCTCAGGATTAAAGGGTGGGCTCAGCTCAGCGCACACTGTGTCTCACCTAAAAAATCCACTGCGCAGGCTCGAAGGGTAAAGACCTTTCCCAAATCTTCGTTCGCGAAGACTGGCCATACTATATTTAAAACACTTCTTTCTTACTGCAATAGGATAATGTGTTCTAAGACTGTAGACCACAGGAACATAAGACTCTTCTGCTGATTTAACCTAGGTTCAGAAGCTAATGCTCTGTACTATGCTTCAAGTTAATTACAGCTGAACAATGCAAAACAGCATAAGACTCCAACACAACACCAAGTGAATTAGTATGGCCTTCTGATCAAAGAAAACTAAGCAGGCTATGTCTAGAAAAACAATTACAGAACTGCAAATGTCTGAGAGAAAGTTCAGGTGATTTCAGTTGCTCACTGTTTGTGAAGTCAAAGCTCAGAAAAGGAAGAAATTTGACTACTGCATTAGCATCATTGAACCCAGAGATTACAAAGGACATCAAGAGATCACCTGAAACACTTGTTTGCCAGACAACTCAAGTTTAGATGTGTTGTTTTGGTAGATGCTTCCTAAACCTGTCCTTGATAAAAATAACACTACCCTCCCCTCATCATTAGGAAGACACTTATAGTTTTTTCTTGAGCACATTCTTTACTGATGAAATGTTGAGTCTTCACTTCTTGACCTACCTATGAGGAAGGCTAATCAGCAAATTAGAAAGTTTCTGGCTACTTCCAAATAACTCACACATTTTTTCTCACATACATACAGCAATCAAAACTAGACAGCATTGAAAAACATCATTAGTCCTTTCAGTTGGATGCAATTAGTTGCAACTTCCTTCTAGGTCTTGCTTCACACTACTGAATGATCAATATCATTATTTGACTCCGTGATGATCCTAGTCCTGAACCTGGAATACATCTCTGAACACACATTCTTTACATCACACAAATACTGAAGGACAAACAATAGATTAATTGCTGGCCCTAATGCTGTGTTTGTGAGTGCTAAGAAGTCATTCCAAATGTTCCAAAAAGGATTAATGTAGTATAACAAGTCTATTTAATTACTGAAAGACCAGTGATCCTCATTTTACTATAAGCAGCTTTTCCTTTATTTAGAGGTTGTAAATAGAATAGAAATCATTATAGGACAACTATAATTCTTGTCCCAGAATATTCAAGTTATATCAGCAATATAGTGAAAAAAATACATGAAAGGCCAAGGAGGGCTATATACACACACTGCATTTGTATATGACAATGCAAGAATAGCACCTTTTAAAATATACCAGCACTCCTTACTATAGTTAAGATGCAAAAAACACTTCTTATGCTCTATGTAACAATGTGATATGTCTCCTTAACTAAAAAAAAAAAAAAAAAAAGGCAACAATTCAGCCAGTTAAAGTAATTACACATAGCTTTAAAAACAATTCCCCTGGGTTTAATAAAACCATCAAAGTCCGTGACTTCTACAACATAAGCCTTTACAGATGACTGAACTCCAAGCAATAAACCCACCTATGAATGCATATATAGGAAAAATCACAACTTGATATAGTTGAAATTATGTGTCTGAATCTAGACAGTCCAATCAATTTTCCAATTTTCCTTTCTGAACAAGCTGGTTATTCTTTAACTGGAAGATAAACAATAGAATAAGTTTTGATGTTAACCCTTGCTTCACTGTAAACTGCACTGTTTCAGTATCAAGTGGGAAAGTGCATTGACAGACTTCGTTTTCATAAATTATTGTCACCTCCCGTTCTGAGAAGCAGACACAGTAATTTTGTAGGTGTTATTATGGCTGGTTCATTACCAATCCTGAAATATCATCATAAAGGAAGGAATGAGGAAAGCAATGACTTAAGGTGTAAAAGGAGAGGGCACACTGGGTCCAAAAAGTACAGATTAATAATGAAGTATTTAGGAGTGTTTCAGTACAATCAGTGGAGGCTTCAGACAAAGACACAGCTCTGGACTAAGCCCTTATACAAAACAATGGTGACCCCATCAGTTGCCTCACAGACCAGATCTGCCCAAGTCTGGGAGATGGCCAGCATATTTCAGACACAGGCACACTGTATATCAGCTTGGTTTTCGTCTCACACCTCACCAGAACTCCTGATCATCCTGTGCATAGGACCACAGTAGAGGAACTTCAGTGTTCTCTGGTCTGAGCTATTGGCCCACTTGACTGAAAACCTGTAATCAGAGTGGAGAGAAGGATGACTGAGATCAAAGGCCACCTCTGCAGCACTGCAGATGCCTCCTCTGTGGTTGAACGTGGATGAACATACATGATGAGTGTTTCTTTTATCTTTCTGTCTGAAGTATTTTTTCCTTCACTGTATCAGGGCAAGGAAACTCACAGAGCCCCCTGAGCCACCAAAGCCATGTCCCACCTTCAAGGGCCAGCCCTGCCCAGTGCTCCTGCTGAATGAAACACAGGTGACATGAGGAGTGCTCCCACCACAGACCCGGTCTCCTATGATGGGCCAACTCCACTGCACCTTTCTCCTCTCTCACACCTTCTCCCACAAAGCAGTACCACCTCAGGGCTTTCAGTGAAGGAATGCTTTGTGCCGGCCCTCTCTGCTTGGGCAAGTTTCTTCCGTCTGGGCATGAGAAAACTGGGTACAACATTTTTTTACAACACAGAGCCCACTTGGGGGTTGGGCACTAGCACATGGATTTTGCCTGCAGTGAAATACAGGAGGGCTGAATTTTTTTAGGCAGTACATTACCTCAGTATTTCACAACCCTCGCTGGGGCAGTGCTGAAGCAAATTGTGTTCTCTCTCCCTGGGACAAGAGACACAGAGAGATTAAGTAACCTGTCCGAGGTCACCCAGGGAGCCACAGCAGGGCTGGGGACCAGGACAAAGATTTTGAAGTCCTTGCATCAAAATATTGAGACATACTTTACACTGTCATCACTGTGATAGTATTCAAGCTCCTTGCACCAGCATTCCCACCCTCTTCCTTCAGAGGAATATAAAACTGCAATTAAAAATCACACCTACATTGCAGAGTTTCACACAGAAAGAAAAGGTTTGGTCATCTACAAGCGCATGGGAATGCTGTATGCACACAGACAATCTGTTGGGTTTTTTTTCAAGAAAAGATAGAATAAGTCTGCAAAGAAATCAGGTGTACCGCAGAAATACAAACCTGACCATACACTGCAGAAGTCAGTGCAAAGTGCTGTGAAAGAATATGGGGTTTACACTGTGTCAATTTGTTTGAATAAACATAAGCAAAGGTTAAGGCTAAAGCCCTAAAATAAGAACATATCAATTATCTGATGAGAATTGGATTACAAATTTACTTGTTTTATAGTGTTACCAGTACTAGCCTAGTAGCTTTCTTAACCCAGTAAGGTTGTATCATGCCAGTTTTTCAACAAATCCAGTCACTGATTTTAAAAGGCATTACTTCCTAAAACAGTGTCACAACGCAGCAGATGATTTGATGTAATATCCATCTCAAAAAACTAAACTGTCCTAGCAGTCAAACTGTAGGTAATTACAGGAAGCACAAGGCCTACATCAAGAAGCTGACATTAGCATCAGGGATATTGACAGTAGGCAGTTTGTCAAGATAAAGGGCCAATACTCCCCCCCCAGCAAGAGTAATACTTAAGAACAAGTAGCTTACACTAGAAATAATCCATTTCACAATTAAAAAAAAAAAAGTATGACAAAGATTGTTCTTTCTCCCCTTTTAATAATTTTAGATATTGCATCAAGCATTACCTGTAAAGTCCTTTGCTTTAGAGACCATGATTGCTCTTGAATACAGGCTCGGTCTTTTAGAAATTGATGTTTTGGTACTAAAGAAATCAATAGCCATTTATGACATTGACACGAAATACTTCTCCATTTCATGCCCAGAAATTATTTTGAGCACTCTTTTTTCCTAAAAATTGAAGCAGTGTGCATATCCATTAGATTTTAATCTCTAAATATATTCAAAGCAGAACCTTCCTCCCAGCACATCCCACTCAAACAAAGCTCACAATGAAATTGGATTGACTAAGACTCACGACTTTTGCCCTCAAAAAATGTAGTGACCCCATGCACCTCAACAGAGTAGAATTGCACAGCAGCCTGAGAGAGGATGAAGTTTTCCTCCAGCTCTTAGAAATCCCCACACCACTTCTGCTCTGGAGGACAGTCAATTTGTCCCCGTCGCTGTCAGCAGACAAAAGGTGGTGACATCAGGAGCACATCCAAAGGAGGACACAGCTGCTCCAGAAAGACACTGTAAAAGCACTGGGCTGTAAATTTGGGGCTGAGGTCTTCTTGTCAGCAATTACCACAAAGAACCAGAAGAAGTGGCATGGCTGCTGAACAATGGAGAGGTCAAGCAGTTCGCAGCCATTTCATGACCCAGAACAAGTCAAGGTCAAGAGATTCAGGTAGCAGCTTGGCCTAGGCATGAGTTAAGCACAAATGAATTGTTTTAACAAATCAGCTTTGGTCAATTAAACCTAACAAGACCCATTGCATTACATAGCAGGGTTCTTGACATTAAGGCCAGGCACTGAGGCCAGCCTCATAAAACACGTGTTTCAACGTGGCATAACAAATTTAAGGTAATCCTTTCAGAAACTGCAGATGTCAGAATAAGTTGTCTTGACTAGGAGAAGTTTTCACACTTTTAAATCAGGGACACTGGTGTGTAGTCAACCTTTCAAAAAGTCCGTCATCATTTTCAATGGTATTACTCATGCAATGGAAAACTGATGCTCCAGTAAATGTACCTGCTGTCTCTCAGATACAAGGCACATCCATAACAATCTTCTAAGCATTTCTCTGGTAGTCACTTCATCAAAAAAGGTTTGGTATTTTAGGCCAATGCAATTAACAAGCAAAAAATACATACTCTGTGAATATTTTTGTTACGTTTAATTTCTAAAGTCAAACAGTTTGTAATTACTGGATTCTAATGTGTGCAAATGTATCTGTTTCTATTTTTAAGACAAGTGTATAAATCCTATGACATCACAGAACATAGCTTGTGAAGAACGTGGCAAGATAATTGACTAGAAATTCAAATACAATGCTAAATTTAAGATAATTACTTCATAACCATCTTTCACTTGTTTAAATTCATCCTTTATAAAAATATTTATAGCAATTCAAGTTAATACATCTTGAAGATCAGGATGTCAAATACATAAACAACATAGGTTCAAGATATAAATGTTTTAAATTATCAATTGTCAAATAATTGCAAATAATATAGAATGTATTTCTTGTGCACAGCATTCATATCAAACAAAAATCACACAACTTTTTTCCTAATTTCTCGACAGACACACCAAGTTTCTCAGAGTTCAATAATTGTTTGTTTTTGTACTTGGCTTTCCTGTTCACTCCCTAAGGAAGAAAATGGGAATTGTTTTGTTCAATTTCTGTATGTATTTTTTTCAGAGGAGAAATAGTTAAAACCCCACTTACAGCCACAGAGATGCATTTAGTAAAGGCACCTTTACAGAAGAATACTGGAAAACATAATGTGTCCCTTCTATTCTGGAGATAGGCATTTAGTGTTAAAAAGTGAAAATTTCCTCTGAGGGAAAAGAATACTTGAAGGGGCTTTAGCTAAGCTTTCACACCATGCCTTCCTCGATGATCTATCACAGCAACTTCTCTATTTCTTTGCATAAAAAAAAAAAAAAAAAAAAAGAAAAAGAAAAAAAGAGTAGTTTAAATAAACACCATAGGTAATTAGGAGCAAACTAATGGTAAAATTACTCTGAAGTCCCTATAACTTTAAGTCACCTTTTTGGACTTGAAGAGGGGTCTGGGAGCAAGCAGGATGTAACACACAGGAGTCATAGGGCATGAAGGCAAAAGCTCTGGTCCTCAGGCTAGTCAAAAACATTCAAAACACTGTTATTGATAAACACACTTTGGACTGTCACCTCTTCCTCAAAATTCCCCCTAAAAGCTAAGTCTGAAGTGCCTGTTTCCCACCACTTTCTTTGTGGGGAAAAAACAAAGGTAGAACAAAAGTCAAATGCCAATAACGATGTTGCTAAGAAACAGTTAAAGAAATATATTTATGTAAAATCAAAAAAGCCCAATATACTTCAAAAAGGAAAGAACCTCTCTCAAAGGAGAACTCAGTGGAGCGAGACTGTAAACAATCTTTTAGCTGCACACACAACTCACTGCTCCCAGACAGTACAATATACACACTGAAATTAACTCTGTTTTCTCTTACACAAAGCTAATAATCTAAGATTTACTCCCTCTTTACTAGGTTCTGAGCCTTTACAACCTCTTCTAACCCAGGCCTCACTGCCCTGAGCCAGGTTTTTAGCAACAACTTCTAAAAATTCCACCAGAGTTTAAAAACATAAAACAGAGATACAGAATAAAATCATTAAACCTCCCGATAACAAGCTACATCTTGATTAACATCTATCAAACAAATTGACTAATCACACAGACCTTTTTCTCTGGTAAGTGACTCCAGATAAGGAGTCGTCTTCTCTGCCCCACAATGGAAGAAGCAATCCTATTCAGTTAAGATAGCCCTTTAAATTTATCTTAACATCATCCTAACGTGGGCAATTACAGCAAAGAAACATTTCACCTTGCTGCAGAGACTGGATGTAAAGCTTTAGGAAGCCTCTTGAATTACTGTGTTTGACATGGTTAGTCTGCTGATCCAAGCACCACAGTGTCAGAGGGCCACAGTATCCTTAATATAACCATGTTACTACACTAGCAGCAGGGAGGAGGAGAAGGAAAAGGCAGGGAAGAAAGGAAAGCCAGAAAAAGAAGTGAACTTGACAGCAATCTCATGCAATTAACTTTAAAATCCATTTTGCAATGTTATTTAGTGTTTAATTATTTTAATGAAATTTTCACAGTTACAGTGAATTCAATATGCATGAAAATTTAAGAAAATTTAAAACATAAAACTCTGGTTTTGTTTGAAGTATTTTCTTCATGAATTGGGGCAGTTATTTATAGTTTAGAAGCATTCTTTTCATTCACAGTATTGTTTCTCTGTCTGAAACTACAATGAAGCAAGAATCTTATGTTTCCTTTTCTGTTCTTTATAGCTTCTTGCTGTCAATCTAAATGTCATTCATAAAATAACACTTAGCTCTAAATTTTCAACTAATTGCATAGAATTTATATAAACCTAAATCTCTTTTGTCTTAAACCCAATTGCTGTTATTTAACCCTATGAAAATTACTAATTTTAGTGTATCAGGTAAGAAAGACCAGAACGAGGTAAATGCTCCTTCCTAGAATGTATATATATTTAATTCCTGTTGGCAACAATAAAATTAAATATGGAAAACTCCCTTTCCTTTCTCATGAATCTGTCACATGACCTGCAATCCTGCTCTGAGGAAAATTAAAATTAAAAAGAAAAAAAACATTTTGAATTCTTCAGATCTACTGTTCGAACGTCAGTTCACACATAAACATTCTGAAAAATGGCATTAAGTAACCTTTCAGAATGTTTCAGTATCATACCTCTTCATAAACAAAGTATCTGTAATAATCAATGGAAAAAACCATTATTATGCCCATATATAAACTAAATTAACCTGCATCTCATAATGACAAATGTCTTTCTTGCCTGTAATTTTCAGCACAATAGCGACAAGTCAACAAAACAGTTATCCAAAATTTTACGTTAGGAAACTAGAAAATAAATAAATAAAGTGTCTTTTCCAGTTTAAAAAGGGTTTTTAAAATTATATTTTCTGCATGCCTGAATAGACTGAAATTGCCCAGAGTAATTCAGTTTTTAAAAGGTTTACTATTCCTCATGAGATTTTTCAACTAAAAACGCTCTTCTCATACTAGAGCAGTTAAAATATAACCTCATACTTCTGTTTTTGCACTGGCCTTCTGATTCAAAACTGAGATTTAGCAAAGGGGATCAGCATGCCATTTCACTGTGCAAGTAACAAGATCTTAAAGCACCTAGATGCCTGTAGGTACAGGCAATAATAAGCTCTATTTCCTGTTGTTCCTGCTCTAACTTATAATTTGCTGTGTAAACTCCAACAAATCACTTTGCACCTTGACATATCATTCTGCAAAACAGGTAAAATGTTCTACTGTGTGTTCATAGCTACTCAGAAGGAGGCAAATCCTTAGAGTTAATAGACATAGGAACAATCAGCAATTCAATAGACTGATTGATTCTTCTAAGCCCATAATTTTTTTATTAATTGTACACGGAAGCATCAGTGCACAGAAGAAATGCAAACCCTCATCCAAAATCCATCCGGGCAGTGTGACACTACTTAGGCGTATGAACATAATATGACTTAGTCAGAAACTGATTAAAATATGATTTTGAATGTGATCTTAGGTGTAACTTCACGTAGTCACATCAAACTAACCAAAATAATTTTATTTATCATGTTAAAATATAGAAAGAATTATATATAACATATTATAACATATTTATATAATAAATTTGCTGTACTTTCTACATGAAAACTAAAATAACATGAAAACTACTATACAAACCTTTTTCAAAATTTGACCTCCCTATAGAAATACCTTCACAAAATTCAAAAAGCTTTAAAAAAGATCAAGCCACTGATAAACCCACCCACTTCTGCAATTCATATGTATTACGTTCAAAAAAGAATTACAATTCCCTCTGGAAGGAGGGTACATTTTTCAGGTAAGACAAGGTGCACATGTTGCCAGGACCATCCAAAGTGAAAAAGCAATATCCCCACTTGGTTAGGGATTGCCAGTTTGCTGGCATTAAGCTGTGTGGCAAAAGTTTCGACTCAACACGGCTGCAGTACCCTGCGCCCCAGATGGGGTCATCTGCAAACGTGCTTTTTATGAGTGCAGAGCACACCAAAAGCAGGGTATGTCCAAGTCCCTTGCCTGCACCACACTAGTGGGGGGCAGGAGACCCACAGCAGGGCCAGGGCACAGCCATCCCCACACCCGGCACCTGCCAACCTCCCAGCAGCAGCAGGGGCAGCATGGCAGGAGGGTCCCGCACACAAAGTTCTCCCCATGGCTGGCCAGCGCCCTCATTCTTCTCTCATCTCTTTTCTCTTGCTTTCTCTTTTTTTTCCTGGCCCAGCCCCCCCACTCCAATCCCCAAGAGAGAGGACACAGTCTAGCGACTCAGGGACTCACATAGGCCAGGCTTCCTTCTGTGCAGCCCTTTGGGTAGAGCTGCTAATCCTTCTTATTAATTAACAAGATAATAGCAGTTAACCGGAAAGCAATATTAATGCTAACTATCTAGAAACTTCCAACAGAAATTATTTTTTCTTTTTGCCAATTTCCTGGTAACAAAGTCATGCAGCTGGAACTGTGGCAGCATCTTGATGGTTTAAGACACTAAAAAACCAAAAGTGCCTATACAGTACGGGACTAAGGACATCTGTGTCTGTTTTCTGCCCCACTCCCTGGATAGTTTAAAAGATCCTCTACTCTCTCAACTCCAGAGTTTATTAACAGCTGGGAATGTGTGCTCCCCCAATTATATCACCCTTACATAAGGACAAAGGAGAGTGTAAACAGTAACATGACTGATCAGAGAAACATACTCTGAGAGGCACATGCACTAAAAACACTTAAAAATGTTAACATTTACATGTACCATTGCTTCAGTACTTTAAACTCCCAAAGCATTTCTCAAGGTCTACTGTGCTTCATTCAGCATATGCTGAAATACGTAACATCAATTTAGGATTTTATTTATGCTGCAAAAATAAAAGTAGCAGAGGTGATGGAGGATTTAGGAATCCTGCAGACTAGGCACATTGCTAAAGGTATTTTATGTTTTAGGAAAAAAAAAGGAAGGTAATTTTTAATTTATTTTTTTTAGTTACTGTAAGAGTAAGTAAAACATATATCAGAAGAAAGGATTTATATTATCTAGGTTCTGTTGCAGCAAACAAGTACTGCAGCTTTCATTCACTGATTGTCAAAAACTTTCCAATGTGCCCACTGCAATGCGGATGCCAACCAACGAATCAAAGGCATTCAGCAACTAGACAAAGAGGGTCTGATGCCAACCTCGGTGCCACTGGCAACCATTATTGGCATCAAGCACATTGTCTGCCTTTTTTTTCACTTCTCCTGGCACTCAACAAACAAAATGGCGGTTCTTGTAGCAACGGGAACACAGCATAAGCGCTGCACTGAATCAAATACCATCAAATGATTTTATGGACTGAAATAGCAAATGATAGACATTCTCCGATGCCTGACGGTGTGGGGGGGGGGGAAGGCAATTTTGTCAATAGAAACAGCACTCATGCCATCTTTGAGTTTGGGTTTTATAAAATCTCTTTGTGGGACATACACACACACCTGATACACACAAGAAGCAGACCCCCGTGGAAGTGTCTTATGATCAAGAATTATTTTGATGTTAAACACTGATCACAGTATATACTTCCCATTTTCTTCCTCCATTTCAGTCAAAGCAGCAGCATCACAACATATGACAATCCTCTTTTCTTTTTTATTTTTTTTTAAATATCTTAAATCACAAGAGCATAGCAGAAAGAGTATAGAGGAAAAAAAAGATGCTGAATGTTAAGACAAGCGAAAAGTAGAATCAGAGGAAGTTGGTCAGTGACAGAACTTCATAGATCAGTCCTAATTTCTTCTTTCAAGGCAGATATGGAAGTAGCAGCTCTTTTTGTTAAGAACTGAAAAGATTATTGACACTTCTAGGTCTGGAAATTGTCAATATATTGTAACATTACTCTGCACTGCAATGCGGATGCCAACCAACAAATCACAGACATCCTAGGCTAAACAAAGAAGGTCTGATGCCAATCCTGGTGCCACTGGCAACCATCACTGGCACTCGAACTATCCTTCCTCTTCTTTTTTTCCCTAATCTTCTTTTTTTAAAGCAACAAAAAAGCAAACTACTTGGCCCCTTTATTCATGTTATGTCCTAATTCCTTCTTCATATTTCGTTCAGGGATTTAATTGTTTCAATGTTTCCACTTAGTTTTTACATTATACTATTAGGCATGTTTATATCTTCGGAAAGATAAATAAAAGGCAAAACACCATATGTATAAAGCAGCATTTTGGTTGACTTCATGCTTATCTTTCACAAAGCCTGGCGCTCTTAATCAAGTGCACTACAAAGTGCCACAATTAACCTCCTGTCAAGGAGTACAGAGAATCAAAGTTTGATAAAATGGGAAAAAAATACATAGATAACTTAGTATGACTTCTTCAAGAAGCACGCCAACAGATGTTAATGGAAAATTTACTGTAAAGCATTAAGACAGATACAAAATACACGCAGTTTACAATAAACAAAAGGGTCTCCTAAGAGTGACTTGGTATACAGAAATTAACCAGCTTCATCTTTCAGTATATTCTCAAAGTACCATCTTATAACTTTGAAAGTCATAACATTACAGCATGCTTATCTTACTAATTTCTGATTAGACAAGTATTTTAAATAAACTCATCTTCTCAATCCATTTAAATCAACAAAATCAGCTATGCTCTGCAATTCCTTCTCCCACTTCGAGTTACTAATTTCCAACAACTTGTAAGTCGACAGTGTGTTAAGAGTACTCTGACCCCAGATTCTTCGGCTCAAGGGCTGCTTAAACTGTTTTGCCTCCTTTTGCAGTTTTGACTTTTAGAGACGGGTAAATCCATAGAATTAATCAGTAAGCTATGTCTTACACTATATGCATTCAAAATATAATTTGAACTTTTTTTCACAAAAGGAGTTTAAAGGTACAAATTATTTGTAATTAAGCTATTTTGTTTAATGTTATCAAAGAAATCTTTCTTCCTATCAGATTTACCAGACTCTGCAGCTACTTAAATTTGCTGTAAAATATCTGTATGTGTCTGCTGCTGTGGAGAGACAAAACCCACAAAAAATACAAGTTGGGGGGGGGGGGAAACAACACTTCTTTTTTTTCATGACAAATAATCCAAAAAAAAAGAACCTGATTTATATGATCACTTAAACAGCATTCCTCTTGCATTGGCAACTGCTAAAAGAGAAGTTCACTTAAAAGAAAAAGATTGTGTTTTCTATCTATTCTTTGAACGAATGAGTACACACCAAATGAAGACACGCAATTTTACTTTTTTGTTACTAACAAAATCAATTCCATTTGTTTTCCAGTTAAATCCTGCAGTTATTTATCGGGCATCAGATAACAGCCTGCCATCTGCCCTTCTGCAGGCCATTTCTGCCTACTACCAGGCCAAGTTGTGAAATGGCCCCACCATCTGCGGATGGTCAAACTTTCCATAGTTGAGATCTGCAGCTAAAAAATAAATGCTTTATTACTGCTGATCAGTCAGCAGTACAAAGACACACAGAAGATGGTATCATCACCAGAAAGAACCAAAATGATTCCTAACAGAGAAAACGCATTTCAGAAGCCTTGGCATCAGAGAAAAAAAACCCGCCTTTATCGACTTACAGCCATTTACAACTTTAGGGAACGTGCCTATGAGTATTTTTATTGAATATGCAATATGACTAGTAGTTTTTTGCCCTGATACATGATTATCAGAAGCCCTTTTTTTATTTGCATTCTGCAGAAACTAAGTTTAAGAAGCTTTTCTATAGAGCTCCTGCAATTTTCCATATTTCAATTACTTGCCAAATTAAAGTATATGAGTGTGATTATGAAAATATACTTTACATAGAAAATTATCTCAAAATATTATGACCTGGATCTTTGTTTTAAAGCTCACATAGGTAAGATAAGCTAGCGATGTAAAATATTAATAAAAGATTAGATAATGTATGCTGTAATTCTGATTCTATTTGGTAAATACAAGAAGTATATCTGTGCTAAAGTATTTTCAAGTTTTGTTTTACAGGCATGAGAAAGTCTACAGTTGCTCTTCCATGTGACAGCAGATTCATCAGTTTAAGGATAACTTCTTGGTTATTTGTAACTACAAAGACAATAATAAATATTGGTAGTATGTACAATTGCACATGCCTTCATCTGTTACTAACACTACTGGAGGGGTTGGTTTTGGTGTTTTGTTTTTTTTAAAAGAAGACTGTTTTCTGAAGTCACAATTATATATTTCCACTTTTTGACCAAAAAAAAGGCAACTTCAGTGGAATGAAGGTACTGCCTTGGTATGTGTCTCTCTTGAAAGAGAACAAGGCACGTATATCAAACATGCATGTCACACAGGTCTGTAGGAATATGTGTGTGCTTAAGTATATCTGTATACATGCTGATTTACAAATGGGTATGTACCCACACTACGTCTACAGATCACAGAATAATGTTCACTGGTAGCAGCCCACAGGGGAAATAGGGCTACTTGGAATCAGAGTTTGACGTACTAACATAGAAATATGACAATCTGCTTCCTACCTTGCTCCTGCACGTAGTATGCCAAAAACAAATCAAGCTCCTTGACTGATACTGTTATGTGATGTGGCTGGACGCAAAGTGCTGGATTTGTGCAATGTGGGGATTTCATGAGACGTTCTCCATCCGTACTTTCCAAGGGGATGCCTTTGAACAGGATCACCATGACTAGATCCAGACGCCAGACTTTGTCAGCCTGTCGCAGGCAATCGATTCTCCTGATCTTGCCCTTCTGGTCAGGATTGGACAATACACAGCATGGGTGCTTCTTCCCAGTCACCGTGAGCACAAAATCCTCCCGGAACTCTTGGCGAATATCTTTGCGCAGCTTGGCCAGGAGTCTGGATGCCCACTTCTGTTTAATTTCAGGCTTTTCACTAAGTAGCTCATCCTTGACTGCTCTTTCCTCATCCTTTGACATTCGTTTCTCATGTTTTTTAAAGTACTTGCGTTTTCGAGCCTGAAGATTGAACCAAGTATAGGCAATTGCACGGACATGTGGAAGAAGTGCCTCAATGAACGGGTGAAATTCATCCTGTGGAAAGAAGTGAAGGAAAAAAATGAAGAAGAGAAAAAGAAAACTGAAAGTCAGCATCTCATAACTGAAGCAGTATCAAGAAAGGTTTCTGAAAATCTTCAAGTGAAATACAAGACAAAGAGAATAAACACTTAAAAGTTACACAGATTTCTGCATAACACCTTTTATGAAATTACTACTGTTGTCAGGCAGCAGGCGAGAACTGCATAGAAAATCACATTTTCCCTGTATTTCATTCTTTGAAAGAACCATTTGAAGATTTTATTTTATATGCCTCCCCTCACTTCATCCCACAATGCTGCAGAGACTAAATAATTTAAAAGCGATGCTACCAAGATGGTTTTTTTCCCTAACATTTAAATATCTGAGTGAACAGCTAACATCAAGAAAAGTACCATTGCACAAAGAGGACACTATATGGTTTTAAAAAATCTGAGCAGAAATGTTCAGAATGCTGAGGCAAATGCCACAGTTCATTTCTCTTCTCTGTGGCACAGAAACACAAAGCATATACATGCTCAGTGTAATGCCACAGAGTTCCCGCTTTTGGAGCATGCTCTCAGCAAGAGACTGCTGGTGGTACAAAGAGCATGCGCCATTAAACTTGATCCATTTTCTTATCAAACGTCCAGCATTCCAGCACTGAAACACCACCATTCCAGTGGTGGTAACTAGAGAAACCAGTATACAGTAAGGGAAACCGGGCAAAAGACAAACCAGGTCATATACAAATCCTGAACAGAAGCTTCTGTAGTTTCAGCTCTTTGGGCTTCCCTCACACCATCCCCCAAACTCTGTAAATTAGAGTTTATGAAGGTGAGAAGAAAAATTACATTTATGTTCTTCCGGCAGCTCCACTGTGGGTTTTGAAGCCCCACAGAGTCAGTTAATTTGTTAACTGATCACATGAGTGTGGCAATTATTCTAAACCCTTTAAAAATCAATCTGAGGTGTACAATGAAAAATGGCAACTTGGCACAAACTTTGCATTCTTTGTATTTCTGCATGCTGTGGCAAAGAGACATTACGAGTCCACTGCTGGTCAAATGCTGCTTTCATGAAATCCATACAATTTATTTACAGTTTCGAAATATCCTTTTCTGTCATTTGGCTTCCCCTGCAAGTTCTTATCTTCTGCCTAGCAGCAATATGGATTGCATTAAGGAGGTAATGCATAGTTGTTGCCTACAAGTACATCCTATAGCAATTCAATTAATTTGATTTGTCTGCCTAAAGTACCATCCTACACATCTATGTTAATATCTAATTAGACCTTTCCCAAAAACTTCTTTTCCATGAACAAATCTGCTGTTTAAAACAGTGCAATCCGCTTATCAAACATTACCGTATTTTGATTTGGAAGGAAGACCTTAGGGGAGGTATCTTTCTTCCTGTGTGCAGGCATATTTAGTTTTAAATACCATGCAGATTGCTCATCATACTGAGTGGCACGGTGCAATCAAACTAAAACTGCATCTTTTTTTACGTAATTATATTCAAGAAAACAATTAACAAACTACTATTTTAGTTACATTGCTAGACAAGGAATGAATTATGTTTAATCAATAGGCTGATTAACTCCATTAGGTAAAAATGATGAAAGTATAACTAATGGTCTCAATTATAGAGTGCAGACTGCCATTGTAGAAGCTTCAGGCAAAGGATTTCATGTTTAAATCTTCAAATTTCAAACAAACTTCAAAATTTCCTGAATGGTAAAAAACCCCACTAGATCTAGTTACCTCTCTTCCCTAACTGTTCTCAAATCAAACACAAAACAACAGAAAAGTTGCAAGCAGTCTACCTATAATCATGTTCTCTTCACGGGAGAAAAAAAAAAAAGAAAAGGAACAAAAAAAAAAAAGGAAAAAGGAGCAGAGAGACAATACAGGAAGATACTTCAGGACATAAACAATTGCATTACAATATGATGCTTAACAAAGACCCACAGAGGTGACAATTAAACTGATTAGTAGTTTCCAGCACAGATTTGAACAATTTTGATACTATACTGGCATATAAAACTAGGTCGTCGAAAGAGTTAAACCACAATCTGTTCTTTGTGTGAGAAGGCAGTACTGCTCTGAGTAACCACAGCCCATGATAAGACTTCCCTATCTTCATACGCTTTCTGATGCCATGCTTTTTTTCCCCTCAGTTATAACTACTGAAGAAAGTTTATTTTTTCTTCTATGAAAGTAATCTTAATTGAAGTTTTCAAATAAAAAAAATTTTTTTTGAAAAATTAATGTAAGCCTAAAGACTGTACAGTGTTAAATCCTTGCAATTCATTTTAGGCTGAATTAAACAGATTTACTACAGACTTCAAAAATTCTAACAGCTGGGGCTAAAGGTGAGGTGAAGGCAGGTGGCTGAAGAGCTTTGGGAAAAATTAATTTTTGTCTCAGTACAATGATTTCCCCTACATCTAAACAGACTTCAGTATTTAGAACTTAAAATGGCAATAAAATAAACGTGAATATATTCTGTGCTACTAGAATACTGCACATCTAGGCACATCTAGTTTTAATTTCAAAGAAGAGCATCATAAACTATTTCAGAATGGCTATGCCTTGAGGTAATGCACACAGTATTTCCAATAATAACTTACAGCATTTTGCATCTATGAAAATTTTACAGGTAAGAATTCCGCTGTTTAAATTCCAGTCTGTACTGGCTGAATGTTTCCTTTTCAAAGAGAGGGGAAAAAAACCAACAAACACACACCAAAACCCCCAGCCTTTTAAAAATTGCATTCAAGCTTTTCTTTCACAGTATCATTAGTCCTAAAGATATAAATATAGGTGAAAGAGTATGAAGGAGAAATACGGCAAAGAACATCCTGTTCTAAAGCAATTTTATCAGATATAGTCGAGCAATTCCTTGTGCACCTGGAGTCTTTTCAAATGAAACACTACTTGACGACAAGAAGTGGTGCCCATAAAAATGATCCTAAATGAAGATTTGCAATTAATCACATGCATTCTCCACTAAACCTCCTAAAAAGGCACCTATAGAATTTTATTTTTTTCCCTTAATATTCATACAGGTAATACTGAATTATTTTTTGGGTTTTATGTGGCATGTATCCATGCATCACAGTGTCTCTTGCAATAAAATGATTTATAAAGGTAAGATTTTGAAATGTCATATCAAATGGCTCAGGTGAACCATTGTGAACTGGCAATTTAAATTAAAATGGAAGTTACTATATAACATCTATGTAGCTTGTAAATAAAGGAAAAAATAGCAGTCATCCAATGATGATAGATAGGCCAAGTTTTCTTTTTTGGAAAAGGTAAAGCGGATAGGTAACACACTTCTCCTATCTTCCACTTTTATAAACTTTGTATCAATTCATGGGAGTTCAAACTGAGGACTGTAGAATAAATAAGCCAGTCAGAAGTATAGAAATTTTATACAGAAATCTTCATCTACTAAATTTCCCTGCATGGATTTTCTCTGTGCCTGGTGGAACAACATATACAAGGAAAAGAAAATACAACATATTCTGACTTTCCAGACTACCATAACATAAAAATAATCCACCGCAAAAATATTACAAGAGAGCAAGCATTAAAAGGCACGTGGTAACTGCATCCTATTCATGCCTATGCAAGACAGATAAACGCAGTTTACACTCATTCCAAAACACAGAGAGAGGCAAATGGGAAAGAGAGGAAGGGAGACCCTAAAATTAAATTGCATTTGGTAAGTTTTCCTCTTCCTTGGAGTTATTTTCACCCACCAAACTTTTACTGAAAGTGTGATAGGTAACACCCAAAGTGCCAAGGTTTGTCTTAAAGCTGTACTTTGGATTTTAGACTTGTTTCTGAAAGGTGCTTCAGCGTTATCTCAGCACAAATTGAACTACTGCTTTCCCGAGGAGCTCAGTTCAAACAGGTGTTCTGTGTTTACTTTTACCAAAATATTTTCTTCTGAACATATACTACCACAGTCAATATGTGTTGCAAGAGCCCTAGAGACAGAGATCACAATAGAGAGCAGTTTTGGCAGCACTACTTTAATGCAGTCACAAGTCAAAGTGAGATGAATCAATCTTTTTCTTTAAACAAACAAAGAATGCAACATATAGATTCTCATTGCCAGTGTAATTTTAATTTTTAATTTATGTATCATTCCAAGTAGGTAGAAAAAGATTCCAAACTAAAATCAATTTGCTGCAACTGTGTTCCATGTATGTATCACTAAGCGGGAACTGTCTCTGCTTGGCACATGATAGAGCGTGATTGCAAAATATTATGGAGAAGGTATCAACACACAAAAGCCAGGAACTGCTTCCATGTATTAATGGCTGTAGAAATATGATGCTGTGTTTTCATATATACCTGAGTGCAGTATTTTAATACAGATTTGTAAAGAATGAGGAAATCTATTACATACATCAGTGAGTCCAGAAAGCAAGTATATGGGGGGGGGGGAAAGGCATTAGATGAAGAAACAAGAAAATGAACTACCACTGCAATAGAGGTGGTTGTGAAAATTTGTGTGTTTCAAATGTCAAAAGTGCTTTCTTGAGTAGTACTCTCAGGTTTATACTCTGATGCCAAAGTCTTACTACCTATCAGTAATTTCACAGGCTGGACAGCCTACACAGAATTTTTACTAACCGCAGACTCCATGCTAAGTAATTATTTCTCTGTGTGTACCTGTAAGCATGTGCGTATCTGTTACACAAAATGCTTCTCTTTTGAAGAAGAAATATCTCAACACCACTCTTTTCCAGCTTTCCTCCACTGCAGCTCACGTTTACTTGCTGAAAATATCCATATCTAAGTCAATCACACTTAGATGCCAAACAAAATATAAACAATAAAAAATGTGTCAGCCAAAAAACTACAGGACTGTATCCAACGACTGAATAAGCCTTATCATTGTTTCCATCTTCAGTCACAATTTATGAATACTTTAGTCCTTTTGAATTACAATGCTCTGTAACGGAGAAATAACTTAAATGATATTTATTTATTCACAGTGGAACTGCAAGTGCAACGCTGGCCGCTCTGTAGCAGCCTTGCAGGAGACGTTACTTTCGCACATTTTCTACTTCTTTAGCTATTTGTTGTACCAATGTGGAAGCAACCAGTTATCGCTTAATCAGTTTACATCACATCCTCCTAAGACAGACTTTCACGAAAGCTGCTGAAAACTATTCCCAGGCTTTGCAGATCGGGTTTACCGTCCGGCACAGGCTCCGGTGCCCCGGCGGTCGCTCGCCGTTATCGTACTCCCGGCGAGGACGCTCCCGCGGCACCCAGGGAACTTCTCAAACCTGCTCCCGAAACCCCTCAGGTTGCAAAACCCGCGTTTTGCTGCGGTGGGGACCCCTGCTCGGGCCACGCCGCAGCCGCCCCCCGCCCTCCGCGCCCCGCACGGCACCGGCCGCCGCTTCGCCCCGCTCCCTCCCGCCGTCCCGGTGACAGCCGCCGCCCGGGACCGACAGGCGGCCGCAAGTGCGGCTGTAAAACCGGCTCGGTCTTTCCCCATGCTGAGGAAGGTGCATGTTCCTCCGCCAGCACCACAAATTTAGCTGGGAGGGGGAAAATGCCGTGTGCCCTTGTATAACCGAAGGAGAAAACACTGCACAGCCTCGTCATCCCCTCTTACATCGCCCTCATTGTTGGCAGGCTACATATTATTAATTAAGCATAAGACGGGATTACTTCGCACCGGCGAGTCGTCGTGTCTGGTCAAAAAAGCACTTTTGCTTTCAAACTCTTTCATTAGGCTCTGCGTAAACTGGCGAGCTGAAAAGAGTGCAAATCGCTTGATTCCAATCAAATCAATACTCCTCAAACCTGCTTTTTAGCGTAATTATGCTCATCTCCAGTTTGTTAACCTTTGACTTCTTATGCACCAACAATTAACAGTATTTGTCTACGAGTGTCACATTGAATGGATCTCCCCAAAACAATGCTCTGGTACAGTTTATTTTCTAATATTCCCTCCTGAGAGAGGAGTTTGGATCTGACAAGCAGTTACAATTGTGTTTTAACCCGTTACAACTACCAACAATGACTCATTAACAACTCACATACATATAAAAATTTAAAAAAAAAAATCCCAACAAATAAGTGAAAATAAATAAATTAACAAATAAAATAAATAAAACGCGTCTATACCTGAGTGAGACAGATTGGAGAATACATCATGACTTCGCTTTGAGAACACGCTGCCCGGAGAGCCCCTAAGAAAAGCCTCAAAAAGGAATAATTTCATCTATTCATTTTACAGTCATCTGAGACTCAAGGAAGATGAAATCAATCAGGACGGGGCTCTGCTCTGGATCACCACAACTTCTCAACAAACCCCAGTCCTCCTTAAATAGCCAAAGATTCAAGTTCACTCCGTGTGCTAGATTTCCCGGGGTGAAATCCAATCTACACTTTTAACCCTCTTGTAGTCGGCGGCTCAGGAGTCTTGCTTTTGCTGCTGCTGCTGCTGCTGGTTGTTTTGCAGATGAGGGGGGAAGGACTCGAGGGGGTGGGGGGGTGGGCGGGAGGATTTTTTTGTTTAGCTCTTTTTTTTTAATCCTTTTTTTTTCTTTTTTTTTTCTTTTTTTTTAAGAAGTTGGTGGTGGTGCCGTAATAACACGACACTGTCACCACGCTCTCGAAAGTTCAAGCTTACAGCCCGGAGCGGAGCAAGAAGCTCCCGGACAGCGATGGCAGGAGAAACTTCGCCGGGCCGTCGGGATCGTGCCGCGAGAGCGCGCTAGGGCGGGAGCGCGCCCCGGGCGGGCAGAGCGAGCGGCGCGGCCTGCGGGCTCCTCCGGCGGCCTCTGCTCGCCCGCCCCCGCTCGCTCTGCGGGCAGTGGTGAGACTGCTTTCCAAACGCCCACCTTAATAAAAATGATCTCCTGAAAATTCAAACGATAAATCTCTCCCTGGCGCTCCCACCCGATTTGCTCTCGCCGTGTCCGTGTGTGTGTCCCCCCACCCCCAACCCCTCCGCCTGTCCCTCTGCAAAACTTGGAAGTTGAAAAATTCACCGGTTACACCCTCTGGACCCCGTTCCAGCTTTCTCCCCAAATGAGACTTAAGTATTTTTTTTAATTAATTAATTACACAATTACCGCTTACACTCCTCCTACCCCTGCAAACACATTTCTTCCCCACCAGATCCCCTTCCTTTGCCCTCCCTCTGCATTCATCACCACCGAACGCTGCAGAAGGAATGAGCACGTTTAGCAAACATTCCTCCCTCATTTTCCCGCTCTTCTGGTGGGAGAAAGTTGCGGGGGGGAAGGGGGGCGGGAAGACGGCGGCGGGGGGGGGGGGGGGGGGGGCTGCCATCTGCGAGAGGCTTCCTTTTCTTCTCCTTTCGGGGTACGACTTTGCCAGCTGCGGCGGGGCCGAGGCGCCCCTGCTTCCCCCCCACCTCCCGCGGGGGACACGGGGGAGGGCAGCCCCCTCCGCCACCCCGCCCAATGGGGGGGACCCTACCCTGCACCGCCCGTGACTGATGTCCCCGCCCTCGCAGGCTGCGGCCGGGGGCGGCGAAGGGGTCCCGGCTCCCAGGCAGCAACAGGGCGCGAGGTCTGGTTTCACTCTCCCGGGGCAGCTTTAACCGGGGTAGCTGGGAAAGGGGGGGGGAAGCAGTGAGCGAAACTTAATTTCTGCGCCTGTGAGGAGGACTGCGGTGCACTGCAGAGCTGAGGGGGCGCCCGCCGTGTGCGGCCCCCACCTCCAGAACTGTCGCTGCCGGCTGCGGGAACGGCGGCCGGGAGGCACAGGCGCTCCCTCCCGGTGCCAGCGCGCAGCCCCCGGCGGCGTCCCGGAGGGACCGCTGACTTCCTCCTTGCCCATAGTGAGAGTTTATTCACGTCAGGCATTTCACAACGACACATCAAGGAAAGTAAGCAGGTTCAAGTCAACCATGAAATGGTCACTTTTTAACCCCGTCCTGTCCTCATTAGGGAAATGCTCAAACACAGCCCATTTTCAAAGAAGGCTCTTAATGAGGGGAACTTGCCAAGGCTACCAGCTGCAATTCTCATAAATTTACAAACCAAACGAAGCGAAGGGATGAGCAGGGGAAGGAGAGAGCCCGTACAAGACAGGTAATGTCAAAGGAAACAGCATGAGCCAAACGCGTTAACCCTTGCAGAATCCACGCCGCATCCTCGCAGCTCAGCTTCTGGCTGCTCTTGCACAGTTCCCTGAGACTTGCAGGGTTTAAACGCGGTGCGTTTTCCCTTCTACAGATCGTATTTTTAAGTGACAAGTTCAGGGCATGCACTTAGGCAAGAAGGGATGAGGCAAACTCGGGGTTAACCATAATGAGTAAAATTTATTTTTATATCTGTTGTAGAATACCCCTCAAATCCTATCGTCTTTTGCTTTACTCAGACACTGCAAAAAGCTGACAACACCAGCTTAAAATACCAGAGTTTCCCTTCAAATAAATATTCTATTTAAGTGGAGTTAATTTACCATGAAAGACATTCCCTTTGGCACAAATGCACTGATGTCCTTGAACACACCTCTTTGGGCATTTGAACTCTTACGCAACAAGCCATTATCGCAGCCCTGATTTGAAACCAAATAACGCTCCTCTGTTCCCTTTATCCCTCGCATCCTTCCATAAGGATCAGGGCAAGCTCCCAACACTACATCAGCAAGACTGCCCCTGTGAGCTGCACAGGTGTGAGGTCTCTCTCAGGCAGGGCTTGCAGGCGGCCCTACTCTCTCCCAGGACCTGGCCAAGGGACTGCTTTGTGCTAGAGTCCTGTGCACCAAAAGCAAGAACTGCCTGGCGAAGTCTAGCAAGCAAGGTGAGGCAAGAAGGAAAAAACAAATGGAGCAAGGTAAGGGCAGAGAGAAAATGGTCACTTTCTACAGCACTTGCTACTGCAAGGGATGTTGAGTCAGTGTGAGATTGGGTTTGCATGCCCTCAAGAGCCGGCTGATGGTGGGTTTGCATCCCTACCCAGAGCACACAAGGCAGCAGATGAGCACAGACAGCCCTGCAGCATATGCCAGCATGCCCCAGAATAGTGCTGCTGGGGACCACGATAAAGTCAGACACCCGAACCCCTAGAGGCAGTTTGCTGGCCAGAATTGAACAGGCCCCTCATGTGAAGGCATCTTGGGGGAAATGAAGCTGCGCAGCCAGCACAGCTCCAGCAGCACCTTGTCTTCTGTATGATCTAGGAGGCATGGCAGGCTTAGTACATGTTGCCATGGGTTTGCCTCCAGTTTGACCCTAAGGCTTCTAGTACATCACTGAAAGCAGGCTGAACTGAGCACTCAAACGCATGTTTCAGCACTGCTGCTCTCTTGGTTAATCCCAGTGGGAACCCATACAGGAGGAAGGCTTTGTCCTGGGAGAGCTCTCCACACAGTTGTGCACATGCCTACACTCCCCACCCTCCTCCATCCCACCTCAACCTTTCAGCTCCTTTCACAGGAAAGCAAGCTAAAGATTTTTCCAAAATGGAGAAAGCACTACATTAAAATAATAAAAAAGGGTAACTCTACCACTTTTTTGCAGAGGTGTGTAAAAAGGTATGTGGTAACTGGGTAGCCTGGAGAAATATGGTATTGATGTAGCAAGGACAGCAGACACAGTGGCTGGTCCCTGACATGCAGGGAGGCCTCGTGAGAAAGTGGTTCAGTTGCTTTCAAATCCTGGCTTGCATGAACTCCCCACAGCCCCAAAGACCCCTCAGACCACAGACTAAAAATACTGTTACTTCTAAAAGTTCTCTACCCTTGAAGCTCCAGGCTGGAGGACAGTTGCTTTTTGTCCTCACTGCTAGCGCTGTGCCAATCTCCATGCTGTATCTGGAAGTTCAACTAGCATTTCAGTGTGGGCAATTAAGAAAATAAGAGTCATCATCTGACCTTCTTGGTGAGATAGCTGTTCTCTAACACTAATCCTAACCCACTGGACTTCCAGGAGCCAGGATGGCCTAAGGTAGGATACAATACTTGGACACACACACAGCTGGGCACAAGCAAAAGGGTGCTAGAAAACTTTGTGCAACAAAAATGCATGTTCAGGAAGAAAAGGCAGTTTTTACACAAGTAAGTAGCAGATACCAAAGCTGAGTCACCCTCACCCAGAGTCTGCACCCTCTGTGCCTCACACTCAACTCTGGCACGGGTGGCCAGGATGGGGGACATCCTACACTGCAGCTCACCTCATAGCAAAGAACCAGAAAGACTTTCTGACACCATGGCCAGATGGGCTCACTCCCTACCTTCCCATCCTCACTTCCCAGAGCAGTTTTCTGCTGGCAGTGCAGACCCATGTTTTTCCTCTCTCCCTCAGACCATGCTCACAAACTTTACCAAATGCTGCAAAATGGCATTGCCCTCAAACTTCAGAGATAATAACATTTAAAGGTTAAACAGGTGCATTCATGCCACCTAAAGCAGAATTTCAGCTGCTACCTTTTGGCTGGACAACTTCTCAACTGTTTCAAGTTTTGGAGCACAAGACTTATTATTATGCATCAAAAAGAAAGGTATTGCTAATGCTGAAGTGTGAAACCTAAGATTTTCTCAGAATACAAGTGGGTAGTTCAGCCAAATGTCTAAACATATATAGTGAACTTATAAGAAATCAAGTTTTCATGAAAATTCCAGTAGTTTCTTTGTGAAAACCAGAAAGATTTTGGTGTACAGCATTTCATCTAAAATATTAAATATCTGAGAACTAGCACCAAAACTTTTATGTAAAAGGTCTCTATGATCCAAAATACAAGCTTTGTAGTATTTTTATATCTAGTTTAATAACAGTACTGTTAGCTCCTTTTTCACCTTTTGTTAGAAAAGGCTATTAACACACATGTTTGTCCAATATACAATTCCTTAGGTACATACATAAATACTAAGTAGCATAAATAGAGTTTAGTTTATGTCAACTAGGAGTAACAAATATTCTAAATCATATTATATTATCATACTGTTACCTAATGGTGGTTTTATCTGTATGAGTGATCATGGTGCCTTGCAAGACTTCTTGTACCAGCATATTAAACTACAAAGTAAAGTTTTGTGTCTTTTACATAATCAGAGCCTTGGTCCATTTTCTTATGTGCAGGAATGCTTTCTGGGCATATTTGTATGTATAAGAGTATGTATATGAACATAAATTCAGGAAGAAAACAATAACTAGTTAAATAAGCAAACTGATAATACATTGGTTTATGGGGCCTTGATATTTTTCATACGTGACTGAATTGTAAATTATTTATGACTTAAAACGTAAACAGCAAGCAGTACAACTTCTAAATCAGTGTGGTATCACACCAATAAAATTATGTATCATCATAATTACTAGCCTTTTTTGGGGGCTTTGGGTGATAGGAAGAAAAACATACTGTGTATAAACTGTGTACATATATGAGCAGATAGAAAGCGTGCACATATACAATCAGAAGTAACAAAACACACTAGTGACTCTGTACAGAGACACACATACATATGACAAGTGTGTGCGCTTGACCCCTGTCCACATATGGCTTGATGGGGACTATAATACTTGGACTTTCCACAGCTCCCAGACCAGCAAATGAAAACATCAAACCTCAAGTGTGAAGCTGTAAACCACAGTGTTTTGGGTTACACAACTGTGCAGGTTTTGTCCTCTCTGCAGATCACATTCTCAGCCATACAAAGGCATGAAACTCTCTTTCCCCAATGCAATAAATTCTTTAAAAATTCACATCTGCTGATCTCAAATGCCCTAGACATAAACAGCAACAACAACACCACAAATAAAATTCCAGCACATTTCTTTTCTGGCAGTTTATATCACTTGCTAGATTCTCAGAATATTGGGATAGGGAGGCGGGGGAAGGGCAGTGTCTAGAAGCTGGATTTAAATGTCTGCCTAAATTAGAATTTAAAAAGTGCTTGATTTTTTTCTTGTGATTCAGCGTTAAAATTTTAAGCGTTGCAGCTCAAAACCACTTCAGAGAATGTTACGAGTTAATCCTGTGTGTTTTGGCGCCTTTTCCCTGCCAGCTACTGTACTTTAAAAAAAAAAAAAAAAAAAAGAATCTGGAAATCTTGTCTGCCCCGTCGCAAGTTCAATGGCAGCACTTTCCAGGAGCGGGAGGAGAAGATGGCTATGTTCGCAGAACTAATAATAATTCAGATCACGGCACATCGGCATCTTGTGTCAGAGTCGAAACTGGCTTCCCCGCCCCCTTCAACCTGAGAGCTGCCAAATCCTCACACACTCCGCATTCAACCACAACTTAATGGATGGGATATTGTGCATTAAAATGTGGCCCAGACACACAGGCGAAGAGAGGACAAGAGGGAAAGCAGACAGACACACACGCACTCACACATACAAACAGACACGAAAGAGAAAGGAATGAATTAAAATACACACACAGGTCCTACAACAAAACGGCAGTGAAAAAAAAAAAAGGAGGAGGAGAAGGAAGGAACAAAAAGAAACCCTTTAGAGTAACTTTAAAAAACGAGCCAGAAATGCCACCCGAACACTGCATCCTGCAATATAGCATGAAAGAGACCAGCACAAGCCTCCAGACAATTTATCGAGCAGACCATACACAGAAGCAATGCCATTTCCTCAACATGATACATTAAAATTGCAGTCCATTAACTACAGAAACCACTAAAACAGCTAGAGAGAAAATATTATATTAAAACGTGAGTAAAGAAGCAATTTCTACAGTAACAAGAAAGAGGGGGAAAAGAACTGTCTGTAAGATACAAATAAAGTAGCATTTGCATTAATCCTTTCCAGCATTTAACTGATAGTTGTCTGCCTGAAAAGAAGGGGGAGGGGAAAAAAGTTGAAGCAGGAAATGTGCCAAGTTCAGCACTTTTGGACGCAAACTCCCATTAACTGATTTCTGGCATAAAAGTGTGACCCATATACAAAAGCTGCCAAAAAAAAATACAAACAATCTACCGCTTATATCTTATCCTGTAAAGCAGAAGTGATATCAGCATTTAAGCAAAGGCTATAATAACCACTTTGAAACCACAGAGACACAATCTCAGCCTGGAGGAGCTACAAAACAAGAGTCAATCAAGTTAAAAATAATATATACATATAATATATATAATATATAAAAAATTACTTTAACACCATGCACCATCATGGTGTATTCTATTAAATAAATGAGATCTTGAAATCTCTAACACACCACTAGGCCTTTGGTTTCACATTTTCCAGGATGTATATCTGTATTCTCAAGGATTCAATGTATTGAGGTCTTTCTGTTGTTCTTGGTTTTTTGTTTATATTTTTAAGTTTTATTTCCAGAAGTGGCTTTATACCTTTTGTTTTGGGATGGGGTGCCGGTTTTTTTCTTTTGTTCTGTTTGCTTTTATCATTTGGGATATTTTGGGGGATTTTTTAAGGGGAAAGGGGCGGATTGTTACTTTTATTTACTCAGGTTGGCTGTCAGCTTTGTTTTGGATTTATTTTGTTGCTAGCTTTTTCCCTGACACAGAAAGGGATGGAAATTCTTGGCCTGAGCAAGGGAAAAGGTGGTAAAGTCACAGCCTGCGAGCAGACCATCCTCCTCCTCTTTTCTCAGTCTTCTTTCCTCTTTTGACCTGCCAGGCTGGAGAGCACGTTTCAGTGGCGTCTGACTTGAACGCCACCCAAGAAAAAATTATTTTTTTTTTTTTTACAATTTTTGAACGCTTATGTGTATACATATAGATGTGTGCATCTACGGGAGAGCCGTCTCTGCGCGTCCCTGCGCGTTCCTCCGCCCCACCCCGGCCGCGAGTGGGGAGCGGAGCGGCCCGAGCCTCCTTCCAGCCTCGGCCATGAGCTCCTCGGCCACGGGCTGCTCATCCTCCTCCTCCTTCTCGTTCTCCTCCTCCTCCTCCTCCTGCGGTTTTGGCGCGGGAAGCGCGGCTCTCCGCTTCCGCCTGGCGGCTGCCGCACGCAGCAGGGCCGTCACGGGGGTTTGCATATTAAGGGTGAAGTATTTTAGTTCAGCCTTCCCGAGCCACGCTTGACGAGTATGGTTCTTCGTACGTATTTTTGTGAAAGGCTTTTGCAGACAGGTAATATAATTGCATGGTTTCAGATGCCGAATTTTTTAAACTGTGTCATCCCTTCCTGCAGGATGAACTCTGCTCTAGAGGAATTGTTCTCCAGGCCAAACCCGAAGGCAGTGATCCTCGCAGAGGCAGGATTTCACAGCTAAAACTTCCTACACAGTTAAGGCAGTTACAATGAAATAAATAAAACTGGATGAGGTTAAAGTGGGTGACGAGTTTTAATCAGTCAGATAACAAATACATTTCTTCCTGTTAAAAATTGCCAAGTACAAACTCCAAAGAATCTTCATAATTGCTTGGAGACCATTGCCGGGAATATGGGGGCCTTTCAGGAAGTCAATTCTCTTTTGTCTGATTCGAGAAAAAAGCCTAAGCTGCTAAAAATACATTCTACTCTGAAGCGCAAATTGCCATGAAATAGGAAAAACAAATCTGAAACATAAGCTTTCAGACTTAAGAACAATCATTGTAGAGCTTTTCTGTCTTTATTTACTGATCATTTTATAAAGAAGTTGGATCTAGAAAAATTGGATTATGAATTTGTCTGTTCAGTGAGCAGGGGAAATGATCGTTCATTCTGTGTGTGGCAGATTTTGGAAGCTTAATGGCAGCCTGTCAGTTGAGTGGAGAGCAGACCTTTTTCCATGCCAGAGGGAAACTATGGGTATTGATTTTTTTAATTTTAATTTTTCCCCCTTTTTTATAGAAAAAGCTTGGAGTCTGAGAGTTACAATTAACAATTTGTGCTTGTCATCAGCGCTTAACAGAGTTTTTTTGCAAGAACTTTGACAATATTTCATTATAGATTTTGAGGGGGTTTGTTGCTCCTCAGGTTTAATTTTGTGATGGATGACAAAGATTCAGTTTCTAGTAGACAGTCCCATTACTCTCTGCAGCTTTCTGTGGTTGCTTGGTTGTTTTTGTTGAGTCTGTATAGTTGCTAAGCCTAGTTCTGCAAGTGATTTAGCAAACAATTGGGAACTTTTTATATTATATCAAATAACAGAAATAATGGTATCAGGAAAGAAATAGGTATTTTAGTTTTTTAGAAAGAAAAATTTTATTGTGCAAAGTTGCCATAGTTTTTCAGTTTAGTTTTAAGCCTAAATTGTTTGTCATAGGCAACCTTTGTGAATGTATTTTTAAGTTCAAAAATTGTGTTATGTATAATTTATGCTGCCTTTGATTTCTCAATTCTATAGCACTAACATATGTTCATTTTGGCTTTCTTTTCCACAAATGTAATCAAATGTTCATACATTTTGTAACAGGATGGCCCTAAAGTCTGCTGACTCTTGGGTTTTTTCAGTCTTCTGAGGTTGTATATCTATATACTTGATATTTTTTAACATTCACAATGGATGAAACTTGAAAGGACTGTAAAGAATTTTCCTCCATGGATAATTGTTGCCAAGTCAGCTACCTATCTGAGTATGAGTAGATAACAATCTGAAGGAAGACAGACTCACTTGTAGAATTTCCACTAAAACAAGTAATAATTAAAGAATTATCTGACACCTTTATAACAGAATTTGTGAGAAAGGTCAAATATTTCAAGACTTATTTTCTGAGATGCTGATACAAATCTGCTTTGTTAAAATCTCTGTATTTTCAAGGTTTCCTCACTAATCAACAGCACAGGAAAATAAAATGAGGGAAAGAGGATCTGGCATATCAATGGTTCACCAGTAAAAGTCTACAAAGTAATGCAGTCATGGAATAGACCAAGTAAGCAGGATTGCGTTAAGCAACAATGTGGTAGGCAGAGTCTCGGTACAGTTCAGCTGTGTGCATGAGGGATACAGCCATCCTTATGCATAACAGGACAGCTGAGAAAACCAAGTATCTTTGGATAAATACATCATTTTGCAAATGTGAAAAACTGCTCTCACTTCACCAGCTTTCAAGTCGGACCTTCCCACTTTTCAGGGAAAAGTTACTGTAAAAAAGGTGATGCTTGCTATTTGTGAAACAACCTGTTCTGGTTCGTCTGAGCAGGGTGCCTCGAAAAATCCACGATTTGCACATGTGCTCAACACTTGCTCATTATTTCTGAAAGTTCATACTTTTGTCATGCTACTCTTTATAGGCCCACGGCCCTGCAGAGCCTCCCGCACAGTCTCCTAGCAACTAGGCGGAATTATAACTCCCAGTTTGGCTCCGGCAAAGTGATTCCTTCTGCTTCTTCCCCCAGGCAAGCACTCTGCAGTCCACGATAAAACACACTGGGCACAGAGGCAGGGAGTACTGGGCAGAAAGCTTGCAGGGGCTGATATCAGTAGTTCCCTGTCCTGCCAAGCAAAGCCTGGAGTTCCCACCATGACAGAGTCAAGTGCCATTTGTTCCCAGCCCTGCTCTGGCATATTAGGTAAGGGACAATTCAAGCAGATCTAGTGAAATTATTTCTAAAATTTTGTGGCTTCAGCAAGAAGTAGCAAAGTTGTTACTGATTATAGTAGGCTAGATTTTTCACTTTGGATAATAAAACAACACAGGAGAGAAAATATGGCATATACAGTTTTAGTCAGCAGCAAGTCTCCCTCTCCTTGTCCAGGAAAGCAGCTGCAGAATCCTGATGCACAGTGTCTATTCCTGCCTAATTAATAGTCTCATACTATGTACTTTTATTTTTTTGGACTCTTCTTCTATTAAAATATGGCAGAAGCACCACCATAACTACCACACAACCACATCATCACATCATCACCAGAACAAATCAAAAGATTAGGAGATAGCGGAATGAAACAGTAAAAGGTAGGAAAAAATCTCCTATGCATTCCATAAAAGAGCCTTCAGCTCTTCATCTGTCCTTCTTAACATGACAAAGTGTAATTTCTTCCACCAGACCCTTGAGTCTCTCAATCCACAAGATTGCTAAGAACTGTGACATCATTGTGTTTAATAGGGGAAAAAAAAAAGAAAAGAAAAAAAAAGAAAAGCTGAGGCTTAATGGTAGCATTTAAATGGCATACAGAGCCCTATGAGTTCACACCTCATTAAGGTGAACAGGAAGAGAAGGGGTGCACATCTTTGTTGTTACTTTTGCCTTGAAGCATTTTCAGCCAAGCTATGTGAATCGACCAGCAGCATATTAACTGACTTTGTAGCAGCTATATTTTTGTAGCAGGTTTGTTTTGTTTGTTTGTTGGGGGTTTTTTTTAAGTTTAGAAATTGCAGAACATTGTGAAATGGAGACAGGGCAGGCCCTTAGAAGACAATTATTTTGCCTTCCTATTTTTTGCAAGCCAATCTACCAGATCCAACTCTCCTTCCCGATCCAATTAGGGGATCTCTTTTGACTGAACTTTGCATATTCCACTGTTTCTAAGATGAGTCCTACAGCATCCAAATTGACTTGGCAGAATATTTCTTGCTCTGGGTGCAAGCATGCTTATCTCAGCTGACCAAACACCTATGTGAAGAGCTGCCACATGGCCTTTACTCCTGTAACAGACTCTAACTGTGTTGCAATTGCATAGGTGATCAGATTTGGCTCTAGGATAAGTTTGGCACTAGAATCCCTCAGCAAGTTTGCTGACAACACCTCTTGCCCTCTTCATGCTGGTATCACTGCATCCAACAGAAGCCTGCCTGTCAGCTGGTGGAGAGTGGTAAAGCATGAATTCAGCAGGAAAAAGAAAAGACAGACCTACTTCCTGAATAATTTCTGGATAAAAGTCTGGCTAGTGCCATTTCTAGTCTCCTGGCTTCTACAGTGTCCTGCATAGTGTCTCCAAGGAAGGGGATCCCCAAGACTCTCCATCAGTTTTTAAGACATAGGAGACCTGAGACAGGTCATCTTCAGTGGGGCAGGGCCCAGTGAGCAGGAAAAGAACTAAAAGAAAGCACTCTCTGCATTGCTTGTAAGATGCAAGAGGAAATTTCATGCTATGGAAACAAAATGAGACATGGCACTCTCCTCTAGCACAGATGGATATGTTTTCCATTGATGTTTTTACTATTAGGAAACTGAATGTGTTAGTTGTCCTAATTTCTTCTTCCTTGAACATTCAAATATCTGAGAATATCTGTGAAGATTGTCTAATTGATTTATTAATGAATTTAAAAAATATTGAAATAAAAGATATTACAAATGATGAGTTATTTAAACACTTTTAGAACCATTACAGGCACTCCAACTGCTTATAATAATGATTTTTAAAGATGCAGATTTGCAATGCCAGTAAGTGGTGGCGGTACAGTCACATTGGTGCTTGAGAAGGATTCCGGAAGGATACTATTTCCCTTTGGCCACACAGTAATGCACTGTGTAGGAACAGAGCGAATAAGGAGCAGTACCTACTTCTAGTTCTGGAAAAACTGAAAATCTTCTGCTCTCTGGTGACAGAACTGACTGTGTGAGAAGACAGTGTGCAGGAGAGGACACCAGTGAAATACTGGAGCTAGTTATGCCTCAGGAGTGGGAACCCATGCCTTGGAAACCATAGGACCAGTTGCTTTGCTGCTTTCTCTCTTCTGCCTTGATGCATGCATGCTCTTCTAGAAGTCACTTTACATTCCTCCATTTCATTAGCTTTTCTTTTTTTTTTTTTTTGGTCGTCATTGCTCTTCGTCACATCAGTATCTTAAGTGTTCCTCTTCACTGGCTTAAATGTTTGTCTCACTTCTGTCCGGAGTTCATGTGCACTTCATGCCCATATGAGCTCTGTTATTATACTTTGTTGATTTTGCTTTGCTTATTAACCACTCTAAGAGGAGGAAACTTTCTTCAGGAAAAATGATGAGCATATAACTTGTCCTCTAGTCAAAGAAAAAAAAGAGTATCTTCCTTATATTCTATGACTTGGTAAGACCACAGACCTCTTCCTTTAGCCCTGCATTTTGGCTCATATGTCATCTGCTAGAAACCAGATTCCCCATTCATGGGTGCATTCTGGCGAGCAACTTCAGGTTAATGTCTTAACTGACTGGAAAGAGAAGTGAGGGAAAATGGACTGAGAGGTCATTCCAGGATGTTTGTAAGGAGAGATTACTGCTAAGAAGACAAGTAACTTTCTCATGTGTAAAAATTTCCACCTGCCATCTCATGAGTTGCTGAGTGAAGAGCATACCATGGTAGAGAGAGCTACAGGAAGTTTGTTCTGGCCTAGAAGCCTACTGAATGTTGATATTTTAAACCTTAAATGCTAAAGGCAAATACTGGCATCCTGGATAGGGGAGGGGGAGTATTTAAGCAGCCATTGAAGACTAAGGTGAAGATTAGCACAGACTGTCAAATTTATTCTCTCCTTCTCTCCTAGGATGTGAGGTTGTGAATGGACAACCTCAAGGAAGCCAAATTCTACAGCTTTGGGTGGAGATTTTTGCTACATGCAAACAAACATTGATAGTCTACAGCCTGGACTTGAAGACAGAGTCTTAGGAGTATAACTCTATAGTGCTCTACTGGTGTGGATGTTACAGGAAGCACTGGCTGGAGAAAGAAGATGCCATAGTTACTCATAAATTTCTTTAAAAAAAATAATAAATTCTTTAATTCAAAAGCAGATATTTTAGGCAGTAATGGGCCGTTCAAGCTCACCACAGCTGTGCAGGTCCATGTCAAAGTGTGCTGTTGCTGTATTTTGCTGCGCTGGGTTTATAATGGCACTCCCTGAAGCCATGGAGGGCTTTCTCATCTCCATCTCTGAACGTGCCTAACTAATATTGTTGATTTTCCATGCAACTACTAAAATGAAACTGTAAACCATGATCACATCAGGGAGTAACCAAACCCTTTGGTAAGCCTGGTGTTGTCAAGATCTGGTTAACCTCGGCAGCACGTCTAAGGTGAGACTTGCATGTAAAAATAGAATGAGTCGCATCACGGGAGAGTTACATGTGCATAAGCCACAAGTGACCACAGGTAATTTGTGTTGCATAGAGGTAAGCCACAATATGGAAGAAGAGTGGAACACTATGGGCCCAGGGAACAGCAGTACAGCACTGAGGAGCTACCAAAACATGCCATGGTGATTTTGAACTTCATCGGCAGCCACTCTCTGTTGTGACCCTCTCAGAGCCAATTTTAAAAGGAAATCCATATTCTGCCTGTACCAGTAGCTGGACAAGCAATACTGTCTCTCAAGGACATGTAAGTTCAGAGTGAAAAAAATTTGTTTGCAAGTATTTAAGCTAAAGTCCTTCTTCTTACTTTAAATAGATACTGACTTTTCTGAAAAAAACAGCATTTGTGTTCAGAGGAAGACTTCCTGGCATGTTAGTAGTTTTTATTAGACACATGAAATTTGAGTTCCAAAGGTGACATTTTCAGAACACTTTGAACATATGGAAAACAGGGCTATAATGGAGCTTCTCTGTATCTTAATCATAGCCTGTAGTTCTTTGAATACTCTAAATATAGAGATGCATGTACTCAAATTAATAAGGTAAGACTATTAATCTTTCTGTTAACCGGCTGAACTGATTAATGAAGTAATATGCTTTGCAGTACAATATGCATTAACACAAGCAAGTGACAGAGCAGGACAGCACTCAGCTCTTGAGTAGGGGAAGTAGGGGAAGTCAGAGGAAGATGTGACTGCCAGCATCAGGAGGTCAGTCTAGGCCAAGAGCAGCTCAATTTGACTAGGATGAGCAAAGGCAAGCTTTGTCATGATTGCTAAGGCAAACTCAAAGCAAGTTCCACCTCTTTTTTACCATCTTAGCCCCCACCTTTACCATTTCTATTATAACCACTCCCTGTCTTCCTTCTGCTTCTTACTGATCCAAAGAGAGGAAAATAAGTTGGAAGTAGGAGGAGCCAAAGCAGCAGAAAGGTGTGTAAATGGAGAAAGCTCTATCAGAATTTACAGTGTGTGAAGGAATGTAATACAAGAGCCAGTCCAAAGAAGGTGGCAAAATAACCTCACACCCTCTGAGTAGAAATACTACTAATTTTTCAGTAAATAATGTATTTTTAATAAATGCATATATTCATGCTCTCTGTATGGAGGTAGAAGCATAGGTTGGTAGATTAGAAGAAAAAGCAATCAGTGCTTTTCCATTACAATGTTACACAGTGTTTTCTTCTGCAACAGTGAGAGAGGTTTCTTTTTTCCCTAATGGATTTACTTTCCCTCCCTGAACCACATCCCCTCATGTTTTCTATGAAATTTTGACAGATAAAGTTTTCTGAGAAAGTATAGGCTTCTTGGTTTCCGGTATCCATTGTGCGTACAGCTTCCATGGCCACAATTCAGGAACAGGATTTGTTTAGATGCCTTTTTTCATTACTACTCTTTTTAAGGCCACGCTGTGATAGCGGAATGGCAAACATCAGAAACCAGGCTCCTCCTGCACCAGGAAAGCTGTAGTTTGTTCTAACACCTCTCCTGAAGGCAAGCTGAAGACTAAATCCAGATCACACCAACAGAACCCAACACCATCCCTAATCCAGCGGTGCCCACACAGAGAGGTCTGTCCTACCTAAACAGTTGTCCAGATCAGGGTGATCCCAAGGCCATCCCCAGGCTGCTGCCCCTAGGGCTTGGACCACAGTGGTGGCCACACTCTTTTAGCCCAGGGAAGTCAGAGCTAATGCAGTGGGAAAGGACCCACAGCAGCTGGTGTGGGTCTACACTGCTATGCTGCCTTCTCTCACCCCACACCAACCACCTCACAACTGGCCAGTAGAGGTGCCACAGCTGGAGGGGAGGTGACTACAGAACGGTGTGGCAGGGAAGACCTGACACCCATGGGCTCCTCTCCTTACCCAGCCAGGCACACTCATTCAGCATCTTTTTTTTCTTTCCCTTTTTTTTTTTTTTTTAATGTTTGTTTTAATTTTATTGTATTTCCTACAATGTGGGAGGGAGCCGCAGCCAAAAATAATGTTGCCAAGCCAAGGGGATTGGCATACACTGCCTGGAATCTGCAGCAAGAGCAGTGGCTTTAAATAGACCTAGCCCTGGCTGCAAGCTGCTCCTGGAAGGCTGGCAGGCTCACCCCAGTGAGCGGGGACACTTATACTGCGGGACACTTATACACCTCTCTGTCCCTGTGCTTATGCCTGTGGGCTATTTTACCACCCCACCCCCAATCTGTGTGCAGCTTCTTAGCCACGGCCATCTCCCTGCTCACCCCCAGGGCAGACTGATGGGCTGAGAAGGCTGGCAGTGCAATCCGTCCACTGGAAATAACTATTCGGTTACTAGAAATCTGTCATCAGTAAAGCTGTGGTGGCCTAGTGACAGCACATGTGCATGGTGGGGAAGCCTCTGCTCCAAGTGTTAGGCATGTGAAGTGCCAAATGTGGTGAGAGCTAGCCCAGTGAGTAGGTATTGGGATGGCTCCACAGCCCTGCTGCCACAAAAGCTGTGCAGTATTGCTATTTTATTAGACATTGGCCACCGGTGAATTTTCCAAGATAAAGCAGATACCCAATTTCTATCTCCTCATCCTTTCCCCAAACCAAAAGTAATGCCTATGAACAACTCTCACGACCGCTAATTAAACAAGAACCTCGAATCCTGGCAAGCCTGATCAACTCTTCCCTTTGGGTGAACAGTGTCATGGGGGAAGGGTGACGAGCAGAAACCTCCAGTTCCCCCTTTTATAGCAGTAAAGCTGCCTCCGGCCACTGTAAGAGATGTAGGAGGATCCTTAAAACAGCTTCTCTGAAGCCTGCAGAGTTCTTCCGTGTGGGAATAGCGCTTGTCGTGCAGAGTAAGCACAAACTCCCGCAAATCTGCAGTGCTGAAGGCTGAAGCGTCAATTTACTTCTTTGGATTGTTTCCTTCTGCCTTTCAGGCCTTATTTTCGCAGCACCCTGTATTTCTGTCTCACATCAGCCGCCGATTATTTCGCTCTTCCGTGGGGAGAAGCCCCCTCCGCCCTCGCTCCCTCCCCTCCGGCAGCCGCTGGGAATGGGGCCGCCCGTCCCGGGGGAGGCGGGCGGGAGGCAGGCGGCCGCTCCGGGCAGCATCTTTCCTCGCTCTTTTGCGGCCTCTCTCTGCTTCCACTTCGCATTCTCGCTGCAGGGCAGCTTGGCATGTCCCTCCTTGCGCTTTCAAAGGCTGCCTGCGCACCGAAAGTCACTTTCTCCGCTTGCTAGCTTCATTCCCTAACTCCAGACCTGCTTGGTCCTCACGACCTTAATCTCCCAAATCGATTAACTCCAAAAATGGGTCGGTTTCTCCGTGTTTCATCCGATGTATGCACATTTCCTTGACTCTTTTTGTCGTTGTTGTTCTTTTGACCAGCTACTGCTCCGTACTGAGAAAGAGCAGTGTTTTCAGTCCGATACCAATTGCTTACGTAGGATGAAGAAGACAGCAGTTAACATGAATAAACACTTAGGATAAGGCAAGCATATGTTGGCCATTTCCTCTCTGACATGCCAGTGTTACTTCTACGGCGGACGGCAGACCTGCTTACGCGTATTCCAAAGACAGACTCTAAGACAGCGACACAGAGCAGGTAGGGGCGCCGCTACCCCTCTTTCTAAGAGCCGACTGCCTCTTTTTCTCTTACTCGCCGATGGACGCACAAAACATGGAGAGAACAAGGAAATGGTCAGACTCTTATGTTTCACCAGCTGCAAAAAAACCCCAAACCAAAATAAACAAAACAAAAACCCCACCCTCCACTAGTGGCTTCAGCCGCGTTAAGAAAGTTTACGCTCACAATAGCAGCTGCAAAGTTGGCCGATTGATCGACCGGTATTTGCCGCTAAAATTCGCGTATTTAAATCTGAAATGATGAACATGCCGAACCTTCAACAACCACCGACCGCCCTGCCCCCCAAAAACAACCCACTCAAACAAACAGTGAACGGGCTCGATCCGCCGCGAAGCCTGAGCAGAATCAGAGCATCGGCAGCAGCGGAGCGATGCTTGGCTTTTGTCTCCGTACACTGTCTTTCTTCCTTCCCTTGCAAACTTTTGGATGCTCGCTTCAAGCTGTATTTATAGACCTGGAGCCCACGGCTATTTTTCCTTGTGCCTCCTTTGGCTTGGGCTTAAGTCACTGGCAGGGAAAATAAAAAAGGAGGCAGGCAGGCGGGCAGACAAACAGGAGGACAGAAGAGGAAAAGAGCTGGAAGTCCCGCAGACGGGACCCTGAGGGAGGCAGGGGCCGGCGGCCAGAGGTGCGGGACTACCCCCCTGCTCCTGGTGGGCGAGAGAGAGGTAACGGGAGAAGAGGAAAGCCTCTTGCCCCCGGGAAAGGGGGAGGCCGGGACTGCCGCCCCATCTCGGTGGGGGGGGTACTCGGCGTGGCCGAATCAAGGAGAGCTTGTGTTTGCGTCTGAAGCGAGGAGGGGAAGACACAGAGTTTGTACTGTAGTACCAGGTGAAAACAAAGTGGGTACGAGGGGAAGGCGGGCTGCCACCCACCCGCGCCGTGGCTACTGGGAAGGCGGAGAGGGAACCCGCCTTGGTGCGGCGGGCGGCAGCCCCAAAGGCTGGCCGGTGCCGGAGGTGCCGGGGGCGGCGGCGCTGAGCTGAGATGCTCGAGGGCTACGGCGGGAGCCGCGGGGCATCCCGGCAGCGCGCCCCGGGCAGCGCGGCTCTCCGCGGCCACGGAGGCTGTGCGGAGCTGCTGGGAAACGACGCCGTTCGGCTGGGCTGCCGCCAGCTATTTTAATATGATATCTCTATTGTGCTTTAAACATTCAAATCCAAAAACAAACCCCACGCCGCTCACGAGAATAGGGAAGTAATAGCTATTTGGAAATAGTTTATTGGAAAAGAGGAAAGCTTTCCCTGCCTGCAGAAAAAGTGATCAGAGGATTAAAAACGTGGGTGCTTGGGGTTTTTGATGTTGCTGTTTTGCTTTTATTTTCCCCTCGTGTCTACAAGTAAAGAAACTTTCTTTTCCCGCAGGGTGGATGCTGAAAGTCTCTAACCAAATATCTCAGTAACGTGGATGGTGTAATTATCATGTTGTTAAGTATTTCCTTATTGACATGCACCACAATTTAGCCTCAAATCTCCGAAATAGATGTCAAAGCAGTTTTTGACATCTTTAGAAAGTCTGTTTTGCGGGTAAGTAAAACGTGAGGCTGTAGAAGGAACTCGTTTTTGGGCTGAAAATGAGACTTTGAGGTTTGGCTTCGAGTGGCAGAACTTGGCTTATGCAGTTTGGCATTATTATGACCTTGTTCAAATGCCACGTTCTGATGTGTCATGAGGAAGGTATAAAATTGTTAAAGCTTCCAACAATCCATCAAATCTTGTTCAGAGCCGGGCTCTGGACTCTAGCTTATTTAAATCATTGACACTTCAGAACAAACCCCTTTCACCCTTCGCCTCTCCGGGTGGACTTTTCTATTTGATTACATCAATAATATGATTTCTGTTTGCCCTTCCAAGTGGGAAAATCAACCCCCTTCCAACATGGGGAGGGGCTGTTATTTTTAGCTCGTTCTCTGGAACAAAATGTTCCAACACTCCCTCGTTTGAATCTCATTGCGGTTTGACTACTCTTTGATATATAAGACTGTCGGTTATCCTTGTCAAAGTACCTGTTACAGGAAGTGGCTCCCTCAGCTTGGCAAATCACCTTGAATAAACTAGACAGGAGCATTTGCCTAAGTAAAGAAACGTTTTTAGTATTGCAGGGAAATATTAAACTGATAAATCTACTGTAGGTGCTACACTTATGATGACCATAACGATGTGCCCAGCTATGAAAACAAGTAAGAACTGAATAAAATATTCCCCTGTCTTCTTATCTCCTCGATAGATACATTTTGTTGGCACTTGCTGAACAATTTTGGAAAGTTCCATATGTACTTCATAAACAGCACTTAAAATGCGAGTCCGATTCAAATATCATTTAAAGAGCCCTGCTGCCCCTTCCCAGCTGCACTTCTGCAGCTACTGTTTCAGTAATGGAGTACTTTAAAGTGCGTTTAAATGTTCTTCCTCCTCACCCCCGCCCCCTCCCTCTCGCGTCCTCCGAGGAGTTCCAGCTGATATTACTACTGTGTCCGTTTTAAAAACCTGTCTCTGTGTGTTTAGCTACAAACCGTCCAACATAAACGCAAACAATGTTATGAAGAAACATAACAAAGTAGAAGGGAAGGGAAAGGAGAAATACACTTCTGTCAAGTGATGCTTCCTATAGAGTGAATGCCATTAAACCAGAGTTTTAAAGGTAGCGCCCTTGAGAACACAATGCTATATGCATTTGTATGAATGCATAGGTAGAGTCTGAGACATAGAAATTAATTCAAGAGTTTTGAACTTCATGGCTGCAGATTTGGAAAGTTCTCATAGCAGTTACTCCTGGCATTAGCAAAACCACTGCACTGAATCAAGTGCCTGATCATTACGATCTTCTTCACGGGATTTTCTGTTACTTTGTACATGCTCTCCTTGGCCAGGGGCCAGTGGTTGAACAAAGTCAAATAAAATAAGTGCAAAGTAGTCTTCTTTGCACAGAGAGGAAGAAATGCGCATAAGGGGAGCATCTAGAAAATATGAAAATCCGAGTTTTGCAGCTCCAAATCATTACATTCTCGGCAACAGAACATAATCATTATGTGCGAGAGAAAGGGGGAAAATCCTGCTCGTATAGTGATTATTGTTATGACAAGAAACAATAACTGCTTTATCATAAAAATAGTGTTTGTTCTTAGAAAAATCGAGTGAGCAGACATCCAGATAAACAGTCCCTGCACCTAACAAGCCTACTGTCTTCTTGAGTTTTGTGTGCTGCTAACCGCCTGTCCTTTTCAATCTTTGTCGGGATTTTTTTCTTGTAATTATACACATTATTTCCCACTTACCCTAATTTCAGTACTAATGCTCCGAAATTGCATAAAGACGTAACAAAAAGGCTGTTTTTTCCTGCCTGTGCACATCGATAAATTGGATACCTATTATTGCTGTGCAGTAACATTTTCATATTATTATACAGAGGCCACTCAAATATTAGAGCCTCTAATTCCTCTATATGTTTAATGTTTCTTAGTTGCTTTTTACTGGCTCTTGAAGAATAGTGATCAGCTCTCTTTGACAGTGGAACACTGACGTTTTTTCTCAAGTTAGGCGCATTTTCTTTGTATCTCTGTTTACTTCGCTGTTGCAACATCCAGGGGGACCGGTGTATTTAAAATCAGCGGAGGGGCACATTCGTGGAGAGCCTCGGCGGGCACCGAGGGTGCAGGGACAGCGGGGGTCCCGCGGCAGCACCGCCCGAGCGGGAGCAGCAGCTCCGTCGGACCGCGGGCTGAAGCCTGAACCGGCGCTTCCCAGCGACGGCAGCGCCAATGCAGGCACTCGGCAGCACAGCATTCCTCGCAAATGCAGCCTCTCGCGAACATAAAGCCTTAATAAACATGCTAAATACAAAGTAAGAAGCCCACAAACATAGCTTTGGGATGGTGGGTAGCGGGAGGGCGTGCATCCCTTGCTTGCCATTGGAGCCTTCGGGAAACTTCATTCCAACTCTGCGTCGTACTCGCTGGCCGACGACCTGGGTGGAGGCTGCCGGGTTTTGCCAGGGCGACGGGCTCCCCGCACCTCGTCGCTCTCGCCCCCCGCTTGCCTCCGCAAACACCTTTTCGTGTGCGCACAACCTCCCCGGGAGCACGGGGAAATGCTCCCCAGGCCTTACAGACCACTTCCCGCCGACTCAGGCCGCCGGGATTCCTGTGGTCACCGCGGCCGACTCGCCCGCGGGTCCCCCCGCCTCCGAGCGGCACCCCGGGCAGGGCGGCTGTCGCGGGGCAGCGGCGCAGCCCTCCCTGTCATTCACCGACCATCTCGAGGCATTCCCTCATTTATTCTTGCACGCAGGCGGACTCAGACCCCTCTGCCGAAGCCGGCGGGCAAGCAGCAGCACTTTCGCAGCCAGGGTCCGTGCTGCACCCCTCCTCGCCCCCACCCCAAAACCCACCTGGCGCCTTCCCCCGCAGCGCCGTGACGGCCAGCCCGGCCTCGGCCGGCACTATTTTTAGGGCGCCCCGGGTGCCCGCTCCCTCCGGGAGAACAGCCCCCGCTCCGGTCCCTCAGAGCCCCGCGGCCGCCCCCGGCACCTCGCGAGCCTCCCCCGCGCGCCCCGGGCGCGGCATCTGCGCGAGCGCGCAGCGCCTCACGGCACCCGCGCGCCCCCTCGCGCCGCCCGCGCGGGGCTCCCGGCGCGCTCCGGCTGGAAAGGCCGGCCCCGGCCCCGGCTCTGCCCTGCCCGCCCAACACCTCCCCTGCCGCCTGGGCCTGCGACCCACAGGGCCCCCGTGTCTCCCCAGGCCACGGCAGCTCCCCCAGCTGTGTCTCTGTGCCGTCCCTCAAACGCTGGCTCGCCGGACCTCCGACCATAAGCCTTACTTTACGGAAGGGAAGCAATGGAAAAAACCCGAAGTTTACAGGCTCTGTTTGAAATAATCAAAGTCTTGTTCTGCTCTGGTCTCCTAAGTACTCTACAATAATGCTTATGGACGCAAGTCTGTATTAAGGCTCCAGAATTCAGCTTAGTTTTTAATTAACGGAGGTGTGGCGAGTGCTTAAAGCTGTTTACTGTTACCACTGCATGCTGCTTCTTCATTAAGCAAACTGGAAAATAACGTTCTGTGGAATCATCTTGGCAGCTTTTCCAGAGAGCTTGATGCCTGCAGAGATGTTTATGCAGAGCTTTTCCACAGAGCTGTCAGTTTCCTGCAGTCTGAGCTTTGCGCCGTGTGCTCCAGAATGCCATCTCATCACAGAGAGGTATCATTGTTTGCTGAGGACCTACACCCCCCACTCCCTCCCTGACTTCTTAATCAGCTCAAATCTAACATCAGTTGGCTGCTTATAAGTCAGCGCTGTTGCTATCTAACTCAGTCATGCAATCAGGTCTTCAAAGTCAGCCAGGTTGCCCACGTTGTCCCATTTCATGAAGCTGAGAGGCTAACACCAGGATGACATTACCTCCAGGGGGGTCATTATGCCACACCTGATCTCCATTTTGCTTTAGGCAGATGAGCTTGGGAGAGCTGTGCAACCCTCTAAAATGGAGAGCATCAGCACCTACCATATCCCTGAAAAGAAACTGTTCTCCTCTTATTACAGAATAGCAGAAATTTAGACAGAAATCCAAACAAATTCTTTGATTGATGTGTATATAAGCAAAGTAAAGAGGCAACTTCAAGAAGAAGAGGAAATGGGAATTAACAAGGAAGGATGAAGCACCTAGATTTGCTCTGTCTTGAAGGTTGAGGAAAGCCATGGTAATGTGCTATCACAGCTTTAGCTGCAATGAGGAGAAGAGAGGGAGATAATTTTTTTCCTTGCTATTTGAATATGTCCACCTGTAACATTTCCAGACAGAGTAGCTATCTGGGAATTTCCTGCACCTCTGGTAACTGAAGCATGTATGGCCTATTTATAAATGACAGGTGGGGGCAAAGGTGGCTCTTAGGATGCCTGCTGTTAGAGAAGCCAAATTAGATTTTGGTGTAATTTATCAGAGATGGAGGCCACCCCATGTTTCAGTAGTCATCCTAGTAATACTTATGGTCACACTGTGCCGTACTTTTTTATGTTAATTTCCTTCCCTTCATGACCCACATGTGAATAGTGGTGTTTCTAATCCACCGATGACTGCTGAATATTAAGAACCAATATTAAGTGTGAATGGAGATCTCTCACAGAAGCTCCAGCAAGCCCAGTCACTACATAGGCTGTGTTGGGATAGGTACAATTTCAGAAGTATTTGTGACAGAAACCTAGGAACTCAGTTTTCACTAGGAAGGCTTTCTGCCTAAATGGTAACTCTTTTTCAAAGGCAGTTTCAGTGCTTTGTCCCCCCGCTACATAACAAGAGAAGTTCTCAGCCTCTCTCTCTGATATGTGAGGAGAGAGATAGCCCTAACAGACATACGCAGAGACCTTGGGAAGGTGGGGGAGAAACAGAGAGGATAAAGTGGCCCTGAGATTGTGGGAACTGGCCTTTTCCTCCCTGAGGCCCAGTGTGCAAACTGCGCTGTTAGGTTTCTCGTGTTCTGGCCTTCTAAATAAACTTTTTTTGAATTCTTTCCACTGCCTTGGCGTTTCTGGGGATACCTGGGTGTCTTACTTCGCAGGCTATCATGTCTCCACACATACATGTTCCTCAGACCAGAGTGTAGCAGCAGGGAGGGCCATAAGAGGAAAAGGCTTCAAAAGGGTTACTCAAGTCTTATTCCTATGCAGAAGGCTCCACCCTGTCTGGTAATGGGGGATGTTCAGTGCATATTTCTGGGCTTAACTCACAGTGTATTAACATTACCGCTGGGATGAAATATACCCTCTTTTATGAGCTCAGGAGTGGTAAAATCAGAACTTTGGTGAAGTATGCAGAGGTCATCCTAATTCATGAAAAGGAAATGGGTTCCCTCCAAAAATGATTTGCCATGTTTTGTTACCATGTTTTTGGATCGCCACTATTTTTTATACTTAATCTTTTATGGGGTTTTATGATTTTTTTCATGGGAGTTCATTTCTAGGGAATTTTCTTCTGCTCCCTTCCCTGGTCAAGACCCTAATATGCAAAGTCAGGTTTTGTTTTTGTTGTTTTGCTTTGTGATTCAACTCTCAGAAGGCTTTTAGACTCTGAAGAACCTCTGCTATGGTGGTAAGCAAGGGACCAAAGGAAAGGAAAACAGGAACAGAGATTTCTTTTACAGTTAGACTGCTCCTTCTGAAGCCTTTTTAGAGAAAATCACATGGCAACTCTGAAGAGTGTACTGACACTATATTATCGCCTGGTTTGGGCATTCTTGATTTCATTTCTTTAGATCCTCTTCACATCCACACCTAAAGACGTTAACTTATGAGTAAAGCAATGACAGTGACAGTGTAGGCTTCATAGAATCATAGATTTGTTTGAGTTGGAAGGGACCTCTTAAAGGTCCTCTCATCCACCTCCCTGCAATGGGCAGGAACATCTGCAACTAGACCTTCAAGACAGTTTATATTTGAATGCTAAATCAGATTTACTACCTCACTCTGCACCCGCAGCAGAGCACACCATGAGGCTACCTACATTCTTTCTCAAGTAGCCTGATCTGCTGCACTTTTATTCACCAAATTAATGAATCATTCATGCCTGAAAGAGAGAGATGCAGAATTCATGGGGGACTCAGTGTGATGAGCCCCACTATACCTTCAAAAAAATTATACTGGCTGTATAATTGGCCTGCAAGTAAAGTTCAACTCACCACAGCAAGTTCTATTGGTGAGCTGAATCTGTGTTTGCCAGAGGCTTTTTAGTTGAGTCCCAGAACAAAGAAGGTACCTTTGTTATTAAAAAATTCCTCATATTATTCCTGAAAAGGCAGCCAGAATTAGAGGTAACCGGTCCTTTATTTTCTAGGCAACCTCTGCTGAACAGCTGATACCGAGCAGGAGGGGATCGTTCAAACATCTGTCTTTGTGGCAGACTTGGAAGCTTCTGAGATGATTCCCCATAACTGCAGTTATAAAGAAAAATGAACAGGCTGATTTTAGGGCAAGCACAATTTAAAACAAAAAAGGTTTGAATTCTTTGACTATGCAAATTTTTCACTAAAAAACAGAACCTATACTGTCAGGCATTTCTTTGTAATTTCATTCCATCTGTTAGGTGTATAAACATTAAGAGTGCTACTCTTTTTTTTTAATAAAAAGATATAAAAATTGATGTGTCTTGCTTATTTTCATTAAAAGAAGGAAGTGAGCAGTGAATATAGACTGAAAATATATTTGTGGCAGTTTGCTGTCTTTTTGCACAATTCTAGAATTGTAGGTAAAATGAAAAGTAGAGGCCAATAAGAGCAATTTTCTGAGTCCTATTAGCTTCCAAATGGAATCACAATATACAGTTAGCTGGGAATCTGCAAGATTTCACACCTAATTCTACTGGACTTAAATTTTAATTTACCATCAAAACAAAATCTCTAATTGCAAGCAGAAGCAGCTTATTACATCTTTTATGTGACTCTGACTCACACGTTGACCAAACTATAAGGAAATTATTTTCCCTTGCATACAGATGATGATCTTACTTGAATTTTCTGTACCTAAAAATTCTTCACAATTTACTAATAAGAAACAGAGAAAGAGAGGAAATTATCTTCATCTGTTTCTCTCACCCATAAAAACCAAAATAGACAACGTGTTAGAGCAATTGCATACCCCTGCACCTTCTCCAGTTAACTCCTCTTGCACAGTGCTCAACTAGCAAGCTGTTAAAGAAAAGAAATATGTGGGGAGAGGAACTTTTATATCTCAGATGTCTGTGAAAGGTTTGTAGTAAATACAGGGGGGAAACAAAGAAAAAGAGTAGAGTTAGGAGTTAGAAGGGTAAAGGGAAAAATGAGGAAAAGGGCACCTACTTGAGACTTCTCTCTCCAGACATTCATGATCAAAGCCCACCACTGCCATTAGGCAATCAATCTGCAGTTGCATACATAAAACTTTGGCAGTGTATAGTCTCCACTGCTTTCAACAGAGGCTTTAGACATCTGAAACTGGGCACTCTCCCAAAATTTAGATCCAGTTGCACTATACATTCCAGAAAAAGCAGCATCAAATCAGAGGCCCTCTTTTACCCATGTTATTTTCAAACTGCAGTGTATAAAAAGTTATGCTCCAACCCCTCTATTTAACCTCTTGGGTTAGCTTCATCAAATGGCACACACTGCTGGTAGGCAATTGCTGCCTAAATGCATTGTCATTTTAGGGAGATTACTGATAATGTATGCCTGTCTTTTCTGACTAATTCCTTCCAGGTTCATTCAGTCGCCTACAGACTTCTTTATTTTGCAAATAGAAATCTACTTTGGCATAACATCTTGTAAGTGTAATGCACAGTTTCTTAAGATGAGTGATCCTGAATCTCCTGATTTGTCTTGCTTTTCAGCTTTTAAATTTCTTTGTCTTTTGTGCTGGGAGGTTCTGCACTTGATTCAAAACCAGTACTAGCAACCAGGCAAAATTTCAGCACTTTCCTATTCTCACTCATGCCAGTCAGAGGTTTCTCAAGCAGCTGCACTGAATTCTTGCAGGGACATACATTCAAAGGAATTGTGCAGTCACAACGGAAGCACAGAGTGCAGCCTCAGTTATTTAATCCTAGTCTATTTACCTCTATCTCTAGATGCTTCTACCTTCTTCTGATAAAACTCTTCTTTACAGATAACTTAATCTCAGTGAATCTGAAGAATACAGAGGCTGACCTGCAGTTACTAGGTTTTACAACTACAGAATACTCCATTTCTTAATACTCTATCTATCTATCTATCTATCTATCTATCTATCTATCTATCTATCTGTCTATCTATCCATCCATCCATCCATCCATCCATCCATCCATCCATCCATCCATCCATCCATTTTTCATTCCATTATCAGAAAAAAAGTACAGTGGCTATAGATATATGGAACATCTGCTGAACTCTTCCACACCCACAAAAAGGCCCTGTGGAATGTGCAACCTTCAGTGAAGTTCTGCAGAAGAGATCCTTCTACAAGAAAAAGTCAGAGACCAAACACCGTTTAGTAGCATACACATGGAAGTGTGGTGAAATCCAGAGCATGGCCATGAAATAATCTGTTTATTTATGATAAAAAACTCGCTTCCTCTTGGATAACTTCATGATTGCTTTTGTTAAAACCTTGGCAGCTTAAAAGTCATCTTGCTTTCCAGTGTCTGGGCCTTCTTCCTTTCTCTTTTCCTCTCTCTTCCCTGTACAAGGGCCCCCTCCTTCACTCAGCTCCCGCTCTCCCTCTCAAATGACATTCTTTCTGTACTTGTCTGCACAAACAGCGCAAGGCCCAGGCTTTGCTTCTGAAAGCCAGAAATAATGTCCTAGTCTCTCGTAGTGATTGATGCACGATCCATGAGGAATACTGTGCCTTAGTCAGGGAGGTTCACAAAGCCCTGCACATTAAGATACCTGCTGATCTGCTTTTTACTTTCACTGTAGTTTAAACAGAAGAATTTGGTGAATGTTCTGTGACTTTGTAGTCTTTCTTGCTGTTGTTGTGAAGCTGAAGCCCAAGATTTCAAGGCAGATCCAGAAAAGGAATCACACACACAGAGATGTATGTTACACAAAGTCTGTATTTAATATTTGAAACAACTAAAACTTGAAGAAAATATTTTACTTGAACAGACCTATGAGGAAGTGTTTAGTTCAGGCAGTGCTGCCTAGTCTAATTAAATACACAGATAACCTTATAGTATGTCCAGAGAACTCCAGGTAGCTCACATTTCCTTTCCTAAACCTTTGACCTGTCCTGCCAAGGCCAGACATTACAAAAGTACCTTCAGTGTGTATATGAAGACTAGAATACAGCCCAGGATCTGAATACTTGCCCATCTTGGGTGAGTGGAGGTATACTGCTTTACTGAATGCCTGAGCCTGCACCCAAGCCATGCAGGCATCCATTACAGGTTCTGAAGTTTCAAGAGATTTCAGTTTTACTGTAATGCTAATAACTGAGAGAAGTTCTGTCCGTTAATGTTACAGAGAATATTCGTGCTTCCATCAAATCAACAGTAGAATTCTCATTAACTTCAGCACTAAGGAAATATGGTAAAAATTGGAGAACGTTAAATACGTACACTGAAAACCTTGACACAAATATACCAAGATGCTGGCAGTTTTGATCTGAATCTAAGCTGTGCAGTTAAGGAAAAGCTTTATTGCTAACCCTTTAACCTGCTGTTTTTCTCTGATTTTGTGCAAGGAAAGCTTAACCCTTAGGACATTGATATTTTTCTGAATCACCAGATAGTTAGAGCACAGCTGGCTTTCAGTCAGAAACTATCCAGGACAGGATGGAGTTTGGAAGAAAATAAGGTAATTACAATATTAATTTGTGTATATAATTAAACCATTTAGTTAATTTATGGTTTCCAATTATAGTTATTTTTCTGTATTTCTAAGTCTCATGAATAAAAATGGAACTGAAATGACTCTGTAAAGCTCACTAAGATTTTCCAAGTTTCAACTAAATGTTGCCATCTACTGTTAGAATAATAATAATAATAAAATAAAAAATAAATGGGTGAAACTAGCCCTGTAATTGTGGAAGAACTTAGTGGTTATTTGTGTCCTATTGTGCTGATGCACAAGGGATTTTTCTTTGAATGCACGGGCAATAATATGTCCGTAAATCCTTCTGTGTGTCAGAGGGAGAATAGAGTTCATTGTTTGCAAGCTCTCATTATGATTATTTTTCAGCTTCTTAAAATGTTGTAATAGTTTCCAGATTCAAAATTTATAGTATTCAGTATGTTGAGAGAAAATAGACTCAATTGAAAAGCTTGTTCTAAACGTTCCTCATCTATGTTTTTTTGACTGAACACACAGAAAAGTGATAGTGCCATGCATAGCACATTGCGGAATATTTTACTTTTTGTGTATTAAAAGTTAAAAATACAAACACTTGCATACACCCTTTACTAGAAAATGCATAAAGTATAGCTTTACATCAAGATGAGGCAAGAATATCTGGCTAAGGACATAAAGAACTATCTACAGACTGTTTTTGTTCTGAATTGACAATAGAAAAACTACTGTTTTTTACTTTATGTGCAGCAGAAACAGATTTAAAAAGCGGTTAAAAATCTCAAAGAGTACGCTATCTCTGAAGCACCAAAAGTGAAGGCAATGTGCTTTTTTCCATATATGACACTGGAGCAGAATATGGATTTCAACCAATTATGGAGTTTATGAATTCCTGCTATGTGTGTCTTAACTGGCATACTAAATTTATTTCCCTGTGTCCCATATTTGCTCATTAAAAAGAACCCACTGACTTTTCTACATCAGATTTTTATGGAACAGTAAAATATATCCCCTAACAAGGCCTAATATGTTTCAAAAAGAACTTCCCATAACTTTGAAAAATCCTCTGCTCATGTGTTCTTTTATTATGTTCTAAAAGAAACAACCTCAGCTGCCTGTCACAAGCACAGGTTGTGAAAAGGTCAGAGGCTGTCCATACTACCTAGAACAGAAGGAATGTAAATACAGAAAGAGCAAAACCCATGGCTAGTGTCACACAGTGCCACCTGCACCTGAAAATGTGAATTGTAAATGATTTTTTGGTAAGGCTTCAGAGACTGACTTGATGTTGCTGCTGATGGAGCACTGATCAAAAATGGCTCTTGCTCAGCTGTGTAACACAAAAATAAAATGGATGGAACATTAGTCATGTTTATTGTTTCAAAGTTTCTTTGAATTCTATCAAAGTATGTTTGTTCCAGGTACAGGAATGTGAACTTTTATGACGCAAGTTCTGATTCAGCAGACAAGTGCAGTTACTGTAAGGTGCAAGGTAGGATAGTTTCAGAGATATAGAGCAATAGCCCTGGACCCTGGAATTCTGTGCTGAATAGCTTTTCACCTTTTTGTGTTAGCCAAAAGCAGTATAAGAAATAGAATACAGGTCTCTTTGTTAGGAACTTTTGCAAAACATGCCAAAGCACCAAGAACTTTTTGAGATACAAAAAGGATGGAGTTAGGAATGGCCATGCTCAGCAGAAGTTGATATTGTCAAGGGACGTGAAAAGCAGCAATAAATGATTCTATGGAAAAGACTAAGATCCCCAGTGATGTCTTTGCCTCGTTTTCCTGGTTGTGTTTGTCTTCAGGTCTCCTAAGCCTACTATCAAGGCCTTGGGGAATGAAGGATTACCCAGGGTAGAGGAGGGCTGAGTTAAAGAACACTTAGGCAGGTTGGACACACACAAGTCCATGGGACCAGAGAGAATGCACCTCAGGATGTTCTGGGAGCTGGCTAATGTCCCTGTGACACACACTGTATGATCTTCAAACTGTCATGGTGTTTCAGAGAGGTTTCTGATGACTTGAAAAAGGTAAATAATGTGCAGCCTTGTTCAAAAGGGCCAAAGATGTGGGTCTAGGGAATGTCAGGCTGGTCAGCCTCACTTTATGTCCATGGTAAGATTATGAAGCAAATCCTACTGGAAGCCATGTCCAGATGACTGAAGGAGAAAAAGTGATTGGGAGCAAGGACAAATCACACTGACCAACTGGATTACTGTCTGTAACTTCCCATGTAGACAAGAGAAGAACAGTGGACAGTGTTTTCCTCAGCTCAGTGAGGCCTTCAGAGCAATCTCCTATATTATGCTTACAGCCGGATTGGTGAGATGTAGACAGTACAGATGAACTATATAGTAGGTGGAAAATTTTCTGGATTGACAGGCTCAGAAGGTAATGATTAGCGTTATGAAATCTGTTGTTGGATACTTGTGACATTGTGCAGAGGACTAGGAAATGTTTAAAGCAATCTTTTTCTTGCAATTTTTATAATTATGGAGCTTTTAATTCTGAATAAAACCCAAAATTTTCTAGCTTCAGACTCTTTAAGAAACTGAATCCAAGCATATGCTGAGATTTGTTACTTTCTTGGCCTTCCTAAAAAGTTTTTCCTTTGTTTGAGACTGCTTTTTGGGTTAGAATTGTCAATCTGTAGTTGTCAGTCTGTTGAGAGAAAGTCTGGTCATATCATGCTAATGTTAGACCTAATAAAGGAAGCATCTTACTACACATGGGAAGAAGTGACTATTGTCAACAGATTATCCCTTTGCCATCCTTTACTGTGGCTGTCCTAATCCCAAACTCTTCTAATGCAGGGAGTTGTCCTGCATTAGCTCTAGTGCCTTTTCAATAGTGCCAGTAAGAATTGCTTCAGAGTTTAAAATAGTAGTTCTGATTTACCTAAATTTCATTATAGGTTGCCTGGTGGACATGACAAAAAAAGTCCAGTAGAAGATACAGCAATGTTTTTACTAGGACTTCCCCCACCTCATACTGTCAGTAAAAACATTTCCCAAAAAAACCACAGTGGAAATATCTGGCTTCAGCATATCCATAGTGTTGTTCTTCTGACACATTAAAAGGCATATCCTGTTCATAGATAAGGTATGTTTTTTTCTCTGCGTGAGCAAACACTCCTAGGTATAATTTTCCCTTAATCAGACCAGAGATACATGAAGAATGAAGCAGTGGCCAATCCAGTCTTGTCTATGGCTCCATGGGAATCTTACCAATATATATAAATACCTGAAAGGAGCACGTAAAGAAGACGCAGTCAGGCTCTTTCCATTGGTGCTGAGTCAAAGGACAAGAGGCAATTGGCACAAACTGAAACACATGAGGTTCCATCTGAATGTCAGAAAATACCTTTCCACTGTGAAAGTGACCAAGCACGGGCACAGGTTGCCCAGGGTGGTGGTGGAGTCTCCATTTGTGGAAATAGTTGAAAGCTAACTGGACACTGTCCTGGACATCCAGTTCTAGGTGTCTCTGTTAGAGCAGAAGGTTGGACTAGATGACTCCCAGAGATCCCTTCCAACCCCAACCATTCTGTGGAGCAGCTTTTTCCATAGCAAGTTGTGGCATAGACTACTAGTCCTATTTTATTTAAGAATAGCCTTTTTCTGCAGTAGTTAGCAGCAGAAGGAAACATGCAGATAGAAACATGCTATACTTAAACACATTATCCTCCTACAACCATGTAACCAAGTAAAGAGTTCCCGCAGTTATGTGGAAAGATAGTTTTGTTCCTTCTTCACTTTTACTTTGTTCTTCTTCAGCATATGCATATTACAGGTCAAAATTTAAATCACATGAATAAAACCCAAAAAGGTCAGGTTATGTAAAAGTCTTTCATTAGACTACTACAAGAGACATGGAAGAGAACTGAGATGCAATGGGATTTATGAAAACCAATTCTAAGAGAGACCAATATTAGATGTGCAAAATAGTACCATTTAATATGGAACATGCTTTCTGTTTGTTTTGGAGGAAAGCTGATCGGTCCAAGAAAGCTTTAGGCTTAATTGGCCACAGTTCCTTACTGGTAAAGACAGTATGTTACAAACATCTACAAAATTTTTCAAATTGGAACAGAAACATGTCACATATCTTAGAAGCTCCTCAGCAGTCAGCGTATGCTGAGTCCAGAGAAGATATAAGGACTCCCTGAAACAACATCTCAGCCTTGGCCATATTGATCATCATAACTGATCTACTCTGGCCTCCAATCGGGATGTCTGGAGACATACCACCTATAACGCACGCAGGATCACCCTTGAGGAGAAAAGACAACACAGAAAGAATCGTGTCTTGCAGAATATACCACCGAAGGAGTCTTTCTGCTGTGCCTTTTGCAACCGGACATACCTATCTCGTATTGGCCTTTTCAGCCACCAATGCGCCTGCAACAAACGTGGGTAGAGCCCTTCCCAAATATTCGTTCACGAAGCCCAACCATGATGATGATGATGAGTCCAGGGATAGCAATGATCCAAAGGGCAAGCAGTATTTAGGATGGACACATTTTGTGATAGCTGATTTTGTTTGGTACCAAACTTCGAAAAAAATGAGAGCTTTGTTGCAGATTGTATGAATTGTAGTGTCATTGTATGCAATTATTCCGATTTTTGTGGCATTTGGTGTTTTCCCTTAAGCAACTGTTGGGGACTGAGGACTATATAATAATTAAAATTATAAACAAATAATTATTATTATAACAATGTAATTATAATTAATAAATATTATAACATAAAATTATTATGCTATGATCATAGAATCATAGAATGGTCTGGGCTAGAAGGGACTTTAAAGATGATCTAATCCCACCCCCTCTGCCATATGCAGGGACACCTTCCCCTATAGCAGATTGCTCCAATCCCCATCCAGTCTGGCCTTGAACACTTCCAGGCATGGGGCTTCCACAACTTCTCTAGATAAACTGCTCCAGTGTCTCACCACTGCTACAGTAAAGATTTTCTTCCTAGTATCAAATCTAAACCTACTCTGTTTCAGTATAAAGCCATTAAATAAACAATTTCATCTTTCATCAAGATGAGAGCATCCTAAAACTTAGTTGTCTGTTTTTTCTTCCCTTTTGAACAGCCCCTTCAACAATTTGCTCTCTTGGTGTCTTAAAGGTTTATTGTCAAACCTCATGATTTCTGAACAGGTCTCAGGATTTTGAAAGAGAGGGCTGAGCATTTTTTCTGCTGTTGTGGGAAAGAGAGATGTGAGGTGTAATAAGAAGCAAATGAAGCTTGTAGGGGCTGAGAGATGCATAAGCAAGATTTCTTTACTATTCAAAATTTTAGGGTTTTTTTCACAGAAAGGAATGACTTTCTAATGACTAGTGAAAAACACTGGTCTTGAGAAAGGCCTCTTTGACCTTTTGGACCCAGTATCTTCATCAGTGGTTCAACACTCCTTGTAGGTAATACTTATTTTCCTTTAAGTGGTGCTTTTAACAAGCTAGATCAATAAGCAAATCCGCTTTCCTAAAACGAATGGCAAAACTCCAATCAACATCCAGCCCTTGTCCACAAGACCTAGGCAGATGCATATTCTTTTCTGCAGATCCAGCAGGGGGAGCTTGGTTTAGCCAGCAGAAAATGCTCAGGTGAAATAGCAAGGTGTTTAAATTTTGGGGAGAGAAAATATTGCCTAATCAGACACAGAAAGTCAAAATTATATGAAGCAAATTACTGAGTCTTAACAGACAAAACCCAAGCAAAGCACTGTAAGGGGGGTACTTTTGAATTAGATGATCAATAGAGCGTAGAGGCGTGAGAAAGAAATCATATTAGGATGTGAAACCAACTAGAGTATGGTACAATGTAACTTCATGGCACAAGCGAATTGTAAGGTCCATTGTGCTTTTTAGCAAGTCAGCTTGATATCCCCTATTATCAGAGCTGAGTTCTTCCTTGGTTTTGCTACACATTGCAAGATAGCTACATCTACCCTTGAAACACAATGGTAGAGGTCATACACAGGGGTGAGAAAGATGATGGTGAGAGGAAGATTATGCGGGCAGGGGTCGCTCACCCCTTGCCCTACAAGTGGGGCATGCGCAGACTGTTGCCATGAGGTAATGATTAGGCGGTGTTTGGCTGCCATTCAGGCATCACCTTATACTGCGTACTGGCTCTATGTAGTATAATGTAGAGCTGATAAAAATGGGGTGTCAGGACTGCTGAGTTGAGCAATACTCATCCTTCCATCGAGACCGTGTTGCTCCGTGGGGACACCCGCTAAGCACGGGTACCAACCAGCTGCTGCAGATTCTGGTAGCCCTGGCCTGTCTGTGTGGGTAAGCACGGTTTCTTGATAGGAAACAACCGAGAAAGCAAACTTTTTAATATCCTTTTAGTGTTCCTTTAATTCCTCTTTTATTATTGAATATTGTTACGTAAATAAGTTGTTCATAGCATTTCCTTTTAATTTCCCTTTTTACTAACCAATATCATGTTAATAGTTACCCATAATATTGTGTTAAGATCCCTTTTTTGGTATCCCTTTAGCCCCCTTTTCACTAGTTAATACTGTATTAAATGCTATTCGTAGTATTTGTTTTAATGCCACCCGATAAGGTAGTTATTTTGTATCCTTTTTTAGTTTTTAATTCTTTTTGCTAAGTTTATTATCATTATTATTCTCACTGTAATAAAAGATATTTTGTGTGTTTGAATGTTTCTGGCACTTGCTTTTATTCCGGACATGTATCCAAATGAATTGTTACAACCACAAACAAAATCAAACAAACCAACCCCATGGTCTGTGTTTGACTGTAATAATATTTCATTGTGCTGTGCTTTCAGTCAAATTGAAGTCTAAAATCAGGATGAATTCTGTAATTTCAGTCCTCATAAAAATTTATGTCATCACAGGTTTGACAGTTACCACTTTTTGCTTATTATTTTTATAGGGCAATAGCAAAACTCTGAAGCTGTATCGGTTAATGCACAGGAAGGCTTAAAATACTTCCAACCAATTATTGTTGCCTAGGCTGTTGTTAGGTGTTTGAGTTTGAGCCACATTTAGGAGATTGTTATACATGCTGCTGTTAAAATTACACACATGTTGTGGGTGATGCAGCTTTTCACTCCATTTTCTTCCTTCAGACCTGTTACAAGTGCTTTTGTGAATTTTGAATTCCTTTTGGATGCTAAGGAAAGCATGGTTTTGCTGCCACATCTGCCAGGTCTCCTTAGTGTGGTCCACACTATGTTTACAGTCAGGAAAGAGATTTCTAGGAAGGTCATTCAGAAATCTGCCTAGAGTGGATAGTCATTAGTGGCATGGAATGTGGGAGAAAACAGGCCAATTTTGGGGCACATTCTCTGCTCCAGTAATTTGGAAGTTTACCTCTGAACAACTACAGGACCCTGATACAGTGACAGAATATTTGCAAGGAGAATGCTGTAGCCATTCCAGAGAGGAGCAACTTATTGCAGTGTGCTGGGCCGTGGCTGCTATTCACTGGACACTGCTCATCACTAGACAGCACCTTCAGGGGAGGAAGAGGAGTGGCCACTCAAACTGCAGCTGAACCAGAGGAACAACCCGTGCCGGTAGCAGTCACCCTTATAAAGAGGAAGAAATCCAAGAGAAAATCAATTCACATAGTGAGGGATGAAGAGGCAGGGCCAGAGATATTCACTCAATCCCTATCCCTGGGTGAGCTGTGAGATATGTGAAAAGATTTCAGCCACCAGTTAGGAGAGCCCCTGGTGACCTGGCTGCTCTGATGCTGAGATATCATGGCCCATGATATGAAACTAGATGGTAGTGAAACCAAGCAACTGAGGCCCCTGTCCCAGGATGTGGGCATTGACAAGGGGATTGGGAAGAGGACAGAAACTCTGAGCCTCTGGAGGGGACTCCTGTCAAGTGTGAGGAAAAGGTATTCTCTCAAGGATGATCTAGTAGTGTGCCCAAGAAGGTGGAATGCTGTGGAGAAAGATATCCTATACCTGAGAGAATCAGCTGTGCTGGAGGTAATCTACAGGGATTCAAATAATGAGCGGTCCTCTGTAGATCCAGGTGAGGTCCAGTGTACACAATCCATGTGTTGGAAGTTTGCACAGAGCATGCTACCATCATGCACCAACTCATTGGCATTGATGTCAATGAAGGAAAGAGAACAAGCAGTGCTTCAGGTGACTACCTAACTCCATCAATATGAAGTTTTTCCTCCCTAATGACCTGTGCATTGGCTGTGGAAAGACTGTCCAAGACTTCAGACTTGAAAGACTTGAGCAAGCTGGAGAGGAAATGTCCCATGCCCCACCAGTACGGACCAGAGTCTCTGCTATTGGGAGCAAGTGCCTCCCTGCCTGAAAGAGAGGATACATGCCATGAGGTAACCTGTGGTTTTACCCGTGTGACCACAGAAAGGACATGAGGAAGTGGGATGGAGAACCCACCTCTGCCCTAGCAGCAGAGGTACATGATTTGAGAGGAACACCAAACACCACAGGAAATTCTTCAAGGATAAATGCCACTCCAGTTTCCAGTGGGCAGGTCCTCAGACAGAATAGAAGGCTGATGTCACTTCATATCTTCCTGAAGAGACCTCCAATTTATAGTTACAAGAAGTGAGCAACGAGTACTATGACCAGAACCAGAGGGGCCTTGCCTCCAGCCAGGTGGAGGAAAGGGACAATTGGATCTATTGGACTGTGTGGATCTGTGTGGTCTTGCACATCAGACCCACATATAAGACTTTAGTTGATGCAGGTTCTCACTGTACTCTGATGCCATCAAGATATGTAGGGCCAGAATCCATCTCTATTTTTAGAGTAACAGGGGGATCTCAACAGCTGACTGTACTGGAAGCTGAAATAGCCTGGTGGGGAATGAGTGGCAAAACCACCCCATTGCAACTGGCAGATAGGCCCCGTGCATCCTTGGCATAGATTACCTCAGGAGACGGTATTTCAAGGATCCAAAAGGGCATCACTGGGCTTTTGGGATAGCTGCTGTGGAGAGAGAGGGAATTACAGTGGAATACCTTGCCCGGTCTCTCAGAGGACCCTTCTGCTGTGGGACTGCTGAGGGTCAAAGAACAAGAGGTACCGATCGCTACCACACCAGTGCACCATCGACAACACCACACCAGCTGGAGTCTGTGACCCCCATCCATGGGATGATTTGTGAACTGGAGAGCCAGAGAGTGGTCAGCGAGACTCACTCACCCTTTAGTCCTAAATGGTCAGTAAGTGATCCCAATGGAGAGTGGAGACTGACAATGGGCTATTGTGGCCTGAACAAAGTCACACCAGCACTGAGTGCTGCTGTGCTGGACATGCTGGAACTTCAGGATGAACTGGAGTCCAAGGCAGCAAAGTGGTGCCACATTGACAGTGCTAATGCGTTTTTCTACATTCCTTTAAAAACAGAGTCCAGGCCACAGTTTGCTTTCACCAGGAGGGGCATCCACTACACCTGGAACTGACAGCCCCACTATTTGCCATGAACTGATCCAGACTGCACTGGAAAAGGGTAAGGGTCCAGAACACTTGAAATACATTGATCACATCATCATATGGGGCAACACAACAGAGGAAGTTTTTGAGAAAGGGGAGAAGATAATCCAGATCCTCCTGAGGGCTGATTTTGCCATTAAACAAGGTAAGGTCAAGGGACCTGCCCAGGAAATTCTGTTTTTAGGAATAAAATGGCAAGATAGACATGGTCAGATTACAATGGATGTGGCCAACAAAATAGCAGTTATGACCCCACCAACCATCAAGAAGGAAAACCAGGCTTTTCTAGGCACTGTGGGCTTTTGGAGAGTGCATATTCCAGATTGCAGTCAGATTGTTAGATGTCTCTGTCATGTGACATGGAAGCAGAATGATTTTAAGAGGGGTCCTGAACAACAATCAGGTTTAAACAAATTAAATAGGAGATTGTTCATGCAGTAGCCCTTGACAGGACAATATGTGAAAAATGTGCTCTACACTGCAGCTGGGGAGAATAGCCCTTTCTGGAGTCCTTGGCAAAAAGTGTCTGGGGAGACTCAGTGATGAATCCTGGGGTTCTGGAGTCAGTGACATAAAGGATCTGAGGCCTCTTACACCCCAAATGAAAACAAGATCCTGGCAGCTTACTAAGGGGTTTTAGCTGCTTCAGGAGTGATCGGCACTGAAGAGGGGAGTGAGTGAGTGATATGTGGTTCGGGAGAGTCTAAGTGCAGGGCACTGAATTAGGGAGTACCATTCCTAAACCATGTCAAGGTGAAAAACCTAATTATATGTAGATTGAATGATATACCTACTGTGGTCAGCTGATGCAAACCTATGGCAAGTTTTCCTAATCCATTTTATATTACAGACAGGTAATATACCAATCTATCAATAATATCAACCATAACACTCTAGCACAACTTAACTAGGCTAGTATTATTGTTTCCTGTCACCATCCTTCAAAATCAGAAGTGTTCACATCTCACTTATAATTAGTCTTGCCTACTATGTGAGACATTTAGGGAACATGTGTCATCCTGAGAGCCTTCTTAGAGGGTGAACACGCGGCTGGTTAGGCCAGTAGATGTGAACTGTTTATAACCTCAGGTGAATGTAGCAGTGAATGATTAGCAGAGGAGAGCTGGCAGCAGTAAACCTAGTTCAATTACAAAATGAACAGTGTGTGGAATTGCAATTACTTTACAGTCCCAAATCTTATAATATCTCTCCCCTCATCACGTTTAATATGATTCTGATGTACATCAAAAGGGAAAGAACAGAAGATGGTGAGAATGATTTGGTATACAGCGTTCCTGCTTACAGAGAAAACCTGGTATCACTTTTCTTTTGGTCCCTTATATAACTACTTTTTTTCCCCCTATGTATTAAGAGCAGATTCTCAATGAAACAAATCAGATCATATCAGTGAATAATCTGAATCCTTCAAATATTCAAAATGTAGACATAACTGGTTAAATCACTATGAAATAACGATTCTCTGTTTATAAGATCATTTCATAGCCGCTGAAGAGATTTTAATAGTGTGAGTCAGTCTCTGAGATCAGATGATGTTAAACAATGCCCTTAATTCAGTTCTGAGGCTCAATTTATAATATTATCCAGTTGCTGGACTGATTTTTAACCTTGTAATCATTTAACACTTTATTATTTTACGGATATCAAGTGACCGATTGTTTGAGCTTTTCTAAAAGTTGGTATTCTCTAAAAAGGTTAGAAAATCTCTTTCAGACCATTTGAATGAAGAGCAAAGGGTCACAAATTAGCTTTCTCAAGGAAGCCAGAAGTTGGACATTATTGTGCCTGTTCCTTATGAACTCCTGCTAGGTATATATTAATTACCAGGCAATCTAAGCCAGATAATTTTTGTACTCTTTAATTTTTCAACCTAACAAAACATTAAGAATATGATATCTTAACCACTTTTAGCTGCATATAGCATATTAAATAAGATAATTAGGGATTTTTTTTTAACAATATACGTGTGGGGTTTGGGTAGGATTTTTTTTTGTTTATGCACTTGTTTGCATTCAGTAGATACAATAAAAGACCATATCATAGAGCATAATGTCTTTCTAACCTTAGTATTGAAAGCACTAGAAAGTTCTGCCACCTTTAAAGGCTTAAAGGACCTCTACTAACAGCAGTTCTCATTTTGTTATCCCCATGAGTAGCACTTTCCTTACTCCAAATAGCATATTCAAGAGGTAACTAGCACAACAAAATCTGACTATAATCATCTTAACACCATTATTTTAACACCAACTAAACTTATAATAATTTTTAAAATCTACTGGTTTGTTACAAGAATAGAAATTAGTTTACGTAGGGTTTACGGTGTAGGTTGTTGAGCTAGTCATTTAGGTAGCTCTCAGTGCAGCCAATATAAAAGTCACAACTGAATTAGCAAAAGCTATCCTCGGAGATATAAAATGGTACATTAAAAAGAAAGAAAACAAAAATTACAGTATCTTTTCATTGCAATGCAAAAAGACTTACAGAAGCAGGGCAAGCAGTAGCATGTTTGTAGTCAACATCTAACGGTTGCCAATGGGATGATATCAACAGGGAAATTAATCTAAGTTTTCACAGGCACCCTGGTACACTGCTGTAATATCATTGACTAATAGTATTTTACTAGGCTAATGCTTAAATTTATGTTATAAACATTATACAGAATGAACTTTTGATATATTTATGATATACAATCCACTATGTTTTTGAGGTTGTCTAAAAATTTTTGAAGTTTGAAGGAAACATCAAAAACAGAAGATGAGGAAAGAATTTTTGATAGCCAAACAACATAAAGAGTAGTCATATACAGATGATGTACAGGACTTTGAACATGGGAGGTTCTGAGTAGCAACAGCTCTGGTGATACCAACATCACTTTTCTCTGAAAAGAAACATTGGTATCAGCAGTGGCAATATCCCTAAAAGTGCTCAGAGAAGAAACCTGTATCTGTACAGAAGCTGAAGCACATTTCAAGTAAAATTGTACAAAGATTTGATCAATTTGCACAAGAGTTCACATAACTGTTTATGAACTGTTTATGGACCATCTTGTATTAGTCTCTTATTAATTGTGTTGTGACATGATTTTACACTGAAAATCATGATCTACAGAAAGCAGCTGAAAGACAAAAGGAATCTATGTGAGTTCCCTTAGAAATTGGTAGATTTTTTTTTTCCTGCAACAGCAATGAGTACAGGCTGATAGCTGAAAATAAATGCTCAGCTGTAGCAGCAATATTTGCAAAGTTGCTCCAGCCACAGGTGCTATGAGCTGACAATATTGGGAAACATGGCTGTCATGAGGCTACATCATAAATATTCATCAGAACACCAAGGCAAGACTCCCTGGCAGAGACACATTGCTTCTGATCCATGCACTTCTGATGTTTGCTAAGAATAGCAATATATTACTACAAGGATTATACTATGCTGCTGATGACTATTCATGTATCAGAGAAATTAGGCATTACGATGAAGATTTCAGGAAACCAACAATGAGTTTTGAAATCAAGAAGCACAGGATTTGAGATACACATAATGGAAAGATAGGGGATTCATGGCTGCTGGTAGATGCTAAAGAAGACAATGATGTCTACACCGAGGTGAAGATAACATGATGCTTGGCTGCAGAATTGCAATTGAAAGGTCATTTCATGCCTCGTTACATAATTCTGTTATGGAAATCTTCGTACTGGAACAAGTGAGAGAGCGCTGTTATTTCCAAGAAGAAAACCGTAAACTTTCTGAGAAATGTTCTAGATGTCATGTGTACCTTGTTTTATGAAAGCTGAGCTTCTGAGAATCTAATGCATTTTGAAATAATTTTTCATTTTATAAAAAATCCCTTACTTAAAAAATTGTTTTTGAAATCCTTTTCCTATTTTGAAAGATGCTTAAATACCATCCATGATCAGATTTGATTTGGTTATGTAATCAGGATGATCTGATGATTGTTGCATTAGTGCAGCTGGTCTGAATATTTTTGAAAGTCCTCCACATAAGAGATATGTGAATATTTCCTTTGTGGTTTTGCCTCATGGTTACCCTTTCCACAGAACAAGCTGTAAATCAAGTTAAATGTGGCTCCTGTAAAATTTTCCCCACTATTGCCATAGTTATTATAGAATCACAGAATGGCCTGGGTTGGAAGGGACCTTAAATGTCATCAGGGGGTTCCAAACCCCCCTGCCATGGGCAGAGACACCTTCCACTGGGCCAGGTAGCTTCAAGCACTGTCCAACCTGGCCTTGAACATTTCCAGAATGGCACATCCACAACTTCTCTGGAGAACCTGTTCCAATGTCTCACAGCAAATAATTTTTTCCTAATATCTAATCTAAACCCGGTGTCTTTCAGTTTGAAGCCATTCCCCTTTGTCCTGCCACTGCACACTTTTGTAAAAAGTCCCTCTCTACCTTTCTTGAAGGCTCCTTCAGGTACCAAAAGGCCACAATCTGGTCACCCTGAAGCCTTCTCTTCCTAGCTGAACAGTCCCAATCCTCTTAACCTTTCCTCATAGGAGAGGTTCTTTGATGGAAGAGTTTCTCCATCACAACTTTTAAAAAAATTTTACTGGAAAAAAATGCTAACACATTTCTAAACCAAATATGTTTACTGTCTAATAGTACATTGTTTACATACCCTAAGCATTCTACAGTCTGAATTGAATTCTCATATAATCTGTCCACTCATAACAACCCAGACAACAAAAAAATAAATAAAATAAGGGTCTCAATTTCTTTGTTTTGCCTAGTTGCAAAGGTAATACTGCATTGCAAGTTTTTAGTCTAACCACAAGAAAGAACTTTTCAGACTAATTTAGTGATACCATGTCATCAGGATGATTGCAATGAAACTTAGTTTGTCAGAGTTTACTTTGGAATGGACACCCCTTAAGGATGTTCACTTGTTTTTCTCAGAAAAGTGCAAAGGGCTTAGCAGCTGAGTTAGCTCTTCTGTGTCCTTGACATAGCCCAGGAAGAAGCTTCTTCCTCTGGGTCCATTTTGTGGGAAGTTATTCAAGATTACAATAACCTATAGCATGTATTCATATGTTCCTTTATTTTGATATAATTACATGGGAACAGAACTTCAATCCAGTGAAAATTTGAATTGTTATACACAAGGAAAGAAAGGCAGTAACATAAGGGGAATATGGGTGTCAGGACAAAGTGATTTTATTGGTAGCAATAGCAGAATGTGAACATGTAGTGCTAACATGTCCTAAAATATGGAAAATTGTAGTACAGATGACTTCTTAGATGTCTTGGGGCAGAGGTCTGTTCTATCACTGTGAGTTAGGCTGCTTATACACTTGAGTGGTCTTGCTACCTCCAAATAGCCACACACTGAATACAAAAAAAGATGATGTCACTTTTGTTCAAATCTACTTGCCTCTGGGTTTTGTCTTATTCTAGAACCCTCTTTTCCTTGACATTGACATTGTCTGCTCTAGTATAAGGCAACCTTACTATCTATGAGCACAGCTAAGTTTCTTCTGCATGTGCTACCAGGTTAGGGCCAAATACTACTTCTAGGATTATTTTTAAATGGAAACACTGGAAACATGGTGTGCCAGGATTATTTCAAGGACACCTGCTGGCATTCAGTGCCATTAGGACAAGATTCTGAATTTTCAGATGAATCAAGGTCTTTCCTAAATTTCAGCAACCACAGTCAATTAAAGAAACTAACATACTATGAAACCAAAGAATCTCCAGAGGCTCATGTTTTGTATTCAGACATGCTGACACAGTGTTATGCGACAGGTTTTTCCCTTGATGCCAACAGCAACTAGTCATGCTTAACAGTTACAAATGCAAAAGATCAAATGCAAAAAAAGGCAGAAGCTTTGATTCTTACTTATTAATGTAGCAAACATGCTTAAAATGTTTAAAATGTTGTAAAAATTGCTCTTTTGCTTGAATGACACACAGTATCTTCCAATTAGTATTGCTTTGCTATGGGTTTTCTGACAATAGGGTTTGTTTTCAATGAAAGAAATGTATGGAAGATAGAAGCAACAGTGACAAGTAAACCTTAATTATGAAGTGGATAGGCATTTTATCACCATGAGACCACACACAAGCATTACGGATGTAAAAGTCTTTCATTTAACACAAAGTCTTACAGAGCAATGCAAATAAAGCTGTATATACACATTTGGGTGCAGAAATGTGGCCTTGTGCAATGTTAAAATAATTTAGACATTTGGATCAAATTCGGAACTGCAAATACTGGGACAAGATAAAATCCTACAAATGGAATTAATTTGCAGCATGATTGTGGATATTCCTATTATTATTCCAGCACATACAACCAGCCACATTGGGTGAAGTTATTTTAAAAAAAAAAAAAGGCGTGTAGTCTGAATACAGTGGTAAACTGACATATTTTTATTTATTTGCAGCTAGTAGATAGCCAATGCCCTTTTTTCAGAATCACATGGAATTTGGCTGAAACAATGTAATCTATATTTATTCAACTTGGCAAAAAGAGAAGCTAGAAAATTCCAAGCAATCTTGCTAATCTATACATTTAAACATACATACCTATGACTTGGCACCTCTAACACCCAGAAAAAATATAGGATACATGCTGGGCAAGATCCATGTTACAAAACCTTTGTCAATTCTGAAAACATAGGAGAAGACACTTAAAGATTTCCTAAGTCTTTTTGTACCAAATAAGAGACTCAACCTCTAGCTATTGCTGACTTCTCTGGCTCACACAGATTTTGTGGATTTTGACAGGCAAGGTTGTCACGCTTTCAAGTATTTAGTTGTCAATCCTTTTTCAAGTATCCCATTTCTTGGCACTCATGGATTCCCTTTGCTCAACTGCCTGTGCTGTTAAGCACAAGTGTACATTATAGAAATGTTAAGAAAAAAATGTTTACAAGCACTGCCATTTTATTTTTGGTTAAGAGGTTTGGGTTGCTCTTGTTGGTTTTTTTCCTTTCCTGAGAAACAGAATCACTGAGACTGACTCGGCCCTCTGGAAATCTCTAGTACCACAGTGGCTTGAGCAGTGTTAACCACAGCTGGTTGCCCAGGACCATATCCAGTCAGATTTGGATATCTCAAAATTGGAGACTCCACAACCTCTCTGGGCAACCTGATCTGGTGTTCAACTACTCTCACAGTAAATAAGTTTTTCTTATATTTAAAAGGAGTTTCCTTTATTTCACCTGGTGCCCATCACCTTCTGTCCTATCACTGCATACAGAAAGGAAGCTGGCTTCAACTTCTTTACTCTCCCGTAAGGTACTTATGCATAGTGATAAAATCCCCCCTAAGCCTGCTCTTCTTGAGCCTAAAAAGTCCCAGCTCCACTCTCCAAGCCGCAAGTCCTTCATTATCTTTGTGGTTCTTCAGTGTACACACTCCAGTATGTCCATGTCTCTCTTGTACTGGGTAGCCCAGCACTGGGCACACCACCCACATGTGTCTCACCAGTGCTGAGGACAGAGGAGGGATCACCTCCCTTGACCTGCTGTACTGTTCTGCCTGATACAGCCAAGGAGGCTCTTGTCCTTCCTTGCCTCAAGGGCACATTGCTGGCTCATGATTATCTTGGTGTCCATCAAGACTCCCAGGCCATTCTTTGCCAAGCTGCTTTCCTGTTGGCAAGCCCCCAGCATGTGCTGGTATATGGGGCTGTTTGTCCCTGGGTGCAGGGTTTGACACTTTCACTTGTTGAGCTTCATGGAATTCCCGTCAACCCATTTCTTCAGCTTGATGAGGTCCCTCAGGATGGCAGCACAACCATCTGGTGTATCCCCCAATTCCTTCCACTTTTTTAATTGACAAAATTGTAAAGATACTTGCTGTTATCAATATTTGCTTGTTATTGTTGTCAGACACAGAATTAAAAAGTGAGACTAAATAGTGGATATAAGATCTTTAATAGGACAATTATTAGAATAACTCTACTAAGAACACTTGTGTTTTGAAACGTTAACTCTCAAGCCTCAACAGAAATCCTTCTTTAATGACTCACTGCTGTCAACATTTGTTATTTTACTGGAATTGATATTTGTCTGCCGTGTCTCTTCAAAACCTATCACAATGTACCAGCTTGCTGTGACATTCCAGTGCCTGATACTATGTGCTATGGCAACCTTGGTTGAAATCTGGCTTAGAGCAGGAGTGGAACGTGTGTTTTTATGATTCCCTTTTAACAGCTTTTAAATTAGTTATGTAACTTTGAAAGTCCTTTCACCAGATTTCCCCCCATCATTTTTTGAAAACAGAAAGAAGACTCAGAGACCAAAATTATTGTATATTTGAAGGTAGATGTTGGTCAAACAGAAGGCAACAAAAGATTTCCTCACCAGACTGCAATTGTCAAAAGGAGAAGGAATACTTTTCTGCCACTGCAGCATTTGTGCCTGTCTTCAGCATGTACTCTGTCAACAGCGCTGTTTTTGGCCGAGAGATGCCCGAGGGTGCCTCAAGAGTAGTGGTCACTCCGGGGAGGATGCCCACACGTGGGACATTGTAGCTGGCCCACACTAGGTGGCAATGCCTGCACGGCTCTGCTAGAGGGGACAGAAAACACAGTACCCTGGACATACCCACTGTAGCTCGCCGTGATCGTATAGTGGTTAGTACTCTGCATTGTGGCTGCAGCAACCTCGGTTCAAATCCGAGTCACGGCACGAGGGAAAGGAAGTTGTTTTAGTCCTCACATTTGGAGGCTTGGCGCTGGAGACACCCACACAGCCCTCATTTAGAAGTAACTGCTGAACAGACCTCAGTGTTCCAAAGCACAGAAAAAACAGACAAGAGAAAGCAGTAGCTGCCCAAAAAAAAAAAAAAAAAAGGTCACTAGCGCATTGCTACATGATAAGGTGGTTGATACTCTTTGCATCAACAGGTTTTTATCTCCTTTTGTGTGATTTCAAGAAAATCACACAGATGTTGCTGTGCTAAAGCTGTCTGGGACAACACTATTAGTATTTTAACATACATCCTTTCCCTCTCCCAGCAAACATTGATTTCTTTCTATGATCTGTCCTCAGAGATGGCTCACCACAAAGGACAATTCCAGAAGAATTTTTCCCAAAAAAGCAGCAAAGGAGGCATTAAATTACATGCTATTAATTTCTTTATTGTGAGGCTTCCTACCATCTTTCTTCCAAGAATTATGCACTTAGCAATAGCAGCAAATGGAAGACATCGTGTCTAGGTCTAAAATTTGATTAAGAGAAGCAAGACACTGCTGGAAATGCAATGCCCTTTTGGGTGGGAGAGGATGATGTGACAGAGAGAATTCTACCATGGGACAGGGGGGAAATGGTCTAATATGTCTCTCTGTTTACCTAAGCACCATTCAGTCCTCCTGGCTATACTGCCTGGTTGGTGTTTCTGTCTGTTGGGACAGGGAGCCATAGGGACCAGTAGTTTTTGAGTACAGGGATGGTGAGGTAGGGAAGTTAGCTGAAAGGCACAAGGGAAGAAATTTTCAAGACACACTTCCAAGTGCCTAAAGATAGACACTTTATAAACTGATTGAACCATACAGCAACAGAGTTCTATTTTGTTATTAATAGAAGATGCTCAAAAATGTATTCATGAACTTAGATTATGTGACCAATTCTAATTTTATCTTCAGATAGCTACAAATCCTGATGACTGAAGTAAAAACTATTCATTTTGACCAAATAATTTCTTCATACTTAAGCACACAGTCTTGACTACAACTAAAAAGAAGAGACAAGTTGAAAAAGGAGGAGGCAATAAATATTCATTTATGGTACACAGACTTATGTTTCTAACAGTTGAGGCCAGGTTCTCAAAAGTTTTCCTTGCTGAAGACAGTGTATGTCCTTCTGAGGTCAAAAAATATTCAGGCAACCAGACACAAGCTTCACAGCTCTTGGCAAACTTCCTCCAGGTGTCTGTCCAGGGCAAAGTAAGGAAGCAAGACTATCTTGAAACTATTCAGATGAAAAGGGATTGCTTTTAAATCAGGGCTCATATAACTGTGAAGATCAGCAGGGAATATTTAATTCCATTAAACCCATCTATCAGCAAACAAAAATAGGAAGGGCAATATGTTGAGACAAAGCAGTTCTATAGCTGGTGAATCAACCATAAATCTCTTTCTAGAAATTATACTTTTGTCTCTCTGGAAGACTTCACGTTTCTTTAGGCCTTCTAAAGTTCTTTCACAGTCATTTTTCAGTCAAGATCAGTTTTTACACACACACACACACACACACACACACACACACACACACACACACACACAAAATACATTCAAAACATTATTCCAAAGAGAATTTTCTGTGATACACTAATTTTCTTACTGATGCTTTAGCTAAATGATTCAGACTTTTCTTTTTGAAGTGTAACAGTAAAATAACAATTTACCTCATGTAGTTTTAATACAGATGTCTTCACAGTTATATAACAAAGAAGTTTTCTTCTTTGTGCCAGTACAAAGGTCAATGCACCTTCTTGCCTTCAACTGCGTACCGAATAACAGTAACAGTGCAGGACCCAGAATAAGCCCATCCAAATATGTCAGATTTTCCTGAAGAGTTTAGATAGACCTGCTAACCCCAAAAGATTAGTGATACAATTATGCAGCGCAAAATAAGAAGTTTGCTGCTCATATCAGAAAACAACAGGAAAAAAAAAAATAAAATCATTATTCCAGGAGTCTGGAAGCATGAAATCTAAACTGAGAATTCAGGAATCCACAAGAAAGGAATTATCAGAAAAATTGGGATGGCTGTGTTGTTGGTTTCATGCACAGCTCTCTCATAAGTGCTGATTTAGCAGCACAGATATTCTGGTTACGTTAACATTACAGACTGCATTATAAGAGAAGATTTTTGCCATATTAGCACGGAATATCAAAACTGTACTCTCTTCTCAGAGATTTTTAAAGCACTATGTTTTGAGATTCCTTTGGATGGAGGCTGTTTTGTGACAAAAAGTAATTTCCTTTGGAAGGAGTATCACAAACTGTCGTCTTCTGAGTTGTATTTGGTACAGAGAAAACATGCACAACATTTCTTTATCAAAGAGAGGATGAAAAAAGTTCTAAAACATTAAGCAAATGAATTAATTTCACCAACCTTTGTGAAAGAGATATTTACCAAATGTGTTTGAATCTAAATCAAAGAGCTGATTTTGGTTGATTTTGGTTTGACATTTTAAATCAAGATGACACACCTATGAAGTTTTAGAATGAAAAACTGGGAATTTGGAATTCAAAGATGAAAAAACAGAGAGAAATAAATACCAAATAACGTGCAACATAAAACGTTATTCGGATGGTTTTGGACAATTGGTGGTTTGGAGTTTGAAGCAGTAAAACCAGTAGTTTGAATTGCAGTGCAAAAAGTTGTTGGATTCAAATCCAGGTCAAAGCTTAACCCAAAATGGTACAAGTCAAACACTTCAAAAATTGATGACAGTCTTCACATGTGTTCTGTTGCAGTTCTCACTAGGGCTGTGAGTGACTGCTGGGGCATTGTAAATAAGAAGCAACACAGTCTTATTTAAAGAGCAGGACATGCTTACTTTCAAGTAACACCAAAGACAGATTATGAGAACAGAACTGCAGCATCAGACATTGTTTATGCAGTTCTGTTTACACATCAGTCTCAGGAATCTCTCCATCTGCCAAATTTTCCCCAATTACTACCAATTCTGCAGTAATAGCCTGTAAACTCAGAGCTGAATTTGCAGAGGTAAAATCCCACCTGTGAAGTGAATTCCTGGCATTCTTTGTTGAAACACGACCAGGTATTTAAGCTTCCAGGAGTTCTTTTTACCACATATTTCCTTTCAAAGAATCTACTTGACCACAACCTTTTGAAAGGATTTCAGGGGGGACCTATAAAAGTCTTAATATGAGCTGCAGTCCTGGGAAGAGAATAAAAAAATAGAATTAATTTGATTCAATGACTTCAGATTCAAAACAGCCACTGGTTTCTATCCTGCTCAACACCTGATATGGACACCAGACAGGATAACACCAACTCTGCTGCACTCCTGAAAAATGAAGAGGGTAGAACAGAAATCTACATCAGGTTCTATTAACATTTCAAAAGGTTTTCAAGACTTTCTATTACACATTGCATTCTTAAAAACTAGGTGTCTTTCTCCATAACTTAAAAAAGTCTAGCAGTTTTACCCCTAATAAGCAGTTAATGTTAAAATACAATAACATGATCTCTCCCCAAGCACTGTTGATGAGTAAATCCTATTGGTTTCTTTGCCAAGAAGTGAATTAGTCATGCTAGGGATATGGAGACAGACACCTCTGTGTCTTAAAAGTTTTACATTCTAAGCAGAATGAGCTATGCATGAGAACAATAGCAAGCACAAAAAGACATGGAAGAGCTGCAAAGAATAGCATGTACTCTCTTTTCCTGCCTTGTTTTTAGCAACTATTCATTTCCCACCAGACCAGCTTTCTGCATAAAAGCAGAGAAGACTGCTGAAATGAACTCTCCTCTCTGGCCTCCAAATTGGTCTTAGACAATAAAAATTTAGAACTTCAGAAATAGATTTATGTAAACTTGTTAATATTTTGAATATATTATTATCAGGTCATGGTTTCCAACTGAAAAAGTGTTATCTCGACATGTCTGCCAGGAATGAAGACCCACGTATTTAAGGAGCATGCAGGTAATCTTATGCAAATCAAGATTCAAGTTCCAGGATTATCACTCCATGTTTCCTGATCTACAATCCTGTTATCCTTGGAAACTCTTTTGTACTAAAGCTGTTGTGAGAGCTTTAGAATGAGAAGGAATAAATGAGAAGGAAAAAATGAGAAGGAAAAAATTCATAAATATTTTCTCAGGAAATATAATACTGGGAGCCACCTGCACTTGCATGTTTATATTCCAAAATGAAGCTGGCTTTTAATTTTCATTCTTTTGTGAGAAGAATAAATAACTGCAGGGGGAAGCAGTAAGGAAGATCTGATTATCTGCCTACACCATTCTCAGTCTCAGTTTATAGTGATACCAATTCAAATATTGATATCCTAAATCAAACAGAATAATCACTGTTTTCTGGTAAAAAAAAAAAACAAATCATGAAATACAAATAAATTTTAAAAAAGGAACATTTTGAATTTGTCTAGTGTCCTATCAAAACTCTTAAAAATCATCATTACTATAACTAACAATAAGGTAATATTCAGCTAAGATGAACACTGGCTATAGAGAAGTCAGTTCCAGGGAGGTTGAGGTCAAGTAGAGGTGAGCCTTGAGTTCTTCAGGAGCCTCAGGATGATGCATGAGTAGAGGAAAATTTTTGGCCTTGCAGTTTTTGAATTTCTTTTCTAGGACTTCATTCACTAGGATTCTTTAGAGTATGTGCACCTGTGATGAGTTAAGTTGGTGTCTCTGGAGTTCATAAAATCTAACACAGCAAATGACATTTCTGAAAGACTATAGCAGGGATAGAGTATGAAGGATCATTCTAGTCTCTTTCATGCTAGTACATATTTCTAAATTGCTGTCTTTTGAAAAATCAACCACATCTGTCTTATCAATTAGACCAAGAATTCAAGAGATAATTGCTCTGACATGCTCCTAAAGGGCTGAATGATATTTAGACAGGAAATCTGAGGCCAACCAGAGGAATGCTCAAAGATATTTTGAAAAACACAATGGAAAGAGCTCTTGTGAATTTGAGGCAGTTCATAAGATGCCACAGGCCAGTAGTCTACTATGTCAAAACTGAGATGCCTAAGCCTACAGTCTCCAGAGGTGATGTGCCCTACCAAGTTCCCAGGCATACAGGGTTTTGACTTTTCCTGACAATGGTGCAAAGAAAGATTTGTTTCACTTTCTCACTAAGTAGGACAGTAAGGAATTTTCCTGCTCCCATAGAGAGAGAGAAAGGCACATGTATTCACACTCTGCAGCAGCTGGCCTGTTGCATGAATCTGTCTGGGCCTGGTGGAGATGTAATTGATTATAAAGGGGACTGAAGTCCCATCAGGTGCAGCAGTGAGAGAAAAACAGTGCTTGCTCTTAAATTGACTCCTTATCAAATAAAGAACTAACTACCAGAAATTCTATCCAGTGACCTCCAAATTATCTGATGAACTCCATAATAATGATGGAGTTATTAATAATTATTAGTATAGTTTTTACCAGATATGGATATATACCCACAAATATTTAAATTAAATAAAAATCTCACTTGGCAACAGGATTTATGAATTAATGCTTATGTTATATACTCTTTTAGCAAAACAGTCTTGTAGAAGTTACAGAGCTTTCTCACCTTAGTCTTAGAGAGCACTAATAGATTATTTTTGATATGGAATCTGTAATTATATCTTTTCAAAAGATACATTTTCCCCTGCTGTGACTCGGATTTGAACCTAGATTGCTGCGGCCACAATGCAGAGTACTAACCACTATACAATCACAGCAAGGTATCAGAAGACTCAAACTGAAAGAGACAACTTTTTTCCCCGGTCTTCTTTAAAATTTTGTATAAATGGTGCCACCTGCAGTTTACACTGAGTGTTAGCAAGCAGCTTGCTCTAAGCATTCTTACGATTAATTACATCTTACTGTCGTCTCAAAATTGCTTCCAGACTTACTCTTCCTTTCTCTTAATAACATATGCTTATCAGCTCTGCCTGAAAACAGGCTCAGGATAGTTATAATATACCTTCCCCTGTCCCCTAAAAGTCTTTTTAGATTTTTTTTCCCTATTTTGTCAGTAGCGGGGAAGGCAAAGTCATGACAGTAGGAAAGTCTGACAGTATAGAGACAGATTTAGGCAAATGAACAAAATCTGCTTAATTGAAGACTACATTTGATGAGTTGAACCAGGTGCGATTGATTCTAGTGTCAGCGCTTGTATTGGTGGACATCACCTCCCCTACCTCTACCATAAGCACAGTACACAAACCACAACTTTTCTAGAATTTGCATTACCTACTGTGGAAAGCCATGGTCAAATACTACAGAAGAACTCTGAGGGGAGTGAGCACTTTGCTTCCATCAATTAACACCATCAATTACTGTAATACTGAATCTGAGGTACTGAGTAGCACCTGCCCTTTGACAGATATTCAGAGACAAAAAGACTGCAAACAACATTCAAACAGGCAGAACAGCAAAAAATTGAAATGAAAGCTCCAGCAGAAATCAAGCTGCACAACATAAAGAAAGATTATAACAGGGGAAAATAATAATGGGCAAGCTCCAGGGCACTCAAGTCCTGGTCAGAAAACAAAGCTCGTTTTCCTCATGTTCACCTCTCCACAGTTATATTCATTATTTAAAAAAAACAAAAGCATTGTCTGCTTGATAGCCTTGAAGATCACAGCAGCAGCACCACTGCAGTGGTACAGTGTCTCACTGAGTCTTTGAAGAAGGAGAAAGACATTAAAAAAACCTTACTAGACTGTAGTACATAAGACCATTAAAATACCTTCTGCATATCTTCAGCATGTTGAGATGTGGATTTACTCCGGACGGTCTGCCCAGTGGGATAATTCATAAGCAGACTGTGCAAAAGAAACATCAGGCTGGGACTTTAAAAGGCAAACCTACTAAACAAACTCTGCTCTGCCTGAGTGCTGAATCTCACTGTCTCTGTCTCGGGGCAAAACACAGGTACCTCCTGCACGCACATGGAGTGGGTCCTGCCTACCACTGGATCTGCAGAAGGAAGGGAGAAAGTATCTCTTCCTGATGGTTCCTGGGGGCACTTGGAGCAAAAGGGTGCTCTGATGGTGGTTTGGACTGCTGTACCTCACCCTACATCCTTGGCCTATGGCTCGGTGTGACCAGAATAGCATCTCACTCGTGGGTCAGTGTACCCTTCCACAGGAGAGGAAGGTGGCATTGCTCAACATCATGCAGGTAGACAAACCCAGAACAAAAATTATTCAGTAGTATCTTCTCTGAAGTTTCTTGTTATTGTAGACCTCTGGAAGTAGAGCTCTCAGAATATTCACTGCATTTCTATAATGAAAACTTTAAATAACCTTAGGTTTTCTAATTTCAGATCTTGTTATTACTGGTTACCTGTCCTGAAGTAACAACCACAACTTCAGTTTTGTTTGAGCTCCTCAGAACATACAGATTTCCCCTAAAGACAGAAGTCAAGTGAATATTATAGATATACTTTTTGCCCATGGCAAAGTAAGGGGATTAAATTAAAAATACTGGAGAACTCCTTGAGGTGCTTTATAGCACAATAATCATGAGATGAAGGAGATTTTAAATTTGGTAAGTCTTATGAATCATCAGTAAAATATTTGCAGCTGTGATGAGACAGGCTCTGTGCAAATTCTGGAGCCTGTATTAATCCACTATAGAGTGTCACCTCCCACTGCAGTCATAGGGGTGCCTTATTTTTTTGCAGAAGTGAAATAGTTTGCTAGGTTCCCCTCAAAAAATGTCATGTGATTTTTTTTAAATCTGAGTGTCAGAGAAACAAACAACGCCCTACCTGCCCCCCTTTCTAGTTCCATCTTATTGTAGGAAGCTTACAATGTCATCTAATGCATTTTTTGCAGAGTTGGAGTCACCTGATGTGCAGTTTTTTATTTCAGACCTACATACACATGAGAACAAAATACATCAATCGCATCAATCACCTTTAAGATCAGTACATAAATCTTTGAGATGGTGAAACAAGCAGTAACCACTGGGTAATAAATTATAATTTCATTACTTGTATTACACTTTTCATCCAATTTCTATGCATCTTGCTATTGTTTCTATTTATTATTATTTTTTATAATTTTTTATTAGTAAAATGTAATTACTGCTTCTTATTTTTCCCCAGAAGAGGGTTAGTGCACATGAGCATGCTTTGTGCAATATTTTGACAGTCATGTGATTCTGTGCCCTTGAGCTCAGCCTTTTTACCTTGGGCTCAGAAGATAGCTGTGAAATTGTCACCCACGTAACTGAAAAGATAATCTTTCAAAACAATTACTTTTTCAGTTAACTTGTCAGTTTTGTACAGAACATTTCTCTTGTTCAGGATTGACTGTCTGGTCAAAAGTAAAAAAGAGTAGTCAGAAGACACAGACACACATTCCCCCAACAGTCAAGAGGTATCTTGGGCAGGCCTGGAAAAAGGAGGACTTGAAACATTTATAGATAGCATGTATCTCTCTCTCATTTCCCAAGTAGGTTCTTTACTTTTCAGATTATTAATTAATGTAAGGTGAATTTCTTTCTCTGCTAAATTTACTTTTAGCATAGGCAAGCATTTAATGGGACTAGCCTCCAGACTTCTCACCTGTGTTTTAGTTGAGTGCCCTCAGTATCAGACCATGGAGTTTATGGTTTTTTTCTTTATAGTGAATTACCTGTGCATGACTTGATAGAAAAACCTGAGACAGGCATACCATCTCCACACACTTATCCACATAGCCCAATATATCCACATAGGAAACAGAAGAAGCTGATCAGGTCTTTCTTCTGTCTACTACTACATATCTGTATTTCTCAGTCTGATTCATGCCCGTCTCTACTGAAAAGGCTGTTTTTCTTCTAATCTTAAAGATCAGAGACAACCTCTATTAAATTTTGAGTAAAAATCTTTGATCTCCATGACTCTCAGAGTAAGTTCATGAATTTCAAATGTTTGTTCTAACCACACGATACAGTAGACTTGGGTGCTAGGTCAAAGCCCAAACTTGACTTAATACTCTGTTTGAATTAATTTGTCACAGTTTGCAGCACGATACTGAATAAGCATTTTTAATGGTTATTGCCATTTGTACAGTAGGCAGTTGTCATGTCAAGACATTTTGGGATGTACAAGCGAAAAAGTTTCTTTTAGTACTGTTTTTTAGTATCAGAAAGACAATTCAACTGGCATTTTCTGTGTTTGTTGTTTTGTTTGTGGATGTCTTCAGGCAAGAAAGCCCATCCCCACACACATGCACATGGATGAGTTGTCTCAGTAAAAAATAAAACAGACTTTTTTACAGGTTGACAATATTTGGCTTAAGGCTCTTTGTTATTAAAGTTATAAAGGATTAAAATATTTTTGATGCAGTAATGATAAGGACACTCAATGAAAGTTAGCATTCATAAGAGACACAATCATCACCCAGATCACAGAAGCTGCTTTGAAGAATTAATGCACTACTGGAGTTGTCTAGACAACAACATCCAACAACCTTGTAGGGGAAGATGAATACCATGGTATGTCTGCTTTTTAGTTTTCATTGCAGAGTTAACTTACTCAATATTTGCAGTGCCCATTCTCTCTGATTGTATTTTCTTAATGAAGATGAAAAAAGGGAAGAGATGAAGTTAAAATTAAGTATGGCAAACCATTCAGGCCAGCATCTGGAAGCCTTCTCTGCTCCTTTGGATGGGCGCCATCATTTAAAAAGTAAAAAGTCCTAATGTGATGCATATAGACAATTCTGATTGGCAGTATTTTACAGTTGCAAGGCACAGGTGGTTTTTTTATAGCTACACGCATGCGTGGCATTCAAACAGTTTCTGCTGGAATGCTGACTGCCTTTGCTTCAGCATTTTCACCACCAACCCAGCTACCCAAAGACAGGGTGTGCTCCCCTTCTCCCACCTGCAAGGGACACTCCCCTCCGCCTGTGTGAGCCTTTCAGAGCCCCCAGTATTGTATGAGTCACTCAGCAATACTGCACCTTCTGCCTTGCAGAGTCAGCTTTCACCAGAGTCCAGCTTTCACCCCCCAAGGTGAACATCAAAGCCATCAAAGGGTATTCAGCTCAGTGAGAGAATGTCATGCATACCTCCAGGAAAGGCTGAACCTACTCCTCTTTCTGCTTAAAGGACTGTCATTTTACTGAGCCTGTGACAGAGAGACCAGAATACACGGAGGCAGCTTAGACTTTCACTATAAAGGATTATAGAGAAATATGGGCTTCCTGTGTTGGGCATGTGTTTGCCATTTGGCTACTGTACCTTTCTCAGGCAGATTCTGCACTGAATTTCATTTTAGCCTGTACACATGGAAAATTGCTCTTTGGCAATTCATTAGACAAATCTGCCATCAGCAAATATTCTTCTCTCTTCTGTTAATGTTATTTCTATTAGTAATAGAAATAAAGTTAATATTGCTCTATTAGTAAAGCAACCAATCTTATTTTCATTGTGATCTCCTACACAAAGAGTCCTAGTCCAGAAAAGCCACCTTGGGACTCCTATTTTTATTAGAATTCAAGTACATCCATGGTACAATGCTTTTCTTTTGTGCAGCACACTCCCATAGTCAGTCACTAATGACTATGGAAATGTCTAGTGTTTTCCCCTAACCAATATCATGTAACTTTTCTTCATGAACAAATTACTCCCCGTCCTAATGAGTTCTTCATTTCTGTTTTTCTTTTCCTTTCCTGCAGCTTTCAAGCTTCTTTCTGGTCGCCAGAGGCCTAGAGTGATAGAAATTCTTCAAGCGTTCTTCTGCCAGAACTCCATCTGCTTACAGAAACAGTACAATCTCAAAGCCAGCATGGTTACTTCTGCAACCACGTCTATTTAAAAATAGACATTGATGTCACAAAGGGAGAAAGTGACACTGCTAAAATCTTCAAGGTAACAAAGTCCCACACCATCAGCATTACTTAGTTCCAATCACAGTTGTGTAATAAGTCGTACAGCATAACTCCTGTGTCAACAAAGAGAAAATTGTAGTCAACCGCCAATTACCCCACTTTGCACAAGGTTCGGCCAGCAGAGCACTTAGGTCAGCATTCACACAAAGCAGATGCACCTCTGCTCACAAACAGTAAACTTCCAAAGTTTACTTCCAAAGTACTATGTAGTAAGTGTAATTTCCTACCCTGTTATCCAATGCTTCTGGTATTCAGCCCAAACCTGCATTGGGACTTCATTCTGCCAGTTTCTGGGACAAGTGAACGTGTCATCTGTTGTTCCTTTATTTTGCAACTTTTGTCTGCTTGCAGAATTCTCCATCTTACTGAATATTCATGCAGACTGAATTCCCACAGGTGAAAATGCTTTTTCTGAAATAATTCTTTCTCCTTAAATTTTTTGCATACTACTCAATGAAAACATGGAAATCAAATTGGATAACCAAAATGTGCACTGTGGCTTACCTGAGGTGCATCATGAACTAGTACTGATCTCTCCCTTTAATTTAGATACTTAACCTGTAAGCTGTCCTCAAGCATGCAGAGCTAATGTCCTGGGAGGGGGGAAAAATTTCCCTGTGTCTTCAAAAATGGACTGAAATAGAAAAGGTCGCAGGATGTTGTTACTGTCAAACATATCTTCTTAACTATAACAGCACATAAACACAACCTGCCATTTATCACTCTTATTAGTGAATTAGTGGGCCCCGCCCCGGCCCCGGGCCACGTGCGTGATGGTGTGGCTCCGGCCCTGGGCGCGGAAAGGAGCGAGAGAATGGGAGTTTCTCCTATGCGGACAGTACCATCATGGGAGATGAGAGGGGAGCCCCGGAACACACAGAAGAGAAGGACAACTCTAAACATGGGCAGATGGAGCTTGTCAGCCCTGTAAGGCCATCCATCTAAGAGAAGGTCACTCTAAACAAACCTACGTCCTGAGGACCTCACTGCCACCATCCAAGCTTGCTCGGCCCTGGCAGATGAACCTTAGGATTAAAGGATGGGCTCAGTTCAGCGCATACTGTGTCTCGCCTAAAAAATCCATTGCGCAGGCTCGAAGGCCTTACCCACATTTGCAAAGCCCTGTATCACCAGCACGCTTGTAGCAAATGTGGGTAAAGACCTTTCCCAAATCTTTGTTCGCGGAGACTGGCCATGACAGTGAATTAATTGAGTTGTATCCAAGGGAAGGATTTTGTATACATAATGTTCCTTTTTTTTTTTTTTTACTGTAACACAAGAAAACACTTTCACCTAAAGCCAGGAGACTACCACATGTATCCAAACAGTTGCAAACCACATGACAGGAAAGATGACTGTTAGGCAGTTTTGTAGTTCATTCAGTACCACCCTCTCTCTTCAGATGAAGAAAAAGAGGATATACATTTTTAAGCCAGGATTTGCCAGTCCTTGTCACTATGCTGCATTTTAGCTCGTTCTCAGTGGTCATTTCCGCTTTCTATAGGGCAGTATTTTCTGTGCAAATGCTCTTGTACGTTAGGCAAATCTGAAGAAAACACTCCTTTACTAAGAGCTAAGCCACATCTCATATTCAGCTCAGTGACTTGTAAACATTGTAGGATAGCTGAAATTTCTTACAAGGAGATAATAATAAGTAAAGCAGTTAAAGAAACAAAACTGACATAGAGTCCGATAAGTTGTATGGTCTATAATGGTTGTTAGACTGAACACATCTTGTTAGCAGTTTTCAACTACACAATCATTAACAATGCGGGTATTTGATCAGTCTATGTTTATTGTGAGTTCTTTTTTGAAGCACTCAAAAAAGCATTAAGGAGATAAAACATTAGCCTTGATTTACTTCTGTGAGAGCAGAACTGACATAGTCCATACCCTTCTGTCAGTCTGGAAGGTCGTGCCTTCAACTCTTAAATCCCAGGAGCTATTCCAGAGACAAGCTTCACAAACTCTGAGATGTGTTGATCATTATAACTCTAATCTCCAGCCTCCTCAACAAATGAGAGTGAGCATTATCTTCCATACACCTTTCTGGCAGAGCAAATTGCCCCATGTTTCCACAAGAGGAAGGGGCAGAGCTGCAGGATTATGCGTATTCAGATACAAACAGTTGTAAATCTCAGCTTGCCAGACTTTCAGGGCACCATGATTGCTGAAAATCAGCACATGGCTCCCCCAAGACTTGAGGGTATCTGTTTGTTATTATAAGCAGAACTGCTTTATATTTCTTTCACCATGAGTCATGAGGAAGTCTGCTTGTGACTTTTTTTAGGGGGTCGGATACCGTGGGCCGCAGCAAAAGCACTGAAGTAATTTATCCTGCAACCTGTATGAGGGTATTTCCAGTTTAAATTTACAATCTCTGTTGGATTTTAGCTTGTAGTGCCACACAGTCTGGCTATCCCGGACCAAAAGTAACACTGACTGTGTGAGACTAGGTGCTGCCTGCAAGGTGAGACGCAGCTGGGAGCTCCAGTCACATCATCAGAATAGTACACAGTTGCTGCAGGTTCTGCTCCTAGCCTCTGTGAGAGTGAAAGTGATAATGTTACAACAAAAGAGAGAAAGCATAAAAACTGAAGGCTGACTAAAGAGAGACAAATTGTCATCGAGGGTGAATTCAGATAAGTAAATAAGTTGTTAGAAAGGAAAGCCTAAGTCAAGCAGAATTCCTAGTCAAGAAATTGGAATGTAGTGAGATGCTTTTTTTCAGCTAGAAGAGGGAGAGGATGTCTCAGTTTTTAGATCTTCCTGTTTGGTTAAATAACACCTATCCTTTAGACTGCAAATTCTTTATTATTCCTGAACATTGTGTTAGGGGCAATCATCTTGAACCTACATATGCATTTTCCAAATGAAACTGGCTAATTCCTAAGAATCAATTTTGTTGATGCAAATCAGCTCCTGTTGCTGTCAAGGAGTAGGGAATAGTTGTCCTGATTTCTCTGGCTTTTCCAGGTCTCAAGGAATGTGAATGCATGCATTACTACTCACTCTCTAGTCCTCCCTCTCCCCATTACTCTCTCTTTCCCCATTAGCCTAATTATTTCACGTACTTATTTCATCCTGTAAACCAGTAGGTATTCAGAGGATTACTCAAAACAAGGCAGTCAGTATTGAAGCATGTTCATATTACTGTATCAATTTACCTCGCTTCATCACTGCAGCAGATTTTGTTAAGGGTTCATTTACTTGTGTATATGCATCCAAACAGGACAGATGGATGTAGGATTTATGCAGGGATTTGTTGTGACACAGCTGAGGACCATGATGTTAGCCGAGGTCCTGTACCAGGCCCTAGCAAACACATGAACAAAAGGGTGCCAATAGTAGGATAGACAGAGATGCTTTTTTTTGCTTTTTTTTTGCTTTTTTTTCCTTTCTTTTTTTTTCTTTTTTTTTTTTTGTTTTATTTTTTTTTTTGTTTTTTTTTGAAAACCTGCCCAATACTGATGTGAATTTCTAGGATAGATGGGTGAAGTGTTTCTTGGTCTGACTACGATCAATTTGTCTGAATCTCACATGTGTCCATGATATGCAGCTGTTTAATCCTAATGAATGGATGAACATCATGGCTGTAGGTTGCAAGGTGTCTGTGTGCTGTGAATACACTCAGTGTGTTCAAACTAGCCCCAAAGCATAGATGCCTGACTTTAGTGGTGGGTCAGTAGTTGTCTCCTCCTATGGCCAACACAAACAAGCTGAAGCTGCAACTCTGCTTGCACGTTGTGACTAACTTGAAAAAAACTGTGTTTGACTTTCCAGGCTGGATCCCAAGCAGGATTTCATTGCTCAGTGATCCAGTGGCACACACATTCAGAATATCTCCAGAACCACAAGATGACAGTGGTGCTATGGTCAGCATACCATGGCATTGCCAAGGACAAAGCAGTTTCTGGTTACCCTTATCTGCAGCAGATCAGCACTGTAATGCAAATGGGTTTAAAAACTAGGGAACAGGTTCTCAAGCCCTATAGCAGCACAGACTTCTTTGATCTTCACTACAGAAAAGACACTGAGGTTCTAGAATGTGTCCAGAGAAAGGCAACAAAGTTGTTGAAGGGTTTGGAGCACAAATCCTGTAAAGAGTGTCTGAGGAAGCTAGGGTTGTTTAGCCTCTAGAAAAAGAGGCTGAGGGGTGATCTTATCACTCTCTACAATACCTGACAGGAAGTTGTAACAAGGTGGCAGTTGGTCTCTTCTCCCAGCAAACAAGTGACAGGACAAGAGGAAATGGCCTCAAGTTGCACCAGGGGAGACTTAGATTGGGTATTATCGGAAAATGCATCCCCGGAAGGGTTGCCACACATTGGAACAGGCTGGCCAGGGAAGTGGTGGAGTCACCATCCCTGGAGGTATTTAAAAGACATGTAGATGTGGCACTTAGGGAGTTTAGTGGTGGCTTTGGCAGTGTCAGGTTAAGGGTTAGAGTCAGTGGTCTTGGAGGTCTTTTCCAACCTAAACTAGTATACGATTTTATGATTCTGTGACTTTCTGCCTTACTTAAATATGAAATGTATGGTTTTAAACTGCAGCAGAGGTCCCTTACTGATTTCTACTTAAGAAGTGAGAACTTCAAAGAAAAGAAGAAAGCACACTGTTCATTCCCCAGGAAGACTGTACCTCTCTGACAGAGCTGATTTCTAGAAGTGTTTTTTAAGTGGATGCATTTTTTCACATATACAAAATTCTTTCTTTTTCTTATAGCCTGCAAATATGTTTCCTATTTCCCCTTCTCCGTTACAGCAGTGTGTATAATAGTGAGTTCACCATCTTCTCCAATGAAGAAGATGCCATTCTGGCTGCCATTTTTGCAGCAAGGAATGAGGGTGAGTCAGCATCATGGAAACTGCTAAAGAACCATCAGTAAGTGAGCACCATCAAGAGAAACACGAAGTCATAGCATTTTTAATCAGATTTTTCACACCTAAATTTTTATATATATTCCACTCCAAGTTATATTATCTAAAAGATTCCTATATGTCTGCAAAGGTCATCATGAAGGAGTTTAATTTCATTTTAGATGGCTACAACACATATTCATCAGGTTTTTAAACATGTAGTGCATTACTGTAAGGAATGTGACCACTGACAAAGTGTGAGCTTGCACACAGTTATTCAGACCACTATGGAAGAGTTACTTCTTAAAATATTACCCTGCAGCCCTTTTTGGAAATATGATGAAAGTGGAGCATTCAAAAAAGTCACCAAATTATATCCCACAAATCATGGAACTGTCGCTGAAATTCAGGTTTTGATATTTTTATTAAATATGTTATGAAATAGTATTTAAGTAAGATTCCAAGACTCGTATATTAATTTTCTTCTCATATTTCTATTAAAGGGCTGCAGAAAGAACACATCAATTGGAAAATAAATTTACAATGGGCTGTGTCACATACAGAATTAAATTGTGCCACAAATCATTTCTCCAACATAGCAATTCTTATTTTCAATATTTTAGTTTATTCAGTAAGGAATGAGATAATATTCTTTTCACTCAACATAAGGATTGTTGATTTGGTTTTTTTTTTCTCTCTGCTCTGGAGATGAACAAAAAATAAAAATACATAGCTTGCAGGATTGTCAAAAGTACTAGTTACCATGCCAGAGAATGACTGAATAAAATTCTTCAGAATTTCTTATTATTTGCCATGCTTTATTGACTAAAGTAAAAGCTACAATTTTCAAGTTAAAAAGATAAAGCATCTGTGCTCTCTTTAGAACATCTTATGCTAGTTCTGTACACAGAGTGCCAGATTCCCATATCTGAGCTTCTCCATCTCTCAAGAAGACATCGAATTTTATTTTCACATAACATATCTTCAAGGTTTAGTTATGCAACATTCGGCTTTGAACATTTTGTCTAGTTTTTAATGTTGTTTGAAGATCGAACAAGGTTTAACCAATCAGTAGTAGATATAGCGGATTTATGTGCAACCACACTATGCTGTTCCTTTAATACCTTTCAGCAACATAAGTGCTTACATCCTAATAGGTTTTTAGCTTAAGATCTAATCATCCACTCTTGAATTAAGATGCTTGAATGAAGCCAACTCATTTGGAACTAAGCACTTTAATGTCAACAGAGACATATGGTATTGAGACTGAATTACAAAGGATCTCTTCTGAGCCCTCTATTACGGAAGCAAGACTAAGACCCCAGCATTATTATTAGTTTACTCATTTATTTGCAAGCAAATAATTGAGAGTAAGATCTTCTTAAGAAAGTGGAAATGGTCTAATAATTGCAGTCTGGTGGTATAGTACATTCCCGTGTGCACTGATTAAATCTCCCCCATCCATACTTTCTGGTATGCTCATCTGTAATATCCCCTTCTGAAACTGAAAGAAACAAACAAAATATACGGTGAAACAACTTTAACCCAGTGATTCAAATTCCAAGTTTTCAGCAGTAATGTCAAGTCCTCTAACAAGTCTCTAGATATTTCCTTGACTTGAATTATTCAAGTCTCACTGTCTGACAAAATATTTCTTTAAGAAGGTGTTTTTGACAAAATTTATGGCAATAAGTAACACCCTCCATCAAATATAAAGTTAAAAGCAGAGGCTTCCTTTTGTTCTTAAGCTGTTCCACTCTCTCTAGTCTCAACATGGTGCTAAGAAAAATATGCTAATCTCCTGTAGCATCAGTAGGAAAAAAACGAAATGGACATCCTTCCCCACTTTTTGGTTTTGGAACAGAAAGACCAAACAAAACAAACAAACAAACACATAGCAAAAGCAATACGAAGTGAAATTCAAACTACATTTTTCTGTGACAGTTATTTTAAGTAGGACCCATCAGTATTTAAATGTTTATGACCACATAAGGTTATTGCTACCAAGGTGTTGTCTTTAAGTATCACTGTGTGGCTGAGATAAAACACAAAGGTTTTTTTATTATAGTATCAACAGTTTCTGCCTACATTTCTAAGGAAGACAGGGGCAACAAGGTTGCATTATCTATTTAAACCATGTATTACTAAGGGCTTCAGCAACAGAATTGCTGAATTGCTATTTATTGCACAAATGCATTCCTACTCCTGGCTCAGTAAAACTGCAACATGGGCTGTCATTACAGTCCAAATGCTTTCCCCCTTCAAAGACAAATACGGTCCAAAAGGCAGAACTCCCTCCTTGGTGCCACCACAATAAGCGCTTGGCAAATATGATTAAAGAAGTAAAAAGATGCAGTGCAGTTCTAACAGGAACATCAGCCGCTCCAATCCCATAAAAGGTTGAATGAGATTTTCCTTTCTCCCAGCAGACTGTACAAAAGAACCATGATCCTGCATTAGATTGTTTTTTTAGAAGATTTTTAACTTTGCAAATCTAAATGACCTCCTGTCTTTCTGACTATACGGAACTTCCTGTAAAAGCTTATTGACATTGAAAAAAATTGTTTAAAATCTTCTTTATTTTTGCTAAATATTACATTTGAATATTCTGGTTTGCTAAGAGCAAGACAGCTCCATTTTTGATGTTGGATCTGTGTTATTAACTACCTCAGAAGCAGAAAAACTGTTTTAAAAATAACATAAACTCCCGAAAAGCTCTGCAGAGCAGACTTTTGTATTAAAAAGTCTTAGAAAGCAGAAAGGTTCATGTCACTGTCTATAAGAAGCCATTATGAAAATGACTTCAAGAACAATCTGCACTGTAGTACAGGACAGATTAGTAAAGCCCACCCAAAAAACCCTCATTACTTTTCTCCCTGTGCAGACACAGTCCTGCTTTTGTTTAGACTTAATTGTGTTGGTTTGCTTCAGCTTACTTTTTATCATTTCCAAAGCTTATATTTTAGGTGGATCATGAGATGTCAGCTAAGTCTCACCGAGGTCACAGCAGGGACCTGGCTGCAATTAGATGCTGTAGGAGTCAGAGTACAAAGCCAGGTCCTGTTCTCAGTTTGTATTCAATGCAAGTAGCACACAGACAAACACCCCAGAGAGAAATGTGGCCTTTGACATGTGCCAACTCTTTAGCCAGGAGAGAGGCAAGTGATGCAGCAAACAGTGAGACGGGAGCTTGTTTCCCTGAATCTTTTCTCCACAAAGAACTTGGGAAATTTTTGAGCATCTTCAACCCAAGAGCTCATTTTTTTTTGTTTTGACCTCTGTCTTTTACAACTGGATTATAACACTGAGGAGCTCTGTGACTAGCATGCCCAAAATTTTAAAATGAACTATGGAGACAGCTGACATTGTGGGGGATTTCTTCCCAAGTTGCAAAAACTACATCACTCAATTTTGAAAGTTCTTCTTCCAAGGACCAGAAACAAAAATTTTAGTTGAATGAAAGCAATATGAACAACACAGTTGTATCAATCCTGATGCAACTGTACTCTGTTACTGGATTCATGCATGGAGGCTTCATAACATCTGAAGGAAAGGCATTTGTAAGGATGCAGGAGAAATCTGTGTGTTCTGATTCTTTTTGAAGAACAACTAATATTTCTTCACAGTCTAATTGTTTTGTACTAATTATTTGAGAGGCCATGAGAGAGACTAATGCTAAAATAAGGAGGAAGAAAAGAACAGACTTGAGGGGATGAATAGCAGCTGTAGTGAAGAAATCTATGAGACGGTAATTGCACAAGTCCTTAAATACCCAGAACTTAATCTGAAACCTCCTCTGGTGTAGAAAGGCATGTGACAGAAAGTCATGGTTTCAGTGTCACCAGGAAGTCTTTTGTTCACTTACACAGAGCTGCAGTTGCTTGGGAGCTCACATGCAGGGCAACTTTCAGTTCTAAAGAAGGTGATGGCTCATCGTGGTACTAAACCAACACCAATAAAGTGAGAACATGGCCAAACAGAAATGCACTACCCCTTTGACCAGTTTCCTACCAAGATCCACCTACTAACTTTTATGTAGGAATGTACTTTGTGCTTTAATTTCTTTGTACTTGAGAGATACTAGGCAACAGTCAAAAACACAACAAGACAACTTTTCTGTGTGCGGTTCAGTGTAAAACACAATTTTTTTGTTGGTGATTCATTGACAGAAACACTGCAAAGTCTGATAAAATTAACTTGTCATAAATGTGAACTTCATATAAAAATGCAGACGTTAGGTGTTACTTTTAAAGGAAGAGGAGCATGTGCCTCCTTTTCAATTTATTCTGAAACACACCTTAATTGTGAAGATAAACCTAGGTACCTCCATTTAAAAACTTAGATCATAATGTCTATCACTAATAAATAAAAGCCAGACCTTCCTTCCGAGGTCAGAATAAAGCCTCTGAAGGAGGAAATGAATAGCTTTAAGCAGTAAAAGTCCAATTATGGCAGTATTTAAAATAAATAGAAAATAATTTCCATAGCCAACACTGTGATTTGAACAAGTTGTCTGTTTTTGTGGACAGTCCTTGCATTCAAAACATTTTGTTCCTTGCAAAAGCCTTTACTCCTTTGAATTGCAAAGCAACGTTTCATGTTTTGCTGCAATTCTCATGAGCCACCACGTGAGGGACTCGAGGACTCTTTTGTCTTATAATTGCCATCCAGATTTATACTCAGGTTAGACCTATTGCTTATGTTAAAATGAAAACTTTCAGGAAAATATCTCTGCACTTGCCATCAGTAATGCTAATAACATGTATGGAAGATTTTACTGCAGCAAACCAAATCCATCTGTTTATATTGTGATAGGATGTAACTAGATGATGGCAACTCACAGAGAAAAAAATACACAAAAAATATACAAGGAAAAAAAAGGATTTTTTTTTTTTAATAAAATATTAGCAGTGATGAGCCCCAGCGTTTTTCTTCCTTGTTTATGTGGAGGAAACTTTCATTCTGCTGATTTAATATCTGCACGATATGCCTCTAAAGCACAGATTTCATTTGTTCTAAGCACAGAACATTGTTCTAAGCCATGAAAAAGGAGAAATACAAGGAAATATCTGCATCACCAATGACAGGGGACAATTTTACCCAGAGTTTTTGTGCTGATTTAGAATCAAATACAACTATACTTGGAGGTGCTTAAACCCTATTCCCAGCTGGAGCTTCAGACAGAGCTTTGTAAAAGTTAAGATTTTTCTACATGCTATCCCTGCAAATCAGACTAAGGAATTTTGACACAGAGAAGCTGTAAGTAGATGAACTCTTTTTTTAGAGTACAATTATAGATGATAAATGTGTGATAGCAACTCCCAGATCACATGGGAATAGTATCTATTGTTTCAGAAGCAAAATAGCCATGTTATCCAGGCACAATGCCACACTGATGAAGAAACTTATCTTCCAGTTCAGGGAAAGCTGAGGAATTGCTGTGCTGTATTGCATTATATAGCAAGGAAATTCTTTTTGATTTCAAGCATGAGTACAAATACCTGATTTTTTTTCTTTAAAAAGGTATGTTCTTATTTTGAATTTTCTAACTGGAAGTCAGATATAAGCAAGAAAAGGCACTACATATTCTTATCCTTAATCAGCTGGCTGACAGATCTTCATGGCTTTAATCTGGCCTGCTAGTTTGGACTGAAAGCAAACAAACAAGAAGTGTGTCCTATTTTTTCTAGGATTAAAGTAGATTAGCTGACTTCAGGAAAGAACATACTGTTTTTCTCATGAAGACAAATGCAAATTTTTCTTCCAAATACTAACTAAAGTGAAAAGTCTTTCAAATTGAAATTGTTTAATAGAAGAGTAAGATAGAGCCAAAGAACTGGAAGTGGAATTAAATTGAAATACAAGCGAAACCATCTGAAAAAAATGGAAAATTACAATCATTTGCACAAACCTACATCATTATCTAGCCAAAATATGATTATATAGAGATATGCATGTAAGTTACCTCATAAAAAAACCCCAGAAATACTTGCAAGTATCACAGTCCTTTTCCATAATCCTGAGTACTCCTTAGGATAGGCCCTCATGACACCTCATAAAAACTGGAGGTTTTGTTGTTGTTTCTACTACAAAGTTGGTCACTTATTGCATAGGCATGGTAGCAGAGAGCTAATGCAGGTACAGAGAGCTAAGCCTTTAGCTTTCTCATAGATGAATGAAAAAGCCAGATAAACACGCAGCATACAGTTCCTGCAGTGTTTTTGTAGACCACAACCCTTTGCCTACATTGCTTACTGTCTTTGGAATGCAGAAGCTGCTACTCAAATACAGCACCATGCACAGGGAAACTGTGCTCAGCTGATGTGTATATGCTACATAATAGAAACACTTCTCTATTAGTAACACTTGACACTGCCTGTAGAAAACAAGTACCAAAAAAGACAGAAGGGTTGCCTCATTTCTCCATCCCAAGAAATCTAAACTTCCTAGTCATAAGGAAAAAAGGATTTTAAAACAAATGTGACATGTCTATTGTCTGTAACCCCAAATGAAGAGAGGTGTTTGGAAATCCAGTGAAGTGTTGCTAGCACTTACCAACAGGTTATTGTGTTGTTATGTGGTCAGTGTTCTTTCCTATTTCCAGGCACTAAATATTGTACCAGTAAGACCAGAAAATGATACTAGAAACTTGAAAACAATCTGTCAGTGCAGATTTGTTTAAACAAAGCTGGTATTCAACCACTGGGAAAAGAAAGTGCCATCTCCCAAATGCATGCATGCGTGTGTGTATGTGATATGTATTTAATGAGTAGAGGTCATGAAAATTGCTAAAATTTGACACAAACAGAAATATTATCATGTATTCTCTTGGAGTATTTATCTGGGGCAAATATCTTATGAATATTAAAAATAAAGTGCTGCAGTTGCTGTGAGGACACACACTTGTATACAAGTGCTGGCAGACCCATGGTTGTAACAGAATACTAAAGTACAGGAGAAGCAAAATCAGATGTTTTTTTGACATTAGTTTTTAATTATTTACTTGTTTTATTCCATCTGCTTTTCCTTGTTCAGCTAGTAAAGATTTGGCAACAGCTACACCATCCATGTGATGTCCTTATAACTATAACTCTCTAAACTGTTGTGGGCACCATTTTAACCTTGTCATTTGACTATTTAGGAACTTTCCCTCTCCAGTGTTATTTTTTTTGTTGATGCTGAATGCTTCACAGTCAATCTTGCACAGGATTAGACCATTCCTTTGTTCTGCGGTAAGAATGAAAACTTCAGTCCAGCATTCACTCTTTGAGGAATCTCATTTCACTTCACTGTCTCCTCTACTGGACATAAAACAGCACAACTTCCATTTTTATTTTCTTTCCAGGATAGGTAACTCCCTCATGCTAGGTCAAGTGTGTCTCTGAGATTCCTATGGACTGTATCCACAGAACAATAAATTAAAGAAATTGCATTTATGTTGACATTTTGCTAGAGAAGTCCTTTCCTCAATTGAAGTATCCTATTCTCAGTGGTTTTTTTCTCAAAGGCTTTCACCTTAAGAAATGCTCTTCATAGCCTGCCTCATTAAGAGAGATTATCTTTAAAGTCTCTCCAACAATGATCAACATTCAGGGAAAAGACTTTAATATCCACCAAATTTTATCTCCTCCTCGTTCAAAAATGATGTGGTCCAAAGAATTTTATTGATGTTCACACACAGTTTATTTTAAAAATCATGGTTTCTTCTACCAACTTTATGCTCAGCAAACGCGAATGTATTGTTGGTCCTTGTAAATCTTTACTTAGAGGTCTACCAAATCTTATCAATGCCTCTTTTAAATATTCCATTTTACCTATCATAATGTTCTGGAAACATTACAACTAGATGACACCTCCTAACCTTTCCTACAGCTTACGTCTACCAGTTTACCTGTTCCTGTTAATTTTCACTGATGCTACAGTGATGCATCATGTTGTGCAAGTGAAGACAATGAAAACATGGCCTTTAAGGCCACTTCATGGAGTGACCGTTGGTTTGTTTTCTTGATCCTTCTCAGCTCCCACAGAGACGACTAGAGAAGCATCCTGACAGTTCCCATTAACTGAACTGCTAGACATGGAAAGTACAATATGAGGGAGCTATGTCAACAAGATGACTTTTTTCCCAGGGTAGGAAAGACTGTGTCAGTTTTGGGTTTTTTTCCTTTCTATTGAAAGATCAATGTAAAGCCTGTTTTCTCTTCTTATCACAATTGAAGCCCTTCCTAAACGCAATGTGTCCTGTTACTTCTACTTGAAGAATGCTAATGCATTGCTTCGTGTTTCCTGTCCTCTAGTGGAAAACATCATTCAGTTGTAACTGTAATTGTATGATCAAACAGGTCTTGGTTATACTAGAATCTAAACTGCCTATCATTCTCTTGTACTACTTTTTACCACCCCCCCCCCCCCAAAAAAATAAACATATGATATTTGTGCACACATGTATACAGAAATTATGAAAAACCCTCTGTTTGCCTTCGGTTACTGGCTCATTCATGACCTTTCTTCTTTTTTCAATTCATCCTTTGCCCTCAAGAACACACTTTGATCATATTCAAGACCTTTCTTGAAGCATGAGACTTGCAGTACAGGAAAATTTCTCCCAGCACAAAGAGAGAATGAGTACTTGGAAGAAAATGTTCAAACAATCTCAAGATGATTTAAACAAAAAAATGAGAAACTATATAGGAAATGGCAGACAGAATCAAAGAGAAAAAACATTTATTCATCTTCACAGACCTCTGAATCTGCCTAAAGTTTCCAGATTTGTGAAACTACAGAACTAAAATTTGTGCAGTAGTCCTGCAAGGCTTCTGCCTAACTGATTGCTCTACATGAATTCTTTGGTACTTACAGACAGACAAGATTTGAAGAAATACTAACATATACACATAAAATATGGGTAATAGAGAAAAGGGAACAACAGAACACACTTTTGCACGTTAAACAATTTGATTTAAGCATATGGGAGGAGTTAGATGGAATGAAGACAAGGTCATGGTTTCAATAACGGTCTGTTTCTAGTTTTGGCTGTGCAGTACAGGAAGGACCCCCCACAAACTGCTTGATGGTGCAGGGAGGCCACCAAGGCAGTGGGCATGGAGTCCTTGTCCTGGTTTAACTGGGACAGGGAATATTTTTGAGAACACCCAACAGTATTCCTGGTACCCGCAGGAGGGTAGGGACAAGATGCAGCTGGGCTCTTCAAACAGTGCATGGCAGGAGGGGGAGAGGCAGCAGGAATAAGGGGAGTTTCACACCCTAAGTGAGAGAAGCCCTGAATGGCCCAATCTGAGCCATGGCCAAGCCTGCCTGGAGGTACCCACCATCCCCCAGAATGAGAATGCTGTTCTGTCATTTATTACTGGAAAACACAGGTGGTGTACTTGGATCTCTCTCAACCCTAGGTTACTTCTCTTCCCCTTATGCCTTTACACAAGCTCTGAAAACAAAAACTGAATGAAAAAAACCAGGAGGTTCCAATTAGTTATTCTTTTCTTATGAGATTTGGATGCCAAGAAACAAATCACCTGGACTCATTTAAGCAACTGCACAGTAATTAAACTAGGCAGCAAACATGTAGGACTATTTAATTATCATCCTCCCAATACCTCATTTAGTAAACAAAACTTTCACAGGTTCTGTGGCAAGCATGAGAAGTCTCCATTTATGACATATAAAGATTCTGAGCAGCTGAGTATAAAAAGCGATAGACGTGGAAATGTTTCTCCAAACAAAGCATAATGCACAAAGGCAAGCTCTGTTTCGTCATTCACACTGGGTAGTACATCCTTATGAAAAGAACTTCAAGGGTCAGCACAGGCATTCTACATTTAGTTACAAATATATGATTTTAGAAACCTAGGCTCTTCCTTTATCTCACGTGTAGACACACCTATATACACATACACATATGTATACATCCATGTATAGACATAAACACATACCTATACAGACGTGTTTACACATACATGTATATGTATATATGTATTTTTATATACATATACCTCTATAAATCTATATACATATACATACAAATATTAGTCTTTCCAGAGAGTGTATATAAAATCTCTCTAAAGACAAGTCTTAGTTAGGGGGTTGGGTTTTTTGACACAAAACACAAAGAGTCTTCTTTGAACAGCAATATTTCTTTGCACTCCTAAATTAGATCAGTTTACAGGAGTAAATCTTAAGAAGCAGACAACTAAGATAACCATGGCAATACTGAACCAATACTCCAGTTCAGTCCTTGTAAAAACCTGCTTGTCTGGATTTTTAAAAGACAATTTTGTTCAAATACACTATGAAGGATGTATCCTACTAATAAAAAAGTCATGTGAGTCTGCTTGTTACTCGGACAAATCCCACAGCATTCTACTGTTGCTAATCCTCTGGCCTTTCAGGTAAGACATGGAAGTATGACTACCACATAAATACAGATAATTTACCAATTAGGACTTAAATTCAATTACCAGAAGCAGCCCATGTTTTGCAGCCACCTTGGCATTTTACAGGAGACATTATATAAACAGGGTTACTAAAATGGGCTAAGCTGATGCCTTGAGGAAAAGTTGTATGAGACATAAAAAAAAAATAAAATCCTTTCACTTTTAGGTAAGGGCATATTTTTGACATTTAGGAAAAACTGACTAAACCAAAAAGGGAGGCTTTTCTATTTAAAATGGAAACATTTTTGTTTTCCTCAGTTACCTACTTTCCTACATTTCAACCACAACAGAGTTTTTGCAGCTATATTATAAATGCCTGACAATTGTTGTTGGAAATAGGGACCGCTATAACTAGCACAGGAAGGCTGGATACAACTGTTTGCAGCAGAGCATTCCTCTGAGAAACAGGCTAATGGGAAAGAAAAGCAAATTGCAGAGGGCTACAACGAGAGGACATGTCCAGACAGAATCTATAGTGTTATTTATTGGTTTTTGTTTACAGCAGGCAAACAATGTTCTTTCAATGTCTGATTAAGTTGTCAGGAGTTTAGTTTACTATCTCGTTCTCTGTGTCAGCCAAAATACCATGCATTGTTCTTAGAGATGGAAAGAGGAAACTTTCCCTCTCAGTGGAAAATAATTTAGCAATTCAGCTACCAATGCTGGGGTAAAAAAGCTATGAGCAAAAACCCAAAAGTATGTTTATAAACTCGACTTATTAATTTTCACAGCAAAATAACCAAGAGACCTATTTGTCTTTTTTCCTTCCCTGCCAAGCTTATTTAGTTCACCCTGCACATATGTTTCCTCTAACTTCCGGACCAAACTTTTTTTTCAGTTTTTCTAAAGGCTTTTTGGTCAGTGAGCATTTCTTAATGTCTTGACCCTGTCTAGAATCAGTCCAAAGAAGCCCATCGAGGAAATCGCCATTGATTCCTCACTGTTTAACCACACAATGTACCTGCCACCTTGCACTTTTATTGTGACTGCAAAAGGTTCTAAATGGTTGTTATGAATTTCCGCTTTATACTTCCAAAACATGAAGTTTTGTGCTTGGTATGTATAGTCTCAGCTTCTACTTAAGAAGTAGTAGCTATATAACATCACTTAGTTCTTACTGCTAGGTGAGGATTTCACTGTATTTCACTTACAGCTAACAAACAAGCTTACTGTTAAACAGCGTATATTATCTCCTCCTTGGACCCAGGTAGATTACAGAGTGTAATCTAATCAACAGAGTAACAAACAAGATGAGTAAGGAACAAATGCCCCTGAAACTCTTGGCAATATTGCTTAAACATTCATTCATTTGGGTTTAAAAATGTGATTAAATGAATGAAAATTACTAGGAATGCATGCTTGAGAGAAACTGCCTGGGTTATTGAACTTGACTTTCTCCTGTTATGGATCCTCGTCATCCTCAGGCTGTATATATCTCTTGTGTCACCATAGGCATTGCAGCAGGTTTTTCTTTGTCCTTGTCTTGGAGGAATTACTTCCTCTCTCTGTAGTCCTGAGAGTTTTCTAGATGTGCAGCAGAGGTGAGTGACTTTTACATGCCTTTTCCCACTGTTGATGCTCTAGGTCATGATGGCTTGAGAGGCATGGTGAAGCTGAGACCAAACACCTCAGTGCCCAGATACACAAGATGTTCAAATAAGTGACTAGGAAGCAATTATAAGCTGCCACTGATGGCTGTTCCTTGTTAGAGTGACTCTGCAGCTTCATTAGCTAAAGTTGCTACATCAGACGTTGTTTGGCAGCTCTACTGTAAGGATTGAAATGGTGTGATTATGCTTTCTGATTCTGCAGGAGCTCTGGGAAATCAGAGTTGAGAAAGTTTTGACAAACTGCCATGTTCAAGCTCCTGTTACTGTAGCCTACTTATATCTCATGTATCTTCTGTAGATGAAAAAGATCCATGTCATCTCAGCTGTGCAAATATACATTTTTCCTTAATTAAAGGATCACTGCCAATAGTCTGTAAGAGCCTTTCTTTCACAGTCAGTTGCATTCCAAAAACTCTGCTATGCTCTCTACAATTTTAATAAAAGGAACATCTGAAAAAAAGGCAAGATTTCTGTTTGTCTGTGAATGCCTTAGGTTGTCCCTTTGCTGTTCTCTAAGCAAAAAGACGCATGTGGAGTCATTCCAAGTATTTAAGAAAACAATAAGCAGTTCATTCATATGTATGTACACAATAGCAATATGTTTGTTCTGTTATGCAGAGAAAAAGGACAAGATAATTACATCCTGTCTAGCACGCAGATAAAAATACATTAGTAAAAAAAAAAAGGTAACATCTGTGATAAAATCAGAAGGGCCTTGGAACAAGCCATCAGAGATCTAACTGAGGATATTGATATAGCTGAGTCAATACCGTCTTTGTTGCTTTCAACTTTCGTTTTGCTACCTATATGAATAGAAGCCTTTTCTATAGAGGGGTAGTGATACCAGGAGAAGTTGAATTCTCTGAAATCTCTTTCTTGTATTTAATAAAGGAATTCTTTTATAATTTTAACTCTTGAGGACAGGGTAGAAGTTATGGAACTGGAATTTCTCTGTGAATATCAAACTCTCTTTAAGAGGAGACTAATTATACTTCCTTTTTTAACAGGCAATCAGGTATAGAATATATGACCCTTATCAATTGTCTGTCTAAAATATTAGATAAGAAGTTGCACAGTGCACATATGAAGCAGGAGAAGAAATAAACACGATTTGAGGCAAAATGCCCTTCTCTTTCCATGCATAAGGAGCTGAGACCGTGGAATTTCACAGTGTAAACTCAATTGTAGTAAATTTCTTCATGAACATTTATCAAAGAGGGAGCAACTTCTCAGACAGGAGTACTCTAGACAATATGGATAACACAAATGAAATGCAGAGGTACTCTGACTGCAAATGTGACCAGTCCTGCCGCTGAACTGCCAGAATACATCACAACTGATTCTCCATATACTGCATTTAAGCAGCCAGTTGGGTACCACATCCCAGCCTAACTCCGGTGACAGCCCCAGGGCAGCAATCTGAAATAGCACCTCACATACACCTCTTGCAGTACTAAGACCAAAATATGCTGCCTGTATCAAACTTTGCTGGGAAGAAACAGCTTCCATTCCTTCTGAAGTCATACAGGCTACACATAGAGCAAAGAAACAGAGTTCTAGTCTCTGCTTTTCGTGATATGGGAAGAAACTGTATGGTCCTACTGACAATGTTTCTGACCTGGTCTTCTCTCCTTGCTAGGGGAATGGTCTCATCAGTGTGTTCAAGAACTGCAGCAAGGCCTAAAAGTAACTTCATTTATATACAGATAAAAGCATACATTAGAAGAAAATTGTGGATTTGTTCACGTCTTATGAATACAACATACTCTGGACCCTAGCTTTCATAGTTTCTGTGGTTTACTTCTTCAGCTCTTCAAAGCTCTGCCGTATCCAGTCACACCATACACCTGTCCCTCCATGAAAACAGCAAATCCAAATTTCATACTTGAAGAAAACAAGGCATGAACAACCTAAAGTGTTGCTGTTGCAGAGGTTTGAAGCAAAAAAGAACTGAACACTTTATGCTTCTGGGTTCTATTCTGCTTCTTCAGAGCTACAGGACCACTTTTCTTCAGAACACATCTGGAAGCTTTGCATTTTGGACATACAGATTGGTGCAGAATGTTTCATGTCATAGTAGGATGCAGGCTTCATAAAGACTGGCTTCATTGTCTTTAAGACACTGGCTCCAGTATTTGGTTTAATCAGATTTACTGCTGAATTGTGTCACTAAAACATCATCATTTCACCAGCTTTGACTTAGTATGTCGTTTAGGTTTGATTAGACACAAAATCCTCAATTTTTTATAGCCCTTAATATAAGACACTAAAGGCAATTCTACTTTTAAAATTTTTAATTATTTTTTTCTTTATGCATTTAGTCTTCAGAGAAAGGTCTCTTTCATTAATTGCTTGAAAGATGAAGGAACTGTTAGTGTAAATCTAGCTAGCAAAAGGAGCAGCAAAAAGAATTGGACATGGTCCCTTGTTAACTACAAAGCAAAATTTAGAAGATAAGAATTGTAAGAGCAGATCAGAGAAATAAAGGTATAACTTAATATCCATGTGCAAGATCAACATCTTTCTGCGTATAAACACAGTTTCACAGAATTATCACATAACTAAACTGTGTGATAATGATATAAAGAAACTTGTCTGAACTGAAGGCTCTGGTCATTCTTGGTCCTACTGCTCATTTAATTATTAAACCCACCAAGGTCAGTAAGTGGTGAATATTTGTCAAATAATATCCTTTAACAGTGAGTTTTATCAGTTAATCATATATCATGTCAAATACTATTTGTGTGTATCATAAATGCATCTCATTTCACTGAGTGCTACGTTGGTTATGTATAATAGAATGGAGTAGAACAGTTTGGCTGGAAAGGACCTAACACAATCATCTAGTCTGAATGCCAGTGGCATAAGTCTTGCAACATTTATATTTCTGTTATATGTCCTCTCACTTACCTGCCTGCCAACATAATAATCTAGTCCTCTTAATCTCTTTTCTAAACTGACATACTCTCCTGTTGCTGTATAATTCGTGCCATGGGGACAGAGCGAGAGCAGCAGCCAGTGCTTTTGTGTCCAGAGCAGCTCTTGCTTTCCTCCTAACATAGTTAGAGACTTAAAGAGTTAGGGGGCAAAAAAAGAAAAGAAAAAAAAGAAAAGGGAAATCCTTCTTAGTGCCAGTCATGAGATGATTATGAACAGCTCTGGCTGTGAATGAGTGCTAAGAATAACCGGAGATAATACCAACAGGGCTGGTAGGTACTGGGTGCACAGAACACCAGGGCACCAGTTTTCACTGAAAAACAACTTAAAGAGACACACAGAAAGTTACCAACTTGGCAGTATCTTTTAGAAAACTATTGCCTATCTGGAACAGAGTGTGTGACTGCATGTGTTCATCCTCACCAGGATCTTTATAAGTAGTCAAAAGAAGGAGAGCTTCTAATCCTATTCTAAGCACAAGTAAGTACATAGGCTTCATTACCAAGTTTTTAAAGCAGGGATAAACTTGGTCATTATGATTAGTAACTTGGTGGAAACAGAGAGCAAACCAATTTTGCCTTTGAAACATATGCTGCTACTCATCCGGTGGTTAGTTCAAGTTTCAGATTAATTAGAGAAGTAAGTTCCTGAAGTACTCCTGAAAACCAGTCTTCTCTACAGGTTTTCTTTCAGGTCCTGGCTAATGAGAGCAAACTGGCTTGTAGGCTATTAAAAGTCTTGTATTACATTCAGGTCTCAAGTTTCTTGAAAAACTAAATTCTTGAAATCTGTTGTGTAATGCACTAATACAGTTTTAAAATACTCTTTCTCACATATACCTGAACTCTGTACAACGTGGGACCATGTACAGCACAGTTAGGCAGTGAAGCAGCTGCATTCAGACATACAATGTGACTGAAAAGCATCATTCAGATTTATAGGTACGTATAAATATATGTAGAGATATATATATAGAAATATGTAGAATATTCACAAATCTTTAACAAAAGTAATGCAGACAAAACCTTCCCTGTTCCCTTACCAAAACATTCCAGAAGACAAAATCATTTACTTCCTATAGATACATTCATCAGTGCAGTGCCCATATAAATTACTCAGCAAACAGATCAGTAAGTCAGTTTCTCAAGAATATGTTAATAGTCAAAAGAAAGTGACATTAATCTAAAGAGACTCAAAAATTTCTGAGGAAATTTCACTGAAGTTACCGTGCAATTTCTTTATACATAACCAACAAAAATCATATGAAATGACACTTAAAACAACAGTAGCTCAACGAAGCAAAAGGATAATCCCTTACCCAGTTAAACTGCAGGTGAGACAATGTACCTGTTTATCTAGCCTGCCTCAGATGTCTGCTAAAGACAGAAATACCTCTGTAAACTCCACTGTTTTGAGTAGTTTTTAACTATACACAGAGCCTATGGCCACTTGCTCACATGCAGACATCTATACCATAGCAAGCTCTCTCCACCAGATAAATCCCTTCTTGTGCTCTGCTGTGAATGAGTCAGGGCAATGTTTTTGTGCAGCTCTGTGTCTGGCCTGTCTCCAAGAAAAATCATCAGGTGAAGTTGTAGGAGCTGTGGTGATTGCTGTTATTGGATTATCACCATGGAATTCACCTGGTACATTGATTTATGGACATGGATTATCCTAAAGTCATAAATACTATCCCTTTGTCAAAATGTTGCTTCACCTCAGTTGTTTCAAACAAGATTTATTATGTCTGTTTCAAGCAGTTGTTATATTAAATTTACATTTGGAGACAGCCAAGCCCATTAGCATTCCAAAGAAGACTGAATATACCAAAATGTTAAGTGCAGTGAATTAAGCCCTATTTCAAAACACTATGTATTAGTGTTCACTTCAACAGTAGCTTCGAGTAAAGCAAGAAAATGTACTGTGCTGCCAAAAAGCACATACATCAAAACTATTACTGTACCGAAAGTGATGATTCAGCATCTGTATGGGGAGCTGTAACTTCCTAAAATGCTTTTTACAAGTTACTTATGGTTGTCTGACTGGTCTCTTACTGTTGTGTATTTATTATTCTTAGACACTAGAATAGGAAGGATTCAACTTCTTAAAAAATGGGCTATGCCTTCAAACATGTTTTCAGATCTATGACCAGCTGAGACATTTTTAAAGGTAAGAATACTGTGCAACTTAATACTTGTAAGTACTTTTCATCTAAAAATTCAATCAGTGGTGAAACACTTCACACACTTCTCATCCAAGCATGGATTTGAGCTGGGTGGGAATTCTTGCTGAAACAGCATTTTTTTCTCAAAAATCCCAAATAATCCCAATCAAAACTTTTAATAGAAAATTAACATCTTAAATAAAACCTTAACCAGAAACAGAGGCCAAATATACTTTTTCATTAAATAAGAAAAAGGGGCAAGGGGTGGGGAAGAAAAGCAGCCGCTGCTGTCTAGAGTACGTCACCGGTGTAGGAAATTCAATTTACAGCCTTTATTCTCCTTCAGATGAAATGTGTATCCCCTACATTTAATTTTTTGTTCCATTTGGTAAATATCTTGGAGTGAGTCTCTGATTTCACTTTGTACATATGCAGAAAAAAAATAAATACTGGATTCACTGACTGTTTATCTGTTTATTTCAGGTATGTCAGGGAATTTAATCTTGTCATATGTTTTCCTGGATATGATCATAAAATACAAGTCTGCCTATTTGTGAGCTATCGTCTCTGTCACTCTGCTTGCCAACCACCACCACCCGGTTCCACTTCCCAGTCCTAAGGAATAAATACACAAAAATGGAAAATTTTTTCACTGATGTGAAGTAGAAAATACTTGAATCTGTGGAATTCAGAGAGGAAAGCCAAATTACAATCTACAACCTGTGAAAAATACTTGCAAACTCTATATATTTTGTAAAGTAAGCATTTCATGATTTTTAGCCAGTATATTTTGCATTGTCTCCTATCTACTCAGCTCAGACAAAATCAAAAGAAGGATATAGGTTTGGTAAGACTGCCACCTTGGAGAGCTTCTGGAGCTTTCCTTTTTCCAGAACCAATGGCCTTTCTGTTTGGTGTAAGGGTTGGCATAAGGCATCTGGCACTTCTGACTGTGCAGATTCATCCACAGAACACTGACAATAAATTTTTCTTGTTCATTTTGAAGTACTTGAGCTCCTGTGTCTCTTCTTAGCTGCTTTATATATATATATGTTAAATGGGGAAGCTTTCATAATTGCTATTCTGTGTGCATTTACTAGCAGTTAAGGAGAGACACTTTATGACAATTTTCCTGCCTGGCAGGAGCATTCAGCACAAAGTAAAACTGCTAATGAATACAGATTCAGCAGTAGTGCCCAGATTCTTGGCTAGAGGGTATGTTCTTGTGCTTCAGCCATGGAGTGCATCTGTACCACACACTGCACACTGGCTCCATGTAAGTTAGTCTAAGAAACATTGGTTTGAGAGGTAGAGGTCATCACATGATAAATTAACCTGCTTCTTTTTCAGAGACAGTTTGATTATGTTTAAATCCTTTTACATTGTGTTGCCATGCACGTTGTGGATTTTCCTATAATAACTACTTAGGTCAATAGTCTAAGTGTGTACTTAGAACTGTGGATTCCTGTTCTGTTTTCTCTGATGACAGAATTATATTTTCTCTTTTGAGTCAAAAAGCTTAGGAGATGCACTCGATCATGCCTTCCCGTAAATGACAGTCTCTTATCCTTCTTCTTGTTGAAAAAGGTTTGGTATTTCCTTGAATATTTGTCCTCATCACTATAGTTCTTTGAAAACCAGTATATTTGGGCTGTCTGCAGGAACAGGAAGATTTTCAAATACAAGCCCTACTAATAATATGACATTATTAAACATATCTGTCCTTTCTTTACTCAGTTATGCTTTTGGAAATGTTTATGTATTGAATTTTACCAGACATCATCCAATTTTTCTAATATGGTAGAATTTAAAGTTAACTGTTAGCGATATCAAGATAGGCTTTGTGTGAAAAGGAGATGAAAAGGTAATTCAGCCACTACATGTCTGAGCACTCTGCAGTACTTACAAACATATACAAATGATTAAGTAGGCTGATGTGTTGAACTTCGCACAAGGCACTGACTGGAAGGCAAAACTAGCCTACAGCAGTGCATGCTATTCAAGCTTGAGAAGCAGCAGCCCTGAGAAAATGAAAATGTTTTCAGGATGTAACCTGAACCCTTTCACAGCAACATGAAACTTGACTAAACTCATTTCACTGCTTTTCATAAAGTGTTCTATTCCTCTGAAGCTGGTTCTTCTTCAACACTGTCTCATAATCTGACACCTGGGAAGATAAATAGGTCTCCCAAGCTGTTGGGCTGTTGTTGTTGACCTTGCGTTTTTATCTCACAGAAGTTCCATGCGGAAGTTCAAATCACTGACTGATGCACAGAGTCTTTTCAGCCTCTACTATAAAAACACTGAAAAGCCTCACAGGCTGCTTTGAGAAAGACCAGAATGATTTTTGTCCTACTTCCACAATGCAATGCCTTTTGCCTGTTTTTCATCCTTCCCTCTTTGCAAACACAGTGCGTATGCAAACACATTTTCCCTAGGGAGGGAGAAGTATGAGAGTGTATGGATAAAAGATTTCAATGCCTGATGACATAAAAGGATTCAAATGAAACAGGAGTTCAGAAGTTTGACAGGGGCAAGATTGATTTAAATTTTTAATTAGGTCTCCAAAAGAATAGGTGTCATAATTATCAGTCCTGTAAGAGCAGGCAGTGCATGTAAGGTATACACAAAACACTGCCTCATTATGTAATATCCCTACACTCTTCCAAATTAGATCTGCTACTATTACACACCACAAATCTATTGTACTTTAATTTCAGTGACTAACCAGGCTTTATTTTGAAATTACCCCATCTACCCAAGAAGTCTTTGGTCCTACTGAAGAAACTGTATACCATAGCAATACTACAGTACTGTATTGCAGTAATAAATAATAACTAGCATACAGGGAATTTTTGAAAAAATTGCAAGCTAAGGCATACCTGGTAAAAGTTTTCCTAATCTGATATTTGAAATAGCCATAAAATCTGCTCACAAAGCCTTGAGTGACCAGAGTGATGAAGGGAAGTGTTGTATATCCAGATCACAGCTTTAAAATAAAAAGGACCTTAGAGTCCTTTTCTAACATAGTCTAAAGCATAGAAATTCAACCTTCTTTTTATTTTAAAAAAAGCAATGAGATAGCCTAGACATACTGTAATATTAAGAAAACAGCTATAACAAATGCTATAACACTGAGGTTCAACCACATTTTAAATCACAGCATATGCTTTCAAACATATTTTTTTTCCTACCCAAAGAGTTTATGTTTGTTAGCAATATCATGGACATAAGCATACAACATCTAGTTCTCTTTTAGCTTGAAATGAGCCTAATTTGGAAAAAAAAATCCTTGTAGTGTCTCTACTGTGTAGTGTACTAGTCACCCTATCTTTTACAGATTAAGCTCTCTGGCATTATAGGAGAAATCATCTGCTGCATACTGGCATCAAGCAAAAGCAGATTCGTAGACTCTGCCCTTAATCTCTCTTTCAGTTTTCTTCCAATTAGAAACAATCTTTCGCTGATACTCTAATTAATACTTACACATTAAAATATTAGGCATTATAGCAGAAATCATCTGTTATATTCTTGCATAAAGCAAAACTAGGTTTGTAAGTCCTTGCCCTTAATCTTTCTTTCAATTTTCTTCCATTTAAAAAACATCTTTCCCCAATACTCTAATTAATGCAAATGATATTCATGATTAGTTAGTATTATGCTAATCTGAGCCCCAAATTTCCCTAAATCTACATGGTGTTGTCTGAGTACCAGATTGCTTTGGGTTTCTAAGTAAAATTACATTAGCCTGCCAGCTGTACAAAACACCATGATAGAGTAGAAATCCAAGCAAATCATCAAGATTACATTAGTTTTGTTTCTTAATGAACAACTGTTTGCATTAGGGATTACAGACAAATTATGATTTTCCTCTCTGTACCCAGGCAGCCAGGCATCTGTTGAGAAGTTTCATTTTTTTTCCTGACTAAATAGATTGAGGAGAGCTAAGGCAGAGAGACGGGTCTAATATTTCGTGTAATTGAATTTTTTCCATTACAAAGCAATCAGCACTCTGGGGCTCACTGCTAACCTCGAATTTCTCTCTTCCACTCCTGCCTGGAATGCGGGAGAAACCTGAGTGGCTTTTTTTTTTTTAGAGAGCCATCAGTCGCCCCTCTTCCTACTGAAGCAGATTAAGTATGGTAGTCATACCTGATTGCTGTTACACTTCAAGACTGTTTCCCAAACCATGGTGTTACAATTCCCACTGCTCTGATATATAAACAGTATGCCACCAAACAGCATCATGTGTGGAAAACAGAGCCTTAGGCTCATGCCTCACAGTCTGCGTTAACAGTGCACACAGTGAAACTAATCCAGGCAAAGTTGGGTGGTATTGAACATGGTACCACCAAGACTGATAATCTTTAAAGTGTAACAACAAATCACAGTCCTGTGTACATATGCAATTTAGCAGCCTGTTTGAGTTTGTCCCTGTTTCGTGTCAAACTGCTGTAACATGCTTGTTATTATGTCCTGCTTGATTTAATTATGCTCCTAGTGTACAGGTTTACTCATTCTTCCATGCACTAATCTCGTCTCCAGAACTCACACTGTGACAGCTCATTATTGCTGGCAAAAATGTAGGACGCTGATAGGAAAAGAAAGGCTCTGATACATTCATCATTGTGTATCAAGACGTCCTGATTATAAGATACAAGTAACAAGTTAATTGTGGATCAATCTGTAGAATGCAGGACAGTAAAGAGCGGGTGAATCACCATCCGTCTTGAATGACAACACCAAGCAGCAGCAAAATAATTCTGGACAACTTCTTTCTTTGTGTCAAACCCTGTGCTAATATTACATTTCCCTCTTGGCCTATACAGAGCATCAGATGTATACAAGTGTGTACTGAAGGGCACTGTCACTGTTGTGGAATTCATTATGGAAACTTACCTGAACATCCTCCAGAACATAACCTCCCTTTCACTTCCTTCAAATGGTCGGTTTAAATACTTGTAATTAACTTTAGGAATAATATATGAGGTAAAAAAGTAAAATAAACTGACAATTATCTTTTCTATTTATAGTCAATAATGTACATTCCAGATTTTCTTCTGTACTCTTTCAAGTTTCTTATTCCAAACTACTGCAGAAATGATCATTCTAAATCTTATTTTATATGCTGTCAAAAAGAAACAAATCTAAAAATACCTGCATATGAAGTTTACAACAAATCATGTTATAAAACTCATTTGAGAGCTTACAGAAAAATCTGAATGACTTCCAAAACACTTTGGAAAAAATTTATTAGGATACCTTGTCCGAAACAGAGGAGGTGCAGTTCTGTCTTCACTGGGTCTTTTTAGACGCAGCTGTTTAAATAGGAGTGAGATGAAATCAGGCCTTCTACTTGAGAAGCTGTCTAAGAGCTAATTCAAGTGTTTTCCCTTCCATGCTTGTCATATTTTATACTTCTGTGTGGACATTATTTTGCTGTTGGCAATATATACAGAAAATAGTCACACAAATTACTCAAGGAAGGGACAATGTCCACATCAGATACCAGGAAACTTATAATTACACATTAGTATCATTCGTGATGTAGAAATTTACAAACACTCCAAGAATTAAAAACATGTTTCATAGTTTAAAGCCCTCTACAATTTCTGCTGTGGTAAGAGGCATGGATAAGGCAATTAGATGGACTGAAAACCTAAATAGTTAGTATGCTACTCAGTGCAGACATTCTGTCAGTTAATGATACATCAGTTTGCTTATTGATTTGTAAAAGAACACTAACAATTAATTATCTTCTGCTCTATCTTTTCAGTGAGATAATGTGAGATAATTCTAGTAGCACTATGCAAAAGCACATCTAGATGAAGCAGTCTGAAGATCACTGTACTACATTAAATTTGGGTAAGAGTTTTAAGTAGTTCAGAACTTATCTGTCATTACTATTAACACATTCACCTTGTACTAAGGTAAGATTTTACACCAATTATTTGGGAAGCAGTGTTAACTCTCATGTCATTTTATCTAAGCAAGATAAAGGGACTTCTCCATTCTCTCACTGATAAATGCTCCACACCTGAGGCAGTCTTAGCTTAAATGAAATTCATAATGCTTTCCCCCTCTGGAACAATTTGAAGGTTCATAACTAGTTTCATTGAAAAAAAATAGATTTTATGACAAGTCACAGCAAGAAGTTGGAGCCAGACACATCACTTATAGGATTAAAGAAAAAAGCATGTTGGTGGGAATGAACCAAAATGGCTACTGAAGACTTCATAATAATTCAAATTAAGCAAATGGCTAACTGAGTTCAGATTTTGCTCCAAGATTCCTATCCTGTCGCTCAAACACTAATTATCAATACCAAGGCTAGAAAATTCCTGGCCTTTAGGATTTTGTTGTATCCTTGTAGAGCTGAGATTTAAGCCCAGGTGTAAAGTGGAAGCCAGTGCCACTGCTGTTCCCTCTACCAAGGTTGCTGGGTGGATAGACATTAGCCTTTGTGTCAGATTCCTTTAATACCTTCTCCTAATGTTGGACCTGTGAAAGTGCACTCAAAAATAAATTTGATTGGCAGGCCAAGTAACCTGACAATATTTTTATACAAACTTATGTGGACTGTGTTCTCCTTTCTTAGCATGGCAGGGCCCTAGACTGCTGTTAAAGCCAGGGATATGATTGTTCTGTGAAAGCAATGGCTGATGTAATAACAAACCATAGCAGTATTGTGGGTAGCAGACAAACAAACACCACCACAGTACCCCCAGTATTCTCAAGGATTCCACTGAGAAATCCTTGATTTACAAGGAACAGTTCTTTGGCTGGGATGTTGAAGCAGGAAGCTCTGCTTCAGAAACATCAGCATGTCTGCAGGGATGTTCTGACAGACAAAAACCTCATCAGACTTCCAGGATGGCACGACAAATCTCAGTGGTTTCTGAAACTATATGAACTTTACTGTGAGGTAGGACAGTGACATCTTCATACATAGAATGAACATAGTCAGTTATTTCTGGCAAAACACTCTTGCTTAATATCATTTAGTGCTTAACCAACTGGTGATTTTAAAGGTGTTATAGAAGCAGAGTTTCTCAAGGCATGAAAAGGTAGATAGAGCAAACAAACATGAGTCTTCAGGAGCAAATGGAATATGATTTGTTAAATGGGATAACTTGGCAATGCCACAATAGAAAAATGAAGCATTTTAAATATTTAACTGGTTTAGTTTAAAGACCCAGTATCAGAGGATTCATTTTGACCCTCTATTTGCTTTTAAGAGGAGCTTAGCTGCTGTATTGTATCCACAACTCTCAAGACCAATAGGTTTTGGTAACAGCTTTATTTTACAGGTTGTTTGCCCTAAATAAAAGACCACATAACCTTATTGGCTCAAATTTATTACATGGAAAAAATCAAAAGTCCTCATTATATGGAAAAAATCAAATCCTTCTGTCCCATTTTCAAGAGCATTGGGAAAATTTATACCTAGTCTAACCTCCCTATGCACAGATTTCTCTTGACTTACAAAAGAATTCTGTTCCCTTCCATTGGCAGGTGATATTCTTTGACATTCCCTAAGAAATGAGTCATAATTTAAAATGATGCTTCATAGAAAATCTACAAGTATTTAATATCTTGGAGAAACTGGCATTCCACAGTGAATATCTGAGATGAGACACTTGACACTGAACCTCTCCTTAACAAAACAGATCTATGGATGCACCTGCATACTACTGCAAGGACTTTTAGATGACACTGAACATTCAGAAAACATTTAGACGACATTGCAAGGCACCACATCTGTTAATATATTTGTTGTGTGGTTTTGTTGAGAATTCTGAAAAGCTGTAGAAAAAATTTTGAGACAGTTAATTGTATCAGTGTATAACAGTACAGTGGCATAGTTGCTAGTAGCAGTTCATAAAGAGGACAAAAGCTACTTTCTAACCCTACTGGGTTTACCGGTTTGAAAGAACTGCTTTTATTTGTTCTCAGTGCAGCTCTTTTCTTCAAACCGTCTTTACTTTGACACTATAACCTGAGACTCATTGTGGCAATTGTAGCTAACAACCAGACATCTCTTATTAGCAATTACTAAAGGAGTGACTTTCTCACCTTATTTTTTTTCACTAGTGACTTCTATTTCTAATTTAAATTGCAAAAAGAAGTTGCAGAAACTTTCACCTATCTGTCTTTAATTTAGGTCTTCCATTTCTTTACTGCAGTTGCTTCATTCAAGATTGTGAATCTATTGTCTTACACTAGGATCCTGAGAATATATCTTAAACAGTAAATGTGCTTCCTGCTTTGATAGAATTTTCAAAATATTAGTATCAGAGTGTAGAACTCAGCTTTATTTCTTCATGATTTTGACTCACAATCATTAAGTAACATTAGAAACCATAAATTTCAAGTAGAAACCAACCTTTTTTCACATAATAACTAAAAAAAATAGAGCGAAGAAAACAGGTATCTGGGAAACAACAAAGGAAAAAAAGGAAAATTAAAGAATTCAGCGATAACTTCAGAACAGAAAAAGAAACTTTATTATGAGTTGCATAGGATTTCTGTAGGTCCTACAGAAGATTCATCTACAGCAAGGTGCCATAGCCTGCTTGGCACATGCATTTCCTCAGTCATAGCCTGTGTTCAGGTAAGTTACAAAGGAAAACTATAATTGAACAGGTACACAAAACACTAATGTTAATTATATCTTGAAAACATTGCCAGAATGAGCAGACAAAAGGAGGCACTATCAGACTCCCAGGGTAGAGTTCTTGCAGGATAAAAGTATGAAGCACAAGCAGAAAAAGTTTCTTTGCTGAGAAGGTGCTGCAACTGCTAAACACGCCACAGTAGCAAATATAACTGGAAATACATAGATAACATGTGAGTGACTGAAAGGGAAAAGACAGAGAGGAGTTACAAAAATATGCGCTTTTCAATAAGCACAAGTATATTTTTCTTGGTTAAAAGGATATTTTTTAAAATCAGCAATGAAAGAGTATTAAAAGTAATCAACACCAGCTTCATTCTACACTAGTGCATACTGTTAGTATGTGCATAATGTTAATATGTGCACTGCTACCATTTCCATGATCAAGGAAGATTACTCCCCTCTTATTATTCCCCTCTTCCATAATAAAAACCATTAAACATTAGAAACGGACATGATTCAGTTTTTACAGTTCTCCACACAGATCCTTCTGATTTCAAGCAATATAATTCTGAGTTGTCCAAGTATAGCACATGAGCTGCATATTTACTATGGACAGAAATGTAATGGTTCTGAACAAAAACTAAAAACTATATATTATAATGTCTCAAGAATAACAGCATGTCTTAAAAAAGATATCTTTTGGCTCATCATTCAGGAGAACCATTACAAAGTCAGTGAAGGATCTTGCAGTAAGTTATGTACAGTGCACTTTCGTGCAAGGAAACCTGAATGACAACTTATGGATATAACCTTATATTCCTTTACCCACTCCTCCCTCCGAAATTTACAGAATTAAGATTTTGTATTCTAGGTCCATGAACAGGCACAGCAAGTTCAATATGTCCACAGTTATACTGACATTTGTTTCTAAATCATTTAATTAAAAGTCATTATTGAGAACAAAGGATTCATTAACAAGCTGTACATCTGAACAACTGATGGAGTTGTTGTGCTATGAATATCATTTTAATCCAAATTAGAAAACTGCACAGATGTGCTGCTGCAAAATATTGACATACTGCAACTCCCCTGGAATGTGATTAACATTTGTGTTAAACCAAAAGTACATTAAAAGCTGGCTTTACTAATAAATTTAGGATTGGAATAATTCTTTTTAATGCTGAAATATAACAACTAAATTGTTATTATTTTAACCTCCATTTGGGATTATATGCCCTATTAATACAGCCTTAATACTATGTGATAAACTTTGTATTGACAGACTTTTTGTTCCAAGATTTTTCCATGACGTTTTTGATCATCAGATCAAGCCATTAAGCATAAGGAAATATGCAGTATTTACAACAGATTGGAATAAAACCTGTGATTTCAATACTTTTTTCAAACAGTTTGAATAGACAGTTTTTCGTTCTTTATCTTTGCTGCACATGCATGTAAATTTGTGTAGAAAATAGGATTTTGAGATTAGGAAGAAGAGATTTTTTTTTAGAATATGTATTTTCATTGTATAGAATTGCATGAAAATTATCTGAAAACCAGAGAAATAGATTCAGACTTTGGCACAGATTTAACAAAATAGCTTTCAATAGATTTCTCAGATGTAAATATTTGGAAAATTTTCCCACAAGAGGAACCCAGTAGCCTGTTAGCAATGCCACAGAGTTTTGTAAATACCTATTTAGATTTTAATTTTTAGATCTGTAAAGTGATAAATTATTAAATATGTAAAGTCAATCACAAAACATCATTAGGACTGTAATCCCAAACTAGCCATTTGTCATTAACGAAGGGATGGTGAAAAATATCTAGCGTTTCTATGGTATCATTCTCTTAATCTTCCTCATCAACACGCCTCTTCACTTTGTAAATGGAGATTTTACAGAAAAAAAATAAAAAAGATAATTTCCCAGCTGTATTGAACAGTACTTGATATGTAGGTTCTGTCTCTTCACTTCATGTTCTTTCCCTCACCACAAAGTTAAACACAAAAATAATACGATACACAACTAAGATGGTCACATTTATTTATATATTAAATATATTAAAAGTTTACTTTTGTTTGCACTTAGTTGTTTATTGCATTCTCAGTAAAACTTTTGCCTTCTTGTGTTTTAGTAAATATGTCTATTCAGGAGAACACAGATGGAGAGAGTGTAATTTCTGTTTGTTTGGTTTTTCTCTGATGAATAAATTTGTTATTGTTGTAAACAAATAAAACAATATGAAGGAAATAAACAGTAAGATAGGAAGCAATAAACAGTCTAAAAACTAAATGTTCCACTTAATTTAAAGAGAAAGACAGAGTGATGTCTTTCTTGGTGAGAATAGTTTCAATGTAATCACTTAACAAAAATCAAAGAAGCCATTATTTAGGACTATCCAAACAAAAATTGATACTAATATTTGCATGCTGCAAAATAGTTATAAAAGAGGCAGCATATTATAATGAAAAATTCCAGTTTTATAATGATGTCTGTCATAATAGCATTTGTTAAATAACTTTTTTATAACTATGAATAACCATCTTATACAGTATTTCCTGTTCCCCACAAGGCATTTACAATTCAGTGTTACAATCATTCAAGAAAGGCAGAAGCAGAAAGCTGAAGAAACTTGTCTTCCTTGTTTTTTCACTCAGAAGTCCTAATGTTTTACTTACACTGCATATTCTAGATAGAAATTTATTCTAATTCTGCAATAAACTCTGTGGTAATATTTTGTAAGCTATGGCATTGAAGCATGAGGTCTTTCTTCTTTGAGAGAAAACAATTCACGTTGTACATGGGTTTGCTTTTGATTCTACAAGTGCAAATTTATGTTAGAAATATGATGCAAAATAAGATGCACAGCTAAAATATAATTTGATTTTTACCCATACTTAACAGTCAAGCATTTTTAAACTTGCTTTCTAAAGTTTACATGAAGTATACACTCACAACAGTGAATATTTATATTACCTGTATTTTACAGATTGCCATTCAGGATAAAATACTGCAGGGAGTGAAAGTATGATTTTCTTTTCCCTTTGGAAGCAATGCCATCTTACTGAAAGCTGTCCTTAGAGAACATTTTATTAAACTAATAAAAGGCTCCCTAATAAAAGCAAGCCTATGTACATGCGATATTAAGGAAATACACTATGCAAACATTTCATACTGCCTATGTCTAAATATCTGTCAGCCACTTTAACAGCTCTTCTCAATAATGCACAAACTTACAGGAAGAAAGTCTGATTAAGGATCTAAACATGAATTTAAACATGATACTAAGCAGTATAACTCCCAGCAAAATAGTAGGTTCACAAAGCAGCATTTTATAATCTACATTCTACTGTTCTTAAAGTTACATGACCGTTCATACTACAGCAGTTCAACAAGTAGCAAAGACAGAGAAACTCTCCTCCTCTCTATTGCAAAAGTACAGAAACAATCACAAGTAATAAACATAATTTAAATTAAATACTCCCTTCAGGTATGATACCCTCACTGAAGGCACGTATCAACATCCACCTTTGGAAAGATAACGAAGTCCTTGCAAAGCAGTGTAGGAAGGCAGTTATAATCAGAAACCTGCCTTCTGTCCAGACACTGGGGCGTGCTATCCACTGGTGCTCCCCAGACCCACTGCCCAAGAATAAAGTGCCTATTGTCTCATCACTGTACTAATTGTAAAAACGCAGCCATGAAGTAAGCAAATAATTATCCAGACAAAAGCAAAGGCAATCAATGAGGGAATGAAAAGGGTAAAAATACGCGACCAGACAAAGCAGCCCAAGAAAGAGATTAATATTCATAATGGAATGCAAGCCAGCCGAATGTCCTTTTCATGGCATGGCTATCATACAACAGACTATTGTCCACACGCAACAAAATCAGTATATGGAAAAAATTTCATGCAGCTCTGCTGAGGAAAAAAGCTTTTCATTTCCAAAGTACTTGCTCCTGGCCCTACTGTTTTGATTAAGTAAAGTTTTGGGCTCCTTTGCCTGGCAACATTAAAAAAGTTTTCTCTCAGGGTCCACCCTTCCCTGAGCTCTGTAAGGTGGGGGGTTTTTTCCACCTCCCCGCTTTCATTTGCAGCTGTATAAATATGAACAAAAAAGCCATGCTCGTCCAAACAAAGAAAAAATGGACTGAATATGCATATCCTCATTAACTAAATTTAATTATGACAAGCGGCATATTAATCAGTAGTTGCTCCAGTTACTGCATTCACTGGAAGGGAGGAGGACTCCAAATTAAAGGGAAGCGTAGGGGACAATCGCATAGTGATTAGGAGGCTGTTCACAACATGATACAATACACTTTCTAAATAATTATTCAGAGGAAACAGTAAAGAGGCAGATTGCTCTATTTTTAAGACCAACTCAAGAACAATTAGCCAAGAGCATGATGACAAGGCTGCTTTCTTTTTTTCCGTGACTGCTTGCACCTCCACATTCTCACACCAACTAGCTTGGCAAACACTGAAAAATTTGCATTTGACAGGGGGAAAAAAAGAAAAAAAAAAAGAGGATAGAGGGCAGAGAAGAAGAAAAAACAGAGAAAGAAAATCTTGTGCCGTACTTGCTTCTGTTTTAAAAGGAAGGCCTGTGCCCCTACAGCAGCAGAGAAATCTTATCTTAGCTCACTGTGATGTTTAGGAGCTCTAAAGAGTCACTGAGCTGGAGCTGGAAACTGCACGCTCTAACTTTGCAGCACGTGCATTGCAACAGTGAAGGAGGAGTTCCGAAAGGGAAAAAAAGGGTTCCAGAGGGAGGAAAAAAAAGTTATCACACCAACTTACCATCCACCAGGTCCTGGCTGACATGTCATAGCAAAGCTGCCATTTTATGGAGCTGTCCGATGCTTTCCCTGCCATTACGCTGTCAGCACCTTCAGATGCAGCTCAATGGAAGATACGACACCTAATCAAGAAAACATCAGCAGTGGCTTGCTGGGCTACATGTAGGCCAACTTATCACACTGCATCATGGGAAAAGCTCCTTTATTAGCAAGAACTCCAACCTCACTGATATAAAGAAAAGGATCAGGTCTTTTTTGCCTTTTTTTTTTTTCCTTTTGTCTGAAGGGATTGGTGAAATCAGCCAGCGTTCTTTGTGTATCATGTGTACACCAGTTTAGTATCTCGCAAGTGGGCGGCTAGCTGCATTGCTGGGCTACCAGACTTAAGTTTATTTGCATTCTTCTCGATCGTACACTGTTTGACATGGTCCATGGTCAGCTCTGGGTCTAAGAAAAGATGGGAAGAAACTATTCTGAATTAATGTCTCCCCAAGAAGGGCACAGTGGGGGCCTGACCCAGATGTCAGGAGCACACGCATGTACACACGGACCTTGGTACTTTGCACCTGCGCACACGCGTGCACGGGTGGGCACTTCAGGGAACACACAGGTAGCAGCTGCAGCTGGATGCAGCAGGGGCTGCCAAAGGCTACAAACTCTGGAACTGGACATATGGAAACAGTTTAACTCTTTGCAATCAGACTTTAACAACAAATAGGAAGGCTGGTATGCCCTTGGGAGGAGTGGGGAGGGGACTGCAGTTAGGATTTCAGCACCACCGATTTTTCCCCCCTCCCTTTCTCTGTATGCTCTGATCTCCTCTGCTCTGGATGAGCTAAGCTGGAGGTGAGTGGTGAGGGAACTATTTCAATCACAGCTCCCTCCTGCCCCACAGGTTCGGGTCATCTGCTTCTTCTACCTACCACCAGCAAGGCAAGCAGGCATTTTCCTGCAAGGTTTTCCATGCAAGGCTTTTTCCCTAATGGAAAATTGTGATTCCCTAAAGGAAGGGGCAGGCTTAGAAGAACAAATAAGTCTGTCTTTGTTTTAAGGTGCAGAAAAGGAAAAGTACATATATAAGCACATAGAGGGAATCAATAAACCCTGGCTCACATTAAAGGGGATATACAGAAAGAACATGGTCGCTAGTTGTGGCTCAAGGGATCAACATCAGTTTCACTGCTGCATTGCAGATTCTATATGAGCTTTAGCTATAAGTGCCTCTTTAGCAAAAACAAAACAAAAACATACCACCCTCCAAATTCCAGAATTTTTATCTTAAAATTATCACATTAAAATAACATCATCAACAACAATTTTTCTTTTTTGTTTTCCTCTCCATAAGAGTCAACTCCTGAGTTAATAATCTTGCAGCTGAGGCCCTTCACTAACTAGTCAGAGCTGGCATTCATGGTCCATTTTTTAGGTCTGAAACACTGGCAGCACCAAATGAAATGGCCTCGGAGCAAGTCTAGAACTCCACACAACAGAAAAGCTCTGTAGTAACTTCAGATACATCAAAAGATTAAAACTGTTTTCTCTTCTCCTTGTGTGCCATTGAGGTCGGCTCGCTACCTCAGTTTCTCAGTTGTTTTAAATAAGCAAATGAGGCCAGCATCAAAAAAAGTCAGGCAAAGAATTAATGGGGACTTGGGCATCCCAGTTCCCTAAATTTATGAAACTCTTTCTCTAGAAGAGCTCTGTACTATAGATGAGGATGTTTTCTTTTTCATTTCAGCTAGGTCATAATGATCGCTAGGGACCTGAGAAAATTTTTGAATATTGAAAACCTGCCTATGGTCAGATGCTGTGGGATGGCTCAGCACATTTAGAATGCACAGGAGTCATTAACTCGGGCTCTGTCTCCTACATGCTGGTCAAACAGCCTGGCTTGTGCTAAACATTATTAGGTATGGAGAGCCCTTAGCGGCAGAATTCTATCCAGTTTTTGGCAGGCAGCGTACAGGCAGATGTCCTGAGGCAGAATCTTTCACATGGTCTTCACTAACAGGCTCATCTTCATAGTAGTCAACTGTGGGTGTGAGTCAAACCCTAAGGAAAAAGGATGGTACAACTCACTTTCACACAAACCCCTAAGCTCAGCTAACAAACCTACTTGCCCGCACAAGATAAAATGGGACTAGTATGAACAGGTGGATTTCTGTAGGCTCCCACCACTGGATCCTGATCACAGGTGAAGAAACCAACTGCTTCAGCCACTAATCTGCCTTACTAGGGCCATTCACAAATCCCCAGCAGCACTGTGACGGCTGGGAGTGCAAGCCCACACTTGGCCAAGGTAATCATGAGCCAGGTCACTGTGCTTAAAAGAGGATAAAAGTTTTATCACTGTAGCTAGCTGAGAGATCTCAAGCTGCTCTCAGATGTCTAGACCACAGCAGATCCAATCTTGCAGCATCCTCTTCTATCAAGTCCTCAGTAACCAGTGGGGCTCCTCTCCATTCCAAAGGAACACACACTCCTGAAGTTTCAGCAAGACTATGAGTTTCTTGTAGGTACAAGCATCACATGGATATTCACTTTGTGTATCCAGGAAAGAGAGAGTTAATGATGAGCCTCCTTCTGTTGCTGCCGTTGCCTTCTGGTATTAGCTGAGGCAGAATGGGGATTTGGCACCCGGAAAAACAACGTCTGCAGCATTGGTCAGTGTGTGCTTCCCATAACATGCTGCTCTCATGCCTCTTGACTACGGGAGGTTTGCCATTCTCCCAGCCAGTCTGGTTTGCAGATGGAGATGGGATTTTTTAAAAGGCTACTATGTCGAAAGAGATCTCATTTTTATGTTGCTCAAAGATTCAGTCATACCCAACACGGACAGAAATATGTAATTGCACAAAATTTTTCCAATGACATTTTTTCCTTTCAGAAAGGGATTTATGAAAAAAGCATAGGGTATTGCTTATGACATAATAGCAATGAATTCCAAGATTATTCAAACTTCCATACTGATAAATGTGGGGCTTTTTTAACTGGAGTATCTTGAATTTTGAAGTGAATTTGACCCAGTTTTTAATGGCTGAGCATATTTTTATGCATTTTCAAAGAAACAAAATTAGGCAGAACAAAAATCTGATTCATATTAAAAAAAAATGTAAGCAAGTTCAACCACTTCTAGCTACTGTCTTCCTAACACGTTAAGAAATAATTGACAATCTGACTTTTTTCCCCATGGGTTTAGATTTTTGCAGGGTTTGTTTTCCTCAGGTTGGCTTAGCTTTTGGCTCTACTCAAGGGGACATTCCCATTTGATTTCCAGAAAGGAAGTCACAAGAGCCTTCAGCAATGCTAATTTATTCCATGAAGTCACCAACACCTACTAATAGAGAGGCTCAAACAAGAAACACACAGTACATTGCTCTGAAGGATAAGCAGTGCTGGCACAGAGAGACCCAAACAAGTATTGTATATTTAAGTAATTACAGAGAACAAGAACATGTTCAGATCATGGGATGATCTTGAAATCTTGTTGGTTTTATCCACTATTAGAAAGCTTTTTGATTGTCTTTGGAACGAAAAAACTCAGTAATTCTGAAAAAAACTCCTTCTGTGTTGTAAGTCTAGATCAGCAATTTTTTCACTAGTGCATGGAGACAGCCTAGTGTCCTGAGGCTATCCATGGTATGTAGAGACTCTTCCAGAGTTGGTAATTCCCTTTCCGTGATGTCTGTGAACAGACACAAATCACAGTTGATATTTTCTAGAAAACTTTTATTACCTGGCCATTATTGGAGCCAAATCATCAATACTAATAGCAGACAGCTCACCACAGATCACATTCACCTGCTGTCTCCTGTAGTTGTCAATCACACACATCCACACTTGCACACTCGTTTGTGCCAGGCTGAAGCTGGGAGACCAGTGCCAGCTGCTTACAGTGATGGATTTTACAGTTTTTAGGTAGTTGTTTGGAAAGCCCCTCTGATGCTCCCTTATCTCACCAGATGCCATACAGCCCTCCTTCAGCCATCGTGGGAACCAAAAAGACTGCTGGTCTCCTGAGTCTAGCAGTTCTTGGGAGACTTCCCATGCTGCTCCTCAGCATGTACTTTTCCTGTTTCTCCTGATGTTTTCTGCTAAATGTTTTCCAACCATCGTCATTGGCACCTGCAAAACCCATTCAAATAAACTAACACAGAGACATCCTTTATGGCACTAGGATTTTCATTTCTATTAAGGACCAGTACACACCTACAGAAGCCTGAAAATCTGCTGCTTTCAACTGAGTTATGTCCTCTGGAAAATATAAATTGAATGATTCTTTCAAAATGTGTCTCTAGTGGTGGTGGTGAATAATTGCTATTAATTTTCCTTAGCCTTTATTTTTTTTCTTCATTTGATAAAGATACAAGTAGGGCTTTTAAAGAAAAAATAATCAAACCATGACAGTATTTGCCCAAGAAACATCTTTGTTGACTGCCGGAGTGGTGAAAGCAAGCTGTCCTCCTTTACTGGGCATCTTACGACCAGGCACTTCCACCTCAGCATTTTCTTTCTTGGGGTAGACATACTTCCTCTCCTCTGGAGCTCTAGGGTGCTCAAGAAGGTAGGATACTTCCAGGAATGTGGAGAGCTCCATAGTTAAACCAGAGAGTCTTGGTAAAGAGGATCCAGCAACAGCCAGAGCAGCTTCACTGAAAGTAAAAAGAAGGCGACACAGAGACCAAACAGGGTGGTGTTCTTTCATTACCCTTCCTTTTTCTCCCATTGTAAGTCCCTGCTAGTCTTCCAGGCCTAGCACAGCACATTCTCAGGACAGGTAGAAAGCAGAGGCTGACAGGTGCCACCTGGGGGTGGTCAAGCTGGCTAGAGACTCAGTTACCAGGCTGATGACATTCAGGAACAAAAATAATGCTAATGTATTGGTCGTAGTCCACTAGCAAAGCAGACACAACAAAACAGTTAAGTGAAAACTGCTGTTTTTAAAAGTCCACAACAGTCAAATTGAGAGGCAAATATGGTGGTTTAATTTGAAAAAATGAATAATGGTATAATTTCAGTATGTCCAAAGAACTGGTGCAGCTGGTGTATGTGTTTGTGGGCTACGATACTTGCAAACTAGGCAGGAGACAGCCAGGCAGGCCAGAGATGTAGATGCCCAAAATGAAGTGTTCAAGGTACATTCTAAACTAGTGTGAGAAAATTATTCATTTGCATTACTTCCATTGAAATAATTCATATGCAATAAAGAATCCAATACAAATAAATCAAAATGCTACAGTTCTAACATTATTTCAAATTTATTTTTTAAAAAAGCTTATGAAATCCAGTAGTAACTTGCTCAAGTCTAAAAAAATTTTCCCAAAGGAAATCATTATTCAAAGGTTGAGTTACACTGCCATTTAAAAAAAAATTGTGATATATAAGAATTGTGTGTCTGACACAAGTGTTCTTTATTCACTTAATACCCTGTTCATGAGGATGGTAGCCCTTAATGTTCAGTACAGTATAATACTCTATCAATGTCATTTGTGGATTGCATTTCATCCCTATGAGCCATGTGAGAATCATAGAAATTTTAATTGCATCCCCTGAGAATCAGTGCTAAGAGACCCTGGTAATAAATGGACGTCATTATGCTGCCTGTTCACAATCTCCTTAGAAGAAAGGATGGATTCTTTCACCTTGTCTTTGAAGACGGGGGCCTACTGATAGGCTTTATCAAATACACTGCACTTTGTAATGGCCGTGGAACAAGCACTTTGCTTACAGCCCATCTCCAGTTTGGTGGCTGCCAAAACAGCTTTACCTGCCAGGACCAAACACCTGAGTGGTGCAATGGAGTGGACAATGCAGAGGACTATAGGGAAATCGGTGCCCTTACTCCAGACTTCACTGCAAATCTGTATGACGGACTAGTGGGAGGGGAGACCTTCAGGCCCTGGGAGCAGCCCATTACCTGGAAGGTGAATGCTCTTCCCCCTGCCCTCGCCACGTGGCCTGATAACCCTGTAAGGAGCTCACAGACACCAGGGAGGGACGGACGAAAGAGGAAGTTATTGTGGGGTAGGGGTTTAGGGATGGGTGGTGGTGGGGTTTATAAGGCTTTTAGGAGGGTCAAAAGGGGACCAATCACAAGTTCAGGGTCACATAGAAAAAACCAACAGGATTGACCAATTGGATTGGAGTCAACAACCAATAGGAAGGGGTTAACAAAAGGCCAATGAGAAACACCTCAGGACACCTTCCCAGGACACTCCCTATGGGAGACAAGTCCCTCACAGGGGTGTGTCGGGAAAAGGGAGTAATGACTCTGCAAAAAAGCAAAAGCCATTTTGAAACCTGTTTAAACACATTAAAAACTTCTGTTCTATAACATTGAGCGGTTTCTTATTTTTCTTCACTAGTCCATCTCTGACAGGACTTCTTCCATCCTACATATGGCAAATCCTTGCCACAAATCTGGGCAAAACCAAAAAAACAAACCACAAACCTTATTGCTCCCCTTCCTAGGACACAGTAAACAATAAATGTTTGGCAGCAAAACCCATCCCCCAGCAGCAACTCCTTGCCATTTCACTGCATAGCTGTCGTTTTTGCAACTGTCCCCAAGATGTAGTGTCACAATGTGCCCTCACAGCCATGTCAAGGTGGGCAGGGGTAATGGGGATACGCTGGCCCCTCAAAGCCAGCACCTGCCTCTGGAGCAAGTGTGCCACTTACGCTGTTGAGAAACCATGTATGCCACACATATCAGTTAACACAACTGCTGCTGTTTTCTCAACTAGCTCTGTCCCATTTCTTGTACAGCTCTCAATTTGATCAGTTCTTGACTTCTCCAGGCTAATTCAGTTTATCTGGACATATTAAATGCTATAACAAAGTCTAGATTATTTCTTTATTTAATAAAACTTGGAAACCAATATCTTTAAAAAAATGTAGGTTGACATATTTTCTTCTTGCCTTGACACTCTACTGTATTTAGTTTTTGCATTCATTTTCACAACTTTAATTGTTGCTGATAATCTTTCTATGTTTAGTTTTAAATGTTGGTTTGACATAAGGGATATCTCCACTCTCCAAGACCTGGGTGCCTTGTCTTCCCTTTTAACTCAGGTGTTCCTTTGCTTGTAACCAGCCAGAACTGGGAACCTTTTGCTCCCAGTGTTGACAGAGTTAAGATCTTTACTACTGATTTTGCAGTTCTGTATGATCTTGCATGTTTGGTGGTTTGTGTGGTGATGCCTAAAAGAAAATTCAGGGAGAAAAAACTCTGAGGCAAATAATTTTGGAGCGGTGAGTAAGGAAAGTGTTTTAATTTTGCGCCTAGGCATAAGATTACAAGACCCGCACAACCCCCCTGTACAGATGTTACAATTTATAATATTGTCTGTCCAATCCAGATGTTTCCACCCTGTGGCTTTTGGCCTGATCCACCTCATCACGTCCCCGGGAATTGAGGCTGGAGGTTTTTCGGGCCCCTCTCTTCATCACTCATCTTCTTCAGAGCACAAAAGGTACACGGTCACCCCAAGTTTGACTGTACTCTGCAGTTTAGGCCAAAGTACAAGTGTTCTCTAAACAAAACAGTCCTACTTTGACAAGAGACTAAACATTTTCTAATGGAATTCAGGGGCAGAATGATATGGGGAGCATGGAGTGGGGTAATTGTGTTGAGGAATGTGGGTAGTTATTATGCTAAGGGTAAAGGATAAAGGCTGCTACTTCTAAATCTACTTCTATCATATAACTACTTAAAGCTTATAAAAATTAGGAAAATCAAAAAACTAGATGGACTTTAAGGCATCAGTGGCAAGGCTCTGGTAGCTGGGTGGCTTCTCTGACAAGCTTCTAGAAGCATCCTCCGTGTCCAACAGAGCTAATGCCAATCAGCTCCAAGATGGACCCACCACTGGCAAGGCTGAGCCAATCAGTAATTGTAGCAACACTTCTGTGATAACATATTAAGAAGAAAAAAAAAAATTTTGCACAGAAGTAATTGCAGTCAGAGAAGAGAGAACTGAGAGGAACAGCCCTGCAGACACCAAGGTCAGTAAGAAGGAGGGAGGAAGTGCTCCAGGCACCAGAGCTGAGATTCCCCGCAGCCTGTGGTGAAGAACTGGATAAGCAAGCTGTCCCCTGCAGCCCATGGAGGTTCATGGTCGAGCAGATACCCACCTTCAGCCCATGGAAGAGCCCCATGCAGGAGCAGGGGGATGCTCAAAAGATGATTGTGATCCCACAGGAAGCCTGCTTTGTGCAGGATCTCTGGCTTGTGGAGAGAGGAACTCATGCTAGAGAAGATTTGCTGTCATGACTTGTTACCCTATGGGGGACCCACACTGGAGCACACTGTCCTGAAGGATTCCTGGGATCCCTGAGGTGGGTAGGACTCATGGTGGGCAAGTTCATGGAGGGACTGACGCCTGTGGGAGAGATCCCACCCTGAAGCAGGGGAAGGACTCCTCTCCCTGAAGAGGAAGCAGCGGCGGGAGCAACCTGTGAGGAACTGACCATAACTCCCCTTCCCCATCCCTGCACTACCGATGGGGAGGAGGGGTAGAAAATCAGCAATAAAATTAAGCTTGAGAAGAAGGGAGGAGTGGGGGGAAGGTGGCTTTGAGATTTGTTTTGCTTCTCACTCTCCTGCCTCTGATTGTTAATAAATTCAACTAATTTCCCCAAGTTGGGTCTGTTTTGCCCATGACAGTAACTGTGAATGATCTCTCCCTGTCCTTATCTCAACTCAGGAGGCTTTCGTTATATTTTCTTTCTCCTGCTCAGGGCTTCTAAGGCCATTCTGCCCAAAGCAAGCAGGTCTGACCCTGAATCTGTAGTCACTACATATGTTGAGTAGTCTGCTTTCCTTCTATCAGCTGGTTAGGTGTGAGGACTACCTACTCTTGGGTAAAGAGACGTGGGAGTTGACTCAGGACTAGCGATTATTGCTCCTCAGCTAAAGACTGTCTTGGCAGATCATACTTAGGATGGAAAGAAAGTGATGGATGACTGGCTAAGGGACAGGGATTTTCCATGTGATTGAACACCAGCTCCAGGCCCTGACAGTAAATTCTTTGAGGGCAGAAGGACTGGGCGTGGCAAGTGCCTTGTTTGAGTGCTGACCAAAACAAGGCACAGCAGGAGCAGCACAGCTGGAGCAGAAAATATGGCCTCCACTGGTTTTACTCGATCAAACAAAATTCTTGAGGAAACATAAGGCAAAGAAAAGGGAAGACACTGTTCCAGCTTGTTTCTTCAAAAAATATTTGTATTAGTTTATGTATTTCATTTCAATGTTTTTGCTGGAATGACATAAAAGGGTTTTCTTATAAGACATGAGGCACAGATAATGGAGTCTCCTTGGTTTTGGGGGCATCATGTGTCTGTGTTGCTGAGAATAAGCCAAGTGTATCAGTGTAGCTAATGTCTTATCTCTGAGTACGATGTGTGGTTATGTTCACTCCACGTGGCTGCTTGGGTAATGGTTAATGATTTTCCCATGATGAGCATTTTCATCGTCTTTCAAATCCTCCTGCAGTTCACAGTCTGAAAGCCCGTTTTCCTTGTAAGGAGAAAACTACAGAGGCGAGAAGCTGTATGCAGTGTTTGGCATTGTAGAAAAATTGATTTGACCCGGTTATACTACACAAGAGAAGTGAGAAAAGGTGGATAATAGGCCAGGATTAGAAGAAAATTTTATTTCCTGTTAACTCCCCAAGACTGATCAATTTTTTTTGACAGCATTCTTCCAGCAAAAGGGATCCTCCTTATTTTGTGTTGATAGTAATCACAATCCCCTCCAGACACTAGGCAAGACTTCTGACTTCACACAGCACCAGGATGAGTCAGGCCCAGTATCATTCTGTGAGAAATGCTGATGCACTAGCTGGATGAGTTCTGAGCTGTAGGAAGGCAGGAAGCACAGGAGGCTTTTAAACATTGTTCAGCAGTAGTTCAGTACTGTGAGTCACAGAGGTTGTGCTCGTCAGGAACTGATCATATGCCTTCCTTAGCAAAAGGTTGATTTCTCTTTGGTCCTCCAATGGATCACCACTATGAGTCCTGCATGGGGGGTAAAGTAGTAATCTCTGTAGATTTAAGATGTTGACATAAGACCCGCGATTTCTTAGCAGGTCTTCTTCTGCTGGAGGGTCTGTCCAATTGTTAGAAGGACTGCACCTATCATGATCATCTATTTAACATTCCCTTCTGCTCAGTTCTGGAAGGTTGGTAGTGTCCTAACAGGCGAGAACTTCAAGGTTATTGCTCAGGTTGTAGCCCACAGCAGGCAAGCCAGAGGGACATGGGTTAATGCAGACATATTTGCACGGAGTTTTGGTGCCACATCACTGGACCTCCAGCAGATACCTGCCTCATGCCAAAGGGGAGGGTTGACTTCTCCCAACAAAAGCACTAGCTGGACTGAGTAGTTATCAGTAACCCTGTAAGTACAAGCATGTGATTTAGGTACCCATCTGTCACATGAGAAGCAGAAGATTTCCTTGACCCTTAGCGTGGGGAGATTTCCTTGACTCTTAGTGTTTGATTTGTCTGTCAGTGCCTCAGGAAAGCCTTGTGCCCAACCAGTTGGTCAGTGTCATGTTATGGGAACCCTCAATGAACAGTCCTGCCCAATCAGAGGGCGATTTGACTGACTTACTCAGGGAAATGCAGCAGCATTAGAGAGACCCCTCAGCAGGTCTTCCCACTTTATGACTTCTCAGTGGGTCTTCCACTTTGTTAGTTACCCATTGCCAGTGACTGCCAGAACCCATGAAGGACTCACATAACAGTTTACAGAATAACACTCTTTTAATATAAAATTGTGACAGGTTAAAGTTCGAGGGTTGCCCAGTGATAGTATCTGACTGCAAAAACATATTCAAAGCAATACACAGACAAGCTTTAATCCCCAGTAAAGGTATTCAATGTGCATAGAGTATCGTTCTTACCCAATAGTGTCCTATGGAGGAGAAGACAGGTTCAGCCTATCGTCTGATCCCAGCAGTTACAATGGAGTCTTCCCTAACTTTCCCCACATTCTCAACTTACTTTTATGCTGTTTCTTTATATTTAGATGGAGCTTGAGTGACTTGAGTCATAAATACCTTTGTTACTGATTGCTGTAAAATTTTCTTGCTTCATTTTTAAAGATAAAGTCAAGAAAATACAGAGCACATGCCCAGTGTGGGGTGGTCATACCTTGGAGGTGGGTAACTTTGGGATGGAGGTGTGCACTATATTATAATTAAGCTTTAATGAAGTTGATCTGAGCAGACAGATTTCACCACAGTTGTTGGCTCAGCAGCAGGACAACGTCTCCCATCTCCCTTGGGTGACAGGTGCTATGCAGTTTATCATCTGCAAAATACCATTGAGTCCCCCACCCTGCAAGGATTTCTAGAACCTGGCCACAGTGTTTCCACTGTGCTCCACCCCCTGTTCCATCCCCCTTAGCAGGTGTTTACTGTTGTAAGGGGAGTCACTGCGGAGCTGCCAAGTGCATTTCATCCACTGAGTAGCAGGCATTTTATCCTATAATTTCTGTACCATTATAATTCTGTTAGGATGTGAATATACATCTGAGTTTCCTCTAATTTTACCCCTGACATCTTTCCATACCATCCATATATGCTGAATGCCTGGTACTATTTTGACTTGATAGGAGTTTTGGCCTGCTTTGTTGCTTGGGTTTGTTTTTTTTTCATATTCATGTGTTTCTGCATCTTTGTTTTGTCCAGTTTTAACAGATAAAGTTTAGCATTGTGGGCAGACCATGAAGTCCAACAAAGTGACAAATCCTCTGCTGTCACACGAGATACCTCACACCTACAGGAAAGAGCAAACATGGTGAATTAGAAGCAGAGGGAGAGGGAGTTCAGTGGTGCAGCACTAGAAGAAGCTAGCCCAAGTCTTTCAGTTCATCATCTTTCCATACCCAGTGAGCACAAAACAGCAAACTATAACAGAGAACAGCAAGCCCTGTGTAAATGGAAAGAAGCGTAAACTTAGCTCAGTTCATATCTGGGAAAATTATTATTATCTGTCTGAAAATGGTTCAGAGTCTCAGGAGTGTCAATTTTTTAAAGCTTGTTCCCAAAAGAAATTCATAATAATGTAGATCAATTCATCTAAGCACTTAAAATTCTAAGGATGTAATAGGCATATTGAGTTAATCAATTTCAACCACCTAGCCAACTCCTCTGGCTAATAATAATCAAAAGATATTTAGTTCATGGTATAGATTCTTACCTTCAAATGCCCATTGGCTTTTGTGAAATAACTGCACAAGATATTTGGATAGAGACAGCATATCCAGCAAAGAGCTCATTAAACAAGTAGACCCACAGTTGCTGTCCTCCTCACAAGCTAATTTTACAGTGCTTATTTGCCATCCATTTTACATGATAAATAAATACAGCTCATGTTACATAACACTGGTTTTCTACACAACTACACCACTGTAATACAATACAGATCCATATTCATAAACTTTAGGAATTATAACCTTAAGTGCATTTCAGGTACGTTTACCAAAACCTTTTCTAGACCTAACACTAATAAGGAACCTCATCAGTACTCTCCTAGGTGCAGACATAATACTTTCTCTCCACCCCCTTTTAAGAAATACATTGTTGTTTACTGCCTATCTTTTATGAGAAAACAGATTGCTCTTCCATCCATTGACATAATTTTTTCCTAATTCCTTTATCAGAATCAGCCACAAATTGCTATCAGAAAATTTGCCATTGTTGACTTTATCAAACAAAAGAGATGCAGTTGAGATAACTGTTTCAACTAAATACTATTCTGTATTATCTGCTTTTCAGATTAATTCAAGATCTGCTTGTAAGCATATTGTTTAGACTTCTCCAAAACTGCCAAAGTATTCATACTCATCCGTACATACACATTAATTTCAACTGTGAAATTAATTTTTCACAATTTTTTTCTAAGCAGTTAAATAGGATATCTAGAGAGTGACACATCTTAGATGTAGCATTAATCTCTGTTCAATTGCATTTGAGTTAATTTTTCAGAAAACAGCATCTACATTTAATGAGAAGACTCTTTGAAGTCTAGGGATATCAATTTGGCTGGCTAATAGATTCAGAAAAGGAGTAATTTTTGCTTGCCTGACAAAGGCATGCAGGTAAGAAATCTGATCAGTTGGATGTGACGGCGGATGAAGTTCAACAATTCCTTCAGTGCTCCATCTTCTTCTTTTTGGTATCTGCAGCTTTGACAGACTTGAAATGTCTAGTTTTTGAAAAATGAGTTCTGTGTGGAATTTACAGGAAGACTTGGGAAGTGTGCACTGTGTGTCCCAGCCAGATGCACCCGTTCATAACTCAGCAATTCCATGGGGAAGCTCCAAGGAATTGTGCTTAACAGAATAAAAAACAGCTGAACTGATGACAGAAGAAAGGATAATGAGACCAAATAAGAGATTTTTTTCACCAAAAATGCTAGTATATAGTGACAAAACATCATTTGCTTTTACCGATAGATAGCTTTCATATAAAACAGTTTCAATGTCTTTCATTGTGGCCTTCTGTTAACATCACAAACCTACACTGCTGCACTAAGAATTGACTTTTATGCCCCACAAACACCACCAGGAACAAACTAATAAACAGACAGGGAGTATCAGTGATGGTGAAGATAAAGGCTTACTGAAACAACACAAGCATGGTTTCAGACCTTTTGAAAGTAATTGCTTTTGGCAACTTGAGGTCTGTGGGCTGGCAAAATGTCATTTAGTACCACTATGCCAACAGAAGAGGTGTCCCTAAACTGACACTGAACAGAAAGTCACTTTGAGTGAGAAAATGAAGATAATGGCATGGCATTGATTCAAAAATATGAAAAACACTCTGTTGAAAAGTTCTTCAAAACCAAACACTTTCTTGTAAAAAAGCCCAATTTAAGCTGCCATTTTGAAATTAAATAGTTCAATTGTATATACTTCAAAACTTGAGCTGATCAGGATAAAATGTGATGTTTGCAAGTATACTGATTTCATTGAACAGTTATAAATCAGGTCCTGAAAATTACTTACTCAGTTCAGTTCAGCATCTTCTACTTACTTACTGAGGTCCAGTCATACATTTACCTCAGAGAACTGCAAGTAAAGCTGTGTTTATGCAGCAGGTACTCAGACACAATGCTGCTGGACACCTGATTAGTTTCCAGTTCTCATTGAAAAGGTGTAAGATGCTCACACAGTCACAATCCTTCCCCTTTATCTTTTTCTGAGAAGCTATACAGGTGTTAAGTTGATCTTGTAGGAATTTGGCATTTAGGTGCCCAGTAGAACATCAGCATTTTATAGTTTAGACTTTATGTGAATCTTTCCACAAAGCAAGTCTTTTAGCAGGGACTGTACAATCCTTCAGTTATCAGTTCTTGCTTGTCTTTTGGTATGGGCCAAGCCACTGTTTAACTGGCAGATGACAAAAAGTGGGAGTGCTTGAGTTCCACCTGACATCATGCATTTGTTTCAAGTGACAACACTTGAGGCTTTTGACTTGAAAGAAGCTTACACAGAGTCTGTCAGAGAAAAGAGATACTCATGTTCAGGTATCTCACCTGGGGAAGCAGGCCAGCGCCCAAGCTTCTTACAGGTAAAATAATTTCTAACTGCTTCCTCTGCTTGGTAACAAATTTTTATTTCCCTGACTTTACAAGGCCCTTCTCTCCAATTCACAAGGAGATGCCTCTGAGGCATGGAGGATGGTGCTAGATCTCTCTGTTCATACAAAAAGCAAGCAAGAAAGAAGGGTCACAGAGACACACAGTAGCCCCACCTCTGCCTGGTATGCTGTGGCTGCAGTGCTGTAGCTTCATCTACTGAAGACTACACGGGTCAAAAAATCTACTTGCAAAGGTTGATCAAGATGCAGGAAAACAACAAACAAACAAACAAACAAACCCAAAACAAAGCAAACAACAAAACCCAAAAACACCCAAAGAAAACAGAAAAAAAGCCCCAAACCAAAACCAAATCCAACACCAAAAAAACCCCAAACCAATGCACTTGGACCAGTGGAAAAGGCATTTGCCTCTCTCAGAATACTGATTATAAGGATATGAGATTATTTGACTAGTCTAAGAAAAAATAATCTCTTGGCTGATTTGTTCTGTGAGTATTAAAGCAGAAGAACAAGGAAACCATATCCTGATTTTTCAGTGCCAGGATTAAGAACACTTGACATAAAGCTGAACAGCTGATGATGCTGAAGATGTTGTACTACTGGTGAGTGAAAAACTTACAATTAAAATTTCCTGTCCCAGATGTTAGTAACAAATAACCAGAATTTTTCCCCATCCATACACATGCTGCATGTATGGGGTTTTCTAGAAATATGCTCTGAATGTGCAACCGTGTAGAAAAGAGCCAAATTGGATGCAGAAAAGTATTTTCAATTTCCCTACAAGTAGTTTCTATAATAAAGGCATATGCATAAAACTTCAACATTTGAAAACAAAATAAATTTACCTCAACGTGATCACCTATGGCATACTCATCTGTTATCCTTAATCCAAATTCAAAGGTAGAAACTAAATGCAGCTTCTTATATGATCTTTCTCCTTGGTCATTGGTGTATCCAAAGGTTTATCAGGATGAGCTGAAAAACATGTACTTCAAATTCCAATCACCTATGCACTGTTGGATGTTAGGAAACTCAAATTCCATATCTGACCTGGGATATGGCTGTTTCTTCTGAATTGGATTATCCATGTTTCTGTGACCTGGATAATACACCTTTGGCCCTGCAGATTTACACAACTTCCACTTCAGAAACCCAGGTGTTGCCAAAAGAATCAGAGGTCACACAGAGAACTCAGATCTTCTGAGTCCCAGACCTGCAGTCTAACTCAGTGAGTTAGCATCCATTAGCAAAAAAAAATTATCAATTCCACCTTTATAGGGTTCAAATTACTGCATTGTCTGCACTTACCCTTCTTACACTTTATATTTACAAAGAAAGAAGAGCTCATCACCTACATGGCAGCCAACAGACTGCAGATTTTAAGGGATTTTGGCCACAGCTATAGAAAAGCCCTAGCTTCATCGTATAAAACTGAGGTTGTGAGCATATCCTAACCAGTAAGATCACGTCATATTTGGGAATAAATGGCTACTCAGGCTTGATAGCGTTGTTATTCCTCAGCAGTTCTGAATTCTATTCATATCCAGTTATGTTCATCTCTGTGCCACTGAAATGCAGTTTTATGGCTTACTGCATACAAAGCTGCATGTGCTATTAGTTCTTAAACTAATCCTTTGGCAAAAAGAATGTTTTTGAAATGGGAAGTCTAATGAGAAAAATATTGTGAAACTAGAAGACATAAAAAGAGTGTGCTGTAACTGATACAAATTCTGACCTGAGTTTTTTTATCAGTTTAGCTTAGCTGTATTTTACTCAGACTGTCTGCCATTCTTCCTCAAGCCTGTTTACTCAGCTGGATGTCTACAGAGTCCAATTTTCCCTCTAACTGCCCTTCCACACTAGTATAACTGCAGCTCATACAGGTAATTGGTCTGCCTACAGGAGTGTCTGCAAGCATTTGTTCATCTGTACTATCTAGCTGCCTCTTAAAATGTATTTGTAGACTCAAAGTACTGTTTCATTTAGTTTATATAATGATAAAACACATCAAGAAACACTTCCAGGAGCTTTAGGCACTCAAAATACTGGAGTGTATATATTAAAATTACTTTCATGGGCAAGTGGGAATACATCTCTGTTCCCACACATCAGAAAGATGGCATGCACTCTCACAAGTCAGTTGTGTCTAATTACTAAGTATCTAAATACTAAACTAAATAAATGTCATAGCAGAGATAACCAGATTTGAAATTATTATATGGGGAAAAGAGGCCCATTGAAATTTCAGACATGAGAAACTGAAATTATTGCAGAAGGTAAAAACAGCCTTTTCTGGAATACACACAGAACAAAGAATTTAAAGGCTCGTTTTATGCTATTGTGGAAGGATCAGTATGGAAGTGATTTTTATTTTGTTATTTGAAGAATCTGGTTCTTGGGTTGGAACAGAAGACACACGTCTGTGGCCAAACCATCGTCATTTAGTTTTGTGACCCTACTCATGAAGTGACAGAGTTCAGGTATTTTAATCATTTCCTTGCAGGCATAATCACTGTTTTTTCTTTGGTTCACTAGTCTTGCAGTGAATCTTCCCCGGCATCTAGGATCTTCCCTTAGTTCTTCTAAAGCTGAGATTACTGCTCACACCATACTGAGCAGCTTTTATTTCCCTCTAATACTTTTTTCTGTGGCCACTATTGCACTCTTTTTGCATGTTTAAAGCCAGTATCCCATTTGAAATAAAATGTTTGAAACTTCTCTGCATCAAAATCTGACATAAATTCACATGTACACAAACAGGAGACCTGCTGGTTCAGATTCACTTAGCTCTCTCAAAAGCTGTTCCAAAGATGAATTATCTAATACATCGTATAAAAAATTTACAAAAAAAGGCAAAGATTAAAAAAACCCAACAATTCCGCTTTTGTAATTTGAAAAATGGCAATTTATAAAACTTTAGTTTATACCTACATCAGAGGTTCCTACTCTGCTTGGAGTTACAGACAACTGTGATTAGGTAGACTGTAACAGTAACCAATACTATAACTAGTGTTGTTACACCAACACTATTTGGTATACTAATCTCAGTGGAGAAAGTTTCCAACGCTTCCACCAACATTCAACTTTTTTCTTAAAAGTAAACAAGAGCTCAGATAATAAGTACTTCATTAACTATTCAGTAATTTTTCCCAGTTCAGTTTTTCAAAACAATCATTTGGGATTATAGCCTATTCTCTTGTAACAAAAACAAATATTCAGCAATGAGAGTAATTTATAACAGAATTAGGAAAATGTAAAAACAGACTGGAAAAATATTAGCCAACTATTTACACAACTTTAAACCAATATAAATGAATCCAGAGGAGAAAAGAAGCTTTTATTTTTTTATTTAAAAATAAGATTTCCAAAAAATGCGAGATGAAAGAATTCTCAATAGGAATGAAAAAATAATCTATAACTTAAATAATTTTTAAAAAACCCACAGAAATTGTAAACAAAGATGAATAAAAAACAATACACTGCTTATCAGCTGGATATACTGTTACACTTTCAGATTTCATGAAAAGAATACCAGAGTAAGCTTCCCTGTTTTGATATTATTCAACCATTCACCTCATACATTACCCATTCAGATATAAGCAGTGTTAGACCTTGTAATTTTCAACAACTCCAGTATGAACATTATTCAGCATTATTTGAAAACAGTCAAAATCAAACTATCACAAATCAGTAAAACTCAATCACATGCCCATGTGAGAGCTACAAAATTCAGAATGCTAATTTACAAAATCAGTATTATTTTGCTATTTGTTAAGTAGATAGAGTGATAATTGTCTATCTATAGGCTACACTGTGATCTACAGATATCAGTCTTGGAATGTGAATAAATAAATACACATAAATTTTAATGTTTCCTATTTTTCTAACTGAAAAGTACATGTTCTACTGTAATATAAGCTATTCTTACAGTTATACAGGTGATACTTAGATGACTCTTGCTGCAACAACTGGTTTTTAATCACTCCACACCATAGTCTGGACAAGACATGAGATGCCACTGCACAATTTCAGCCAAAACTAAGTCCACGTCTAATGCAGCCCCCAGATACAATTATTTCAAACACCTCTTGAATTTTAAAAGCTCAGTGGCTGAGAAAGTGGTACAAAAATCTTTTGAAGAACACTTTCTGAAGTATCCAGTCATGCAGCATGTCACCTAAGTATGGACACTGTATTTAGTATGGACACTGTATTTATGGACTCTTCCCAAAAGCAATTCCTAGCATCATTCACCATCACACAGACAGTTTTGAGGTCCTAATACTTTGCCTAATTAGAATTAGATTCAAAACTATTAGCAGGGTAAAATCACTCCCTCAGCCTGTTGGCCACACTTTGATGTAGCCCAGGATGAAGCTGGTTTCCTGGGCTGCAAGTGCAGGTTTATCAGGTCATTTTGAGCTTCTCATCAACCAAACATGATAATGTGAATCCTGAATTATCCTGAATTTTTCTAAATGTGAATGACAATGTGGTTTGTCATTATGTGCTGGTCTTGGCCGGGGTAGGGTTAATGGTCTTCAGAGTAGCTAATAAGGGGCTGTGTTTTGGATTTGTGCTGGAAAACAGTGTTGATAACAAAGGGATGTTTTCCTTACTGCTAAGCAGCACTTAGCATCAAGGCCTCTCTGCTCCTTACACAAACCCCACCATTGAGGAGGCTGGGGGGACACAAGGAGTTGGGAGGGGACATGGCTGGGACAGCTGACCCCAACTGACCCCAGAGATATTCCATACCACATGGTGTCATGCTCAGCATACAGAGCAGGGCAAGGAGGAAGGCGTTTGCCTTCCCAAGTCCCTGTCATGTGTGCTGGAGCCCTGCTTTCTGGAGATGGCTGAACACCTGCCTGCCATGGAAAGTAGTGAATTAATTCCTTGTTTGCTCTGCTTGTATACACAGCTTTTGCTTATCCATCAAAACCTTCTGATTGTCCTTACCTTGATCCATGAGTTTTCTCACTTTTACAATTCTCTCCCTCATCCTGTTTGGGGGGGAAGTGAGTGGGCAGCTAAATGGTGCTTAGGTGTTGGCTGGGGTTAAGCCATGACACATGACATCCCACTTGGTGTTTTATAAACCATGTGTTCATACAATAATGAATCAAAATAAACTAACAGGAATATCCGAAGAACAGCTCAGAACATATTTTAAAGCAGTTATGTAAATTAATAAAGACTGAGGCATAGGAGATTCGATTTATTCTTAAAATTCCAAGTATATGAGAATTCAAGACTCACAACTGGACCAGCTTTAAAAAGCTGCTTTTTGGCACAAGAGTCATGCACCTCCTGCTGCTAAATGTACCTGTGGCAGAACTGCAGCGTTGCATGTATTGGCTTAGATTAGGAGATACTGACTCAGGCAATAAAAGATAATAACAACTTGAATTTTACACAAAATAATGCTGAAGGTTACCAAAAGCTCAAGCTGTGATTTATTACAGAAAAAAAAAAAGGCAGTACTTTTTCAAAACCAATTAAATGGTGTGACAACTTCCCTCTGCATATTTCAGTGTAAACAATCCATAAAAATTATCAGATCTCTTAGCAACTGATGATTTGCTCTCAACCCAAACCCAAATGGAACCAGGGATTTGGAATATAAATTTTTTTTTTTTTTTATTAAATCAAACCAATACTCAGTCTCTCAACACGCTTCCTAGGCTACTTTATCTCATTGTCAATTCTGGCCAAGATGATACAAACAGAACTGCAGGTAGGACTATGCTGTGCTGCTGTATGCTCAGTGAAAGAGAGGAAAAGACCACCAAAATTGGAAGTGAGCAGAGAAATGAAAGAAGTCATTTTTAGGTAGTAACTTTTAGGTAGAAAATGAATAACAACAAGAGTGATTTTCTCTGGGTAATGAGACTCAAATACAACCAAGAAAGCTCTGATGTCTTACAGAAGTCGTAACTGTAAATTGCTCAAAAGTAGAATTCTTCCCAGGACAAAGAAATGCTCTTGAAAACATTCTAATTTGCACTGCCTTGAACCTTCCCTACCACATATACATGTTATGGAAACACTGAGTGTCAAATAGCAAATACTTTGGACCAAGGGTCTGGAACTGAATGAGAAGTGACTATCACCTGATTTGTTGGAGACACTACCAACAGGTTCGGCCTCTGAGCCATTGACAGAAGTTATTTTTAAACCTAATTCCTTCCCCGTGAAACACAAAAATGCATCATGTCATTAATGGCAAGCATCAACTACTGAGAAGGAAAATTAAGCCAACTTGAGCCTTAAGTCATCTGGTTAAAACAAAGTGCAAAGTTTCTGGAGGTCTGGGACCTCTAATTCAAAGGCCCTTCAAGGATTCGCACTAGTTAGCACAGCAGAAAATCTAAGCACGAGATCTATGGGCCACAAGGCATAATCTCAAGTAAGTATTACCTCGTACCTGACGACTAACCTGATGCAGCTGGAAGGCAGTAGCTGAGGTCTACCAGGACTTCAAGAAGCACACCAGCACACCATGTGCCCACTACTCATTCAGCCTAGGTAAGAGCTAACAGACAGCTACACAACGGCTATCAGGTATGACTAACAGTGATTTATACTGGGGGCAATAAAGAAAAATCCTTTCAGAGGGAAATGGTCTGACTGAGAAGGGACAGGCCCTGAGAAATGCGTACACCAGGCTTGCACTATGTATATACAAACTGTTAGGATTATTTTTATCAGTCGGATCACTTAATTAGATTCAAAACCTTGCTCTAGAGACTTTAATGCCAGATATGAGATTTTTCAGTTAAACTAAGCTAGCTGTTTCCTGAAGTGCAAAAAAACCAGAAACAGTACCCTTGTCTTCTGACAGTTAACTTTCAGTCAGTTACAAGACTATGAATAAAAGTGATTTTTTATACACAATGCTGAAAAAATTAATTTTTGTGCTTGTAGTTTAGAAGTACAAGAGAGAATGAGAAGTACTAGGTGGCACTAGTTAAGATCTGCATTGTTTCATGCAGCTCTTATTCAGAAAGGGCACTTAGATTTTATTTTAGGAATAGTTTAGAAGTGCTAATTCAGTATTATTGATGGGAATATATGTAGAATAAGCACCAATCTTTGTCCAGAAAGATCAAGACCACACCCTACATTTAAAACAAAAAAAAAATATAAAAAATAAGGAATGCAGTGATATTTTCAGTTGGGATATTGAGAAAATTGCCAACAGTCAATTGTATTTGTGTTGCTTCAATGAAGCTATGTTGGCCTCCTACCAGTGAACTGCAGTGAAATTGAGTGCAAAAGTGGAACATAGCCAAGTTAAGTAACCCATATAATTGATAGCATCCTCAAATGTATGACAGAAACTCCTGCTCTTTGCAATGACTTCAACTGGTAACTTTGATATCAAATCAAAACAACACTTTTGGCCCACCTCCATTTTCTCTGTGCTTTTATGAATCTTCTGGTCATGTCTGCCCCCTCTAGATGCATAACAAGGAGTAAGCTGCCTAGCTTAAACTCCATCCTAAAAATTGGTTCTTAGTTCCTTCTCCTCAAGACTGAAAATGACTGTGTATCTGAACTACTCCAGCAGCTGTGAGATGGAACCCTCTACTTCAAGCAGTACATCTGAGGACAGGTTCATAGACATTATTTAATGCATTATCTTTTATTATAGACATGGGGATTTTCAAATGAAATCTCAAATCCCTGAATATTACGAGAAGATAGGTAGGTAGCATTTTTTGGGTCCTACCAGGAGCTACCCACACAGCAAATAAACTAGCTGCTCTCAAATTGTTTCCAGGGGCTTTTTAATTTGTTCTTCAACTTCTCTTTGTGCCTCTCAGGAAATCAAACATTGCCAAGTCAGAAGCTAATATCCACTGTGCTCAATGAAGCATGTGTTGTTCTGATATTATATTAGGATGAAATTCAGTAACATTGTCCATAAGTTTTTTTTAAATGCCTAACAATGACAAACATTAATCAGTACTAAGAATGCAGTTTCTACTAAAACAAAAAATCATAAAGGAGACCTGGAGGGAAAGAAGTGGATTTCAAAGGAAAGGTTCAATGGATTCAAGAATTTCAAATTAGATCATAAAAGCCAGCTGATCTTTTTCTGATGGAACAAACTCTTCTGAGAATCAGTTTCAGAAACATTACTCTGATAAACTATAACATGATATGGTCATTCAGTCAAATGTAAAAAAAATAAAAAATTATTCATTTTACCCTCTTAGAGGCCTCTCATTCAAGAATACAGTTCAGTACCTCCTAAAACATGGAAGATTCTCCAAATTCTCCTTTCTGTTCTCTAAATACCTAGAAAAGGGCAGAAATGACATAGCAGCCTTAATCATATTACATATTGATTCCTAATGTTGTGATGGATAGGAGGCTAAGAAAAGCAGATTTATAAAAAAAGAAAAAAAAGAAAAAAAAAAGAAAACTTCCAATACAGAAACATTTGAACGTCGCGAATCTGCGAAAACAACACTTTCGTTCGAGAATTCGTTTGGGGAATCGGGCAAGGTTTCATGGACAGGGCTCCTGCTCGGCTCCCGGGGAGCGGCCCCTCGCCCCTCGCGGCCCGCGCATCGCCGCTGTCGCGACGGGCAACTGGCGACAGGGGGCGCGTGCTCGTGCCCGGCCCCTGGGACACGGGCTGCTCCCGGATCCTCCATCCCCCACGGAGCCCGCGGAACTGCACTGCCCCGCGGCTCGGCTGCGCACCGGGCACACAACGAAGCGCTCTGTTTACCACCGAGGCTCCCGCCGTCGGGCGCGCTCTGCGCGACAGGTTTGGTGCTCCAGGCACTGTTTCGGTAATACAGTAACGCCAGGAAACAATTATATGCCCCCCCCCCGGTAAATGTAAAAAAAAAAATAGTTAAATTCGTGATCCTCTTTCAGAATAAGGTTCAGAACAGTAAAATCTCCTAACTACGATAACTGATTAGCACGAAAAATCTTCTAAAAAGCTTCTGTGTTTCACTCATGGAACATTTAAATATTGGCATGGAAAATGAAACTGCTATTATTCCCCTGTATATGCCAGAGACTATAATAGTGGCATTGCTTTAAAAAAGAGAAAAAAGGGGGGGGAGGGGGAGGGGAGAGAATACAGCCATGACTTTATTATGACTATCCACATTCTTTTTCATTTCCAGCACTGTCCCAGTTTTTTGTTAAATATTGCGGCCAATACCACCTTAACGAAGTCTAGGCTCACTAAAACTGGCATGAAAAAAATGGTTGAATATTAGGCTTCAAATTTAAAACAATAAAACAATCCACCTATTTTTAAAAAGAGAGGAAAAGTAAAGTTGGAATCAAATGGTTAAAAGTCTACAAAAGTTTAAAATTCAAGTGATTTTTAAGATGCACCCTTTGGAACTGCCATTGGGGATCATCAAACGCTGTTAATTCAGATAAGGGACTCTAACATAGACAGAAACTGGATTACAAACGACTCTTTAAAATCTGTTACAAACACCACTCGTGACAAGTCTTGCCCTTCATTTTTGGATGAACTGTTCACAAATAAAGTATTACTTCCTACACAACCTACATATATTAAATCCTGATTTTGTATCTTTTATTGTGTCCAGATTGCAGGCTGCCATTTAAGGTGGAACATAGTCCTGTTAGACTACGCAAAAAACATCATAAGCAGCATAAACTAAACCACTGAATTTCTAGAAGAAATTCACAGTACTTCCACAATCATCCATGTGATATTTGTACAGAGTACAGAGGGCTAAAATAAGTTACATAATTTTCTAGATACAGAAGGCCGAACCAGTACTTTGGCAATTGTCATTTACCAGATATGAAAGATATGCCTTCTTGGTTAACTACTTCCATACTTAAAGGAACAACAAGTTTATCTACATCAACACAATACCCAATTAAATGAGTTAATATATTTCACTGAACACGTTAGTACAATCTATATTTATGTATAAATATTTTAAATATTTGTATTTCCAATATACAAACACCCAGACTTCCAGCTAATCATGACTAAAGAAATACAAAATTTATAACTTTATTGACAATATAACTCTTTTTTATGGTACATTATGCTAACTAACTACATCTGCATTTTTAAAAAGTAAGCATTCCAGTATTTGCACTATGCAACTTCTTTGTTGAATTACTGCAAGGAAATCTCAGGAGATAGGAAAACACGCTTCTCATTTGGACAGTTTACCCTGGAATATTAATCCTGCTTGTTGACATAGAGACATGAATAATTTCAGTAAGATCATATCTAGCCGAAGGTCACTGTAAGATGTAGAGACTTCTCTATATAAACATACACATTTATGTGTATTATAAAATCAAAAACCTCTCTGAGAAAGGTTTAGGAAGTAGTCTGCCTCAGTTTTAAATGTTGCCTTTTATGTGCGGTGCTGCAGGATTACTATTGCATATTATAAATAACTGGAAGTATCAGTTCAACGCATGCAGAAAAAAAAGACATTATCTAGACAGACCTGATGATAAAACACTAAAAAAAATTCAAGGCAGAATAAGACACTTGGAGTAGAAATCTAACCATAATTAAACTTCAGTGCTTCCTACCAAAAAAAAAAAAAAAAAAAAAGGTTAAAAAAAAAAGGACAGTACCAAACAAATAGAGGAAGAGTGCATTTCAGTCATTTGCTTTTGGTATTAATCTCAAAACCAAAAGAAATCTCTTGGAAAGCTAATCTGAAATAAATATGCATAAAGTTAACAATCAATTTGCATTAATCTCAGAACAAATCAACACCACAACTAAAATAATGCCTGGGGCACATTGTGATGCCTACAACTGGATTTTAATTGACTTGAAGACTGTCATAGTCCTATTATCATAAACCTGTAACTGCACTTCCAGCATGGAGGACCCTCTGTGCCCACTATCCATCTGTTTAGACATGATTGGCAAAGTGGTAGGGAACTCGCAGTGGTTGCCTCTGCCTGAAAGGAATAAACCACAGGATCTTCCCAGTGAGTGCCAAAAACTTCTGAGAAGGTCTGCTGCCATGGCTTTCGGGGCCTCGATCTACAGGAAGACAGCATTATTAGTGAAAGACAGCATGCCCACGGTGCACTTCAGTCAGCTAGAACAATGTAGGTTGGCTGGGGATCCTTTCTGGACTCTGATGAATTGTGCCTCAGCATCACAAATACAACTTTCATTACAGCACACAGCTGAGACTTAACTTTGGAGAACAGAAACTATCTGGGTCATCAATGAAACAAAAAGCAACTTCTGAAGCAGAGGAGACCTCAGAATCAATGAATTGTTATGTCAAAACACAGCAGAAAGTATATTTTGATCTGTACTTTGAAAGAAAATATAGTTTCCACTAGGTTTGGGTAGAGAGGTTACTTTGTGTACAACCATACTAAAAGAGTAGTGAGCTGCCTGCTAAAGATAGGAAGTATAAGGCACAGTACCATGCAAAATCACCTTAACAAAGTGCCTTCAGTTCCTTTACTCTCTCACGCCTGTTTAAAAAAACCAGCAACTCCTTCAGCATTTCATCAATGTAAAAATTTTACAGAACTTACATGTCTTCACAACAGTTTGACATTTTTTCCTATACCTTGGTATCCTGTTGAAGAAAAAGAAACACAATGAAAAAGTATTTATTTACAGTTCTAACTGTTAAAATGTCATTATGAAAGCAACTAATAAAGTAGGGGATCAATTATTAGTGTACACTGCTTGACATTAGTTCAGTAGTTTGCATATTACTTAAATGGCATATTAATTTTAAGTGAATCTGAGATTACCCACACAATTTTACTCAGTCTGTTACATGATTTTTACACACATGCATGAAACTATACTGTGTAGTTTGATTACGATACCAAAGAATGTCAACAAAAACTTATAGCACTAGTACAGCTAAAATGAATTCAGATACTACAATTAATTCTGGGACATTTAGAAGAATGTGTATAAGGTACAGTCTTGCCATACTTTTCACAAGCACCCATTCCAGACTTGAAGTAGTCCACTTCAGATAACCAAAGGAAAATTTAGTAAAATACAACTATTAACACAGATGTAGTATTTTGAAAAGCAGGAACTAGTAAGAGGTTTTAAAATCATTATTTCATGAGTATTATAATGCAAACAGTACCACTGGAAATATACCTGAGTTTTCATAGTTGCTACAGTTAAATAACAAATATACAAATTATTCTCGTAAAATGTAGCAGGAGGCTAAATAACGTGCAGAGTGAAGGCAACCCTACAGCTAAAAGCAACTTAAATTCATATTTTTCTTTACTTAACATGATTTAATAAGTCACCAAGTTTATAATTAACAAATCAATTTTAGCTTAGATAATCCCCAAATAAAACTTTTAAAACTACCACATTTTTTTTCCTTACTTTCACTATATATTTCACAAAAAAAATTATTTGGAAATGAGAATTATTTAGGGTTTTGATACATATTCAGAGTCCTTATGTTCTTTAATCACTCACAAAGTCCAAAATACAATAATTGAAATACTTCCTCGTGGTTTCAACTCCTGTTCTTTGGTAGTTTGATATTTTCCTTTACTATTCTTTGATTCAGGCATGGACATAATGCACCTGTCAGATTATACTAGCATTTGAATAACACCAAGAGCTAGTCTCAGTTGTCCCAATCATATAGATACACAAGGACTGTGGTTTAATTAGGCTGCAACTTCACTGTCACCTGGAAACACGACCTAGCAATAGAAACCATACTGTGTTCCTTGATTGTTCCTGCCATCGGCGCATGCAATTCAGTGCAGGCTCTGCTGGGATTCTGCCCCTCTTTAAAGGTTTTAAGGGGGAAGGATGAGTGTGAGTGGGGAAATAACGTACAGGAAGCTGCTTCCCTGCTCCACCAGAGTTGGGTGACCTCAACTCCCCTTGCCAGATTTTGTCCTCTAAATTCACTTCCCAGCTCAGATGAGTTTCGGAACATGAACCCTTACAACACACCAAATAGCAAAAATCTAATTTTGCCACAGCCTACCTAGCTGATTCCAGACACATTATGGCACAGGAGAGAAGTCCCCACGTCTCACTCCAACCCACCAGGATGCAGAAGATCTTCTCTGTTTGCAGAGAAGGTATGCCACAGCAACTACATAAATCATTCTGACCCCATCGTTAGGTGGGTTTTAACTCCCACTTAACAGTGAGGGAGGAAAGACTGGAGCCAGCAGACAGTAAACACTGTCTGTTGTTTGATTTCCACAGATAACTGCTGCTCCTCTCACCTTATGGGCCTGTCTAGCATATCTCCCCTCACCTGCCACAAGCAGCAGGAAAGCATAACAAGACACAAGCCATTCACCTTGTTAGGGCACGACCTGGCTGCACAGCACAGGGATATTCTGCTTCCTTGGGCTGGCTTTTTGTCCAGCTCTTGTCAGAACAAACACCACCTTTGCTGACCGCAGAAATTCACACACAGCTTTCCAAATAAAAAGGAATAAGTAAACACAGAGATTACTTCCACAGCACTTCGGCGAGGTAGTAACAGCATTTCGTGAGATTCTATAGCTCCTTCTGTAACTGCAAAAATATCTCAGCTCCAGGAATTATTCTCTCATCAACTCAAAGCTGTCTACCCAATAGTACAAAACAATATTAGTATGTTTGAAAGCAACAATGAAAAATATTTTTTTTTTTATAAAACAAGCATCCTAGTCCAGACTCTAAATTGATTTGTAGCTATGAAAGATTTATGCTATCATTTCACAAAAGGAGGTCCTAAACAGTTTGGTGTGCAGAAGTAACATGACCAAATACCTTAAATATGGCTTTTGGGTACATTTCTGCATATTGCTTATTCATTAATACACTTATACTCTTCCCTAAAATACTGTGTTTGAGATTTTTGGAGGAATTTCCTGGTTGGGAACTGAAGGGTGTATTTTGTTTTAATTGTTGTCATGGCATGTTATCAAGACCTGAAAGATTCTCATTAGGTAACTGCAGAAACTAACTGTAAGAAAAGACCGTCAAGCTTTCACACTTTTAAAAGATGTAAGGATTTCCCTTCCCTTCCTCCCTCCCCATCTTCCTTTCTTTACTTCTCTTCCTTCCTTTCCGCCTCCCTCCCTCCCTTCCTTCCCTTCCCTCATTCCCTGACTCCTTCCTTCCCCCCTTCATTAAATGCCAACCATACTTCAGTTTACTTTTGCTTTACTGGGCAGTGAGTCCTTTGCTTCCGAGATACTTTTCAGAATTAAAAAAACGTTACAGCCACATTTTAAAAGCTGCAGACTAGGGCTGGAGGGAATGGGAAGAAACATTGCTCTGAAGCTTAGCCACTCCAAAAATGCTGGTGACTGAACTTAAGGAACAAAATGCCCCTCATAGCTTCCCTCCCCCAACACTGCTGCCAAGCAGGTTCATTTGAAATGTACTTTCATTTGAGAGTGAACCAAATTACCTTTTCACATGAAAGTGAAACTTCACAGCACCCCAGGAAAGTCAGTAGCCCCTCTGGAGATAGGAGATGAAGGAAAAGGAGAGGACCACAGTTGAGTTTTGACCTGTTATGTAAGGTTTTCTTCTCAGACATGATTTTTCTTCTTTGGCAACAGAGATCAGAATATCCACTATTGTTCTGAATGACAAGGTGTTCTGCTCATTAATACATCTCACAAGTGGCCTTCAACCAGAATATCATCTCTCTTAATTATGCACTCGATGTATACCAAGGTTTGCTACAACATCAGAATTACTGTGTCCAGCCTAAGAGGCTTTAGCTGTCTGCATCTACTATCAGCTTGGATTACTATTAATACAAATAGAACTCTGCTAAGACTTTTTTTTCCCAGACTCACAGCTAATGCTAATGTTAAAACCTTTTGGAGAATTGGCACTCATCCAAAAGTTGAAAATAACTTAATATGAGCAAACATGACATATCTATTGAGTCCTAGTAATCTCTAACTCTAAAAATCCCTTTAAATTTTTAGATAAAATTAAGATGAAATTGACAAACACACAACTAATTAATTTCACATGAGGGATCATCAGGAGCCCAAAGTCATCATCCAGATTGGAATCAACTATCGTTTCTGCACTTGGTTCTTTAGAAATACATACTCTCTGATAGCATCTTAAAGCATCTAGAGAAAAATATTATATCTTAGTGGGAAAGGCCAAAATAAATTAGAGGAAATAACATAGGAATCATTAACAACATATCAGTTTAGAACATCAGGAAAGTGCAAAGTGTTCCTTCTGAGGGGAGGAAGAATAGGGGTTTTTTTCACTTTGAGGACACACTACAAGTAGAGCAGCTGTTTAAGTTAATAAGCTACTGCCATGGCCAAGACTGCTATAAAGGGAGGAGAGGAATGGAGAGACATATGTAAGAACACTGAGTTCTGCAGACCAACTTCAGATTCGCTTGCAAATGAATGCACCCATGTCATCTCCTAAGAGAAATCAGCATAACTAACTGCCTGAAAAAAAATTAAAAGATCACATGCATTGTGTAACAAACTGTGCTGCAGGATGGGGTTTCATCATGAACTAATTTAATCATGAAAAAAAGCACACACAAAGAATAATTTTCCTCTTACTGATTCATGTTTCCAAAGGGGAAGTTGTAATTCGTAACTTACAGGACTAATTCCAAAGCATGCAGTCACAATCCCCCGGTTCAATTTTCTTCTGTGTTGCTTAAAGTGACATGAAATCAATACAGCTCTACTAAATACTTGCAGTAGAAGAATGTAAGCATTATACTATGCTTTAGTATTTTCAAAGCCTCAGTATAGAGAATGAATCACAGAAAAGTATGATGAAGAAAAAACAAAACCTTCAAGCCTTCCTGGACTTGCAGCCACTGCTTTTATCTGAAAGTTTATTGTTCTGTATGAACAATACATTTTTTCATTCTTCTACCTAACATCCTTTCATTGTATGCATGCAAAGGACAAGTGCGCAGTTGAAGAATATAAAATACTGAACGTAGAAAGAATATTTCATCTTTCAGAATTTTTCTTTTTTGGAATTTAATACATTTTCGGCTTGCATTTGGTCACTTCTTAGCATTGCTTTCTTAATCTAGACTTATCATCATATAATGTAATATGATTAATTTTATCAATTACAATTATATTCAGCCTGAAAATCACTAGTTCTGTTTTAACTTTAAATCTGTGCTAAATGAAAAAGGAAGTTACACTATGCAAATCTAGGGAATGGTCCTGCTCTCTTCTATGCTCTGATTAATTCAGATAAATAGATTTCCAACATATGTATCAGAAAATGATTCAGTGAAAAGAAAACCCCTGGTAACAAATAAGGGACATATCTACAAAGGAGGCAATACAAACAGATCTCTTAACTTCAGCCTAGTTCAAATCCATGGTGTGTTTGGTACAACATGACAAGAAGATATGTGACATTATTTTCTTGATACTTAGAAATTTAAGTACAAAACGTACTTACAAAAATAGCAGGGGAAAAACCACTTAAGAAGGCTAGTTGTTGATCTTCATGTGGAAGTAATTTTAATGGTCTGATGTCTACATCTGACAGGCAATATTTAAACAAAATGTATTCAGCCCCAGAACACTCAAACAAAATTTTATAGTTACTTATTTTCAACTGGTTAAAGGTACTTCCTTTACTATTAGAAAAATAATTGAGCTGTAAAAGAAATTCCCCTGAGTGACGAATAGAGGATACTTTGATATTCTATGATATTTTATACTCCTTGAACAGTATAAAATCTCTTTGATAAAATTTTCTAACTTACACTTTTTCTTTATAATATTGTAAATAATTAACTTCAATAAAAGTATTCACATTTACCTAAGACCATGTAGCAACCTAATGAAACAGATGAGATCTTTGCCACTCAAGAGTGTCTTCACTTGAATTTATTTAACATTTTAAACAGCTCATAAAAAAGTTTTTATAAAATAAACTAATAGTTTATTTTTATGGTAAATATGCGTTTAAGACTGTCTGGATACATTCATAAAAATGTTAAACAAATTGCTAGTCTATTTGAGAAAAATAAAGATATAAAAGAATTTATACAGTTAACAAAATTGTATTCAAAGACCAGGATGTTACTAATTCCTGACTATTTAATTTATAGTACCTTATGCAGTCTTCTAATAGGAGATCTACCTATAGGTGAATTAAAGGTAGAGACAGGAAAAGGGGAAGGGTTAAGAACAATGGGGAAGAGGAAGACAGACAATGTTAACATGAACTTATTTTCTGTTGCATCTCTAATTTCCAATTACCATTTGGGTTTATAGTTTATATACCCTTTGCTCTCCCTCTACAATTGCTTTATATCTTACACTTTATTATAGACAGGTAAAGAATACACTTGCCTGGAAATCCTTATTTCCTCAACCAATCCTAATTTTTAATATGCTAAACTTAATTATGAGGATTAATAGTTCCTTGATTACACTTCTGCCATGTTTGAAAAAACAGGAAAAGCCCTCAGTAGTCACTAATCAAAATAGTATTTAATAGATTATCTGATTAAAGATATGATTACAAATATTTTAATCATGAAATACTTATTTTTAAAGACAAAAAGCATTTCAGCACAACTAGATCACTTGTGCACTCCGCATGTTAAATCAGCAATGGATCAATGCTATAAAACATGCAAAGAATTAAAAAGCCTTTGATTTTATTAATAGAATAACTGCAGCTACATTTCCACTATTTTGCAATTCCATCTTTGGAAAAAGGTTGAAAAAATATGTAGTAAAATATATTTGCTACTTTAAGGTGAAAAGGAGAAACACTGTGACAATAAAAACCCAACATTTTTAAATGATTCTAAGAGGAAAAAATTATATGGTTGGCATCATATGGTGCACCAGACAGGCTGCTGAACAGCATTTTCCCTTCCATCCTCCCCAAAGCAAATAAAGAGAAATTTCTCTTTTCCACATCCACACAGTACTGATGCAACAGGATATTGGCATATCACTGTACACCATTCAAACAGTTAATTAACAGGAAACCCTGGTAGCATTAATTTAATTAATAAAGTCACTGTCCACTTAGTTTATGATAACACATGCACTACCTTGCAAAAAGACCACATGGTATCTATTGAATTTTTAAAAGCCCATCATTAAATAGTTCTGCCCCAAAGAAACAAGTTCATTACTAAATAATTTCAATGAAAAGTTTTTCTTTGCAATACTAGCATAAACCACATTAATCATATTTAGTGGACTATAGTGTAAAAATTAAGAAAATCTCTTTTCTTCCACAGAAATAGTTTGTCAGAACATATGGAAAAATGAAAACACTGTTTAGTGTTTGAAATAAAAACAATCAAAGGTAATCCTCTAAATTAGGGTTCAGATTAGTCTCTGCAAAGGATGCTGTTTAACTGAAACATCTGGTAGTGTTACGTTGAGAGACAGGCCTTTTTTAACTTTGGAAATGAGATTAGTAGATCAGTTATTTGTAAGTGTCCAAGTAATTTCTAATTATTTTATCTGGGTCACAGATAATCCGCTTTTACAGGGCTCCCACAATGACATCAGAGGATCACTGTTGAACTGATTATCCTGTTACCTTCCACCATCCATGGGAAGACCGGATTTTCCTTTTGTACAGAGAAAGAGAAAGAAGTGGCTGATTGCTTCAGACAGGTGGCAGCCAACAAAATAAAGAACACCACAGATCTTGAGAGGAAGAAAACGTCACATATGCAAAAGGTACCAGTTTTAAAAAACTAGATATGAACAATTATCAAAATAATCAGAGAGGCGATTGTTTAAAAAACAGTATGCCATATTATTATATTTCTTATAGTAATACACTGTAGATCAAACATAAACAATATCAGAATCTTACAGTATAAATAGAAAACCCGGTTTTTATCATCATTTAACTGTTGAAGTGATGTGAAAGACATACAGAAGTACTTTCTTAAAGCAACAATGGAATATGAGTGAAAGAAATGCAAATGCTAGGGGCTAGTCTGCTAATCTATACACGAGCATCCCGATAGTTCCACCTTTTTTAAAATCCTGAAAAAAAGCTCTTTTTAAAGAGCTCTTTACCTCCAACAATCATACATCAGAAACAATCTGAGGCTGATAAAAGAAACTTTTTTCCTAGGTGAATTTTCTATGCCTTTTTGTATGAATAAATAGGTTAGTCATACTTTTTTTAAGGAAAACAGACATCAGTTTCATGTAAAAATGAGAGAGGAATTATTAAAAAACACATGTCAAGAAAATATGTCTTGAGAAAGCAAGCAAGTTTCTAGGTACTATTTGATTTAGCTTCCCGATAAATTTTATTATTTCATATACCTTCATAAAAAAATGGGAATTAAAAATTAGTAACACAGATACATCCTTCTCAATACTTTCCTGTAGCTTAATACTGTTTTCTAGATAAGCTTTGCACTTGCCATTGCAATACAATGTCATTAACTGGTGTAGGCAGTAGTTGCACAAGATAGAAAGTTTGGAATTTTTTGTGGAAAATTTTAAAACTTTCTGAAATAGACAAAATTATAATTTACCTAAAAATTGTACTTTTACTACTTACGACCAACCACCAACAAAAAAGCACCTCTCTACGTGCATGGAGTTTTAAAGTGTCTATACTAGAGCTATCTTGTTACTCTGTAGCGATTGAGGCAAAAGATGAATAATTGCTTGTGGAGTACAAGCAGCTAGAAGAGGTCTGAAGTAAAGGGTAACAATAATTTTTACAGCTGTTACTCTCAGTAAGAGACCATCTAGTTTTTCTAGGGTGCAACTGCCAAAATTCTTTCTGATATGTTTTTGGGGTTTTGTTTGTTTTACTTAAGTTTTATGCTAAGTTCACTTCTACATAATTTCAAACAAAATCTTTACAAAATATCATGTTGCCTGAGAATGTAAAAATACAGGCTCATTTCCAGTTAAGGAACATAAAATTCAAAATTGGACTACAAGTAATGACAGGAAAGAGAGAACTGGTAAAGCAACTAACAAGCACAGAAGGCAAGCAGGCCTTTAACATATATGCATGATCATTTTGGAAATTACATCAGATAGTGTTTTCTTCACAGGTAAAACAGATTCTTCTATCCAGTTCTCTAGAAACTTGAAACTTATAAGTAAGAAGACTAATTGTTATGCAGAGATTTTAAGAAGAATATCATCTTAGGATCCCAGACTTCCTAAATTAGGATTTTAAATTTCTCCCTACTTCAGAGGCTTATGAATTAGAGAGAACTTAGATACTTCTATTTCCAAAGTATCCAAATAAAACTTCACCAAGAGTAATGTCAGATAGATACTGGAAGAAGTGTTAAAATTCAGGATGATGACAAAATCAGAGGCAAACAGAGCTTGGGGAAAGCAACTGGAGAAGGAGGATGAAAAGAACCATGTGCCGCTTCTGCTAGAAGTGTGTTTCACATATGCTAGTTTCTAGGGAGAAAGCACTAATCCCGTATACAGAGGCCACCTCAGCTGCTCCCCTCTTCATCGGAACAATTCATGTCAAAAGTTCCTCTAAGGACAGTTTTTGCCAACCAGCTGTTCTTCTCTCATTGTAGGAAGTCACCTCCTTTGCTCTTTGGCTTCCTGGACCTCCAAATGAGTTATGAATAGCCTTAAGCTAATGATACCCTAACAGTGATACCACACTAAGAGAGGTGGTAAAAGTATGCTGAGAAATTACTGTCTGGTAGGTTACTTGGCCTATTCATCAGCTTCTCAAGCAGCACAGCTTTAAGAACATTCTCTCTCTAAGAGCCAGTTTTAGTACACAAGCTACAAAGTTTTCAGTTTTACCAGAGCGCATTTTTTCCAAGCACCCAAATATCTGCTGAACACACATGAAACAGGATAACAGCAGAATGCATGTGTATTTTTCTTAAAGAAATTAATCTACTGTTATAACCAATAACAGCTATGCAATGATAGGCACAGACGATTAGGAACTGCACAACAACCTGAATTTTGCAAAGTGCTAGCACACACGGCTGAATAACTTCACCTGCACTTGGTAATATGCTGCTTTGCTTTTTTGTTTTAGCTACTGCCCTGTTCCAGAAAAACGTGCTGCAGCATATCAGTTATATCCTTTCCATTATGCATTCAGCTGGACATTTCTTGACTTCAGAAAAAATGTATCCAAGAGGTGAAAATGCCTATTAAAGGAACTATGAAAACCTTCTGCTAGTTCTTACAGCTTGTCAATCTACTACTCAGCACAACTCTAGTAAGGAATAACTCTGTTTCTAAAAATGCTGTATACAAAAGTCACATAACGCAAATTTATTCTACACATTAAACTGTATGTATCTTCTTGTTGAAGTGACAAAAGGATAAACTTCTGTAAATTCAAAGATCAAGGATTTTTTTTTTTTTTAATATGCATGTCCTATATTCCTGGAAAAAGTCAGCCTTAGCCTTATATTACCAAGATGAAACAAAAACTCTTGGCTTGATTTCTGGAAAATTATATAACGATGGTCATGCAAGTTTATCTTACGGAGAATCAGGAATTTTCGTTACAAATGGGTTAAAGTTTGACAAATCTTAGGGTTTTCCAAAAATACAATTTTGGCAGCATTTGAAATACAGGTAAATAGTAATATTAAAACCTAACAAATCTGAACTTGCTGGACTTATTTAGCAACCATTCGTATTCACCAAACTTTAGATCACAGAGCCGCAATGTTGGTTGTTGCTACTATAAAAAAATACCTTTCATCCAGGAGCTGTGGAATTAATCTTGGTTTATGCTGAACTGCAAACACAGGCATAGAGCATGAACTAGGAAAATGTGTATTACCTGTTCTCCTGTACAAGCACAAGTAAAAGTTGCTTAGCATTCTTCAAAAGGTCCATGCTCTTGTCCAGCTCTCTTGCACATGCCTTTGGGCAGCTTCAGCAACCACTGAAATTAATGCTCTCAAGAGCAGCAATGGAGTAATGAATACTTTAACAAACATTAATACTTAACTGTGCATATACGCGCCTTCAAGCATTTTGAGTCTCTTTCAAATTAACCTCAACTGCATTATTACACTTCAATGACTGTGTTCTGTTAAATTTTGATCTGTACCTTATGCTAAGTTAAGTTTAATTTCATAATTAATTTAGTATTTTAAATAGACCTCATTTCAGATAAAATTTAATTTATACAGGAAGGTTAGATGCTGAACAGTAACTCCAGTACAGTACACAGTAGAAACATCACTGCTTCTTAGTGACCATGGTTCACTGCTTCTACAGGACTTGAATGTCTTCCACACAGTGAGCCAGCATTGTGGGTGGGTATACTCAGATTCTTTGTTTCCCTATTTTATGCATCACAGGCATGTCTTTCGGGAGCCTGCAAAGAAACTGCACACTCACCTGCTGCCCTCTCCTCTGCCTTTTCCACTGGCTAGCCAAAGCTGTTAGTGCTTATGGAGGACGCAAGTCCCCATACTACAATGCTGGCAATCAAAAGCCATTTGTACAGAAAGATTTTCTGACACTACGTGCAGACTAAGCACAACCTCAACAAACAGACTTGCTTTGTTCGTTTGAAGTCTGACTAGTTCTTGCCAAGCAGATTTCCTCAAAGTAACTGTATTGTTTATTCCTGCCAATTCTAGAATCATGAGGAAAGGAATGAAAAGGGAAAAGATGACTGTTGCTGGTATGGAAACACTTTGAGTGGGGGATGGACTACACAACCTACATTCTTCAATGAATCAAGGCAACAGCATCCACATGGTGTGAATGAATTAGTATTTGGAGATCCCAGTACTGGATTTCTACTTCCCCAGCAATTCGAACAAACCTAAAAACTTGTCCATACGAGGCAAGCACAACAGCCCTTCTGCTACTGGGGGCAGGTACGGTGCAGTGAGAGGCCTTAATGCAGTTCTGTACTTTCCAGCATCTGTCTCTCATAAACCATCCATATCCACCATTACTGCAGTATGTTTGTTTCACATTGGCAAAGACAACAAAAGAAAGTATCCAGGCATACTGCAGCTCAGCAATCCTCATAATTATGATTTGAGCACAAAAAAAAAAGGGGGCTGGATTTGAAAATGCTGTTAGCCCACACCTGCTCCAGCGTAGTTGCCAGCTCTGTAAGTGAATAGGATGTACCTGACAGTATATCAGACCACTGACATAGAAAGAAAGGGCTTTAGAGCAGTTTATAAGCATGCAGTGGTGGCAATAGCCTTATGGTGTTAAGGCTCACGACAGTGAAGTAACAACTGGATTCTTATTGGTATTCATACCTGTCGCAGAGGCAGCACAGTTGGTATCCTGTGTCAGAATAGAAACGTTCCAGGTTTCAGATATATGTGATAGAAACAGCTTCAGTCTAAGATGTTTTTATTTCATGTATAGTAATAGTACCTGAATGGATGCCGATGGTCACTGCGAAAACTAAGTCTAGCTTCTGGCAGCCCATAGAACAGAATGACAGACTTAGGGTTTGTTCCTTGTTTTCTTCTGTATCATGTTTGTGGTTTAGTGTAGTAGTGATCACATGGGCTTTTTGTTTCTCCTCACACATATCCATTTAACAGAAATCAAAAAGACATCCATATTTCAGTATCAGAACAATTAGGCTTCCTGAGTTCCATCTCTCCCATTACTGGGAGTGACAGTGAGCAGAATTCAGAGGTCTGTACCACTTCAGCTAAATACCCGACAAGGCATAGTAGTAATTCAGAAAAACATCCCAGCTCTAGAGGATGCAGACACAAAGGTGGTATGCCTGCACTTAAACAAGGAGGATAGAACCTGTCAACAAGACCTTGGCACAGAAATTAGGCACACAGTAAAGGGGCAGAAATGTAAATCTGTTGACCTGGGGGTTGAGAGAAAGTGCAGAAAGTGATCTGGTAGAGCACTTGGAGAATGGCAAAAATAATACACAGCATAGCTACAGTCACAAAAAGAGCAAAAGGCAGTAAACTTATGCAAAGGTAATATAATAAAAGAAAAAAAGCAATATTAATGTCTTATCTAACAGAAGAAAAACTAAACAGTAATTTTTGTCCTTTATTATTACACAATACAGTTGGAAGGTTTTCCATTTTGTACCTAAAAAGGTTAATACTGTGCAAACCTTCTCAATTTCAAAATGAAATCTCAGGCAGATCTTCATCAGTTGTAGTCAGAAAGATGCTGTCATCTTGTACTTTATTGTCTTCAAAAAAAAAAGTTCAGCAGGCAAGACCATACACCCTTTCAGACAGGTACGAATCCAACTAATGTCCTCTTTCTGTTCAACACTGCTGTATTTTAAACATTTATATGGTTTCACAAGGTAACTTTAAAACATTTGCTGGAAGTTATTAACTTCCAATGTACAGAACAGGACGTTACACCAAAAAAAGCTAATTTCTTGTACATATTTATTACATTACCAAATTCATCTATGTGGAAAATTTTTCCATGCAAAAGATTTTTTTTTTTTGGTACCTTTAAATATAGAGTATGCATCTGGACTGTAAATCGCACATGGTTATATTCCCCAGTTAAACAACTAAAGAGATATGAGCATAAGCATATTTATTAAAATACTTAACAAGAATTCTGTATTCTCAGAATGTATGACTTATTAGTGGGCCTTACTGTCACATAATTCAGACCAGACACATGAGAGTTTAAAATAAAGCCAAAAATCAAAACCCGCAAATACATACCTTGTACACTGTAAAATTCCATGACAATGTATGGGTTTACTTCACTAATACAAAACAGGAAATTTACTTGATAGCCAGACTTATTACACACTTGTTTGTTAGAAAGCTTCTTAAGACTTCTTGGTGTCAAGAGTCTTGACAGACCACATACCAAACAGGTACCTCACAGTGCAAATGTTTTTCTATTCTTCCCTTAGATGCAATCTGTTTTTCTGTTTTTATTAATTGTACTGAAAATAAAATTAATATATACTTCTAAAATTAGATACTTACAGTGAAAATACCCATTAGTTGAGTGTAAAAGAGTCGACTTATTCCACCTAATATTATTAGACCCATGAAGGCAGATATTCTTAGGAGAGCAAGTTCATGTCTAAATACAAAAACATCCTAGAACAAGACACAAAGAAGAGAGACTTTAGCAGCTACAAATTAATTAAAGTCTTTGAACCAAGTGGAAATACTAGACAAGAAAAGTGTGTTCTCACTGAAGGTAAATACTGGATTTTGAGCTACACTGCAAATCATTGATATAATTATGTATTAAAAGTACAAAACAATAATTTTTTGTTTATACATGTAAGCAGTTGAGTTTTATTTTGCCAGACTGTTAAAAAAAACTTCTTCAAATATTTAAGGTTTCGTGAATAGATCAAGCTCAAGTGGGCTATTCCTGAATCTTCCATTTCAAACTGTGCCAGATCGCTACACAAGCTACATAACCCAGGAAAACCATTCTGTTAAACACTCTGATTTATTAAGACTCTTATGCCTCAGCTACCAGCCACAGTACATTTCATTTTTACATCACCTCTTTTGTAATTAAAAAAACAGCATTCCGAGCTTTACTCTTGAAGATGGTACCCACAAAATCCAAGTATCTGTACTGGATTGTTCTCACTGCAATGCTGCCTATTATCCAACATAAATTTATCTTCACCTTTTAAATTTTGGCCTTGAGTGCATTACTGTAACTCCGGATAAGAGTGCACAATAAAGATGCTTCAGGGTACAGGAAAATAGGGATATACTGGATCAGCTGCACTGGAAAGGATAAAACACCTTATTTTTATCACAGGAAAACATTTGCGCATGGCAGTTACATTAGGTGTACCGTAAGCTCATCTTACCCTTGGATAACGGGTTCACACACCCATTCTCTTATTTGTAAGTTACAATTACGTTTTCAAGGCTGTCTTTTGAGTACACACATCTGTTTTTCCACTTAGAAAAGCGTGATCACAGCAGGAAACTATTAAAACCTTTCAAGTAAACTTTAAATTACAAGCAGAACATAAAAGTAAACTGAATGGAAAAAAAACCCAACAAAACAACCCACAACACTGCTTTTGAACTTTCCTTATTTATGTTCAACCAGTAGGAATTAAGGAGGAGCAATTCTTAGACACTGGGTTTTTTAAAATGGAAAATTGTTAAGGCAAATTATGTTTAGCAAAAAAAAATCTGATTATTCATTTAAATTATTTCCATGAAGGTTCAAAATATAAACCCAGGGAAAACAGTTATACTGCCTACTACAGCTGTGAAGAAAGTAAAAATTTGATGAACACATAGAAATCACTAGTTAACCAGCTAAAACAAAAAGCAATCCCCAATAGTCTCTTCTGAACTACTGCAACGGTGCATCCCCTCTCCCCCTCCCTTGTTAATATTGGCCTTTCTTGCTGTTGTAGAAAATATATTCTTCGCTTTCATATTTTTAGCCCTTCTTACTCAGTTAATGAGCTAATTAAAAGTTAAATCAACTTAAAATAAAAGCAGTCATACTAATCTGATTTCCCTTTCCCTTAGCCCATAAAAGCTTTAAAGAAAAGCAAGGTAATACACAGCTTCTACTAGTCGTTCATACCTTCATAGCTGTTTTATCATATCAGATATGTTTTGAAATATTCAAACTCAACTTCACAGAAAACATTGAAATGTAAGAGAAGAGTGCCAAGAGCAAAGTTACACTCTGGATCTGGCATCACACTCACACATTAGCACCCCCTGCAACTCTGATTTAGAAGAGTTCCTTCTCTTGAGCATCACCTTCAGCATGAAAAAGGTACCTCACCCAACACATGACAACAGAAAATCCTATGTAAAGAGAGGTTACATTCTCATCTGACTCTTCTAACAAATGATAAACCTAGAGGCACAGAAAAGGAAAGACCTTTCATACTGAGGATAACAAAATCATAGATTCACAGAATGGCCTGGGTTGAAAGGGATCTTAAAGATCAGCTAATCCCAACACCTCTGGTGTGAGCATAACACCTTTCACTAGAGCAGGTTGCTCAGAGCTCCATCAAACCTGCTTTAAACAGTGTCAGGGATGGGCATCCACAAATTCCCTCGGCAAGCTGTTCCAGTGCGTCCTTATCCTCTGAGTAAAGAATTTCTTCCTAATACCCAATCTCAATCTACTCTCTTTCAGTTTGAACCCGTTCCCTCTTGTTGTGCCACTCCACCTCTTGTAAATAGTCCCTCTCCATCTTTCTTTTAAATTCCATTCAGGTAATGGAAGGCTCCACGTAGATCACCCTAAAGCCTTCTCTTTTCCAGGCTGAACAAACCCAGTTCACAGAATCACAGAATTGCTATGATTGGAAGGGACCTCTGTAGTTGCACAGGAACACATCTAGAGACAGGTTTTGAACATTCTGGAGAGGGAAACTCCACAACCATCCTCTTGACACCTGCCTTTGAGATATTTACCCCTTTCAGTCTCCTCTAAACAGGCCCAGCTCCCGCAGTCTCTTCTCATAAGAGAGAGGATGCCATGGGAGACAGTGTCAAAAGGTAGATAAGTCAAGGTAGACAATATCCACTGCTCTTGCCTCATCATCCATCCTGCCATGCCATCACAGAAATCAAGCATGATTTCTCCTTGGTGTATCCCTGCTGACTACTCCTGATAACCTTCTTTTCTTTTACATACTTGGTGATGACCTCCGGAATGATCTGTTCCATCACTTTTCCAGGGACCGAGGTTAGCCTGACTGGCTGCTAGTTTCCCAAATCCTTCTTCTTGCCTTTTTGAAGATGGGAGTAACACCAGCTTTTCTTCTGTCATCACGCACCTCTCCTTTCTCCATGACTTTTCAAAGATTATGCAGAGTGACTGAACAACAACATCTACCAGCTCCCTCAGCACCCATGGGTGCATCCCATCAGGGCCCATGGATTTATGTCTCCCTAGTTGATCTCTAACCCAACCTTTTACGACCAAAGGGGAGTATTCCTTTCTCTAGCCTTTCTCTCTTACAACCAAGGTCTGGGATTCCTAAGGGATGGCCTCAGCAGTAAAGACTGAAGCAAAGAAGGCGTTCAGTAATTCCACCTTCTCTGTGTCTTCCATCACCAGGACACCCATCTGATTCAGCAGCGGCCCCACACTTTCCTTAATCTTCCTTTTGCTGTTGACATACTTGCACAAGGCCTTCTTTTTTCCTTGATATCCCCTGACAGACTCAATTCCAAGGTGCCTTGGCTTTCCTCGTCACATCCCTGCATACCCTGCTGATATTCCATATAGTCTTCCCATATGGTCTCTTTTTCCACATCCCATAAATTTCTTTCTTCTGTTTTGAGATTTGCTAGAAGCTCTCTGCTCATCCATACAGGTCTCCTGCCAGCTTGCTTTATTTCTTGCTCATAGGTATATATTCGTCTTGAGTTTGGAGGAAGTGATGTTGAATATTGACCAGCTTTTTTTAACCCCTTTTTTTCTAGAGCTCTATCCTGTGGGATTCCTCTGAGCAGGTCTTTGAAGAGGTTGAAGATAGCTCTCTGGAAGTTCAGGGTTCTAGTCCTGCTTACTGCTTTGCTTTCTTCACACAGGATCCTGAGTTCCACCATCTCAGGTGGAAGGTTGAAAGCAAGGCTGCCCCCAACCTTCCTTCACATCTTCAACCAGTCCCTCCTGGTTTGTTAGTGCAACGTTCAGCAACACACCTCTTCTCATTGGCTCTTCCACCACTTTCATCAAAAAGTTATCTTCAATGATCTGTGGGAACCTCCTGGACTGTGTGTGCTGAGCCGTGTTGTCTCTCCAACAAATACCGGGGTGGCTGAAGTCCCCCAGGAGACCAAAGGCTTGTGACCATGAAGCTATCTCCAGCTGCCCATAGAAAGTCTCATCAACTTCCTCCTCCTGATCAGGTGGCCTGTAGTAAACACCAACAACAGTGTCACCAATATTAGCCTGTCCCTTAATTCTTATCCATAAGCTCTCAACTCATTTGTCTCTCCCTGGGTAGAGCTCAATACATTCCAGTTGCTCTCTCACATGAAGAGCAACTCTACCACTTCACCTCACTGACCTGCCCTTTTCTTTTGATGCAGCCCAGCACACAACTGACTTTCTGGGCTACAAGTGCACATTACCAGCTCATGTACAGCCTCTCATCCAATAGCACCCGCAAGACCTTCTCAATAAAGATGCTCTCAGTCTATTCATGCCCCAGCCTGGCACCCCAACCCAGGTGCAGCACCTTGCACTTGGTCTTACTAAACCTCATCAGATTCCTATAGGCCCACTTCTCAAGCTTGCCCACGTCCCTCTGGATGGCACCCCATCCTTCAGGTGTGTTAACAGCACCACTCAGCTTGGTGTCATCTGCAAATCGGCCAAGAGTGCACTCAACCCTTTCATCTATGTCATTAGTGACGAAATTAACACTGGTCCACCACAGCCCTCTGAGGGACACCACTTGTCAAAGATGCCCATCAGGACTCTGAGTCACTGAACCATTACCCTCTGGATGCGACTGTCCAACCACTTTCTTAACCGTCTAACAGTCCACTCATGAAATCCATCTCTCTCCAATTCAGAGTAAAGGATATTGTGGGGGACTGTGGCAAAGGCTTTACAGAAGCTCAAATAAATGACATCTGTAGCCCTTCTTTTGTCCACTGAGGTAGTCACTCCATCACAGAAGGCCACTAGGGTCAGGCAGGGCTTGCCTTTAGTGAAGCCATGCTGGCTGTCACAAATCATTCCCTGTCCTCCATGTGCCTTAGATGAAAGATCCCTTATTCCCTTCTTTCCCTTCTCCCTTTCTTCCGTCTTTTCTCCTCGATGAAAGCATCTACTGCAAAGGACTGGACGTTGCTGAATTCCTAGTGAGAAGAGGTGACATGACCAATGTTTTTTCCAATCATTATACAACCCTAGCAAATCAAAATCCCTGAGACAATGATGACGTGAAAGTCAATGTCTGGCCCTCACTTAGTTCCTTCTTAGAACTGACAAAAACATTTTTTCCATCTAAGAAAGCCTTAGAAAGCCTTATTAAACCTCATCAGATTCCTATAGGCCCACTTCTCAAGCTTGCCCATGTCCCTCTGGATGGCACCCCATCCTTCAGGTGTGTTAACAGCACCACTCTGTCCAACCACTTTCTTAACCGTCTAACAGTCCACTCATGAAATCCATCTCTCTCCAATTCAGAGTAAAGGATATTGTGGAGGACTGTGGCAAAGGCTTTACAGAAGCTCAAATAAATGACATCTGTAGCCCTTCTTTTGTCCACTGAGGTAGTCACTCCATCACAGAAGGCCACTAGGGCCTTCTATAACTGATCAATCTGCAAGACTAGTCAATAATTTACTAATCCCTCTTTCAATGTATTTTGAACAGATCCTCTTGCTCAAACACCATTTAGGATTCATCAGTCTCAGTGCAGTGTGAGTACTGAGTGTGCTTTTGAAGGTTGGGGTGCAGGCTATCTGCGCTAACAGGAAGAACTACTCAGACTGAGCCACAAAGCATATGCACAGATTAGCTGACATCACCAATGCCCGAACTATCAGCTCTCGTGGCAAAACAGGGTTTTGTCCCACAGTAGCTTTTTTCTAAGTTGGGCCAGGCTGACATATGTGACCTTGGCACAGATATTAAATGCACAGTTCAAACATGAGAACTGCCCTGCAGGTAGCCCCTTTCTCCTCTCCTTTATGTCAACTCCACAGCCTAACTGCTCTGTCAAAACTTCAGTTCCCATGGGTTGCTGCCACTGCCTTTCTACTTAGCATTTGCTACACCACTCAGACATCCACTCCTCCTAGGCTGCTGCCTGTTCTCCAGGTTTTTAAGTTCCGTTTAGCTGCTACTTCTATCCATCCAGTCAAACTGCAAGGATTCTTAGCTACCCATAAAAATGGATCGAATTGTATATGATAGAAACTTGTCACAAAATACATGTAGGTCTAAAGGATTATGTTGAGGAATGGACTACAAACCATGAGGTCTAGCATCTTTATCTTAACAGGCAATACCAAAACACTCTGCACTCACCAAGTCTCTGTGACAGACTAACACAAGCCTTCCTCAACCCCATAGCAGAACACATGCCAAGTCTTCATTTGTGAGCATCAACCACTATGACAATCGCTACCACTGACCAGAACAACAGCTATTATTGCCTTATGCTATCATACAGGAGAGAGGTCAAAACCAATGATGGATCCAGCTCAATATCATACTCAACTATATGATCACTGCTTCCAAATTCAGCTTTCTTCTTTATCCTGCTAACAATTACAGCAACAACAAAAAAGCACAAAAGCGTGTAACAGGTCCCTGCCATTTGCAGTATTGCATTGTTATTTTCAAGCATTTATAGTATTCCTTTAGAAACAGCCCACTGTACTGAGGACAGAGCTTTCAGCAGGAAACACGAGACTATTGTATCTGTTCCAAAAGGGACAAAGTGAAAAAACACCTTCGTAATTTTTCAGTTACAATGGAAGATTCATTTATTCAATCTCTCTTCTTTAATGAAAAATGTATCACATAAAAATTAATATACCAACAAAATATATTAAGATACCTCTTGAGGAACAATACTTCATGTAATACTTCATGCTTGTCTATTCTCAGCTACAAATGCCCAGGATGTCTGTCCCAGTCTGGTGATGAAGTCAGTCTATCAACTTAGCTATCATAAAAAGAGCACAGAATATAGAACAAAGCCAGGTTGTCAGATTCCAGAAAGCAAACTAAAAAATATAGAGTGCAGGTTTTGTAGGAAGAAAGAAAAAGGAGAGGTCCAAGGGGGAAAATTCATTCATGTCAATTAAAAAGAAAAGAAAATTAATTCACAGAACATGAGCTGCATTCTAATTAGCCCTTTTTTTATTATTAATAATGACCAGTGTTTATGTAAAGCCCTTTTTACTCTGGACTATTTCAGGTCTACTAGATGAGTAGTTTTCCAGTCTGATTCATGACAGATTTGGTTTAAAGTAAAAATGGGAATAGTGCTCTGATTCCAAAAATTATTGTCTACATAGAGTTCAGTATCACTGAATTATTTCAGTAATTCTGAAATAATTTCAGACTAGAACAGATTTTTAAAGGCCATACAATCTTTACACAAAAATTATAGTACTAATATATTAAGTTTTAACAAAATGTTATCCTCTCAGTCTTTCCTTTCTTTTCTCTACAGATCATGTATTTACTTTCTAGACTTAATTCAATATTCTTATACTGTCCTTACATTCATATACTGTAGGAGAGCATGGTTGGGTTGGTTGTGTAGAACAATGAGAAAGAAAATGTTGTTTTCTTTTTTTTAAAAAACTCTCAAATCTTGTACGGTCTTTAATGATTCTAAGACAAAAAAGTTTCTGTTAGATTCTCTTGACAACGTATATGGACTTTGGATGATACATATTTCCACATTTTAATTAACATTAGTTAATGCATAATATTGAAATAAATATTACTACAAGAAATCTTTTCACAAAGTGGAATGACTAATTCCTAGAACTTATTATTTCTGAGTCCCAGACACAGTAGGCTGATATGAATATATATCAGCCAGATATATATTCATATATATATATGCCAGAATACATCCTCCATGTTCTTTCCTCTGCCCTCTACCAGTAATGCTCAGAACACGTTAAAGATCAGGTGAAAATCTTTTCAGAACTAGGTGACAATATTTTCAGAATATACAGTGGATAACTGAAGAAATGGGGAAAAAATAAAAGGGTTTAGTTTTTTGTATGTCAGGGGATTTTACTATGACAATCATTCTAGCAACATTTCTAGCAAATAGAATGCATCAGCAGAATTTCTTTCACTTAAAAGACTAAAAGCCTTCTATAAACCAGGTAAAATATACTGCCAAAGCATTAATTTTGCTTCTATTTGACCAGCTGTGTCTAGAATCTGTGCCAGCACAGCCATTGAGAAAGCAACTATTTAGTTATGAGAAGACTAGTATTTATTTTTATCTGGCTATTCATTGAGCACTTCCTAAAAGATAAGGTCAGGCTTCCTGACTTCGGTATTTTATAATGAAGATGCAAAATTAAAAATGTTCCAGTGTCAGCCTCTGAAAACCACCAAGGTCTGCAGAGGAACTAATATGCTATTTTATTTGAATTATATATTTTCCTTCTGCTATGATCCCACATAGACAATTTAATTACCATCTCCTTCATTTCTAGCAGTAATTGCACTCCTCCTGCTGGACAAACAGAGGCAACAATCACAATCCATCTTTCTGGCAGTGTATCAATTACAAGAGCAAAGAATACTATGAAGCAATTTTCTGCAGTAAGAGGTGAAGCTAAAAGATTGAATCTCTATAGAAACGGCTTCCTCCATTACCTTTAATCCTATCACCCTTTCCTCAGTATACTTAAATTAAAAATGTTTTTCTTTCTTGACCCTTTAAAAATAAAACACAAGATTTAATTCAGAGGAAGTACTAACATGGTGATCACATTTTCATAATGCATTAATCAGTACTGTAATAAAATTACTATTTCACAACAGCATTAAAAGCAGTTTTAGTTCTCCAGCTTCTGCGTTATGTACTATTATATATCCAAAGAATAAAAAATAAGATGAGGGCATGCTGCCAAAAAACTCTCAAGTATTTTTAATGAGCAAGAATAAGCTTATTCCAGATGGCTGTTTAGGAAAAAAATTATTCAGTTATTTGAATCTGTGCTAAACACTAGCCCCTGTCAATTCAGAAAATGTAAGCTCTTCGTTACAGCCAAAATTTCAACAAAGAACAGCACTTCTGTGAAACAGTCTCTGGAATGCTGTGCTACTTCAGCTTTAATTGATACGTACAGATGAAAAGAATCTTGCAGGATGCTTGCCTAAAAACTTAACTAATAGTATGCCAATTTTATCATTGGCCCCATTCATTTGATGTTAAAATGACACAGTTCTGACAAATTATTCTGTAGCATGAAGTTATATGGCACCACAACCTCAGCAATACTTTAAAAAATCAGCTCCTTAGGGCTCTGATGTCATCTTCCAGGCAGATGTATTGACTAGGCACAACAACAAATTATTCTTAATTTTCTGTACTTCAGTGTATACCCCCCCTAATCCTGCAGTTGAAAAATTGAGAAAGATAAATACTATTCAGTGTAACACTGTACTTCACAAAGGTCTGAACAGATCAGACCTGGTTTGTCTACTGTTCTTCTATATTGTGTAAATATATTTATCTCTCTGGGGCACATTATAGTGTATACTATAACACAGATCAAGTTTTTAAAAGGAAGAGTGTAATTTGAAGTGTCATATGCAAATTGATAAAGTCAAAAACCCCACAGCTAAAACTAAGCAAAAATAAACAGAACAGACTGAGTACTCAATTTCTTTCATGACTCTGTAAACTTAGGCAGCCAAACACAGGAACCTGATCCACTCTTCAGGCAAGCATATTAAAATGGACTAAAATAATTGCTGTATGTGTACTCTACCTCCTAACCTGTCACCTGTCAAAAGGTACATATTAAAAGTAGGTTTCTCTCCAAAAGAGAGAACAAGTATTAGTGAGAAAAAGTTTTATACATACTCATTTTTTGAACTGTCATCACTAAGAACTACTTATTTTTACCTCGTTAGGGGTTGTAAAATGTCTGAAGTAAACTTGATTTCCCTTTCCCTCTCTTGCACAGACCACCTCCAAGGAAAAGGTTACCTTTCATACTACTTTCAAAAAGCACAGCTAATAGACAGACCTTGGGTTCATTATCTAGACACAGTGTAATTGCTAAAGTAAGTTAGAGCATTCAGGGAACTCTCACAATAAAAAGGAAATACTCTATCATGGTATTACACTATTAGAAGCTTACAGGTCTGTCTCAGCATCTATGGAAAGATGCTCCAAGCAGACAGTGAGTTTTTCTCTGTTCCATATTTCTAGTATCACTTAAATAATTCAAATAGAAATGCTGATATAGATGAAAAAAATAATTAACTTCCTTTAGAAGTTTTTTTAAGAAATATTTACAAAACCCCTCAACTTTGGAACATTCCCTATAAAAAAATGTTGGTATCTATGAAATTGATTATAGCACTTTTCTCAGTTTTGGATTATCCAAGAAGTACAGTCTTCCAACATTTTCAGTTCTCCTTTGAAACATCATCTTCACACACTCTTTCATGGGAATATCACATCCACTTCAGACTGATACAGGGGCAAATAAGAAGCTTGGAAGGCTAAACTCCATTCTTTTTCAGGAGCAGAATTTTTCATGAAGTTTAATATTCTTATTTTATATCATTTAGGATACAAAACCATATAATAAACTTTAGTTTGTCGCGTTTGGAAGCTATTAATTCACTTGTCTACCATCGGTTTCTGTGTTGCCATAGTTATTATACTGTCTCCTTGCACTGGCTAGCCAAATGGCCAATCCCTTCTTTGGCCCAGCAGCCTTTATAAGCTGCGGGAAATTTGAATAAAGGCTCTTCTTCGCTGCTGGATTCCCTGCGTGCTCTCTTGTCTCCTGGCTTAAGTACCTCTGCCACCTGTCCCTGCCACAAGGGACGGGCGGCGGGGGGGGCAATTCCAGCCCTGAAAACCTTCACAGAGTGGCCGGCAGTGACCCCCCAGAAACCCCACGAACTGCGACATTAGTTGTTCAACAAAATGGAAAATGGGACTTGCCTTACCCACAAGGAAAGGCCAGTCTCCAGCAGCCTTGAAAGATGAGTGTGACATCACCAGCAGAGAGTATGCTGGGGTGTCACATCCACATGGAGTTAAAATATCTGCTGCACCTCAGTACTTGGAAAAAAATCTCAACAAAATTTAGAGCATACTACCAATATCTGAGATTATCTTAGTCTCTTCACTTACAACATCTGGAATGTTATCTAATTTTGAACATGTTTTAAACTTGTTTTCTAGGTCTTTTTCTTTAGTGCATGTGAGACATTGGATTATTATATTGGGTCAGAATAATTTATGTCGGGGTGGGGGAGGAGGGACAAGTCGAATCTCATGGAGGTGAGGTCATGCCCTGTCTCACATGCCAGCCCCTCGAGACTCACCAGGGAACCCCAAAGCAGCGGTCAGTCAAAGGCAGCCTGGGAGCATGGCCTATACCACACCCTGGAGCCCCTATCCCAGCCTCAGACTAGATGACACAGTGGGAGCAATGCCTCTTACCCCACCCCAGAGCCCCAGTGGGCCAGAAATCCCACCTAGGAGGGGCAACCACAGGGGGCCAGAGCAGATAAAACCAAAGACGTGCTCTCCACATGTTCAAACCCATCATTTCTAGCATCCTGTAGCTGGACCCACGCTGGATCTAGGAATGGGCTATATCTCTCCTTTTATCTCTCTTTCTTTTCCTCCTCTTCTAATTTCCTTTCTTAATATTTGGGATAGCTGGATACTGGATGGGTTGTATGTGTTAGCATGTGCTAAGTCAATGCTTCATGGAATGCTTGCTTTGGTTGTATGCTACCCTTTAAACTTTTGCCGAGTACTCTTATTTTTTCTTAAGTCTACCAGTAAAAGTATCCTCTGAGAAAAAGTGTGCAGCTTTTCTCTTTTGTGCTCTCTCTTAAGGTGTTGAAAGAACTGACGGCTCTTCTAATAATCCAGAGGTATTGTTGGAGCCTTGTTTATTTTTAAAGTAAAACTCCCTTGGTGAGCTCATAGCTCTGATCCTGGGGTCTTAGAGTGTACTTATATTTGTTACAGTTCCATACAAATAAAAAGTCCATTTCAGATTGCAGGTAGAAGTTTTTATGCTTCTTTATAAGGAAGATCTTGTAACATTTTCTTCAAAGGAAAGAGCACTAGCTTTGCTGTTCTGGCACTTTCAAGCACTGAGCAACTTTCAAGCAAACCTCTTAAATATTCTGAAAATTACAGGTAATAAACATAAATGAGCACCAGAGACAGAGACTTTACAACTTGAGTTTCAAAATGGAAGGAATTCCATTATTTTTTACTCTATTCCAATCTTAAGTCCATTTTCTCTGTTTGTGTGTTCAACTGCCTTTTACTGATGACAAGATATGAAAATATGACATCTGTTTATATATAGTTCAAGTAAAACAAATCAAACTTAATTCTCCCTTAACCCACATAACTTTTTCAAAGCAATACAAAATATTGCTTCAAAACCAATGTATATTTTTCTCCTTGCAGAATGGTCGTACGTTTTTCTCACTTTTTTCTGGCAATATCAGCATTTTTAAATAGGGTATTAGGATAGATATATACTCCGCATAAATTTACTTTGGAGAAAGTAAAAGAAAATTTGAATACCTTGTTTCCTCTCAGTAGTCCTTATCACTTCTAAAGAAACCTAACTTGTTTTGTCCTCCTTTCCTAGATTTCTGAGAAAACTAACATTGTGTTTTTAACACACAGAAATCATATACATTTCAGAAAAATGCTTTATTACTTACCATAAATCAGTCTGCTTACTTGATAACATACATCTAGTTGAACTCTCTTCACTGTCAACAGTTGAGCCAGCAGAAATGTGTAGTAACCAGATACCAAAACAAATGCACTGCAATACTAGCTATTTATTCTCTTTGTAGAGAAAGCGGACTCTTACCCAGTTTTCTTTTTTCAGAGGCAAAAAGTAGTAGTAATGGCAGAAATCAAGTATCAGCGTATAGGAACTAAGGATCTGAGTGTAGAAACACAGCTGTAAAAACAGCCAATGATTGTCTTCACCAACACAGTTATTAATCCTGCAGAGAAAGAAAGTGTGTACATATAAAGAAGAAATACAAATACTTTCACACTGAAGTTATGATACTGTGAATAAGAGACTTTATCATTACTTTTGGAGCAAATGTTATGAACTGCTGGATCCATTGCACTGCCACTTAAAGTGTAAGTTGCACTACTGAGATCACTGCTTAGAACTGAAGACATATTTATCTTTACTTTCATATAGCAGAGATATTCCTGCAATTTTAAGGAATACTGAAGTCATAGAACTGGTTTTTTAAAGTCTGCAAAATTTCACAGTAATACCTATTATCTTCTGCTACTCAGCATATTTCACTGGTTGTGAACTACGCAGAGTCCCAAATCTGGAAATGCAAACGAGTGGTTTGAAATAAATACGAACGCAGGTTACCCTGATGAGAAACAGATATGACCTAGGAATGAGCCAAAGGAACAGAAGACAAAACAGGCATCCCTATTTAAAAACTCCTTCTGCATACTCCAACATGAAGAAGTAAAGGAACCACAAAAATTCTAGCTATATTAAGATTAAAAACCTTTGACACCTAGATATAGTCTGCATCACAGAAGTTACAGGGATGCAATTTTATACAAGAATTAGCATGGATATCATTACCAAGCTAAGCCAGAATGACAGAAGCACTATACTGGCACTATTTTCTGAAGTACTGATTGACAAAAAAGATAGTTTGAAACATGGTTAAATTAACACAGGGGGATCCTGATGTCAATGCTGTCCCCTGCAGTTTGTCATTGCTGCCTTATTGGAAATTGTACCCCAAAATTACTTCCAGAAATGTTTCTTTTCACTTACTCTTAATTTTACTGGTAGACATAATAAAGCTCAGAGCTCTTATTTCCCTGCTCTAAATGCCTAAACAATTAAGTGATACAAAGGAAAGAAATATGACAAATGAGCAGCAGTCAAGACTGCAACCTTCAAAATTAATCACTAAAACAACAGTAGATTATTAGAACAAATGTCCTGGTTTTACCATGGACAGTGGTGATCCATCCTCCTCACACAATGTCCACAACGACTGCAATGGTGTGAACGCTTTGGTCTCATCATGTTGCATTTGTTACATAACTCCCAATATTCTCGTTCTAGGTGAAAATGTAAGACATATTAGAGAGGTTTAGACTCAGTACTGTGTGCTCATAATAAATCGGTATGCTTGTGATTCTCATTTAAAAAAAATTCTTACTATTATCTGAGAAGGATAAGCACCACATAAAAGACTTTTTCCCACTGTGACCTTAATTAAACTGGAAGATATTACTGCTACTCTGTGTCAGTCTCCCTCTCCAAAGTCCTCTCTTTTCCTGTATATTTCTACGGAGCAATTATTACAGCACAAAAGCTGTGACTCACACAAGGAGGACTAGAACACAATTATTTTCTTACACTTCTACTGTGAAAAAAACGTATCTGCTAGACAGAACCATGATACAATCGCCCTTCAAAACCTCCTGAGGAAATACTGCTACTGCCTGCTAGCTAAAATACAGTACACAATAAATGCTTCAGGAGCATCTTCAATCCCAAAGCATTTTAATACGTGCCTCTCACCACATGCAGTTTTACACATAAGGCAATCAAAAAACAGGTAGAGCATAGGCTTGTATTTACAAATATACACTATTATTAAAGACCCAATGTGAGATTCTTTAAAAGCTAATCTCTGGAGATACTGAGTAGCTGAAAGTATTAGGAGTTACTATTGCTCAGCTTATATTTATCTCAAATCGCACCATCCAAATTAGAGGAATTCTTTGAAAATTAAAATTCAAATTGTATGTTCAGAAATTTCATCTTCACATGGGAAACAAGTCACATCAACGCTGTAATAATTCCAGTCACAAAAACATATATTTTCTGTCTTTAAGGAAAATAGGTGGATGGCTGAGAAATTTAAATACTTTGACTGGTTATTTCTGCCTAAATAAACTTTTTTTTTTGATGCACAGAAATTCCTTAAACCCAGGGATAAAAGAAAAAAAAGAAAAAAAGCTTATTTTTACAGTGGGGCATTCTGAAATTCTATACTATAAAACACTGTTCCTATGTAAACAAAATAAAGTTAAATGTAGCACTTCTGTGCCACCTGCAAGTAGTACTAATCCGGTCTTTCTTGCTGCAAAATAACATTTGAATACTGGAAGTAAAGAAGCCCAATATCTGAGATCATTAAACTAGTAATAATGACAGATGGAAACTGATTTACAATCTGTTCCCATAAATACAGTGTCACAAAGGTGTCACTCACTAATAGGGTAGCTACCAGCAGAGTTCAGAAACACCCCAACTCATTTTTTAATACAATTCATACTGTGCAAAAATGTATCCTCCTGTCAACAGAGAATACCAGAGAACCAAAGGGCTACTTTCAAAAGTACAAAATCCCTGGTATAACACCCACCAAATCAAAACATCAAAGCCACAGTCTAGCCTCAATGTTCCATCTTCGGAAGTATCTATAAAGTAGCACTGCTGTATGGAATGAATGGAGCATGCAAAGGTTGGAGAGCTATTCAAAGGGATACCTTATATTAGAAAGAAACATTTTTGCACAAAATACACAATATATTTGAAAGAACGCAAAAAGAATTCTTCCCGTGGAAAAATTTCCTAGCAGAAAGTCCTACATAACTGAACTTCTGGTGGAATACAAGTTTGGAAAAAAAAAGCTCTGAGTCTACATAAGGGAAAGTGCTAGAAATTTACAAGTTTAAAATAGTGACATACTAACTAATCAGCAGAGACAGCTCATGGTTTCCATCAAATCTCACAAAGTCAAATTGATTCCTAATTATTTTGAGGAGATTAAAATAACTTTTATTCAATTATATAGAAATAACTTAATGTACCTGTAATTGGTATCTTCGGATTTTCAGGTAGCTTTCCAGGATCTGCTACTGAAGCTCTAAGTAATGAACCTATACAAAACAATGAGCAGAAGTAATAACCTAAAAAAAATAAATAACCATTTGTTAGTCTTTTTCAGGTGTACAAAGTATCTACTATACACTACATCAAAAATATAGATGCTCCAGCACTGAGTTGGAAATTACTCAGCCTTCTCATTCAATTCCAGACATATTTTTGGTACTATACAGTCTACAACATTAAGTACTCCCCAGTCTTAAAAAGGGAGAGGAAAAGGTAGCAGTGAACAGATCTGATGGCAGCAGTAGGATGCCACTATGCATACTACCGTTTTTAAAAAGTTCCTCCACTGTCTGTCAAATAAGCACCAATCACTCTACACCACAAAGCCTCCACGTGGAAGGATATTCCCAATAGTGCATCTTCACTTTAAAGTTAGTTCCAGACATAATACAAGCCTTTTCCCCAGAAAAACCTAATAGCATAACTCATATGAGCTGACCCATCCAGGGACGTATGACTAACACTAACGACACTCAGTTTTTACCAGTCATCATCAGCACTACCACCCCAAATTCTTACAAGCACTAAGAGACGTGGACCTGAAATCCTGTCAACAAGTTCTAGGTACAGGATGTGAAAGCTGTATGCTTTTCACCACACAAAGATGTTCTACTATAACACCTCTGAAATGAAATGTCTGAGCTTCTCAGAACACAAAAAAGAATCCCTTCCAGCCATCCCAGTACTCTTATCCTTTATCTTACTGTCTTTATCTTTCACTTTATTTTTTATTTTCTGACATTTCTCATATATGTTAAATAGTGCCCAGAGATACTATTTTTACTAGTAGAAAAAACAGCGAAGTTAAAATTACTTACACAAAACTGCCAAAACTGAAATATTTCCCTCTTCATAGTGAGGAAAAAGGATGACCTTTGGAATGAAGACTGTATTGTACAGCCAGACGAGGATAATTAGGCCCATGCAGCACCAACCCTGAGGGTCAACCACAAAGTGAATTCGTTGCCCCATTGAACACAAACAGGTGTCACGACCCAGGAAGAAAAGATACTCCTAAAGAAATAAAGAAAGAGTTTTTATTTTTTTTTAAGAAGTAAATTAAGTAGTATAATGCAACCTACAGGATTCCATATACATTCAAATAAGGAAGAATAAAACATGTCAGGTATTGATTTAAGGAATTAAATAAAAACTTACAGACATTTCACAAACATGTTTCAAGTACCAGGTAGCAAAACATTTTATGATTTCATTAACTAGTTATATCTCATTAAAAAGTAACATTTATTATCAAGATGCAAGTAAAACAACTACCTAGGAAAACTACTAAGTAATAGGTAAAGCAAGCAACTGTCAGCCAGGTGGCAGCAGCACAGGATATAAATATTAAAGAAAAGTCTTCCATCAAAATTAAATGGTTGCAAAGCAAACAAGAAATACAGGCAATGGTTTATGCCATACAAAGATTCATCCCACCTACTTATTATAGCCTCACCGCTAAATTTCAGGCTTGTTTTTTAAAAACTTTTATGGTAAAATAGTCAAAAACTTCTCTAGGAATTTGTTTTTTCCTTGCTTAAGAAAAAAATCTTTCTCATGACATTTATAGCAAACCCACAGAGAAAGGAATCACTACCTTAATGTCTTTCACAGAGAGCCTTCAAAGGAAGGATTACTAGTGTTACTTTTTTGTCAGGCTACCTTCATAGTCCTATCGCAATATTACAACAGACACATAAATCCCAATCTACTCTCCTAGCCATTAGTTACCCTGATTTCTGGGCTTCAGGAACTTGTCCATTTCAGATGGATTTCTTTCCATTCCTTTCAGCTTCTACTTGTTGCACTGAAATTTTATCAGTCAGGTATCTCTGTTTCCAGGGGTTTTGCTTACTTGTTTCATGTTTGACTGCCCTCAATTCTATTCACAATTTCCCTGTTTAATATTATTCATAAGTTTCATTAATGTCTTTTCTTCTTTTTCTAGATCTCTGATCAAAATCAGACCCAAACAAGCTGTCATTTTCCCACACTTCTCCTTTGTACTATATATTATAACCCTTTGTTTGTATCCTCTAGTGCAACAGTGTTCCCATTCAGATATATATATTTATCCTAAAAATCCACCAAATTTCCTAAAACTTGCTTTTAAAACCATGTTGTATACTAAATACAGCTATTGTAGTATTAAAATTGTTTCTAAGTTCATGACAATCATAAAACCTATTTAGGCCAATATTTACTGTTCTCTGTTAATATGTACCATGCACGCACCACAGGCTGTTACATACAAGGTATTAATACACTACACACATATGTACAGTCTCAAGACATAAAATGATGGAGTGCTATATTCCTGAATCTGCCAGTTCTTAAAGTGTCTCTGTTGTAAGCTGGCTTTGGTAACCAACAGGTTTAGAACAAAAAACCATTTTATATTCTTCTAAGCGTGTACTGATGGAGGATCTGTCTCCATAAGCATATAACCTGTGGGAGGTGAGCAGACTGTACAACATCAGGGATGCTGAAAAGGAGATGGACCACATCCCCTCCAAGTTCCTGCAGCTACAGGAACTCCCACTGCACCAAGGAGAAGCAGACAGAGCCTCAGCTTGTCAGGCTGAACATGGAGATACAGAGCGCAGTGAAGTCTGGGAGCCTGTGAGCTCGAGCGCCAGCAGGAGGGCTCCTGCTCCGCCTGATCCACAGAGCAGGTTCTGAGCCCTGGCAGCATAGACAGGAAGCTCTGTCCAAGGAAGGCTCTGAGCCTCTGTGTCTGAGTCCTGTGGCAGTATGGGAAGAATGGGGTAAGGAAAAGTGGTGGGAAACTCCTGCTTCAGGGACAAAGACACCTCTGCCAGCCCAACCTATCACCTGGCAAGGTCTGCTGCTTGCCAGGGGCCTGGGTCCTGGATACCACAGAGAGGCTATTACGGAGGCCAGTAGTAGTCTGGTCCTCAGGCTGTTACCCCCAGCTGCTCTTCATAGGGGCACCATGGATATAGCCACGGCAGACCAGAAGTGTACTAGGCATGGAGTAAAAGGCTCACAGGGTGTTGCCAATGCCTGGTAGCCAAGTGGTGTCTCATTCATCCTGCTGGTGAAGGGGGAGAACTTGAAGACGAGCACACAGATCCTGCAGATGAATGAGTGGTTGTGCAGTGTGTGCAAAAGCTAGTCAGCTTTTGTATCCATAGGATCTTCTATGAGGACCAACAGCTGAGGGGGAAGAGGTGCAGGATCCACCTGAAATTATGTGGGGTAAAAGCATCTTTGCCAAGAAGCTGGTCAATCTGCTAAAGGAAGGTTTAAACTAGGAATGATGAGAGAGAAAGGTGGTGACCTCTGAAGGAGCAAGAAGTGGTAGTCAGGGTTTGCAAGCAAAGGATGGAGGATATTGTGTACAACAGAGATCTTACAATCAACCAAACAGAGGTGAAGTGGAGCTACATCAAGAGTGTGTACACACCTGATACAGAACACCACTTGGGTGCACAAGGATGGGGTTAGGAAAGCCAAAGTCCACCTGAAGTTGAATCTGGTGAGGGACAGGAAGGTCACAGAGAAAGTCATGTACATGAGGAGTATCAGGCAGGCTAGGGGAAACATAGGCCTGCTGAAAGTGGCAAACTAATACAAAAAGATCAAAGTGCCTTCTTTGCACCTTGCTCTTAACGGGTAAGACCTGCTTTCTAGAATCCCAGGTGCCTCAGACTAGTCGGAAAGACTTATTCTTGGGTAAGGGAGGATCAGATAAAGAAATCCTTAGGAAAATGGACTGAACGCTTTCATGGGACCTGATGAGATGCCATCCTGAGTGCTGAGAGAGCTGGCCCTGTCATTTTGAGGTCACTCTCAACTATGTTTGAAAGTTTTAAGCTGACAGGTGAGGTTCCAGAGGACTGAAGAACAAGTGTCAACCCTGTTTTCAAGGACAAGAAGGAGGATCCAGGCAACTATAGGCCTGTTAGTCTCACCCTGTTCCCTGGGAAGTGAAGGAAACGATCCTGGAAACTACTTTCAAATACATGAAGGACAAGAAGGTGATTGGGAGTAGTCAATGTTGATTTACAAAGGGAAAATCATGCAGATTGACAGAAACACTAGAAACTGTTGACCACTGAGGAACCCATCTGTTTTCCATCTTACGAGAGCAGCAGAGATTCCATGACTTCACAGCGCTTCCTCAGAATGGGAAATAACAGCTCAACAAACAAAACAGAGAAATATAATTACAGAAATACTTGCTTCTAAGTGACCTACGAAGTATAATGTGTGAGCAATAGCAGTGAGAGAAATTCTGGAGAAAACAGTAAGAGTGCCTGTAATAGAAATATACCCCAACTTTTTATCACTCAGTGACTAACTTTTGCCTGCATGACATTATTCTTTTATAATTAAAAAAACCTCAACAAACACCATCCACTCTCAAACCCATACTTTTGATGTGAAGTTCCACAATTAAGTTGGAATTATGCAAATAAAGGCCCCACTCTCAAGAAAGAGTAATTTTTCATCATCACCTTCTTTATCTTTTCTGAAAGACAAAGAAAACAGTGTGATACTCAACCAACCATCAACACTTGTTTGATAAGCAGCATATAATAGGCTACCTTTTATTATGTTTTGCACACTTCACCTGACTGAGTAGAGCTTCCTTTGAACTGACATGCTGCTTCTAACTAGCGTAACTCAAATCTAGGTTCTAGGCCATTTCACAATTTTAATATAGATTATAAGGATATGTGTGTTCAGACAAAGGTCTATATAAAACTGCACTACTGCCAATGTATTTCAGTTACATACAGTAACATACATTTACTTCCCGTGTGCCTATTTTAATGTTAAATTAAGTTTCATGTTTGTCATTATACTATTGTCAGTAATACTGAATAAACAATGTTAATATATTGACTTAGTCCAGCAAAGTGAACTTCTTCTCTTCTCTCTCAGTTTACGTACCATGTATAAATATAAGAGGTGGGGGGAATGAAGAAAACCTACTGAGCACAATCTGATGGCTAGGTAGGAAGTACTAGATTAAAATTTAACTCACAGACAAATTGAATTTATATCCTTTTCTTTTTTAAACATATTTCAAATGAATTATATTTATTTTTTCAAATATAATGTCAAGAGTAAAGATGACTGATCTCAACTAATTTTGATCTTCAGGATGTATAATTTCTGATCAGAAAAACAACAATATGTAGCGGAAAAAGTCTATGAGCAGGTTTAGAACAAATCAACTGAAAGAAGCAATTAAGTGAATTATATCCATATACAGTCGGTATTCGTACAAGCAATGCCTAAAGTTTTTCCAATTAAATAATTTATGAGAAAATACACAACACTAATGTTAGAGGTTTTGTGGTTTTCTTGCCTCATACCCTAATTTATAGCCATTTTTTCTAAATATCTCAAACAAACATCTCAAACACAAAGCATTAGAAGGCAAACAGAAGTTGTACCTCTGGAAAGTTTCAGATTTACCAAACCACGACTGAATCTTTCCTGCATGATCAAGAATTGTTCTTGCCTTTCCAAAAAAATACTTTTATTACAGGATGCCTGAACAACATCTTTTCCTAACCCTTTTCTTTCCACCCAATTCAATTAACTGTAACATAAACTCCGTTTTTTGTTCACTACAATCACCTGCCATACGACTGCTCATGTGACATCCACTGAATAATGAGACCACAGAATGCAGGCAGAAACTCAATTCCAAGAAACAAGAAAGCTTTGCTCTAACCAGAATTGTTATCATGATATATAAATAGCTTTAACAGATTCATTTAAATGCAAACTTAAAAAAAAAAAAAGTATACAATTTTGCATCAAGATGCAAAACACACTTAGAAAACTGTGTTTCATAAATAAACCTAACAGGAGCAGTACTCAATTTCTCACACTAAGAAGCACGACAGCCAGCTCCTTGTGCATTCATGGGTGTTGCACTGATCCATAACTAGAAACCATGTCTCACTTTAGCTTTCTCAGTAAGAAAAGTAAGACTTCTGAAATCTGACTTGCAGAACTTTTTTCACAAATCCTTAAATAAGTCCAGAATGACATAATCAGTAATTTATTGTATGCTCACCATGAAAAACAGTTTTAAGACCCCATGCAAACTGAACAACACTATGCCCTATAGAACACACTTCTACAGTGGAAAAAACCACCACTTTCTAAAAAGGCTGTACCCTAAGCAAGTCAGACCGAAAAAGGAACAGACAATAAAAACACAAGAGACACACCTGTCATAATACTTGTGTTAGCCAAGGCAAGGCCGTATCAATCAAGAGCCTCCCCTAATTTGTGGATCCAGCCGCAGTTTTGACAACTTTCCCGAAATCTTAAGAATTACTGCCAAAAATTACTGATATAGAACTAAAAATACACTTCAACAGGGGAAAAAAAAAGTGGACTTGAACTAATCAACAAAATTATTTTCAACTAGATTTTAAAGAAGTCGTGTTATTATCAAGTGTCAGAATGGAATTACTATTATGTCTTTTGCAGCTCTTGCGTTTAAAAAAACTGGTATCTGCATAACCACCTAACACAAGCCAGAGAATATTTTTGCCCTGACAAAACCCCACGCACCTGGCCTTGCCCATGTTTATGCAATGGATGTAGTGCAGATCTCGGCACTACACAGTTAGGTGGCTGTTGATAGGCTGGTTAAGGTAGCCAAGATATTCCCACCCAGTTATTTTTCATTGATAGGAAAAGTGTACCTGTAAATATCCACTCCATTCACAAAAGATGTTACACGGGCTTGGACACCCACGTGGTTTGCTATTCATGTATACCCACTGTATTCTCATGATCACAAGTCCCATGAAAACTACCTTTGCCTACCGCTGACCAAACAGCCACTTGTAGACAGGTAATGCGTGTTACTTGAGCACATCACTGTTTGGATCACCAGTGTGACGGGAACTAAGACCCGACTAACTACTGGAGCTGGGAAATGAAAGTGTGAAACCAAGGCAGGCGGGGGCCGCCGCCCTTCCTTGTGCCGTGCTGCTGGAGCACACGCCAGCCGCTCCACGCGCCTCGCCCATGGCACCTCGGCGGCAGCAAATGCCCTCCTCGCCACTCGCAGCACAGCCAGCACTCCGGAGCTGCCTGAAAGCGGCAGCAGCACTTCCCTATTTCATACCCGGGGAGAGACTCAAGCCTGCCATTGGTTTCTCTCCCCAGCTCTCTGCACACCCAGCAGCACTCCTGGAGCTGAGGTCCAAAGGATGGCGACACGGGACGCTCCAAGGAAGCTCCAGGAAGCAACCCAGCACCAGGCCGCCGCGCCCCGAGGGGCAGCCGCCGCTCTCCATCCCCCTCGGACCTCACCCTCCCGCCCCTCCCGGCCAGGCCGGGGCCGCCGCCTGCCGCCCCCCGCAGCCCCCCACCAGCCCCGCCGCGGGGCACGAGGCGGAACCAACCGTAGGCTTCCGCCGCTCCAGCCGCGCGTGCGCGCCCGGACACACCCGGCGGGGCGGGACCCGCGCCCGGCACAGACAGGGCGGTGGAACCTTTGGCCGCCCCGCGCGGCTTCGGAGCAGCGGTGTCCCACTGGGTCTCGCCGCGCACCGCGCCCCAAGGGCAGGGTGCCGTACCTCGCCCCGTGCGCGGGCGGGACGGTGTCCCCTGCCCCTGGAAAACCCTTTTGCCCGGTCCGCCTGGGGCCGACCAGCCGCCTTTCCCCAGGGTTGGAGCTCGCTGTTACAGGCCCCTTCCCGAGTAGAGACTTTAGTCAGAATGAGCCCTTCTCTCTCCTCCACCTCTGCAGTGTCTCTTTGCAGTCCCTGACAAAGCACTAGCACTGCAGACAAGGCCTGTACCTTGGGCTCCAGGCTGCTGCCAGGAGAATCCCATTCCCTGAGAGCTGCACTAGCGAGGCTTCGTACTATGAAGCTCTATGAACTTAATAGTATAAATTTATACTAACTTTCTTAAGAGATATTTATTCTACCTTGTGTACTGCATAATCATGGTTAAGACTGTAACTGGAGAGCCCCGGCTCACCGCAAGGAGAACAGTCCCCACCTTGAAGAAAAGGACCTTTTGTTTCTCAGAATTTTAAAGCCATCCATGAAAAAGAAGGGTGGACTACTAAGATAACAGGGTCCTCTGAAAAAATTCCTCCTATTATCTGTGACATCATAGGTAACTGTAGCAAGACCAACTCCAGGGACACCTAAATCAAGAAAGAATCAGATGGACAATGGCACCATAGATTTATAGTTGTTTTTCAACATAGTAGCATTAGTGTGTTGTGTAATGAGTGGTCAAATCATGTAGTTTCTGAGTGCATGAAAAGTGTAAGGACCATTTGTAAAACACATTCAGTGTACCCTGATTGGAATAGGACACTTCATGCCTATGAATTATATATATTAATATATATACAGATTCATATATTTTGCTTCCTAGCCTTTCTTCTCCATCAGCACAAACCAGTTGTAACATTTTTATGACATTTAAGTCCCCTGCTGCGCCATGCCCCTTGCTCACACAAGATCCTTACATGGCCATAGAAGGCAATCTTTGTTTTAAAACGATAATTCAGACCCATGAGGGATTAGCTGTGGCTAAGAGCAACAGACAGCTTGTGATGGACAGAATTTTCAGCGTTCCCAGCTGGGAATCATGCCTTGAGCACCCATTGCTGATGCACATATATGATCTTTTAGCTACCTAAAGGTATCCCCATCTGCCTGAGTGGCATAGTTCCCACTGTAAATTGATGGGCTCTTGCCCTGGAGCATTCTTCCTTCACGATGGTAGATGAAATGATGCAGAGTAATATGGTGAACACCACCAATGCAGAAAATTCTTCTTTTTTTACTGATCATATTCTTTCTAAAACTTAACCACAATATGATTATTCTGAAAAGGCAGAACCCAAAAAGTCAGGTAGGCGTTTAGGTAGTTTTCAAGCTTTTGCCAAGACTTTTGGACCTTGTCCTGGTTTCAATGTCCACAGTCTTTTGTTATACAGTGCAATTGTTAACACTTCAACCTAAGATTACTCTGACCTGAAAATAGATATTTTGAAGAAACTGGACATTGTCTGGAAGGAGAAGGAAGTGTGTTCCGTCTAAACCAAAGGAGAGCACTTTCTCCAGAACAACCTATATATATATATATATATATATATTTGTCCCTAGGAGCAGGTAACACTGATAATAATAGACATATTAATTGGACTATTAAAAAACAAGGCAAAAAGAATGACTGGAAAAGTTGTTGTAATGAAAAACAGCCTCTGGCTCTGTTCCCTGACAAATTTCATGTATCAATTTGTGTCTATATGTAAAAAGCATAATAAGCTATGAAAACTTTTCTCTTATTTGAAGAATAAATGTTGATGGCAAAAAACCAAAACAAAACAATCAAGCAGTTTAAAGGAGACAATGGACTTGGGAAATAAAATGGAAATATAAGCAAAGAAGAATAGTACAATCAGTGAAGGTTTCATGTAGAATAAAAAGAAACAGTCAGTAATGTCAACTTTTATTTGAATACCAGATGTTTGCATTTTTGTAGTGGTTTGCTGATAATGGCCAGTCATTAGACCTGTAGTCCTGTCAGACTGATTGTATTTTTCTCTTTTCTACTCATGGTTGTGCAGAGGAAACACAGGTTCTGGAACAAGGGCAGTGGTCTATTCTGGCTCAGTCATCAGCACACCAGTCTTCATTTATTAATGCTTCTTTTGAGGAAGCACAATGCGGGAAGAAAAGCAAGCAGTTGTGTGCTGGACTTCCCAATGGAAAAATATCGGACTATAAATATTACCTGATACTTTTGCCAGAATATCAAATCCAGACAGATAGATAATGAGTCTTTATGGTGAATTCCTATCTGAGTGGGGAAATACTAACTTTGCATAATATGAACTTTACATAAAATCCAATATGGATGTATTACCCAAGATTACTAAAAGTCTGAAAAATTATTCACATTCTTTTGTGCTGAATATTGCACAATAGTATAGAATTCCTCTTGGAGTTTCTGATGTCTGTGTTGTGTTGTTGCTGCTGTTTATAAATTACCACAGGAGCCACCAGCTGTCATCATACAATTTTTATTGGCACTCTGTAAATATTAAATCAGCATGCTAGAATCAAGCCATGTGCAGTAACAGCTGATGCTCTGTTATAGAGAGCACATGCAAGAGAGAGGTGTGCACTGTGACTCCCATGATTCTTACGGCTTACAAGCCCCTTGCTTCTTGATACTGTTTGTCAGGATTCATTTTGAGCCCATTGGGCTCCTTGTTGCATGTGCATTGTCTGTACACAAATATCTCCTGAGCTGAGAGATCAGTCTTCTCAGCAGTACTCAGCTGCCTGGGTCCTTCTAAATTGTGCAGTTTGTTACTACCACTTCTTTTCTGCAGCACCATGGTGTTGGTCACTTCCTTGCAAACCATAGGAGACACTTGTTAACTCTTGAATGGGAGCAAAATCTTTCATGTCGTGAAGGCAGAACTCTGTGTCAATGACAAAGCCTGCTGAAACAAAACTTGTCCTGGCCCAGAAGTTTTGTCAGTTGCAGCGTGACATATTGAGAATGAGGCGGTAGATGTTAATCGAAAATGTGTCTCAGGCTCCATTTTGTCTCTAACTTACTGTCCAGAAAAATCAAAGGCAAGGTATGTTTTCCAGTCTGTCTGCCTCAGTAGTAGACATGGGGAGATTTACTGATCCTGCAGCCCAGATAGATTATATGGGACAAGGTAGACCAGGCAGTAGGCTAACTTAGGCAGTTAACAGTGGTTTGAGGAGCTTTGTTCAGATGAAGATGTTCTAATATTAGCTCTTCTAATGCCTTGCCATCTCCAGGAGTTGCTGTCTGAAGGGTAGGGCAACAAACTGCTTGAATGCTTCCATATCTATTGTAGTGCGACTTTGAACAAGCTTCAGCAGATATCCCTTGTTCAGAAGGAAGCTTAGATTTGTGTCTGCTCTGTTTGAACCCACTGACTGATGGCTGCAGCAATGACTGGTAATAGCAATACGTTAAACCAGGAAAATGAAAATGCTTTGGAACGGCCCTGACTTTATTATTGTTATTCAGTTTTTTGATAATAATTTTAGCTCCTACATTTTTTTGCTTTTCAACTTGAAGTGCATTTTGGTGGTGCCATGGAGGCCAAGATGCTGTAAATGGATGATTTTGTTCTCAGTGTGGACAATTAACATTTTATCAATATTCTTTCAACAGGGCCAACTACAGACTCTTTTAATCTGCATTCTTTCTCACCTGAGCTGAGGAAATGTGCACGGCTATCAGGGAATGATTTCAGGGGAGGTGGAGTTGGTGGCTACATGCCAGATATTCAAGGAGTTAGGTTTAGCAGAACATCAAATAATATTTAGAGTTCGCTATCAGTGTTTCATGTTTCTACTGGCAAACTGTCTAATGGAGGATCCGACCTAACCCCAACTCCACACCTCTTCACATGCACCATCCTGAACAGCACGCACTCTCTGGTGCATCCCAGATGTGATGTGATTATGCAGCTGTGTAGGCTGGCAGAGAGCTTCGATCTAAGTAGGGAATCTTGTTGTTTTGCTATTGCAGCAAGGAGCTGGGACATTTAGAACAAAGCACTGCAAGAGATTTCACTACCTGTCAATAAAAGCTAGTCAGCTGAGAGCCATGACCGTAGCTGTGAATATTTCAGAGGCAGTGAACAAAGTACCAACCACAGCATGAAGTACCAAGGGCAGTTTCAGAGACTTTTCCCTGGAATATATGGTTGTGCAGATTTCAATAAGAGTTTGGATTAACTCTGGTGTTTGATGTATTTGTAGGCATTAAAGCTGCTCGCATTAAATCCACATTTAAGAGAATAGGCTGTACTGAAGATTTATTTTGCTTAGGCAGTAGGAAAAAAACAGCTCTTTTTTTCAATTATTTTCTAGATAAAGCATGCCCCTTTGGAAAAGAGACAATAGGTCAAATAAAAGGTCAGAAGTGTAGAAAGTTTACTTGGAATCAATTTGAATTTTCAGAGAGCTCTGCAACTATAGCTTAGTCTTGTTCTATAAGATAGGTTTGCACAAGTAGTGCTCTGAAATAGATCACAAAAACAGCAGTTGCATTGTAAGCATAGTTACATTGGAAAAGTGGAAAAGCTTTCATTACAGAAAGCATGCAACCTCCAAGCAGACACAACTAAAGTAATGCAGGTTTGTTGCTATAATGGTGTTACTATTGGAAGCGTCCATATAGGAATATGGATCACACCCTGCACCTTGCTGATCCACAGTATCCTACTCAAAGAGGCCATTGCTGTGCTGAGAGAGCAAAATCCTGTTACCCCCTGGGTACAACATATTCCTAATATGGAATTTTTGAAGGCTGAGAAATCTAATCTAATTAACACACTGATTGATTTTGCAGAACACTGTGCTAATTACATGCAACCAGTCATTGCTGGGTTAATTAAACATGCATCTAAAAAACCTACAGCACTAATCTAATTAGCAATTACTACAGCTGTCATTACCTCTTTTCACCTACTTTTAAGCTGTGCAAATTCACACTAAGAATCTGGTCCTGCAAACACCTTGCATGAATAGCTTGCTTTGGCTGTAGTAAGGCTTCAGCACAGAAGGAGCTTAAAAAATAAGGGTGAATACTTTACAGTCCACAGTATAGTTTCAGTTCTGCCATCCTCACATGCAAAGCTCTCAGTTTATCAGTCAGTTGTGTTAAAACTACAAGACTGGAAGATTTTTCTTTATAATTGTCCTGTGATCTTATTGGGAGTGAATGTAGGTCCTACCTTCAGGCGGTTCTCTGCAAGTATCAAGCCTTGCAAAAAAACATACAAATCAAAAACATACTTGCATTTTAGGAAAAAAAAATGCAGACAAACATTCTTCAAATATTCTTATATATTCACACAGCTTTAAAACATGGGTCAAACATTCTGAGTAAAACATCTCAGAATATTTAGCTTTTTCAGATTAAAAAAAGGGTTGGTAAAAAAGAAAAAAAAAGTTAAGAACTTTAACACTTTATATGCTTTTCTTACTTTGTCTTGATTAAAAATGAACACTAATAATCACACAAAATACAGGGATCATGGAATCACAGAGTATGATGAGTTGAAAGGAATCCACAAAGCTCATTGAGTCCAACCATTAAGCCTGCACAGGACCATCCCCAAGACTCACACCATGTGCCTCAGAGTGTTGTCCAAACGCTTCTTGAACTCTGTCAGGTTTGGTGTTGTGACCACTTGTCTGGGGAGCCTGTTCCAGTGCCCAATCACCCTCTGGGGGAAGAACCTTTTCCTAATATCCAACCTAAACCTTCCCTGACACCACTTCAGGCCATGCCATTGGATTCTGTCACTGGTCACAGAGATCAGTGCCTTCCCTTCCTCTTCCCCTCACAAGGAGGTTGTGACTGCAGTGAGGTCTGCCTTCAGTCTCCTCTCCTCTAGGCTGAACAGAACAAGTGACCTCATCCAGCTTCCCCTCAAGGCCCTTCACCATCTTCATTGCCCTCCTTTGGATGCTGTCTAATAGCTTAATATCTTTCTTGTATTGTGGTGACCAAAACTGCAGATCTTGACAGCTATTTACTTAGAATGACATCCTATATCATGACATAACATATAAACAGCTATATATAGGTTGCACATCAGTCCTTTGTGTAAAAGGATAGAGAGAAGACTTTCTTCAGTTTTACTATGCAATTTTTATTATTTAAAAACAGGTTTATGTGTAATGAAAGGTGACTACATACAGTTCATTCCCTGCAAGTGACCTGCAGAAGCAAACAGCTTCAGATCCAGTATCAGAATATCATTCAGATGCAATTTTTAATAAATATTCAACTTAGGACTCGCACTCCAAAGCAATGCTGCACATATTTTTTGACAGAATATTAAGGCACTTCTGATGCCATGGCAGTTCAAATACAAGGAATCATTTACCCAACCCTTGAATTGACCAGCTAAATCAATAGTAATTTCCAATACCCAAAAAAAAAGAGTTGTGACACTTTAACAACAGTGGCCCAGTTCGGAGAGTTTGACAATAGCAATGGAACAGATTCTCAGAGGACTGAAAGAACTGGCTTAGAAATAGACTGAACTCTAGTTGCTGGAAGCTGATCTCTGCCTGGTGTGCCAGATCTACAAGAGAAATCCAGGGAGAAGCAGCTGGAGTGAGCAGGAAAGCCAGCTAGCAGCTGCTGGTGCTGTGTTGCTTAGCAGTAGACTCAGACCCTTCCTAGCAGAGTTCTCTCAGTTGCCCCTGTAAAGCTATTCAGGTATTGCCATGATGATAAAGTCCTTGTGCAGATCTTCTGTCACACAAGTGCCTTTTCTGCTTTAGTTTAGGTGTTGAGAACTTGAACTATACTTGGATTCACTGAAAATGTTAAAACTTATTAGATTGGAAAATACACGTTGTCTTTCCACAAATTTAAATAATGATAATAACATTTAAATTTAAATGTGAATAATAATAACAACAAAAATCCATCTATGATGTTTTCTTTGAGATTATAGCATTTTTTATATTGTACAGTGTAACACTTTCAGTAAAAAAAAAAATGTACAGAGCAAATGCAGGCATATAGGAAGAGAACAAATGGTTTCTATGGCAAAACATCCTTTGCAACTACTAACAATTGGTGTAAATTTTGAGGACTATTAGTTTTCAATGGGAACTGAACTCCAGGTGGGAGCAATCAGAATGACATTAACTAGTCACAGTTTTCTATGTGCTTTGTGTCCTTTTATATTTCATGCTTTCCAACCATTAACTTCATGTAAAAGTAAACCTGTTTTTGCAGGGAGGAGACTACTTCCCTGCAAAATATACTGGCAGTCTCTGCAAGCAAAGGAAATGTAAACCAGTCAGTACATTTAGTTTTTGCACAGTTAAACAATGTTAATTCTTCAGCCATTGTTTACTAGCATCCCAGAAACAGTGATAGGAAGGGTGGAAAAATATTTAAGGTTTTTCCTTGTTAAAGTAAGACCTTTACACATAGGCCCAGTAATCTCATCTCCACTTCTTTAACAGCTGCAAGGAAACATCTGTTACATTTTAGGTAAAGTTATTATTGGAACAGAGAAGAAGTTCATGTAGAAAATCTATATTTTTAATATTTTTATGTACTAGAGTGATGACAGCTTTACTTGTTTGGGTTTTTTCACTGGTGAAATCTTATGATTGTGTTAAGAGGTACTTTGCACTGGTTAATTGTGCTCATGTACATTTGCATGTAAGTTTGACAGTTGAGATCCAGTCGCAGCATCTTTAATCTTCCGAGTCTCACATTTACACTCTTCTACAATCATGATTTCTTTGACCACTGGGACAGAACCAGTGCAGTTGAGATTCAGGCGCTTCATGGAGAACTTACTGGGCAAGCAATGAGAACAGAAGGTATAAAGATGATCTTCTGGACCAGGAACATGAAAGGAACTACATTTTCCAAAACACAGATTATTCTGTACTGTCACCTTCTCACAGCTGTTATGAGTAACACCCTGAAACAGAAAGCAATTTTGGGTTTCTGGTAAGAAATGGCCCACAGACTTTGCTAGAAGATATGAACAAAAAAAACACCACCAACAAAACAACCCTCAAGAAAACAACACTGCATTTTTTTCTTCTCAGAACAAATGGTACAGGTTTCTAGGCCACATCTATATTTAAATATGTCTGTGTGAAATAAATTTAGTTCTGGATATGAAAAAACATAGTCCTTGACAGACTGTGACTACAGAAACACTGAGAATAGATGTTGACTTACAAGGAATGTGACACTTCTATCTATACTATTTACTTGTCTTGGTATTACTGTATGACAGGAGGGCTTCATCCTTGCATGGGAAAATTTATCAGTTCTCCAGCATTCTTAGCACAGAATCAGGTCTAAGCATCAGTCTTCTAATTAATACAGCAGAAAAGAATCCTTACTTAGCTTTAAGAAAACAACCAGCTAATCCTTTTAACAATTATCCTGGGACTCTGTAAATATGCACGTGTGACTGTGTATATACACATACATACATATAAATATATATATATATATGTATAATAATTCTGATACACAAATTGTTGAGGTGTATATTAATTGAATGGATAATTACTCCCCAATGCCCTGCTTGCTTAGGCTATGTCAGAACATCTTTGCATAAAAAGAATAAATAGCTCTCTGAAAATCAAGTGTGTGGCTTTCCAGTGCTGCAATTTAGCAGTTTGCCTTATCAGACTAAAGTTTTTTCATCAGCATTTTTCAGCTGCTCATCATGAAGCCCTGTGACTTAGCCACTGAAATAACCCATGTATCTTTAGTTGCTGATTACATAAGGCATGTTTGTTGATCTCAGACACCTGTTCTTACCTGGGCGAAAGGCAGGGTTCTGCAGTTTTCTTGATGCATTTCATTGGTCTTGATTGGCAGGACAACCTCTTCAGATGCTGAATTTTTCTTTAAGATGAAGTGGTCCCAGAATTTCTTGGCATCTTTTCTGTAGGGAGACTCAGACTCCCTCTTGCTGGAATAATGGGGTGGAGAGAAGTTTTCCGCAGGAGAGATCTCTCTGGGTGCTGCCCAGGTTCTCAGGCCTTGGCCTGCATAAAGTTCTGCATTGGGAAGGATGAATCTTGACATTTTTTTCTCCTCTTTCTTCTCACTTTCAGATGCTGTCTGTGGAATTGCTACAAAAAAGCTTGGTACTTCCAGCTTGTCCTCAACAGCTACTGGGTTCTCACCTACCAGCTCACGAAAACTCTGACTTTTAAGATTTTTGTCTGGATACAAAAAGTGCTGAAATGGCTTTCTGCTTTTCCTTCGCTGTGAATTTCCCTGTGGCTCTGTGGATCCAAGACATGAGAGCACTAACAGCTGAAGGAGAAGCACTGACATGATCCTGGAAAGTGCAACCCTGTTGACCTGCTGCTATTGCAGTGAAAGTAGTGTGCTAGCTTTATACAAGAGCCTGGTGTCAGCTTATGGCTGCTGTCTGTGTGCAGAGGAGGGGAGGGCTCAGGGGACACCCTGGTGTGTCTAATTGCATTCATTTACTGTAGATTACAATTATGATAGGGGAGTTTGTGCTAATGAAACTCTGCTCTCAATGTGGATTATGTGTATTAGAAGTTCCTATCTAAAATCTAGTAACCCAGGATGTTGTGGGGGACAGAAGGAGTCAGCAGGAGGAAATGTTTGGATAAGATATCTAGTTTAGGCCTAGGAATTAAGGAAACATTTGAGGTTGTGTATTAGAATGTTCAATGTCTTCATTGTTTATTTTGCCTTTCATTCCATAGAGCCAGAGCCTGTCAAAATAGGGAGTGTTATTTCATTACAGTAGGAAAAGGTAAGCGATTGAAGTTTTCTAAAAAAGGAAGGTGGATTTTGAGACTTCAAATCAGACCACATTTTCAAAAATTAAGTCTGACTTTGGTCTTTCAGGTTTGGGATACGCCCACTGCCAACTGACCAAACTGGTGCTCAGGCACTTAGAAGAATCTGGCAGGGAGCACTAGCCCTCACAGTAGGTTTGCAGCTGCTGGAATGCAGACATGTCACTAGCACAAAGTAAAAGGTCTCAGGGTGAAGAAACTCTGCTTCCTAGATTCTCAAAGATTAACTGACAGTACCATATCCTGTACATGCACCAAAGACACTACAGGCATCCTATGAAGCTGGTAAACAAAATGAGCATTTAAACAAAGCATGTTAGAACAGACATATTTTATGATTCTAGCCATCAATGTCTTAATAGAAATACCTAAAGACTACTAGATCTTAAAATGGAGGCATCTTTTGCAAAATTACCATGCTATGTACCATGCAAAAAAAAAAAAAAAAATCTGCTAGAACATCATATAGAGAAAAGTTTTGGGAGAAGGAAAACTTATTTTCAGTAAAAATTGCAAACATTGATCCTAATATGAAAATACTAAAAAGGAATTCTGCATCAGATAATTTGCCATTTACGTACTCTAATCTCTCTTCACATACCTGTTTCTACCGGAGTCTAGCAATAGACTCTGAAGTTTGTATTATTCTTGAATATGTAGGTAGTGTGTACTAGATGTATGAAGTTATTTGACTTTTAATTTCCAGGAAATTAGTTTATTGCCTGATAATTGAAGTAAAGTGATTGCCTACTAATGCCCTTGTGAGACACTGACTTAAAACTTTAGCACAAAGTTAGTGGAGGTCTAGAGGTTTTCCATACTGCAGAATTCATTTGAGTTAAAATTTGTTCTCATCTCGTGATCCATCCTGAGAGAGAAGTGCATGTAGCTCCAGCAAGAATGAGTTTCACACACCAGCATTAGAATGTATTTGTGCCTTCACCTCAGTGGGATGATTTCATTAAGGGAAGCACAGCCATCAAACACAAGCTTTATTACTCTGTACTTTCTGCCAAAAGCAATTTAAACTACCAGTGGTTTGGTGCCTTCCTTAAGTCTCAAGTTTGCCCTGGGAGGGCAGATTCTCCCACAATTATCAGAAGTGAAATAATGGAAATTACTGGCATCTGGAATAAGATCAGCTGTGAGGTGTGCACACAAGAAGCCCTTGCATCATATTTACACAAGTGTGTGCAGCATTAGGGTGGAGCAACAATGAGTCAAGAGGATTAATTTGATGGTAGATAAGTAAGTAGAATTCTCACATCATATCTGTATTGGCCAACAATTTGAACTAAAGCAGTTGTCCCTTGTAAATAAAATACTCTTTTTCTGATGCATGTTGGTAACAATCATTCAAAATTATTCAGAAAAGATAGAAACATTAAATTTTGAGTTTTTCTTCTTTTTTTCCTCTTTATTTTAGTTGCTGAAGAGACACAAGACTAGGCTGATACTCAAACCTATGTATTATGTTGTGTTATATTGACACAGAGTATCTGAGACATTTGCCAGTGCCTTTCAAAATGAGGCAACATATATTTGAAGCAACGTATATATTTGCAGATACATCTAAGTATGTCTCTGTCAATGTAGATAAAAATTAAGTAACTGGAATAATTCGACTACCAGACTATGTAAACTAAACTGGACTGGGTTATTGATGCAGTGCAAATGATAACAAGGAATATATAAAAATCTTAGTATTGACATATATGTATAGATGTTGATGTTATGTTTGCAGTACAATGGCACTGAAAAAAACCTGTCCAAGATAAGGATCCATTTCCATTATGTACTCTTCTGTCATGTAACATACAACAAGAAGAAAGGCCTGCCTTTGAGGGCTTCAGATGTAAAGGCACAAAATATTATTTACAGAAGTGTAGGGAAGAAGACTGAAGCAAATCAGTGTCAGCAAGTAACTTCACAAGCTGGTCCGCAACCCAAAGGCTGATAAAGGAGCCCTCTTCACTTCTAGGTCAAGCCAGTTCTAGTTCATGGGTTTTCTTGGATGATTTTACCTAAGATCTGCTGAGAACCAAAAGCAGCATGCCAGCTCTGGTTCTGCCAGGCAAGTCTAACAATGTTCCTTCATGCCTACAATAGTATGCCATGGCTGATTTCCAGGAGACAAAGTTGGTAAGAAATGGGACCTGGCACATCTGGGCACACTTTGTTCCATATTTAAATACTGCCTAAATGTGTTTCAGAGTCAGCTGCCTGTGTTACTGTGCACAGGTAGTAGATCTCTTCTTAGCTTCTCAGCTCTGGCAGGAACCTGCCTGCTTTATGGGAAGGCATCCCAGCTCAGACAGTGATCTCAGAGTAATTCTGAAATTAAAAATAGTAAGCATTTGCAAGTCTCTTTGTGGTGACATCAACTACATAGACCAATAATTGACTACAGGAGTTGGACTGGACACATAATCATTATGTTCCAAATACAGCTAATCTCAGATTTCTACAAAAAACAATGCCATCTCTTTTCTAAAAACTTGTTTTCCTGCCTAATTACCCTTTCATATAAGCATAGCATATGTTTTCGCTGTATTTTCATTGTTAAATCTTGTGGCTAAATGCAGCAGTGTCTTTCAAGCAGGCTTTGATTTGCCTTCATAGTAGCAATTTATGCAGGACACTGTTTTCACTAGAAATAGTCACTGTGAATGTTTGCCCATCCTTTTAAAACTGTCAGGTCTATAGATGACAAGTGCTATGCAAATGCAAAGTGGTATTATTCATTTGTTTCAGAGCCAAAGTTTATTCAGTCATTATGGACATAAACTGAGTAATTAGCTATGGTGCCAGTTGATGCCTAAAAATAATTCTTGAGTAGTGCTTGAATTACTTGCCTTCTGTTGAGCTAAATAGTCTCATCATACCATGGTTGATGATTAAATCCTTAAAATGGATTTTATAGATTACAGTCCAATTCAATATCTTATCATTTGACAAAACACATTCTATGTAGACAAACTGGTATCCAGATACATCTTTTACAGTTTCCATATGAAGATCTCAGAACTAAAGAATTAGCACTATGCAGTCTATTCTCCAATTATTGTATTTATCAAAGAAGGCCATCTGTGGTCTTTGTTTTACAGAGTTTCAGGGAAACAGATCACATACAGGCCTTGTGGGAAATTTGTAATTACAAAACTGAAAGGCTTTTTACAAGGTATGAAATGAAAGAACAGACAATAGGTCTGTTTAGTTTTGTACCTTCAACCTTAGATATTCTACATCATGAATTCCCCCTTTGCTATTCTGTTTCAAGTCCTCTGTTGCACTTCTTTCTTCACTCATTTAAATCTTCCTGTTCGCATTTCTCTGTTCTTTTCTGTATGCTGTGGCAACAGAACTGAGAACAGTATTGTTTCCTACTGCAGGCAAAATGCAGGTGCTCACACTTGAAAATGTTCATTCATGTCTTGAGCAGGGCTAGGATGAGTGTCCTTTCATGTGTATTGGCCCATGCTCTTGTGTCTGTAGGTACACACAGATGATGCAATGGAAGGTTCTCTCCCTATTATAATTGTCAGACTCGTAAGTTTTGAACAGGTGTCCACCTTCTGAAGCGTCTCCTGAATGGTACTGGCACATATATACTGCCTGAGAGTATATCCAATTTCAGAATCATAGAATCATAGAGTCATGGAATCGATTGGGTTGGAAAAGACCTCCAAGATCATCAAGTCCAACCTTTGATCCAACACCACCGTGGTTACTAGACCATGGCACTAAGTGCCACATCCAGTCGCATCTTAAAAATCTCCAGGGACGGTGAATCCACCGCTTCCCTGGGCAGCCCATTCCAATGTCTGATTACTCTCTCTGTAAAAAATTTTTTCCTAATATCCAACCTAAACCTCCCCTGGCACAGCTTAAGACCATGCCCTCTTGTCCTACTGCTGGTTGCCTGGGAGAAGAGACCAACCCCCACCTGGCTACAACCTCCTTTCAGGAAGTTATAGAGAGTGATGAGGTCTCCGCAGAGCCTCCTCTTCTCCAGACTAAACAACCCCAGCTCCCTCAGCCTCTCCTCATAGGACTTGTGCTCGAGTCCCTTCACCAGCCTCGTTGCTCTTCTCTGGACCTGCTCCAGCACCTCAATATCCTTCCTGAACTGAGGGGCCCAGAACCAGACACAGCACTCGAGGTGTGGCCTCACCAATGCTGAGTACAGGGGAAGAATCACTTCCCTGGACCTGCTGGTCACACTGTTCTGATCCAGGCCAGGATGCCATTGGCCTTCTTGGCCACCTGGGCACACTGCTGGCTCATGTTCAGCTTCTTGTCAATCCAGACTCCCAGGTCTCTTTCTGCCTGACTGCTCTCCAGCCATTCTGTGCCCAGCCTGTAGCACTGCAGGGGGTTGTTGGGGCCAAAGTGCAGGACCCAGCACTTGGCCTTGTTGAACCTCATCCTGTTGGAATCAGCCCAACTCTCCAGTCTGTCCAGGTCCCTCTGAAGAGCCCTCCTGCCTTCCAGTAGATCAACACTCCACCCCAGGTTGGTGTCATTTGCAAATGTGCTGATAATGGACTCAATCCCCTCATCCAGATCGTCAATAAAGATATTAAACAAGACTGGGCCCAACACTGATCCCTGGGGGACACCACTAGTGACCGGCTGCCAACCGGGTGCAGCCCCGTTCAACACCACTCTCTGGGCCCAGCCCTCCAACCAGTTCCTAACCCGGCACAGAGTGCCCCTGTCCAAGCCGTGGGCTGCCAGCTTTTCCAGGAGTATGCCACGGGAGATGATGTCAAAGGCTTTGCTGAAGTCCAGATAGACACATCCACAGCCTTCCCCTCATCCACCAGGCGAGTCACCTGATTATAGAAGGAGATCAGATTGGTCAGACAGGACCTGCCCATCCTAAACCCATGCTGGCTGAGTCTGATCCTTTGTCCATCCTGTAGGTGTTCTGTGACTGCTTAGGGTGATCTCCTCCATAACCTTGCCAGGCCCTGAGGTCAGACTGACAGGCCTGTAGTTTCCCGAGTCCTCCTTCCAGCCCTTTTTGTGGATCAGCGTGACATTTGCCAACTTCCAATCATCTGGGACCTCTCCAGTGAGCCAGGGCTGTTGGTAGATGATGGAGAGCAGCTTGGTGAGCTCTTCCACCAGCTCCCCCATCACCCTAGGATGGATCCCATCTAGTCCCATAGACCTGTGAGGATCCAAGTGGCTCAGTAGCTTGCTAACTGTTTCCTCCTGGATTACAGGGGGCTACTCGGCTTCCTGTCTCTGTCTACCAGCTCCAGAGGCCAGTTGTCCTGAGGACAACCTGTCTTACTGTTGAAAACTGAGGCAAAGAAGGTGTGAAGTACATCACCCTTTTCCTCATCTTTGGTGACTATGTTCCCCCCATGTCCAACAAGAATGGAGGTTTTCCTTGACCCTCCTTTTGCTATTGATGTATTTGTAGAAGCACTTCTTGTTATCCCTATCAGAAGTCGCTAGATTGAGTTCAAATTGTGCCTTTGTCTCTCTAATTTTCTTTCTACATGACCTAACTATATTCCTAGATTCTTCATGAGTTCTTCAGAACCAGCCTGAGGAGCTCTCTTGGGTACGTGCTTCATTGCTTCAGGTTGCTAACTGTGGGACAGGGGAGAAAGAATCTGGGCAAAGACACGTCTTTTTAGGTTGTCGTAAACAATTTGAGAGAGAGAGAGATGATTCACTGAAGAGTTTGACAACAGAAACAAAATGTTCATGACATTCCTAGGAAGAAGATGCAGATAGGATTTAATTAAAGTAAAAATATATTTATACGTATTTGAAAATTTCATCTGTATGAATAAAATTATATTCTTTTACTCACTGTGCTTATAACCAGTACTTCAGATACCAGATTCCCATTCACAGAATCACAGAATTGTTAGGGTTGGAAGGGACCTCTGGAGATCACCCAGTGGCCAAGGCAGGGTCACCTAGAGCAGGTTACACAGGAACACGTCCAGGTGAGTTTTGAATACTCCAGAGAGGGAAACCATGAGCTCCCTGAACAGCCTGTTCCAGTGCTCTGCCACCTTCAAAGTAAAGAAATTCTTCCTCACATTGAGGTGGAACTTATGTTCTAGTTTATGGCCACTACTTCTTGTCTGTTGCTGGGCACCGTTCAAAAGAATCTGGCACCATCCTCTTGACACCTAGCTTTCAGATCTTTGTATTGATGAAATCCCCTCTAAGTCTTCTCTTCTCTAGACTAAACAGGCCCAGCTCCCTCAGTTTCTCCTCATAAGAGAAGTTAACTCATGGTACAAAGAGAATCTAACTCATGGTACAAATGTGATTATAATATTAATTCAAGAACAGGCCCAAGCAGAAGAAGAAACAGAATTCAGAAACTGCATAAAGTAAACATCAGGTATATTATGCTTAACTCTAAGTGCATTTCTACTATGCTAAACACTATAGCTTTATCACTTGAGAAAAAGGTTTTGAGATGATGAAATTAAGTACATATTTACCAAAGTATATTTTGGTTTTTTTATTAGAATACATAACAGAGTTAAACATAACAATATATTTAGCATGCTGAATACAAGAATTGCAGTAGCACCAGTTTTGTGATGTAAATAATGTAGAATCACAGTATTCACTGAATCTTACACATAATTCTCTCCAAATTATTTTTATAATTTGAGTTAATAAAGACTTGAAAACATTCAGTGAGTTTCCATGTGTAGGAAAAAAAAAACTTTTTTGATATTTTTCAGACTAAAAACTTGATAATGTAAAGTTAATAGCAACACAAATATTTTAGAATATTTTGGTTTGGAAAAAATGTTCCTGTGACCGGTTGCCTAGCCATTTTTTTATAACCGTTGTCTTTGAGTCAACTACTTTTCTATCAAATTTGTTTGAAATTGGTCAACATATTTAAAAGATATTTGACAGGGAGTGAAGGTGGTTAAAAGTGACAAGCACACAAAGAACTCACATTGCCCATCACTCTATAGAAATCTAGTCTAACTACTGAGTTCTTTTCACTGAGCAGTTGCATCTTGGTTCTATTGCTCTTAAAAGATATGTGGATAGTTCTGGTGAAATAAATCCTTTGTTTATCCAGAAAGTGTGATATCCATAGGTGAACACCAGAATTTACACGCTCCTTATTCTTACTTTCAGCCTTTTGAAATTCCCCTGCTGATACTGATCCTCTAAATACTGGTTTTTACCTGAGTTTACTCAGTCTAATTCAAAAGTATTGAAGACTGGAAAAATCCCCAAAGCTCCTCAGGGTTTTAGGCCCATCCTTTACTAAACTTCTTAGATGCAATAATTTCCTATGTCAACAGGAAAAAAACCCTTATTTTTGCTTTCCCTGATCCGAGTATGCTGTATTCATTGAACTCTAGTATTCTAATAATAAAAATAAAAGTTGTAAAAATCTCTGAAAAAATACTTCTCTTTTAAGGACAGAAAAAATAAAATTTATTAATAAACATTTGGAACAATTGATTATGTTGAAAAACAATACAGCAGCCTTTCAGAGCAGAAATAAACTTGCACTGCAATATAAGAATTTTTGTTTCATTAGTGTATTCTATTAGGTATAATTAGAACAGTAGCACATACAGTTTGCACACCTAACATTCTGTTGTGTAGTGAATCTTCATACTCTGCAATCACTTTAAGGCAGTTCAAATGAAATACAGAAAAGGGAAAATTTCCCCTCTTCTCACAAAAACAAACTTGAGGTCACTGTTGTCTCAGATAGCATGAGTCATTTATTAGTTACTGATCAAGTAATAAGCACCTTTTTCAAATTCCCTCTCCACTGATATAATTCATTTATTAAATAATTCAGAGAGGTATTTGAGGAATCTCAATAGGTTTTATAAAGATAGCACCAATAAACTCTACAGCTTTTATTAAAAGAGGGTCATAAAGAAATAAAAGTTTATGCTTGTGTCTCTCTTAGTCAGCTTTCCCTGGAATTCCATAACATACCACTGAGAGATCTCAAGAGTGCTTTTTTAGATGCTAATTTTTTTCTGTAATGAAAACTATCAGAAATAAAATCAGGTCTGGATGGGTACTCAGGAGTACCTGGTTTGGAGACAATTAGCCTATATATGTTGATTTAGAAAACTCCTTAAACAAAAGAGTTAATGTATAGAAAAAGTGTCTAGAAGCTTGTCATAAATATTATCATTTAAAAAAAGGGAAAACAAAAAGGAAAAAGAGAGAAATCCTGGAAATATTTTTGTCTGTATCTGTTGATAGCAACAGTAAGAGTGAGGAAGCTCTGTCCACAGTTCTTTTTTCTCTGATTTTGTAATGCACTTATGTTTATAGGCAACAGCCCTTTCAGAAATGTTCTTTCCTATATACAAAGACTGTCCAGCTACTCACATGCGTATTGATTTAACTTATCACAAGCAAGGAGGGAGGATGAATAAACAGTGCACACCAGAGGCAAGGAAGAGGGATATATAACCCCTGAAAGTGTCCCTCAGCCCAGAGAGGAGAGGTGATTCTGTTGCATCCGTCCCTTGCAGGACTGAGAAGTTGCTGTGAGGAACCTTAGAAGGAGGTTTTGCACCTTTGGGGCAAAATTGATCCAGAGGGGATGATTAAGATGATTAAGGGGAGGATCAACTGGTGGCAGCTGGCAGACAGATGGGGGGGATGAGAGTTCATAGGTACAGGGTAAATTTACCCCAATCAGTACCAGACCAACTGTCACCCACTGGGCAAAGAGAGAGTTTGAGGGGAGCTTTAATTTTATATTTTTTGGGAAACTTATGCCTGGTTTCTTTTTTTTTTCAATGTTAAGGCCGGCAGTAAGAAGGTTCTAAAGCAAGCTTTTGACAGGTCAAATATAAATTTATTACTATGTTACAAAATGGTTATACTGCAACTGCGTATATCTAAAATAATAACTTATGGCCAGCTGTTTTTTTTCCTATTAACGGCTGATTTTAAACTCTTTCTCAGAAATAAATCTGGATTTTTAAATATTATTTATAAACCTCAAATCCCTAATAAGGACTTAGATTAATACTTTTCAAAAGTCATAGCTGCTTTAGTACAAAATATGTCTCATGATTACATTGGTTTATACACACATATAAATCCTATTGATGTTCATGTGTCACTGAATATCCCAAGATAATATTCTAGGATTAAGCTTCAATATTTTTTTAATAAATCATGCTTTTGATATAACATTAGATGTAGAGATGTCCCATTATTTAATTACACTAAAAATTACACCAGTATCCTGCAATTCAAAAAAACAATGAAAAATTTTGGTTAGGAATATGAAACAATATGCAACTCTGTATGAACAGATCCATAGGGATCCAAAGCTGGCCTTGGGAGGTAGGGAAAAAACAAAACTTTGCTCCTGTTGTACTCTGTCACTAAATCCAGCCATTGGTACTTTTGTAAGACATTGCACTAAGGCATCAACCAAAGAAGCCCTGTGTACTTACATGATGTCACTCCCCTCATCACCCAAGAGGACCTGGTTCTAGCCAAAAGTCTGCCCCCATTTTCACCCCCAGCAGTCTTCCTCCTTTTGTGACTGCAGTTTTTATTGCAAACAAATTAAAGCAACAGCCAATTCACAACCCCTCCTTAAGAGCAAAGCAAATCAACTGATTTGCTACTTTTTTTTTTTTTTAAAGTACTTTTACAAAGAAATGTGATGAAAGCTTTGAGGGCTAGCTATTTGGTGTAAAAATACATACGAGTAAGTGATGCATCAATGTCTTTGGGGAGAATTCAAAACTTAATCTAGACTTAAACTTTGCAATGGACCTCTGTACCTTGGTTAGAGGCAGTGCATCTGCACCTCTGGCAGCATATAACATAAACCTTGCTGATAATCAGCACAGTTTTCTAACTGCACTCCCATGTCTGCAGATAACACAGTGAAACAGCATGAATGTCCATTTATGCTTTCACAGGCATCCTCCATTCCTTACAACTTTCTTGAACATATATAGCTGTTTGGTCTGACATTCTTGCAGTCAGTTGTTTGCCATTTTCCTCGCTTCTGCACAAATACACAATTTCTTCCTCTCACTGGAAAGCGGTTGGAGCCTCTTCTCCAGTTTATGTAGGTTACAGGTTCTCCTCCGTTCCACTCCCAATGTCCAGGATTGACTTGGTCATTCAAGCCTGTGTGAAATCAGTAAGACCAAATCAGTGATGTTTATTGTCTCTGGAGCCTGATGCCAAGAGAAGTATGTTGTTCTATATCTTTGTTGAAAAATGCATACAATTTAGCGCTGAGAAAAACCCATCTGATGGAACACAAATAAAACACGCTATAGTATTTAATTAGGCCACTTGAATCACAATTAGGGCCATCTGAATAAGAAAAATATACTTTTCTACATTAGCACCTATCTAAAATGTTTTTCCTCTTTCCATCTAACACGTGTCTATGCCTTCACAGGTTTCTGTTCTGATACTTGAGATGGCAAGGAGAATATTATATTCTAGTCTGGGCAGCCTCAGATGCCTTCAGATTTCTTCTGAATGTAAAATCCTGCAGATGATTTTAGACCTTGTTTACACCATTTAGATTAACAGTTGTAAAATTAGGTTGTGTTAATTAGCACAACATAAAACATAATCTTTTCACTTAGCCTGTGACTTAATAAGAGAGTAAGGTGGGTGGCATATTTTTAGATAAGACTTGTCTTCTTAAGAGTGACCAAGATCAGAAAAATTGACATAACAGTCTTGTAGTCTTTATTCTTGTCAGCAGAATTTATTTCTCTCAGGTTAACAAATCATGAGACTACTAAACAAGATTCCAAACTAACTGTATTTTTTAAAGTTAATTTAGTATAGCTAGTAAATTAATCTCAGAAAATTACTTAGAGCTGACAATTGCAGATCAGAATTGAAAAATAAGAACCAAATTGAGGACAGTATAGCAGAAACAAGAAGACCCATCTGAATTCTTTCCATTTCTCACTAAATAAAATGTGCATAATAAGAACTAGCTAAATCTAAAATGATATGATGAAATGTTCTTTAGGTGATCATCTAATTAATTCATAAGAATTCTGACACAAGATGGCATCATTAATTTAGCAGGAACATACATAATTGTTTAAAGTTAAAACTAACAAATAAAAAAAAGCTAAATTAAAGATAAATAAAATAACAGTCAAAAGAATGATGAGATAAACAAAAGTGTAGGAGCTATTTTCATCAGCTTGTGTTAAAATGGGAAAGGTTTCAAAACAAAAACTATCCAGCAATGGGCAACACGATAAACTCTTCTTTTTGATAAAGACTTATAAAATGAGTGAGGTAAATTATGCTTTTGGCTTATGCTTTGCTCTGAAGTAATAAAAGCAGCAGAAAGTTGAGTATAATGCAATGTTTGAAAACTGGGCTGGAATTGCTGTGGCAGTTCCTGCTTTTCAAAGTGCACAGCAATTTAATGCTCAGAGAGGACAGGCAGTGGATGTACTTGCCTATCCAAAAGGGCATCCTCCCACCGAAGTCCCACAGCCACTGCATGTGTTGTTCATTAGCCACACTTGCTAGACTCCCCAGGTATCTAGGCTCAAGAAGAGAGGACAGAGTAATTAGCATTCCACAGAGTGACAGACAGGTCAACTTATCAACAGGGGGCACTGGTTCTAGTATAAAGCATATAAATAACCCCATGACTTACTGAAATGAAAGAATAATTACATGGAGATAAAGTTTTAAAATTGTGGATTACGTGGAGAGGAACCAAAGTCCTAGTCTCATTTTTCTGACAGAAAAATTAAATCAGCTGAGCAACTGAAAAAAAATGTATACAGAAAATACGTGCCTCATATTCACAAAATGTGTTTTAAACCATTAGCACAATTATTGATACCATATTTTCCATAAAATAATAACTTCCTTCACAAAAATCCAAGCCACTGAAAGAAAAGCCAACTTCACTCATTTGGTAGTAGAGCAGACTGTATCTTTTTAAAATCAGGTTCTAAAAAGACTGAAGCTTTGAGTAACACATTTAAGTGGTGGTGTCGTTCTGAGAAGTAATCTTAGAATGTCCTGAGTTGGAAGGGACCCACAAGGATCATTGCAGTCCAACTCCTAGCCCTGCACAAGACAGCTCCAAGAATCACACCATGTGCCTGAGAGCATTGTCTAAATACTTCTTGAACTCTGTCAGGCTTGGTACTGTGACCACTTTCATGGGGAGCCTGTTCCAGCACCCAACCACCCTCTGGGGGAAGACCTTCCCCTAATATCTAAGCTAAATCTTCCCTGTCACAGCTAACACATGCACCCTCTAAAATCAACATTCAGGCTGTCACATCATTCCCTGCATTTCTCTCTTCTCCACCTATCCCAACCTCTTTCTTCTTTAGTATTTTCATCTTTTTCAATTTTGCCTTTCAGTTGAGGTATTCTGTTTTTCCATTCTTTTATGAACCTGCACTCGGTAAATGCAGGTATACCATGGGTTTCCCAAGTTACTCTTCACAAGAAGTTTCATATCTGAAAAGGCTCTGAGGGAGCAGCCCATTCTTCAGAGGGTTGTCTACAATGGCTACACATTTTATTCACAATGGAGAGCAGTTGTGGTGTGTATAAAGCAGACTATTTCTGAATTAAGTCAATGTATGAGTTCTGCTCTGCATTTGTACCTAAAGAATGCCATATACAAAGGAGTATTTGCAAACCCTAGCCACTGAGCGGCTTTGCCAGTGACAAGTCTTCCAACTGGTACCAAACATGCAAGCACCTGCAGGCTGCTCTTAAGCCATTTAGAGGCCAATCTAAACCCTGAAGTATTAAGACAAATGGTATTCTTCAAATTTGTCAGACACTGTCAGCCATCAGTGGCTTCATTTTCCTATTTATCCGTCTTTCTGTCTGCACTGATATCATGTCAGCTATTTACATGTCATGCCTGCTGTTGCCATCCCTCTGATGCTGAGCCTTTGATGCTGGCATATCTGTCCAATATTTCTGACTGCCACTCTAACAGTGATTCCAACCCTTTCAGCCTCTCATAACATCCTGGGTGATGCTTGATAGGGCCAAAGAAAACAACATTGCTCATCAGAACATGTTTTAAGAGAGCAAAAACCCCTTTTGTAGAAGCAGAATAAGCCAACGGCTTTATGAGGTTTTGCTAATTTCAGTACTTTTGCCAGAAAACAGAAACAAAAGATCACTATTGCTCCAAATGAAGTAAAGACTGTCTTAAGAGCTGGAAAAACAACCAGGTCTCAAGAATTACAGGACAGACGTGAGTCCAATATGGAGACCATGAACAGATCTTGGGGTGCAAGCCCACCATCAAGCCTGCTGCCTAGTTAGAGACCCATGCCTGGAGCTCCCTTCCTGTTCTGAGAGTAGTGATCCCATGGATTCCATGTGATGCCAAACAAGACAGGGAAGCAGCAAAAATTTACATCAGGAGATGTTCAGAGTAGTAGTCCACAAATATTCTGCACAGTCCCTACTGCACAAATGGACCATTCCTTAATTTGGGCCCAGAGGGGAATAGTACAAAACAAATTCATTGTAATGCTGATGGAGGATGCTCCTGCTGCAAAGGCCTCCTCCATTATCCCTGCAAGTCAACCAAAACAGCAGGGGGTGGAGTCGCTCTCTGCTCTATTTTGCATGGTGGATCTGCCGAGGCCTGCAGGACAACTGGGTGTTAGCCCTCACCTGTGGAATCACAGCTGCCCTAGACAAGTAATATAGGTCCAGTCAGGGACCCTCTAAGTTCAGGGACCACCAGAAAACAAAGTATAAAGGATGTCTAAAACCAACCAGATGATACAAAACTGGGAGGGGCTGTTGACTCCCTAGAAGGCAGGGAGGCCCTGCAGAGAGACCTTGACAAATCAGAGGGCTGGGCAATCAGCAACCAAACGAAGTACAACAAGGGGAAGTGCCGGATTCTGCACCTGGAATGTTCGTACAGACTGGGGAATGAGATGCTGGAAAGCAGTGCCACAGAAAGGGACCTGGGAATCCTGGTCAAAGGCAAGTTGAATCTGAGTCAACAGTGCCCTGGCAGCCAGGAGGGCCAACCATGTACTGGGGGGCATCAGGCAAAGCATCGTCAGTCAGTCGAGGGAGGGGATTGTCCTGCTCTGTTCTGCACTGGGGCAGCCTCACCTTGAATATTGTGTCCAGTTTGGGGCACTGCAATATAAGAAAGATATTAAACTCTTAGAGAGAGTCCAAAGGAGGACAATGAAGACAGTAAAAGGCCTTGAGGGGAAGCCATATGAGCAGCAGCTGAGGTCAGTTGGTCTTTTCAGCCTGGAGAAGAGGAGATCGAAGGGGAGACCTCATTGCAGTTACAGCTTCCTTGTGAGGGGAAGAGGAGGGACAGGCACTGATCTCTTCTCTGTGGTGGCCAGAACCCAAGGGAATGGCCTGAAGTTGTATCAGGGGAGGTTTAGGTTGGGTATTAGGGAAAGGTTCTTCCCCTAGAGGGTGGTTGGGCACTGGAACAGACTCCCCAGGGCAGTGGTCACAGCACTAAGTCTAACAGAGTTCAAAAAGCATTTGGACAACACTGAGGCACATGGTATGAGTCTTGGGGATGGTCTGTGCAGGGCTAAGGATTGGACTCAATGATGCTTGTGGGTCCCTTTCATATCAGCATACTCTGTAATTCTGTGTAAACTTTCCTTACACAGAGGTGTGGCGGGATGGCTCAGAAACACTGCTCGTGTCTTTCCAAAGGGGTTAGCAACTGCCTGGTAGGGTTCGAGATTGTGCACCCGCTTATTGTACAGGTTCCCAAAACTGCACCTAGTGAAGCTCTCAGCAGGACTTCAACTGTGTCTCTCATCACAGTGAAATTTTGTGCATGGCATTTGTGCCTCTGTGTCCCAAGGGTGATATGCTTCCACTCTTCTGGGCCCATCTACCAGGCACTGAATCTCCAGTGAGCTGACAGGAGCTCTTGGAAAGTATTGTACTCCATCTTCTTCTGCAGACAAAAAGTCCAGGAAAGCAGGCTCAGTTATTTCAGGGCGTTCTCCCAGGCTAACTGCTTCAGCAGGAGCATACTGTTTCCCCTCACAGTGACTGTGGTTGCACTGACCAGATTTGGGGCTAAGGAGAGGTTTGGGCAGCAGTTTCTGTGGTATCACTACTTGCTGACCAAGAGCAAAAATAAAGCATTTTGTCTAGTTTCTGTTTAAGGACACTCAAAATCCAGGAACTAAGAAAGTTACTTCAGGTAAGCATACTTACTCCTGTTATTTCAATTGTCTTAGAAAATGTGAAAACAAAAAGTACCATTCTGTGTCAGTAACTGCTGTATCATTTATGACATACAGGGGTGGTCTGAGAAATACGTTTCAGACTTTTACTTCAATCCACATACCAGAGAGAGACTTCAGCACTGTGAAAGGAAAGCACTGAAATAGTTATAACGTTATCTAATCTTTTCTCTGTAGGAGTGCTTTCTAAATACAGCCTGAGAAACATGCATTATTGAAGACAGAACAACTGTTCTAATTGTTACACATAGTTAGGGGGTTATATGTATTGTAGGGAAATGAGATCAGTCCTGAAGGAACATACCACTTCCGATAATATTAATTACTGAACCTCTAGGCAGAGCGTCAGACACCGGAAATGACAAGATAACATTATTTATGGAGTTACTTCCTAATGTAAATTACTCAAGATAAGGAGCCATGCTATATTTCTGTGTTAAAAAGCCCACTTGAATTTGTTCCTATGGGCTTTAAAATTTTTGCCATCAAATCAAGAGCATCCTTTATCTTAGAGCAGTTGCCTAAATTAAGGAAATATTTTAGGTAGCTATTGACCTTGAAGTAGAAGTGGAAAACACTTAGCACAAAGACTTTACTGATTTTCCATTAAATTATCCAATAAGTTTTAAAGAGTCTTGTATCATTTTGTTAAATTTAACCTCAGAAGAAGCACATTTGACTAGGTATGAAGGTCTCCATAGGAAAAGAGAATATTTAATTTTAACTGTTGTAGTAAATCCACGTCCTATACTGATGTCAAAGGGGGTGGGGGGTGACTGAGAGGCTGTGCTCATCCCAGTCTTTTGTTTGGTCACCTATCCTGATGCCTTGAAATAGATGTCTAGTGTTGCTTACAACACCTTGTAGTATTCAGAACATTCAGATGAGAGTGGCAGACACGATGCAGAGCTTGCAGGAGCCCTGCACTTCCAGAATGGCAGTTGAAAGTCAGACAAGATACAATAGACTCCAGTTACCTGAATTCCCATGCTGGAGTCACTCGTAATACAGTAAGTTAAACCTGTCACTTACAGAACCAGCACAGTTTTAGGACAGGAGGGTAGCAGGCTCCATCCTGCTTTGCAGTAGGCAACACTGAGCCATCCTGAAGGATCTAACCTATTATGTTAGATGTGGTTCTGCCTATGATTCCCAAGGATTGAAGCCATATGCAGCTAATACACTAACACCAAACAAAATAACTGCCCCTGACTTACATAGCTAGCAGTAAAGGATCTGAAATCTGACCATATTTGAGCTCTATTTAAATGTTCAAGAAGATAAAGGTATAATATGACTAACAAAACAAAAGACACAACTGTGGGTTCTGTCTGTCCAGTCCTGTTCCATCCCCTCAGTGGCAGCAGTGAAACCATCTCACGTGTAAGTGAGCCCTGCTGTACTGACCCTTTGGGAGGATGTGTTCCTATGGGATAAACAAGAACTGTGACATAAATCACCAAAATTGCTTCTAAATCAGGCTGCTGTGGGATCACTCAGCCGTAATATCCCCCAGATGCTTCTCTTCATAGTGCCAAGAGCCTCTTCAGGCATACAAACAAAGCTAGAGCAACTTGCATCATGACATGCATTTATGTGTTCTGCTTCTAACCTGCACATGGAAACTGAAGAAAAGGTTGGTATATTACCTTCAACAAATGGATGCGATGTGTGTCAATAAAAGCCCAAATAGATCTGCATAAGCCCCTGCATATGTAGTTATGTCCAGACAACAACTGCTTACACAATTAATTGATAGCTTTGCTTTCATGGAATATAATCACAGAATATCAGGTTGGAAGGAAACTCAAGGATCATCTGGTCCAACCCCTCTGGCAAAAGCACAGTCCAGCCAAGAAGGGCCAGCACCCTGTCCAGATGAACCTTAAAAGTATCTGATGTCGGGGAATCCACCACTTCTCTGGGGAAACTATTCTAATGGATGGTCTCATTGTGAAAAAAAGTCTTCTCTTGTGTCTAATTGGAATCTCACTGGGAGTAACTTGTTCCCACTGCCGCTTATCTTTTCTACGTGACTCCTTGTAGAAAGGGAGTCTCCATCTTCCTTGTAGACTCCCTTTAAATGCTGGAACATGGTGATAAGGGCTTCCCTAAACCTTCTTTCCTCACAGGGCAGGCTTTCCAGTCTTTTGATCATCTTTGTGGCCCTTCTCTGGACCCTCTGCAGCCTACCCACTTCTTTTTTGTACAGCTTGTTGCCCAGTCCATCATTTCAGGATAGCAATGTTTCCTCAAGGAGGCTAGGAGGTTGGTTACTTGGAGACTGTTAGTGAATCAACTTTAACAGTGCTTGTGCTTTTCCCCTGTTCTGTGTAACAGAAAAAGTCTAGCAAGACAAATGAATAGAAGTTTAATGTCATTTTTGTAGTAATAAAAAATTTATTCTTTTTCAGTGAAGTTGGCTGATTTACTGAAAGTCAATTCTAATATTTTCATTTAATGCTTGCTTGATCTATTAAAAATTGAGATTGACCTTCATGTTGGTTTTACTTCCTTGTTTGAAAGATCAGCTATTTAAATGTCAACAGAGTAAGTATTAATAACAGAAATACCACAATCAGTGGCAGTGGTGATTGCCAGGAGGAGATGGGGAAAAGCACAGAACAATATTTGCTAAGTTATCTTCTTATCTTCATTTTAAGTGTGTTCCTGAGGTTGTGCTCTTGTAAATCAGTTCCAGATGGAGGACAGGAGGACTCCATTTACCAGGATAAAGCTTTCTAAGTCTATGCTAGTATGACATTAATTGAATCATCACTGCCCTAGGATTCATTTCCTTGTGTACTCAGTGATATGCCTTGACATTTTGTGCAGGTGTTTAACACAGTCATTTACTTACTGTTGCTTACATTTATTTACTGCTCTTCAGTTTAATATCTACATTGTACACTATAGCCTTCATCAAGAAGTTACCACATACAAAAAATATGGGTCCCCAGAAGCACACTCTTTTTGGAGATGGGAAACACCTCTCAGTAGAGTAACATATATTCCCAAGGTATCAATTGAACATTGAAGCCTTCAGAAAAAAAAATATAAAATATCACTATTTACAGCTTTTTTTGCATAAATACTATAATAAATGCAGACAATAGAAAACAATTTCAGGAGCTGAAATTTTAAGTAAACCGAGTAGTCATGTGAAATTTGGGGTGAGCTCACAAGAGCAGGTAACATTTACATTTTAGCAAAGAATATCTTTCAATAGCTGGGAGGTATTAGAACCAACACTTTTATTTTGTATGTTACCAAGACAACATGATCTGGCATAACTGAGTGGAATGAATCAAGGTTTGTTATGCATGCTTGGCCGTGATTCATGTTTCCTGCATGTCCTTCCACTGCTTACGGAATATGTTCTGTTTCTTTCATTTCCAAGTCTTCCCTGTTCTAATTTTCCTTTTGAGGAGTAATGGAGAGGTCTTTTCAAGCCCTTGCTATTATTCAGATTGGTCTTTGACCTGATGCTCATAATTCAGTACAAGGTAGAAAGAATGCATGATCCTAGGGCAAGCTTCATTTTACCATGGCTAGCATTTCTTCCAGTGCTAACTTAATGCTCTTAAAACCAAACATACTGTTAAATTGAAAGTTAAAGTTTTCAAGTAGTTACAGAATCTGCAGAGCTGCATCTTCAGAAAAATACAGTGAGGCACACAGGAGCTGGCAACCTCTTACTGTTGCTATGTCAAGTGAAGGTAGAGCCATGGAAGTGGTGGGTCAGAGAGGATGAAAGTCTGAGTCATTGCTGTATTTCTCTTCTCTCAGACTAACTGTCTCATTAGGAAATATTCTTAATGCAAGTGGACAACGTTGGAAATTTGTGCTGTGAATACGGTAGCATCACCACCTGAAACTTTGAGACTAACAGTATTTCTATCCTCCACTGGGTCTGAATCCCAAAAATTGTTCTGTTTTTTGGGGAACTGTGCAGAACAGCCAAATTGGGGCATATCTGATTAAATTTGGCCTCAAGAGCAGCATTCAGCTCAGGGCAACAGCAATGCACAGCAAACACATTTGCATGGTGGTCGCTTACTGTTCTCTGCAAGCCCGAGCAGCAGTGTTCCAGGTGACCTTGTGATTCACTACCAGGAAGTAGCAGCTGCCCTCATGATAACTCCATCCAGAAGGACATTTCTTCATGCTTACCTCCTAAAATAAAAGAAGAAAAGGTAAAACAGACTTACGCTCACAGTGATCTGTGAGCAGATGTCTGTGCACAGATAGTCTGTACACTAATGCCCAGAATTAAACTGAGCATGAACTTCAATGTGTATCAATAAAGCTACAGCATTGCTTAAAAGATTTAAATAAATAAGTGCTTGCCAGAGGAGGCTACAATTTATAATTAGTAGTTTTAATGGTGACAACAGGTTTCAGTTCAAAAATCCTCTAAAGAGATTGTATTAGTTTGGACACCACTGACTGTGTCCTGCAATCTGCATAGGGAATGCAGTGCAACAAAATTCAGCATAACATCTTACGTGATGGAGGGAATGTATGTTTACAGAATACCTAAGTAAGCTAATTTCACTAACTTCTACTCATTCTCTCACGGAGTTCATTCCCGGACTGTCTTATGCCCACATACTCACAAGCACCAAGGCACCAGTGCTCACATGGTTTGTCCAGGAGCACCTGTGGATGACAGAGAGGAAATGCAACCCCAGCAGTCAAGTCTTCATCATATTTCTGGGAAGCTTTTATTTCTGCTTAAAGCAAACCTACTCTGGACTATACTTTTATTCCCTGTATAAGTTACAAGAAAGTCATTTGTTTGAGAGTATCACTCATTGCAGACTTCATACTCTGGCTTAGGTGCATACTCATGGCTACATTTTTACCTTGCTTTGGGAATTCCAGAATTTCCATGTTATCCCATCACACTGAAATAACTTTTGAGTGCTTTCTTCATAATGCAAGAGACCCTTTAAATCTGGTGTACAGGCCTTCGGAAAAGAGTAAAAGTCCTGGAAAGAGAAAATGTCATTATAACATTAGAAGGAAAATAATTACACAAAACAAACAAGCAACATGAAATAGATTAATTAAGCCTTATATTAAAATTTTATGCGATGAAAACTTTTCAAAGGCTGAGTTGTTATCTGTGTATTGGTTAAGCTCAGCTTTGGAGTGGGAAGGGTTAGGCTGCAGATCTCAGAGGTGTTAAATCAATTTGGAAAACAGCATGACTGAAAACAGATGGTGAAAATGCCTATGAAACAAAATGTTTCATACCTTATGTCTTGAACTTGGTTCAGATGCAAGTTCTGACTTATCAGCCTGTGGGATTTCTATCTTCCTAGAGGAGATGACATTTACCTGTGGTTTTGCCTTCTTGTTGGTTTTAGCTGATGAGGTGTCATCCTCTATTTTGAGTGATACCATCCCATGATACTTCGTTTTACAGTATCACACATGCAAGAAGAACAAGAGAGGGAAAAGAGAGAGTTAGTACATACAAGCAACTCTTAAATAAACTAAATAAATAATAAAAAAAATTAATTATAATACAAATTGTTGTAAATCAAGGAAAATTACACCAAAGGAAAAGAAAGATACATAGGAAAATGACATACTGGTCATAACAAATTATTAAAAGTGATAAAGCCTGGAAAGAACAGATTCAGAAAGAAATCACAGAAATAGCTGACCAATACTCATAATGCTCTTACTTTGAAAACCACATCTGTTCCATTTCTAAATACAGATGAAGGCTGAACCTGAAAAAAGCAGAACAGCAGAATGAGATGAGCATATTCATGCATTATAGAAACAAATAGACTTTATGCAAAATTTACTACAAGATCTAGGTTATAAATCATGAAGAGCATGTATAGGTTTTAGTTCTTTCTCTTTCAGAATAGAAATGGATAACCTCTGAAAACAGCCATTAAAAAGCACAAACTACAAGCGTCTTTATGAACAGATTCCATTAACTTTTAAGTTACAGTAGCAGAAAGTTAATAAACCACCTAGCTAAACCAATATAACTTGAGCAGGAAAATCAGTGGGCAAGATTTAAATAACTGTTTCCTGTTTAAGCTAACAGTATTTTCAGCTTTAGAGCTTCAGTACCAGATGCACAAGTTCTATACATTTGCCTGGCTCCACTGACTTCTTTCTTCTAACTGCCCCATAATTTATACAAAATGAGAGGCTTCATAATTGCTGAAGTTGTTTGATGCCTGTTTCCTGCCCCAACTTATGTTTTTCTTCTTCTCTTGCACACATGGATTTTTTTTTTTTTGTGGGGGGTGTTTGTTTGTTTGTTTGTTTTTATTTGTTTGTTTTATTTGCAGTATTTTTAAATAGCTTTCTGGTCTGATTCAGAGCAAACTCTGGTAGTTTATAGTTATTGTATGGTCAGGTAGGATCACTACAAAAATATGACAGTTTAATGAAGATATCACATCACAATAAATTCACAAATCAGTCAATCACTGAACTACAGAAATGTCTTACTATTCTGCCATTTCCAGTCACTCTCAGCCTGGTCCTTGACAGATTCACCAAGCTGTGCTCCCGCCGCAGGTCCCCTCCATGCTCTCTCTTCCCTTTGGAAGGAGGCAGTGGGATCCCTTCCAGGGAAAAATTGCCAGGCCTGGAAGGTGATGAGGAGCCTTTGGAAACTGGAAAGAGTGTTCCTCTCCCCCAGAAGCCATGCTTGCTTTGGCTAGAAGAATGGGAATAGCTGCACTGACCTGAAAGCATAAAAATGGCAGATGGTCAGTTCTAACTGCATGAGCAGATAACTGGTCACGTTGAAATGGGCACATAAACAGCTTGTCATTAAAAGTTGGATGATTATTTCACTTGAAGTAGTTGATTTGCTGTTTGTTTAGTCATCCTCATTTCTGGGGTTAGCTATGACTATGATTGCAATGCTACCTATATGTGTATGTTTTCACATGTGATGCATCTGTCTACCCACAGGTCAGAATTTTTACCAAGCGTCTGCTGAAAATACCTGTTTTCCTGCATATATTGGGGTTTGCGGTGCTGGTTTTTTGGTAACAGAGAGACAGGTATCTTTAACTACCATTGGTGATACTTCCATCATGCCCAGACAATTTCCTCCTCAGAAATACAGGACACTATTGTTTCCACAAATTCAGTGTGTCAATTTACATTATGATTTACATTAGGAATGTTAAGGAGAAAACAAATGTGAAATTTTGAAAGGATTTTTTATAACATGAAGCAGAATTCATTGCAACATAGGTATTTAAAATAGTTTCACTAAACACCAGAAGAAAAAACATTCTTCGGCTTTCAGAGGACTCAGATGCTTTGCTAGTTATTTCTATTTTTCTACAGCTTTTCTATTTTTCTGTTTCTACAGTTGCTTCTTTTTTGGTATGTTTTAGGCACACAACATCTGACCACTGAAAAACACAATAATAATGCAGTCTTAAAACCCTGTACTCTGTAATGATCACTGCTGTGTGCTGTGAAGTTGTGGACTGTGTTCGTTAAGCATGGAACATATATTGCTAAGAGTTGGTTCATTTGTTAGATTTCTTTTTTGAAAGGAAAAGAAATCTTTTGTAGAGATGTATAACTGCTAAACAATAACTGGGAAAAAACACATTCTAATGGACATAAAAACATTTTTCCCACTTTAATACGTGAGAACTGAACTCATGTTGTTATGAAAAGTGTTTTCTTTCCTGGCACCTTTCTTATTTTGTGCTCATTGCTTTCTCCATGCTGTGTTTCCTCAGAGGATGCATATGATTGTGTGAAAGAATAAAGGGTTTGCAACTGCTGAGCCTGTTTTCTCTAAAAAGAAATTAAGCGGTTTGAACTAAAGGTGAGTGTTAGGAACAACTTGTGGTTGAAAATAGGTAGCTACTCAGACAAGACTGTCCCACCATCTTAATGATGAGGATCAAAAGAGAATACCTCCTTTTGAGTCCAAAATTTTCACTACAGCTCTTGTCCGTGTGCCAAGAACAGCATTCACAGGGGAGTTCAGAACTACTTCAAAGACTTCATCATCTTCCTCTAATCCGTCACAGGTAATTGCTATATTCCACGTCTTGGTTGACATTCCTAATAGAAATAAACATTTTAATTACTCTTTAAGTGCTATTTCAATCAATCAGGATGTCAAAGAAATATATTAATTAACATGTCTGCAGCTAGAATGGAGTAGCTTGTGTATGCTATTGTGCTCCTACCAACTGACTGGACTCCTGCTGTTCTTCCAAATAACATCAAGTTTGAATTTGTTCCTGGGCAATGATGGTTCTGTTCAAGTGCACACAATGTAACAAAAAGCTGCTGTAGATGTGCAAAATGGCACTGGAGTACATAGATTTAGGACTTCCATTGCAATTTTCAAGAGAAAATCGTAGGGTTTTTATCTAAAAAGCCTAATTTTAGAGATGGAACAGTTATTCAAAAGACCTGCAAATGGATCAAAGACTGTCTTAGATTGAAGTGCAGCCTTTTAGGTGGATTTTATACTTGTTCACAAGATTTTTGCCTGGTTCCTTGCCTTTCCTGAGTAACTTCTAGATTCCATTATGTGAATGAGAAAAGATCTTGTAACCCTTGAATAACTTCAGTTGTACTCAGTTTTGTTCAAATTTGTGTCCTGGGCTTTACTAATTATAACTGAAGTTTTTAAAGCATCTCACAGCTCAATTCAGGATGAGTCCTCCCCAGCCTCGCTGTGGGGAGATTAGGAGTCGTCATTTCAGCACTTTTTATATTTTAACTGATGTAAAGGGACCCTATACCATCTCACCCTAAGTATTAAGGATACTAATTCACAAAGGAAGCCCTTCCAGAAAATGAGTCCAAATGTCTTTAATACTGTTTGGCTCCTCTAGTTAAAGATACGTAGCCGATTTCACTCTCCAAAGCAAGAATTTACATTTTCTGTGAATTAATTTTAGAATTATTCTGTGCACTGGTTCATACCTGGATCAAACTGAACAAGCGTAGAGGGAGTCACTGTAAAGTCCTTTCCCAGCGTAGCAGATATTTCATTGACCTGAGAAGAAATCAAGCAGTAAATGCCAAGCTGTGACCTGTTTCACCAAACCACAGCATTCTGCTGTGTGCTGAAGCTACTGTGCACCTCTTCAAGGAGTCTCAAATAGGCAGGCCAACCCATACATGTGCTTAGGCTGGAAAAAAAGATAAAGACCTAAAGAATATATGTTGTGATGTACAACTGGCATTCTGTCCTTGCTCATGGCTTAAAATACACATCATTAAAAAAATTTGCTGATCTTATAATTTTGCCTCATTCCCTCTCACATTGCTACTTGACAGCACGAGGTGACACTGCTGTTCTCTGTGCCTGGGGACCCTGCCATTACCTGGCCCCTGGACAGGCACATCCTATCATCTCAGAAAAGCAGCAACAACCTGGCCACATTTTCTTATTTAGCCCTTTGTGATGTCTTGGAAGAAGTGTTTGCACGCACAGCTGTCTGTCAGCCCCAAAGACTCTTCGGGATAGACAAGAACCCCAATATATGTAAATATAGGGACTCCAGCAACTCCCTGAATTTTCATAGGGGATCACCAGAGGACAACAGTTTCCACACTTGAGTTCTTGATACTGGGATCAATTTCACTGGTCTGTTTAGTCTAGTGACAATCAGAGTAGAATCACCGGAGTCCATGAAGGACAGGACAGGATAGCCCCCAATTGTGTTTGCAATCAAAATTGTGTTTCCAATCAGGGCTACAATCCTGAGAAACTGTGAGGGGAAGAAGTAGTATTTCTCTAGCAAGGGGAGATGGTAAAATCCTGGAAATTCCATTTTTATGAGGAAAGATAAAATTTGTGAAGGCAAGTTGCACAAAACCTGTTTTACAAAATTATAACGTGCAGGTTTCAGTCTAATTTTTTTGACAGTAGAGAGAGGCTGTCACTGAAGATTGGCTTTTTCCTAGGTTAAGGGTAGTAGGGGGAGAAATGGGAAATGCTACCATGGCTGTGTAGTTGAAACCTCTATAGCTCCTGGGCTTCTCCAGCCTGAGTAGGGAAAACAAATGCCCCAAGGCCCCACATTGCTCGAAGCCTGGATTTTTAAGTGGCAAATCCTAGAAACCAAGCTTCTGAGTACAGTGCCAGAGGAAACTGCCAGCTTTATTTTTCCATCAAAACTGAAATACTGCTCCAAAACATTCCAGGTTTGGTTAATCAGCATTTTTACTTAAAACTCAGGAAGTCTTGTCAGAAATATTTCAGCCATCTATGGTAGCAAGGACAATGTCCCGGTAAGTCTGGATTGAATCACATGGCCTACCTTTTAAGTCTGAGGAAGAAATTAGCAGGCTTACTTATTTCTAAGTTTACGTTCAGGACATTGGGTTTTGACTTTACCTTCACAGTTATAAAGGCAGACTCTGCTGAGTGTCCTGCCCTGGTGATTTTCAGAGACACCACTCCTACGCTCTCACACACTTCATATTCAGTCTGTTGCATTTCAATCCGAGACCACCTTAGCTCCAATCTGTGGGAGAGAAAGGAATGCAGGTGTGAAGCAAAGCCACCCACCAGCCACCCCCAGGTCTTGATTGTGTGAAGAGCCATTTCTCTCTGACTGTTGATTTAGCCAATACACATACTGAGTCTTTGTCTCCAGATCAACATGTGTGATTTAGCTGATTAGGAAGAGGCTGTAGTAAATCTTCCAGACCAACCCTCATCCACCCTAAACCAGGCCGGAACCTTGTTTCACAACCAAAGGGGTTCTGCAGGAAATTTGAGAAGAGCAGTTTATCCGTAACACCAAACAAGCCAAGACAAGCTATCACTTTTTGTCCTGCTTCCCTTTAGCCTTCTGGTTGTATTATACTCTCACTTCCCAATTTTTTGCTGCAATATCCTCCTTTCTGCCCACCTTCCTTCATCTATCCTCTGCCTCTCCTCCTGCAGCATATAGAGCACGCTCTAAGACTTCACTGCCTCTGTGCCAGCACCCTCCCCACTCCCCTTACTTTACTACTCTGTGTACTTTGCTCTTCAACTTTTCACCCTGGCTGAGTTCAAGTGTTCCATACACTGAATTTTAGAATTGTTTATAGTGAGGGTGTGACTGAACCTCAGGAGATTGCATGCTGCACAGGGTAGTCAATAAAAACCTCACCTTTGTAAAAGCTGTGATAAAAATTATTGAGAGTCAGAGAGGAATGAAAGAGAGTGCAAAGAAGAAAAATGAGCTGAGCTACTTACAAAATAATTTGAACTTTTCTAAAACCTTCCAGACCTTTCATGGTTGACTAGCTCTAACACCAGTGGAAGTTTCCTCCTGTCCTCCTTTATCCTCTGATGCTAATCTTGTGGGCAACCCATTTAGAGGCTGGTTTGCTTTATTTTTGCTAAAAAGGATGGATGTGCCAGATGTAGCCCAGCAGCATTCAGATAATAGCTGGGACATCAACAATAAATGAAATTTGTATTTTGAACCAGTGATCTTTAGATGATAAATAATTTAAATAAAAAAGTGTCTCATGAGCTTTTAAATCTAGGATTAAAATATTATTTTTTCACTTAAAGCCAAATTCCCCTTTGATCTGCTAATGGATAACTTCACTGAAACTCCTACTTTCCATTAAAAAGAGCTTTTTTTTGCTCTCTTCCAAAAGTTGTGCTGCACATTGGTATTCATAAACAAGAAGTCACACTTTACCACGAGAAGTGGCATCATATAATGGTGATTTTAATATTGGTTCATCTGTGAGCCAGCACAGAGCAGCTGGGCAGTGCTCAGGCTGTCCATGTTCAGATGTGTTTGTGTATGGGGACATCTTTTGGCACAGCCCATAACTGCCGAAGAGCTCCCTCCAGCTCTGCTTGAGCTCTGCTTGATCCCTGTCCTCTCTCAAGCCTGCAGGGAAGTGCTCTGCCCCTGGAGCCAGCTCTCTGCTTTTTTCTTTCTCTATGAGTCTGTTTGGCGAGTGGCCAGTTTAGCCCAGGAAAATAGCATTGGTTATTTTTTTTGCAATTTTTATTACTTATTAAACAAGTTGATTTAACATGTAGTCCTATTTTCAGAAATTAACAGAAACACTGCCTGTGCTGAAGGGCTACTCCCACTTAAAGCTTTTATCATCAAGCACAGTTCAGATGATATTCTAATTTTTCTATGTGAGGTTTACCATATGTCACAAGGAAATTTGGATAATATGCCTAATATAAGCAGTGGATGACAAAGAAGATGCTGTGTGCTCTTCACCTCCTTTCAGTGCTCTTTTGCAGAAGTGTGTCTCATAGCTTTATCACTTGAGAACATCCCTTCCATTGTAATCTCAAGCTTGTGAAAATTGCACTGCCACCAGCACAGGGCAAGAGTGACCTGCAGCTGCAGAGCCATGTTCATGACGCAGTAATCCCATCCCTCAGCACCCAGCATCTCCGATCTCCAAATGCCCAACTGCCACTTAGACTAAACTCCATTTTGCTTTCCTAAGAGGCCCCAAAGGCCCTTGAGAACTATGACCCACTCTAACCTGGAGCTAACCCCTTGTATTTCACCTCCTTGAGGGAAGAAAACCTCCTCTACTCCCACAAAGGCAATGGCAGTTTGAGGAGTAACTATCTGTGTTCATGTCTGTGTGGCTCCAAGCCCAGCACCAGTTCGTGTGCCCCGGGGTGTAGTGAGCACATATCACCGAGGGTCGCAGCTACCTTTGGGGCTCTGCAGAGTTTCCTCTGGCATCCATGACTTGAAAGTCCAAGTTGTCTGAATTCACTTCCTGTGACAGGTTGATGACATAAAGTATGATTTTGTTGTTTAAATCCTTTTGGCTAAACCCTTCCCGAATGAGTCCACCTGGGAAAGACGAGTAATATGCAGATGAATCAAAAGTCTCTTAAAATCAGCTTATATAAACTCTTTTCAGCCTTTTTGTTGAAAATCTGAACTTACAGCAAAGTGGTGTTATACCTAAACAGCAACATCCCAGTCCATTATAAGCTCAGTTGGTTTTTGTGTGACATCTTTATCAAAAGGCCAAGTTTGATATTAATTTTTTTTTTTCTTGATACAAACAAAAAATAGTTTCCCAACAGAAGACACTAACAATCATCTCATAATGAACATGAGACTCAGGTTTCATAATAAAAGGTTTTTTACTGCATTCAAAGTTTGCACAAAGTTTGCTAAGAAATTTTGATTCCTTCTGTCAAGCAAACATTAACAGGGGAGGTTTTGGGGTCTGGTCTGCTAGTCCCAAAATACAGAGCATATAGAAGAAATCACCTGTTGTTGTATTTTCCAGGTAGCCATAATGAGGACCTTGCAAAATCTTAAAAATTATTTTGTCATCTTCTGTATTGAGGTCAGATGCCTTCAGGGACCTGGCAGTAATATAGATCCCATAATTGCCATTATTCAGCAGTTCCACATCAGAAAAGCAATGGAGATGAATAATTTTTGGTGCCATTTTGTCCAAATGATCCACCTAAATCAAAGTTAAACATTCATTTTACAGCATCAGGACATTCTCTGTCCTACTTTTGCTAAAAGCACAGTAGCCTGCTCAGGGTGGCAATAGCCACTTTGGCTCACAGTCTGCTGCAGATATCTGATTTCCAGTTAAGTTCTATTTCACATGAGAAGTTTCCAGGCCCGGATTGCCCATCACTTGCCATTAGCAGCAGGTTACAGAACACACTGGGGGGAGTAACACAAATTCCCTCTGCCTCTGCCCTGATGTCCCACACTCCCTACAGTCCTTCTCATTTTTCATGTGGTTTTCTACATAGCAAAAGGTAACTTCAGCAAAGGTTTGTCACCTCTGTTTTACAGTTACACGCATGGAAACCTAAGGATTACGATAATCACAGTAATAGACATGGCTAATGTCTCCTCAAATCTGTTCCACCTTTCACAACTTCTGATGAATATGCTAGCATTCCACACTGATTGTTGCCGTTCCCATATCTCACCCCTTGCTGAAATTGCACTCCTCCTTCGTCATGTAACTTGAAACTTTGTCATCAGGAAATGCTGGCAGCCTACTCATTAATATCAGTGTTTTGAAACATCCAGAATTTTGACATACAATGCAACTAGGCCTACTTCGTGTACTGAAACATGCCAGCTACATACAAGGAATCATAGCAAATACATCTGAGTGCATGACAAAATGTAAAGAACTGACAATGGAGGAAACAATGGGAACTAAACAGAAAGATTCTAGTAAAGAAAGGAAGAATCAGAGCAGGCATCTTACAAAAAACCAGAAGACAGGCTCTCTAGTTGTGGAAGCAAGAGTCCTGTGACATGAAGATCAACAGTTACCCTTGCATCCCTCATGTGTAAGTCACAGAGTCAGGCATCAAGTGGGAAAGCAGAGCAGGAGGAAGTTCAATATTTCCCACAGCTGGTCTCGACTATATAGTTGAGATTTCTATGTAAAATATTTTAGTGTTTAAGTATTACATGTATAAGGATCTACTTGTTTATATTTACGCATTGTGTCAAGTATTTCATTCTCCAGGTTAATTATTCATGGAACACAGGAAGCAAACATTGTAGCTGAAAAATACCTCAGTTAAATCATAGGTTGCAGCAAGTATCAGTTCTCATAAAAATTACTACATTTTTGAGCTTTTCATGCTATTTATCCCTTTAAAGTAGGCCCGTGGTCACACTTGCCTGAATGGTGAATGCCACTGGCTCGGTCTGCACTCTCCCATTCACGATGAAGCCTTGATTAGTCCTATCTGTGGCAACAAATGTAAATCTGTCCGTCTGGGAATCTCCACTTCGGTGTTTGTATGCAACATCCTTGTTGTCCACATCTCGCTGTGTGAAATTGTAGTGCAGTAGCACAGCCCCACGGTAATAGAGGTGACCATATTGGGGGAGCTGAGCCAAGAGGAAGGTAAGGTTTTCTTTGGCAGTGTCTGGGTCTGAAAGCTGCAGGACATCAGGAGAGAGAAGTGCCATAGCACCTTCCATTATTTTTAACCCCATGTTCCTAGATAGTGTGGGCAAAGCTTGGTCAAGTGCCTCCAAGGAGATTATGAATGTCCCATTCTTAGTCCTCAGTCCATTGCTGATGGTGAATCTGGCAAAGAGAGGCAAGATAGTCTTCAGCATCTGTTCTTGATTCACCATGTACTGAAATGAAATGATAATGCACACCTTTACTACAGGACTTGCCTGTGTTGATACTGCAAAAGTATCAACTGCAAAAGAGCTGGACTGAGCTCAAACTCAGACAGTGGATGGAGTGGATGTAAAACTTTAAAAAGTAAAAGTAGATGGCCGGGTATTTGACAAGAGTTTTAATGCACCTCAGTACTTGCCAGAGGAATGTCTTTGAGGATAAACAGTCATAACAGAGCTGATCTAATCTTCTAGCTGAGATACAGATGGAGCAGAACTACAATGATGGGCTGGTTGGGGGACTTATTGTAGCCTCTGGCATAAATACACATTGTACACATCCTTAAATGTATCTTCACTTGGTTACCTGGCAGTAGTACCTGCCAGTGAAAGTGTTGGCTTTGTCTACAACATATAGAAAGAGGTATGTAAAGTGTAAGATCTGCCTGGACAAGGGTCTATTTTTTGTTTGTTTAGGGTTTTGGGTTATTTTCTGGTCACTGTTACAAATCTTTTCCACCCAATAGCCCAAAATTATTTGAAAAACCAAGCTGGAGAAAGATTCATCCTCATCCCACTTTACGGGTTTGTTTAGGCACTAACCGCATCTGTAAATTTCTGTATATTCAGAGGAACTATTTATATTTCTTTACAAAACTCAAGTAAGACTTCACTAAAATACTAAGGTATTGGGCAGAACTGTACAAGTTGCTAGGGTAGTTTTAAAAATACCTATACCATATATTTATCAAATGGTCATATCTGCAAAATTCTGGTTCTGTACTGGGAATTTCCATTAATATCAACATAGTTTCTTGTTTCTGTCAAGAAGTAATGTTTCTTTAGATATACTAAAGATTTGATTATGCTCTACAGTTAGATTTCCTTTCAAAAAGAAAAGAAAATATAAAGGTGTCAAAGGCTGGAGAGAAAATCTGTTGGAAGCTGTGCTGGTTAATTTTCTTCATAGTCACTAGTATAGGGCTGTGGTTTTGATTTGTGCTGGAAATAGTGTTGATAACATAAGGATGTTTTGGTTTTGTTACTGATGAGCAGCGCTTATGCAGCCTCAAGGTCTTTTCTGCCCCTCACACTGCCCTACCAGTGAGTAGGCTGGGGGTACACAAGCAGTTGGGAGGGGACACAGCCAGGACAGCTGACCTCAACTGACCCAAAGGATATCCCCAGACCGTATGGTGTCTTGCTTAGTGTATAGAGCTGAGGGAAGAAGAAGGAATGGGGAGACGTTTGGAGTGGTGGCATTTGTTTTCCCAAGTCATTGTTATGCATGATGGAACTCTTGCTTTCCTGGGGATGGCTGAACACCTGTCTGCTCATGGGAAGTGAATGAATTCCTTGGTTTGTTTTGCTTGTGTGTGCAGCTTTCACTTTACTTATTAAACAGTCTTTATTTCAACCCAGGAGTTTTCTCACTTTCATTCTTCCAATTCTCTCCTCCATCCTATCAGGTGGGGAGTGAGCAAGCAGCTGCATGGGGCTTTGTTGCCGGCTAGGATTAAATCACGACAGAAGCCTACCAGCTGGGTATGGGCTTTTGCCATACAACTGACAGCATGGTCTGCAGAAATTTATTATCAAATTTAGTGGTGGATAAAAATAAGGAGAAAACCAATCTTCTAGCCTTCAAAATTCATCCTAGATTTCATTGTCAAGACCATTAATTATTTTTTCTGAAAGGAATTACACGGAACATTGTCATGCCTATAACAAAAACTTTTGAGTGTATATGAAACTAAAAATGGCTTTGCAAATATCTCACGATCCTACATGTTCCATCAACAAACAGTATGCATGCGTTACCTGTCTTTCTACATAAATTTCAGTGATTATGCTGCACAGTACATGCAAAACCATTTTGGAAAGTGGTTTTCACACAGGTTTGTGTTCTGCCTGATCCAAAACGGAGACTGCTTTGCAAAGAAATTTGCTTGTGGTAGAGTGAGACAGTTGTTTCAGACTGTATGAGGGCCAGCCTGGCTGGCTTCTTTCCACCTAGCCCTCTTCTACCATACATAAATGAAATGGAGACTGGCTAACATTTAGGTAGATTATCTGTTTCCTCTTGTTCTCTTGACTGCAGACCTTGAAGATGTATTTAAAAAAATTACAGGGTCAACACCTGTTTCATGCCTCAAATGTGAGTGGCTTTCAGTAGGTCATGATGAAGCTTACTGTGTTACACAGACTGTCCATCTAAAACTCCTCACTGCCTTCACCAACGCTGGATGATTAGGGCTTGATCAACTTGTCAACTGGCAGTGTGCCATGAAACAGATGGCAATGAGTATAGGCAGACCAGGGACTATATAGCAGTTAGAAATATGTTTACTGAGGATGGTATTCCCAACTGGGAACCTAGAGACATCTGTCTACACCGACCTAATGCTATTGTGCCAATAGGAAAGGGGTTCTGCTATTAGTAAGCTATCTGAAATCAAATACAAAACTAGAATAATGATGATAAATACTATGCTAAGGGGGAAAAAAATGGTAAAACACCTTTAGCCAATACCTTAAACCTTCTCTCAAAAATTCTGAAAGATTGAAGTGGAAGTCAGTTCCTCTCGTTCTTTTGATGGCTGTAAAGTCATTTGGACGATGTCTCAAAAATATTTAAGTGAAAGATTTAGATAAGTTCACATACCTGAAGATTCATCCAGTCTTCTACAGAATACCAGATAGGAACAAACCTCCTAGTTATATACATCAGACTGAAATTTACAATGCAAATTTCATTCACCATTCGGTTTCACAGGTGATGAAACTGCTGGTGCCCAAGATGACCTTTTTCTGCACTTTGGAAGATATTGGTTGTTTATTTCTGGTTTATGTCTGCTTCATTATTTCCTCAGAAATGGAGAGCAGCCAGTATTCTCCTCATTCTGATGAAATTTAGGGGACAACTCCCAGGCCCAGTTTGGAGGACATGTTGCATGGCTTGATTTCACCCCTACCAACATTTCATGCTTTCTGCAGTTTGATGGCAATGGAGTTGGCTAGAGGACCTACCATCTGTCATGGCATTTAAAAGATAAAAATGGAATCATAAATAGTGCCAACTCATTACAAAATCGAGCCAGCATGTCAAAACGGAGAACATTAGCATGTTCTTTTAGTATCCTGCTGCCAGCATCTGATGTCAGATTGCTAATCACTTGAAGTCGTCTGTCCAAACAAGCACTGCCAAATCTTTCTTCCAGGCCAGCAGCACCAAACAATACAGGTAAATTTATGTCTGAAGTAAGCACTTTAGTGGGAAGTAAAAATCTGGTCACTTAATTCCTCCTCCTGCCATAATTACCCATATAATTAATGTAACCATTCTGTGTTGAAATAATAATAATAATAATAATAATAATAATAATAACAACAACAACAATATTCTGCCAGAATATTTCTATGTCTACACAAACCCAAATGTCTTTCCAAATGATAACATCAAGAAACATAATTATTGTGATTAAAATAGTTATCAAATATCAATAGTTATCAAATATCAATATTTATTAAAACATCATAACCTTACTTTTATAAGGCTGACTTTCTAGTTTGGTTCTTAGTGATTGGCCTAAACATTGGGTTTATCCACATTCCTAGAGTTTTTTGATCTGCTTCCTTTAGTGTGATATGGAAGTCATACTCACACAAGCCACACAAGCCACTACTACACTGCCCAAACTAGGGTTAGCATGACTGCGACCTGATTTGCCTAAGCTGATTCTAGTTTTGGCCACAGTGTTTCACAATCAAGAAACATAAAACCTGGGAAAAATTGTTCACTTTTTCTGCTGTGAGTACAAGTGGATCAGACAAATCTCCTAACTAGAATTTCTACCACATTGAATTTAGTGGAAGGGATAGTTTTAAATGTTTGATTTGAGGAAAGATTCAAATTTACTTTTGCTTTAAGTATAAATAATGTCACCTGAGCTGTCCCAGTGTCATAGGGAGGTTTATTTGATGTCTCCAGGCCCCTCTTGCTTGACTTCCCCGCAAAAAAGCTCTCTAACTGGATGATGCAACATGTTTTTTAATCTTCATCATGTATCACAGAAAAAGCCATTCAGATCAGGAATCCATTAATAAGAGTGTGTAAAAAAAAGGGTCTTTTCTGAATTGCAGCTCTTAGGAGCTAAGTCTTTGATTTTGCTTAGTTACAAATGAAAAACAATAAACTCTTAATTTTGAATTTTACAGTAAGTCTATTTTCTGTCAAAAGCTGTTTTCAGAGGAAATTACCAATGCTAGCAAGAAGCATTCTTCCTTTAGGAATATTATCCTTATTTCTGAGCTTTTCTTTACCCTGAAATTGATTTCTTTTACAAAGCTGTCTGCAAGACTTTGAGCAGCAATACATCTACTCTTTATGTGATGATAGCTCATTACATCATTCCACTTTATAGGCAAGGGAGGTTAATTTAAGAACAAAATAAGGAAATACTTTAGGAATGCATCTAGAATAAACTGTTCTCAGAGAAAGGTTTCAGAACCAGATGAAAATAAACTTGAATACCATTAGGTTGCTCAACTGGGCCTATAGGTAAACCTAATGGGTTTACCCCAAGAATTCAAGTGTCTACATGAATTTGTGAGCTACTGTGGTGTCAAAATAGATTTGGAGGACTGGTTTTCATTATGTTCAAGAGCTACTTATGAATTCAAAAAGCCCAGAATTTAATGAATATGATAAATAAGAATAGACAAGGAAGCTGTTGTTTAATACCTGAATGGATCAGTTTTACAGCATCCAGCTGTGGCAAGAAACCAAAGGAAAATTCCACAAAGTACATTCTTAGTCTTTCTCTCCCACTTAAATCTTAACAGCTGTGTAGCCTGAATGCTATAATAATGTTGAAGCTAGTATAATTGAGTAAATATGGCTCTGGCTATGTTTTCAGCATTAATGACAAAATGAATATTTTACCAAAGCAGTCACAACTATAACATATTGTATAAGCAATATATTTGCTATATAAATATTGACAATTCACATAGATATTCCAGCTCCTTTTAATAATTTGTTTTGGGGGTTTTTTTGTTTGTTTTGTGCAAAATTTTTAAATACTCCCAAAAATTCAAGGGGAAGAGTTTGGGGGATGGGGTCATATACCTTACCTGAATGTATCTTCAAGAACAGCTGCCTTTGTGCTGTGAACATAGCAGACAATCTGTCGTGCTACATCCATTTGACTGAAGTTTGTAATGGGGATGCCAGGATAGCTGACATATTCTATTTGTCCATATTGGGGTGGAGAGGTTATCACATAAAGGAGCTCCTCTGGCTTGTCAGTCCCGTCCAGTGCAAGGAGGACATTGGTTGTGATGTAGCTGCGATCTCCTTTTGGCACTCTGAGGAGTTTCATAAAAACTGCAATGTCTCCTGCATGATAGACAAAGCAACACTAAAATTGTCATAATTAACTTGTTGATCTCTTGTGCATTATTTAGCCACAGGCAAGCCATCACCAGTAGAAAAATCACAGGACTGTAGGATTATAGAGAAATTCAGCCTGAAAGTGACTTAAAGATGTCTTTAGTCCAACCTTCTGCTCAAAGCAGGGTCAGCTGTGAAACCAGCCATAACCACATTGCTTGGGGCTTTATCCCATTGAAAACTGCCAAGGATGAAGAGAGCACAACTTCTTTTGACTATTCCAATCTTAGCAGTGTCAGGTTAACCTTTAGGTTTCTAATAGGGATGCGATAAAAGAAGAGAGACCATAAGACTGTAGACTAAAGAGAGAGAAGAAGACAGAGCTCTGTCTATCTGTCTGGGAGACAGAGCTGTTTCCAAACAGTCTTTTGCCTACCCTTTTACATTCTTGCCATTTTTCTTTGCTTTGATTTACTCAGATATAAAGCTATTTTCTAAAGGGTATTTTCAGCTCAATTTCAAAAGTAGCTGGGAGTCCTGGGAGGCAAGGTGCAACACGTTGCCATCAGCAGTGCCTTTTCAAATCCCAGGACCACTTCTTCACCAGCAGGAACATCAAGGCTCTGGCCAACAGTGAAATCCAAGCAGTCAGACTTACAGGATCTGCAGAGAGACTTGCCAGGGGCCTATATAGTGCTCAGGAGAGGATCAGAACATGTACTCAAATATCTTTGTTTCAGAAACAGGCACTGTAAAACTCTGGTAGATCTTTACCCTTTTCCATGTCCTTGACATTTATGTAGAAGTCCACAGCTGGGGATTTGTTGTACCCATCCCAGAGGTAAAATGTGAAGCTGTCTTGGTTCTTGGACCCTACAGCTCCTGTATGGACATATCTCACAAGGTTCATATCCAGCTCTTCCTGAGTGCATGTCATTCCAGTCTGGAGAGTCACCCAGCCTTGTCCTACCTGGAAAGAATAAACATCCTTCATTAAATAGATAGTTTCCTAGGCATCCTCCCCAGGTAATTGTGTTTCTTTGTAGTTATGTAGACTGTTGGTTGCAGCTACTTGGCTTCACTTCTAAGCTATAGACTCTTTCCTCATAGTATGTTTCGAAGGGTAGCAAATAGCTGGAGTTGTTTCCAAGCAGCTATAAGGCTGGAGAAAATACAGTGATCATTAATAAAACAGAGTAATACGGAGTTTAGGCACTTCTACTATAGCAAATAAATTCCTGTACACTTCTCATTAATACACCAACAAGATGAAAATGAAATGGTCCCTGACTCAGCTTATGTTTTCTATTTCTTAATTTCACAAAGCTGCTCTTGGTTCAACCCAAAATCATCCCTGAAAGGATGTCAGAAATGAACCTATGGGGAACTTCAGGGAAGTGCAGAAATTTAGAACCTCAGAGGTCCTCAGCTGCAAAAAAAATGAACTATCCTATTGTCATGGTTTGAGAGCCTCAAAAATCCAATTCCCTAGCCCAAGTTCCCCTCCCACATCTCAACCCAGTGTGAGATGGTTTCCAGATGCTACACGAGACTCAGAATGGGGGAAAGGGAATATATTACAATGACTGCACAAAATAAATACTACAATACATTATATAGAATCTTAATTATCTCTACTATGACATAAGTATTTACAATGGATCAAATCTCTTCTCCCTTCCAAATAAAAGTCCAGAAGGGAAGAAGGAAAGATCCCTTTCCACTTTCAGAGTAGCAGTGTCTTTAAGGCAGCAGGTTCTCTTCTTCTATACGGCAGCTGTAACTGGATTGTTCTAGCTGGATCTCTTTTCAATACACACAAGGGGGTCTCCAAGCCCCTCGGCCTGTCGTCTTCAAGTGAGAGTCTTCTCTTCCGTGGACTGCGTAGCAGGGACAAAACTTGTGTCACCACGTCATATCATGGGGCGTAAGACCCCCATGAAGGTCCCTTCCTCAGGGCATTCACCCCTGAGTCAGAACATCTTGGGCAGCTTTCAGTTGAAAGCCTTTGCCTCAAGAGTTCTACCAGAGCTCCTGTGCTCTGTCTCAGGCTGCTAGCTTAGCTTGGCAGCAGGGGCGAGGGGGGACCAAGGTCACCCCCTCTGCATTCCTTTAATCGTCCCAGTCCAGCTTTCCAGGACGCCTGAGCTTTTCAGCTCTTTTCTGCAGTGCATGTTGCACTTCACCCCTCCCTTCTAGGAACTGAGGGGTCTCCAAGGAGTTTGGGGTCCTTTGGTTCAGTTCTTACCCCAGAAACTCTGTCTGTAGAGCTTAGGTCTGCTCTCTCTGCTGCTGGTTCTCTTTCTCTCAGACAGCTCTGTGTCTTCCTTGGCTGCATGTTGTTTGCTGCTTCTTATCTTCTACTGGCTCTCTGCCACGGTTTCTCCGGTCAGTGCTGCTTTCAGTATCTCGTGCTGCTGCTCACGGCGAAGAAACATCCCCCAGCTCTCAGCTACAGAACCTAGCCCAGTTTAACACTGTTCCAAGCTCCTGCAGCCCCCCTGCTGGGGGCTAGGGGGGGTCTAGAGGCCCCAAGGGGCTCCGAGCCCCTTCCTCGTGGCTTTTACAACATGGCTACCTCTTCTTCCACAAAACTACAACTAACCTTCTCTTCCATTCTGCTTGTGATATGTTTATATTTTGCAGAAGTGCTCATTGGGTAAAACCTCAAAACTTCAAGGGTCACCACCCCCTGGGGTTTTACCATTTTATAACTGCAGGGAGAAAACTGTTTCCCCCTGCCACACCTATAAAATTTCCTGCTTTTCTGGAAAAAGTGTCATACCCTAAGTTGGATTGATCCACGTAGTTGACATTTAGTCTGCAGGAACAGCATTACTATCTTTGGAGCAAAGGTTATCAAGGACAGAGAGCTTAGATATATGCATGTACCCAACATGTTCTAACTGACAGACTCCAGTTAGTAGCTACCTCTTGCCTCAGTATATGGGACCCCTTTAATTCACAAGTCTTGTGTGATCCACAGATCCATGTAGGGATCCAGCATCAAAATACTTTCCAAGGTCAGGGGTTTTAGAAGTGGATTTTTTTCTTTTATATATACATGTAATTTAAAAGAGACATTTTTTTTCTATCTTGGTTCCTCTGGCTTGTCTTCGGTCAATAGATTATCATCTCTCCTTCCATTTCTAATCTTATTTTTTGCCTTTCCTCTTGCTATACCCCTTCCATCTTCTTTTCCCCTTCCTTCCTCTCATACTCTTCTTCTAACTCATGAGTTATTACTCACTCTTCCACATACAACTCCCTCTGTGCTTTCTGAACACTGAAGTAAAGGTTTATTTTTATTTGGTTTTTATCAAGGACTTTTTCCCCTGCCCTCTCCCAGCTTTGATGCTTGATTTTCCCTTTAGTGGGCTGATTATCCCAGCATCTCTCTCCACTGTCACCTCAGATGATCTGCCATGCTTTTCACTCTCCTCCTGTTGAAGATCTGGGCTTTTAGTGTCAAAGCCTCTGGGACAGCATCATTCTTTGATTTAAATGCTCCTTCAGCAATCAAACTGGCCACAGCTGTCTACATCAAAATATGACAGACATTTGGAAGAAAAGGAATATGAACTTCATTCTAGCCTAAAAAGAAAGAGTTCTTTGCATGCCTGCTTTTTGTTGAAGTACAAAGACTAACCTTGAGCTGAAGCTGACCATTTTCTGGAAGTCTTTCAAATAAGTAGTAAATTCTCTCCCTGGGGGTATCTTTATCTTCCGCTGACAGAACAGCACTAGAAATTATTCGAGTTTCACCTATATTCACCTCTATATCATTCTTCCTGCAAAAAATAAAAGTCATGTATTGATGCAATAAAAGGAACCTTTTCAACATGTGATTTCTCTGCCAGGAATATAGATTACCCAGATGCTGACAGAAATGACAACTGCAGAAAGAATAGAAGGGGGGTGTGCCTATTTCAGCTCAAAAGAGGAAAAAAAAGCAGTGTAGGCAAGCTTCTCCTTACAATGGTGAAAAACAACAAAGCAGACACTTACAACAAACTGGGATTTACTATGTCTGTCTTATTCCCTTTCTGTTTACCATCATACAATTTGTAAGAAGAGGACAATGTAAACAAATAGGCTGCTTTATACAGTACTGCTACTACAGACCACAGCAGTATTGGCTCTAATGTTCACTAGGAAAAAGACTGTCTTTCAAATAACTAGTATTTCACTGTTCACCTTTACTTATAAGAGACACAATAAAGGTCTAACTGGCTTCTTCTGTATGCTCCTTCTAGCACCCACATCTCTTCTCGAGAAGAAGTTCTCAAGGGAATGTGTGAAAGCTTTACATTCCCAAAGGGTACACCCTGCTTTAGGATGCAAGCCAAGAGGTGACAAATTGAACGTCTGGCAATCACTGTGAATAAGAGGCACTGTTTGCCAGCCAAAAACATCCTATCTCAAGTTCTTCAGTCTGTAACTAATGGAGATGAGAATTGAAAATCCCTGAGGTGGAAAGGGCTCCCAGATCAAAAAGTGAGAAAAAGTTTACAGGTATTGTCAAATGGTCACCTAGAAAACACTGCAGTAGCTTAAGGAAGTTTGCACCCCATAGATGTGGTGACTGAATGTGGCAGCTAAACCACTTCAGTGCCAAACTGAATGTTTCCTTAAAGTACTTACTGCTTAACTACTGGCAGCATACCTCATCTTAGTGGAAGAGTAACAGGCAGTAACTTCATAAAGAAATAGCTATTTTGCAAGTAGATGGCTCACTCTGTGCTACTGTTCAACATAGAAATGGCAAATGGTGAGACCTAACATCACCAGACAAGGCAGCAACAGTTTCTGGATCTAGCTGGGCAAAGCTAAAAACACTTGACTTCTTGCACTTCATCATCTTCTTTCAGAGAGAAAGGGTGGAAAATTACATCAATCTATAGCACATGAGGAACAAACAGACAATTATCAGTAATTATCAGTACACGATATATGAATACATAAACTATACGCTTTATTCTAACAAAAAAGTGGATGTTCTCTTGTTAGCATTATGTGGTCACTGATAATCTTTCAACTGAAAAACTAACATTTGTTATTGCAGCAAGCTCTACATGGTAAATAAAACATAAAAAATTCTTTTCAATGGGAAATAAAAGTCTGATCTGAAAATAGGCCAAATATTCTGAGGGATCAAAAATTTCCACTTTAGTGGCAGCCTGCTTAACAGGTTGCAAGTTGTTTCTGAAATGCAAACATCAGAGGTTCAGAACTATACCCCTGACACCTTTGGGCTCTAAGCTTCCCATCTGCCTGTCTGGGGCTGGAAAACAGTCACAAGGATGGAGGCCCTGATGCTCTGTGACAAGTTATCAGTTAAAAAAATGTGGATCCCAAGAGATGAGCTCCTTTTTAAAATGTCCAGAAGGTTTGGCTCTCTTGAAGCCAGATACCTATCTATAAATGATCTGCCAGGCAATTTCTGATCATGTCTAATTCATTTATGACCCTTAGTTTTGAAGCATAAGGGAAGTTAGTGTATACCTTTCCACAAGTTGAATTATGGTTGAGCTTTAGAATATATAGAAGAAGAGAGTCATTCATCTGAAAGCCTTTCCCATGCATCAACTTTGTGGATTCTCTCATGCCAAAATCCAGAGTTGCTTTCAGAGAGGCATTTTAGGCAGGTGTTTGTCTCAGAGAAAGGGAATACAGTACCACGGTGGTCAAGGTTCAGCAGAGGTGCATGAAGATCAGGGGTGTCTGGCAAACATTTTGAAGCAACTTGTGAAAGATGCAACAAGCATGTTCCCCCACCACCACTCCTTTTTTTTTTTTTCACTCCATTTAATATCGACCAACATTAAAGCATGCTATTCTTTCATTTTTTTTTTTTAAACAGTCTGATAAGGACCTAGATTGGCATCAGTCTGTGACTAGTTATGGCTTCTTCTCGCAATCAGTCACCAAGGACATGGTTTAACGGTGAACATGGTAGGGTACTAGTTAACAGTTGGACTTGGTGATCTTAAAGGTCTATTCTGACCTTAAGGATTCTATGATTTGCTGTTTTGATCACTTTTCCATCATTTTGTCTAACACATTCCTCTGTCAGAGACAGGAACATGTGACTTACTTGCTCAGCAGTGGTTTCTCATCATTAACTGGAATGACCTTTACTGAAATGGTTCTGAGGACTTTATGTTTTCCATCTGATAGCTGGATTTTAAAGCTGTCAGTGAGGTTTTCAGAGTTGTCATGCATGTACATCAGCTTCATTCCTATATGGGTTGGGAAGGGGGAGAAAAAGAAGAGAGAAAGTGAGGGAGAGACACACACACAGAGAGAGAGAGAGAGAGAGAGAAATAGACAGAAAAACTAAATCTGACTCCTGCAAAATATATCACATCATTTCACTCTGCTTCCATCACTCTTATTTTATCTCCCTCCCCTATGCCCTGGTCAACGTAAACTTGCTTTCAGCTACCAGAATTTTGGTAAGCCACTGCTGTTAATTAATCTAACAACATACTATTGAGTCAAAGTCACCAGTCTGACCTAAGTAAGAAGTGACTCTCTTCCAAAAGAGGTCTCAGTCAATCTGAAAAAGGCACATTCTTCTCTCCTCCACATTCCAAATAACTTTGACTATAGAGAGAGTGAGGTTGTCAGGCAACACTTTTCTGTGCTCTAAATAATCCTCAGGAAGCTTTAAGGAAGCATTGGGAAGGACAGCTGGCCTTGTGTCTATGACCATGTACAGTCAGAAGTTCTGAGCTGGAGGTGGCTTGTTCACCATTCTGGACAGCGAAAGGGAGAGAACAGCCAAGGAAGAGAGTCAAAACCAGGACTTGGGAAGGCTGAGGAATTTAGGGTGGACACTTGATATTTCTCAATGTTCATATTAGACAGGTAGAGAGACAAAAAAATCTTTCCTCATTTTTTTGAGGGCTGAACTGAAATTTGAGTGGCAGTATTGAGTTCATGTCTTTCTTTAGATTGATAGATTCCACATTTCACTAAATAGCCACAATCTATTTAGTGAAGAATCTATTATATTCTTGGCAGTGTTAAATAGACTTTTTGATTACATGTACTAGAAAGGGATTTGCGGCTTCAAAGCAGGTTGACTGATCATACTAAGCTATAGAGCCCCAGTTCACACCTTTATTGTTAGACATATGGAGGTATATCACAGCCTTTCAATATCTAAAGGAGGCTTATAGGAAAGATAAAGAGAGATTTTTTACCAATGCCTGTAGTGACACAAGGGGCATGAGTTTTAAACTGAAAGGAGGTAGGATAAGGTTGGACATAAGAAAAAAAGGATTCAAAATAACGGCGGTGAGACACTGGAACAGTTTGTCTAGATTAGTTGTGGAGGCCATGTCACTGGAAGTGTTCAAGGTCATGTTGAACAGGGCTTTGGGCAACTTGGTCTAGTGGAAGATGGCAGGGTATGTGGACTAGGTGCTCCTTAAAGGTCCCTTCCAACCCAAACTGTTCAATGATTCTACGATTCTGTGATCACTTAGAGAAATACTTAACCCCTTGGTCAGTTAATGTGTCTCTATTTGCTGTCTCTGTTTTAGGTGCTGTCAAACATTTAGAAATCTGCTTGATGATATGTTACATTATTCCCTTTTTTTTTCCAAGGCATATTACTATTCTTTCTGACACATAGGTCTCTCAGGATGATTTTATTGATAGATCCTAGAAACAATAGACAACAACAGCATTAAATATGTCAACTTCCATTACCGAACACTGTCTTGAAAATATATAAGTAAGTGCATAAATAAGTGATGAAAGTTTCTTAGTGTGCCACTTGCCTCATTAAAGGAATGAAAGACCAATGTCAGAAGAATGCTGCACCTACCATTCTTCAGTAGCTCCATGGAAAAGTCATGAACAAGCAACCCATGGCTGTGGTGATTGTGGTTAATTAACTGTTTATAGTGTAGAATATCATTGCCATGGATTCCATTAATAAGGAATCCGTACCAGGGCCTCTGCACAACCCTAAATACCAAATGGTCTTGAGGTACATCCAGGTCAACCGCATTGATAACCGAGAGATCCAGCTCTTTCATCTCCCCTTCTTGAACCTGAACGTGAAAGAAAAAATATCCAATCCTTTTACAAAAAAGGAAATAATAGAATTTCATCATGGTTTCCTAAGTAGGGGCAAGTGTATCTCTTTGCTTCCTCCACCCCTTTCCCAGTAGCTTTTTGACCTGGCTACTGATTTCAACCAGTTTAAGAGACATAGAGAAGTAAATGGCTACAGTGATGAAAAGAGAATTTGAGATAAGGAGTTCATATCTGCCCCAATTAAACGAAAAGATGTTAGATAAGTCAGTGTCAAATCAAGTGCTCAGAAATGCACAAAGGAGAAAGCCTTTAAATACATAAATGCATCTAAAAATACAGATGCATGTAAATTTATACATATACATGCACTTTTTACTTTACAGTAAGACTAGCTAACACTGCCCTAGCATGGTGCTCACAGAATTATTTATATGAAAAACAGTCTTCAGAGAGGAGAAAAGCTATACCAGGAACAAAAAAATACTCTGTGGAAAAACTGTAAAAGCTCTTGAGAAATCATAAGAAGCGTAAAAATATTTCTGTTTTCTAGATTACTTATTTGTTTAAAGATTTGAACCTTTTCTTTTACTTAACTGCAGATTTTCAGAAAGAGCTATGAACTGCTTCTATCCCACTGAAGCTCTGTCTAGCAGGCTTACATAGGATTTAACTAGGCTGCTTCCTGAACTAGGCTAACTACACAAAGAAGGGGATAAGTTGCAGAGAACAGGAGTCAGAACAATGTTCTTATTGATATTAAAGAGTCTTTTCTGTTTAAAATAATTCTATGACAGGCATTTTGCTTATTTCCTTACACTAATATTCCTGGCTATGAATTCTGGGACTTCGTCATTGGTTGGGGTGATCAGCACAAAAAATGGAGTCTCTGCTGAGCGATGCAACCCATCAGTGACATAAAGTACAAACTTGTCCTCTGTTGGCTCCATTCGCATATGCCTGGCTTGTACATAGTTTATATTCATGGCTTTCAGGTGCTTCAGCTGAAACGAAGCTAGAGATTTTAAAAAGAAAAAGAGTTAGCACAATCTTTTCCTGCCCTCTAGTCATATATATCATAAAAAAACTTTGAAACTGTCCTTTTTCAAAGAATAAATAGCTTGGATAAGTTCTCAGTCGTTTTTTGGCTCTAAGAGTTAGTTACACAGCAGGACACATGCCCCTCCCCAAAACAAAAATACATCATTCTGCTTCTGGTGGGACTGTACATATTCATACTTCTCAGTTTCATCTGAAAAACTGAGCCCACATAAAAACAATTCAAAATAACAAGTAGGAAAAGGTCTAAGGTCCATGATTCTTTGGCAGTGCTAAGTTAATGGTTGGACCTGATGGTCTTTTCCAAACTAAATGATTCTATGACTGTATGATTCTCATTACACTGTTTTTTGACCGACAGATGAGAAAAATGGGGATAAAAGGCTCAGTGATTACAAGTTTCCAGCTGAAGAAACTGGTAAAAGCTGGTAGCATTACAAAGCATGACACAATCCATTCTGCTGATGGTGAAACGATGTTTGCAAGTGGACAAGGGAAGAGACCCAAGTCAACCACTGTCTCTATCGCCTTTGTAACTTAGCCTTGGAAACACATGTGAGACCTGGTTTACTACACTTAGATGACAAATGTATTGGTGAGGGGACATGTGGGAGATTTTCATGGGGGAGTGAAGTGAGAGGTAGGAAGAGCAGATTAATGTCCTATATTGCCACTTCTAATAGACTGCAGCTGGAATGCATAAAACAAGGCTTGGCTTGTTTATTTTAAGAGCCAATTTTTCACATTTGCAGGGCTGCAGTCTCCCTTTGAACTCCACCCACACAGTCCCACTGCTCTTCATTTGCCAGCACCTGCTTCTCTAAATAAGCCCATATTAATGCTCACACCTGCAGCTGCACCACCAGAGCCCACAGCACAGCCCTCCATCTGCTTGATTACCACGAATTGTTAAGACTTACCTATACTTATTCCAATGTTGCTCTTCTCAAACCCAGGAGAAGGCAGTGTATTTTCAATGTAACCAAACTGGGGAGGAGAAACCAACACAAATTCTAAGTCATCTGCAGTGGTGTCAGGGTCAGCGGCAAACAAGTGGTTGGTTGTAAGGGCTGCGGAGGAGCCCTCCTCCACCGTAAAACTTGCACCTGCACACAAACAATATGATACTCATTATTGCTTATTTAGCTCATTTCACTGTTGTTTTTGTTAACAAGAGTGGAAATAATAACTAAGGGGGGAAATACAACAAATGCTTAATTACTGGAGGGTTTTGGTTTAGAATCTTTTTCTCTGCTTTTGCTGACAACTCTGCTCTTGCTATCACAGAAGTAGAGAAGAAGAGGATCATGAAATTATTTTACTGGTAAGTTATTAGGTATGGTTTATATACTGCTCAAAATCAGCAGTTACCTCTGTTTGTCAGAGCATTAATTTTATGAGACCTGTTAAGAATTGCTCATAATGAACAATTTTTCATGCATCACTGCTTAATTTCCCTGCTGGGACAGTGCTTCATTTCCAGAACACTACTTGGGTGAGAGCCTGCAAGTTACAAAACTACTCATAGATATGCTTAAATATTCTCTGAGATATGTAATATATACCTTACAAATATATGCTCTTAATATATACCTTACAATATATGCTTACAAACAAATGACATTGAAAAACACAAACATTTGGCAACATACCTTTAATATGTATACTAGAGACCTCATAAAAAGCCCAGGAAATCAATGGAGATTTCACACAATGGGCTGTTGTTGGACTAAATGTATATTATCAACTCTATTTCCATTTTAACTGGTTTTTTTCTATTCTGAAGAGTCCTATTGAAAATGTAGCTTCACGTCTATTAATATACAGCCATCTTTGTCTTTATTCACTAAAAGAATTAAATATAGGTAATATAGGTAATAACGATTCTCTCCCTTCATATAAGGCCCAAATTTCTGTTATATATTTTACATGCAAAGGTAGATAGATATTTATGTTTATGCTTTTGCACTGTAAAAGCCTGAGAGTTGCTGGACCCTGAACTCATTTCATGGACAAAATATTGATCACTTTTACCTAGGCATAGCTTATATATGCAGCAGTGGGCATGTAGAGATGGAGGGGAGCAGATCCGAGCACTCCCATCTCTAACTACATGACTTAAATATACAGCTGAAGAGCAATGAGCAGTTACTCTGACTCACGCTGGCAGTTGGACTGGGTGGTTGCACTGCACTAGCAAAGGAAAAAAAAAAAGATGGAAAAAATTCTGATCCAAAACTTTTATATGTTGATCTCAACTGACTCTCTCTAATGCTAAAAAGCAAAGAACAAAAAACTACCCTGAGTCTTTAGCCATTACAGTACTGCATAGCCCACTTTATAATGCCATAGTGAGAGGAAGCTTTCACCAGTTGCAATAGATGGAGGCTGGTTGTCCACTGGAAGTACAGTGATGTTAAGGTCATACACAGGAAATGGATCATGAGGTGAAACTGGAGGAGGAAGAGGTCCATCATAACAGCAGTCTTTCACATCTAGGCCAGCTTCACCATCAGAGACAATGAAGGTTAAGACCTCAATGGAAGGAGTCAGGCCAACCTCCCCACCTGAAAAAAAATACTAAGGTTTAGAAGAAATGTTTTACTGAAAGTTCATGAAGAATAATCTTTATCCTGAAAGGACAGTCTTCAGTATTCAAAGTCAGAAGAAAAAAGAAAGCAAGAGCAAAATTACAGGAATTCTTGATTCTGCCTGGTGGGGGTGCTGTTTGTTTAGGGATTTGGTTTGTTGTTTGTAATTAATTTTAACCAGCTCACTTCTATTCTAAAGTAAGACAGTGTAGAAAAGAGAATAAGTAGTATTATTATTATTACAAATAGTTATAAATTTATTATTGCCATGTTATGATATTTCATTGCTGTAAAATGGCTAATAGTTCTCATGATTATGTTCTTTGTGCTCTAAGGCAACGTGGAAAACATATATTGTGCAGAAAAAGAGCCTTTTCTGCATTCCTTCTTGAATAATGTAGGAAAATCTTTCTTTTATACATGCTCTCTCTATGACAAATGCTAATACCCATACTCTTCCAGAAGAAAACTTTTTTGTATATCAAGTAGTGCATGTATTCCTATGTGCCTCTAATCCCTGCAAAATGGACTACAACAAGGGCTGTGCTTTGTTACTGAACTGTGTATTATGTCTATGTGTAATGACATTCAAAATGTGGGCTGATACACAACTGGGAACTGCCCCCCCCCTTGCAAGAAGCATCTGTTACAGAGTTTTCTGGCTCTCAGCACTTCTGGCAGCCTGTGTCTTGCATTGCTGCAAGATATTACTAATAAGCTGCCTGCAAAGGAAAGGCAGTGACTCCCACACTCTCTTGTGATATCTACTGGCAGCACATTTAATGTGTAGAAATTTGGGAATGAAAAGCGCAAGCACTACACCCTTGAAGGTAAAACTTCATTGCCCCTGCAAAATACTGTCATTGAAATACAGTTCCTGGTATCTTTAGGACACAGGAGAAAAATTTGTTGTGGGTGGCCATAATCAAGACTTCCTTCTCAAATACCAGCTGTTCATTTTAGAGAGTGCCAAGCTTGAAAATATCACATCTATCTTTCATGCTAACACAAAATTACAGAATAATTCAACAGAAAATGAGCACCTTTGGAAAAAAAATAAAGTTGTTAATCAGAGATGTAGAAAATGCTAATGAAAATATAAAATTAATAGGAAAGGAAGTTAGCTTGATTTCTGTGTATTAACAATAAAAGTATTAACAATAAAACCACAATATAACACCTTTTTAGCATTGTGTTTCTCATGAAGATCAGAACTTCATTTATCTTATGATGCAGAAAGACTATGAATTGTCCAAAAGTAGATATCCTTCTAGATTGGAGAGGCAAGTAAGAAGTACCAAAAGGGTTTTTTACTGTCATGAAACACATAAAAACACTCTAGTCTATACCTAACTTAATAATAATTTTTTAAAAAAAGCCCAAGACATTTTGTTAGCAACAGTGAAAGAGATGCTCCAGGATTATGGTGCTTTCATGTACTTGTTCTAATATAATTTTCAGTTGAAATGTGAATTTTGAGAACATATTAAAACATTTGGTAGTTGTCTATCATCAGCTCTCTTCTGAAGTCAGTTTATTTTTTTTCCTAGCCACAACATGTAGTTCTTCAGCAGTTCCTGCTGAAGTTGTGCAAAGGAATGGATTCGGGTTAAGATTTTTTTGCTAAAGCCTCTCTGACCACCTTCCACTGTAGTTCTGTCCTTAACTCACTAGTGTGCTTGTACGTGACTAAACCAGCGATGACATCAGCTTGGGAGAAACGATCCACAGCAATACCAGCTTTCCTCACTACCCCGTGGTAGGGCTGGCGAGGCAGCATAAACATCAGTTTCATGTCATCACTGTCTGTGTCTGTAGCAGAAATGTACTCTGAGGAGATGACCACTTCTTCACCCTCCAGGCAGTGGAGCACAGGAACAAGGCCTGTTCGCATAACAGGTAGCTCATCATTCACAGGCAGCACCTAATCAGAAGAACAATTTAAGAATTTTTTATTTTTCACTTCAGTGGAAGCCACTTGTTTCAACATACTGCTTTGCCACCCAAACAGTATGGTGTCAGTGTCAGAGTACACTGAGCTTTCTCTATAAACACAAAGAAACCAGCTGAATTAAAAATAAAAAGACAAAAGTAAACCAAACTAGATAATTATAGTTTAAGTACAAAGTGAGTAATTCCAGATAGAATAACCCAAGCTAGATTAAGAACAAATGCCTTTTAGCTAGTGCAAGTCAAAGTTCCTCTCAAATTTGCCACATGAATCTGAAAGCTAGAGTTGAAATAGAAGCTCAACACATCCATTATCTTCCAGTTTCCAAGGGAATGCAAAGACTTTCAGAAGTCAAGATTTAAACCCTTTGCCTCTACACAGGCAATTGCTTTCAGAAACATGCAATGCACTGACCTTGACCTGCAGGATGAACTCAACAAAGTGGATGCCATCTGTGGCTGTAAAGAGAACATCATCAGTGAGAGTCTCAGAGCCATCATGACGATATCTGTGAAAAAAAATTAAAGAGCTACACAGATTTCTCACAGAAAAAAAAGAGAAGCTATGCTTTCTGGTCATGCCCTACAATGTGTATCCCTAACAGTATAAAAAACTGCTACCTGTGTCCCTAATACTGCTGATTCTGGATCAGAGTATCTCCAGAGGGCTTTTGGGGTCTCTTACAAGAAGAAAAGCCTCAAGGTAAACCATACATCAGTTGGGAAAAAGGTTTCCTTGTGGCTTTGTCATCTATGTCTTTGTCATCTATGTCCTGGCTGCTTGTGAGGTGTTTACCAAACATTTATGTTCTCACTGTGGTAAGTGCCCACTTTGACTAACAAATGGAAATAGAGTCAGAGAACTCTAACTCTGCATGCATGCAGAAAATCATATCTTGCTCTTGCCACAAATAGAAAAGCAAAATTTTAATCTACAGGTTAATCAGTGTTAACACAAGTTTTCTTGTAAACTAAGCAACTTTCTTAAAAGAAAAAAGCTTGCAACTATTGCCTTCTTCACAGGAACTGCAAGGCTGAATACAGAATTTGCCTCCTTATCTGCATAGGCCAGTGCTTTATAGAGAAACCTCTCTACATCAGGCATAGGTGCTAACTCCCATTTCCTGGCCACACAACAGCTCGTTTGCATGGTGACATTGCAGTCTCAGGGAATCTTGGCCTGGAGCAGCTCTGCCAGAGCTGTGCTGTGGTGAACATTGCTAGCTGTAGACTCTGCACCTTGCACCACTTCAGTGCAGGCTTTTGCTCATCCGACTGAGACTCAGCCACACAAAGACAGCCACCACTCTTCTAACCTGACTGCCAGGGTACGCAGGTCCTCACAGGAAAGCCTGTTGCCTTCATTCATGGGAATGCCATCCAGTTCCACCACCCCATGCTGAGGCTGCCTCTGCAGGAGCAGAAGGAGATGCTCCTGTTTTGTGTCCGCATCAGAGATGAGAATGTGTCCCTCTGTAACAGGGGCCAGGCCACCCTCTTCCACTCTCAAATGGCTTGTCAAAACCTGCAGGGAGGAGAAATGCTGAGCTCTCTTTTCTACTGCAGCTCCAAACATACACTGAACAGGGCAATTCCCATTTGCTCTGATATAAGGATGTGTGCCACCTTAAAAACCAAAATGCCAAATACTCTTTTCTGCTGTGTTAGAAAAACGTAGGAGTAGTGGGCCATGATACGTGTATCCCAGTTCTCATCCCATTCATGGAGGCTCCTGGCCTCCATAGGCAATAAGCAGTTTTGCTAACCAGGATGTGACATGTGTGTTTTTGACCAGATACACAGATGCCAAACGTAGTCCACAGTTTATTTAGCACAAAATATCGCACTGCACACTCTTCAGACTTCACCTCCCACTTCCATCCCAATGCAAGCCATGTGCAAGACACTGAAAACCTGATTCCATGAAAGATTTATTTTTTATCTCAGTCAAATCAGGATATCTCTCTACATTTCTGCTTCAACATGAAGCAATTCCCAAGTCCTTCACCCAGTCCCTTTCACCACCACCCTACCTCTGGAGCTTGATTGTCCACGGGAAGAATTGTAATATTGAAGCAGATCCCATACAAAGTACCTCCATGCTGATTGCTGATAGAAAAAATAAACTGGACTTGCTGAGGCTCAGGACCGATGTCCTGTAGTGGTGGCATATAGGCAACTTTCATATAGTTCACAGCATGCTGCAAAAAGAGAAGAGGGGTGCATGTAAGGGTAGATAATGGGAATATCCATAATTCATGACATTAAGGACCTTTCTAATCCCCTGATTGGATGTTATTCCAACTGTCAAAATTAAGTCCTGAAATTTTGCACTATTTTGCTACCAGCAATACCTTGATTAAATGCATCTTTAGCTACAAATTAGGTGACTACATGTTCAAATACTTGACCTATAGCAAAAGATATAGACACGGTTTATAAGTGATAGCAGAGGTAATAACCTTACCCTCTTGATGAAGCCCTTTAAAAGCACTGGTCCCAGGACTTTTTCTAACTGTGACTTTAAAATAAACAATTCATAAAAGCTAACATCTCCCCCAGCAGCTGAATTTGCCCTCACCAGTGTGAATAGCAACTGCATGTCCTGTGTCCCTCAGTGAGGGCAGGCTAGCGAAAGAGGCTACAATAGTTATCAAAATCTTGCATCCAGACACCCATATTAGGCACACAGTTAAGGGTTTGTAAGCTCAGAGCTCTCAATATGGTACTGCAGTGATCACCATTATGCAACTCTAGCCACACAGCAGGATATAAAACAGGGCACTTTAGTAATACTTGTTTGTCAAACTACAAAAGCATGAAAACTGAAAAACAAAATCCTGAAAAACACCTGTTCCAGCTGGCCATACTGTGCCACATCTGTTGGTGGAGACACTGAGAAGCAGCAGGAAATTTTTCAAGGTCTCATTTCCAAATTTTGTGGGTTTTTTCCTTCCTCTTACATCAGATGAAGCCAAATTCAGCCTACCTTAAGCAACTGCAACCCTACTGGTTTTAGGAGAGTTGTGTTTACATATTGCAAGGCTGAAGCATGATAGAAATTTGTTTTGAAAGCTGGTATTGAAATAACAAAGTTTTGAGCTTCTTAAGCAGAGCTCGTGATAATAGTGCTTATTTTCCATTTCTTGTTTTCCTGTCAAAAAAAAGCTGAACACTTGTAACTTTTTTACGTTGTTTAGAACTGCTTATGATACCAGATAACACAACAAACCTGAGTAAATGACCGCAGTGCAAGAGCAGCAGGATCCTTGACCAATTTGGGGATAGTGTCCACCATAAACAGCTTCCCAGCATCTGAGTAGCTACACAAAAATACGTATGTTACATACTGGCCAGCAATACCAAAGAACAGAAAAAACCAGTCACTTAGCTCAATCTTGAATTTCAAATTACTTTCCCACTCCTGCATTGAAAGGAAAACCATTTTTCTTTCTTCTATCCTTGTTACTCATTTAAACATTATCACAGAAAACTGAGCACAGGAAGTATTTTTCAGGATGTTTATGAAAAATCATCTCATACTTTATGAGCAAGCTCTGGGATTGCTACAAGTGTGTCTCCACACATCCCAAATACCATTTACACCACCTGAAAGTCTAGTCCATCACATTCTTATTGCTTGCACACCTTCATTTATCTTTAAGTAGAAAAATAAATAATTTTTGGTTTTCTTACATCTTATAAACTCTGAAATGAACTAGATTCCAGTAACGTGGCTTTCCAACAGGAGTGACCAGCAAACTGGATAACTATATGGCTATTTGACTGACTAGGGGAAGAGCCTAAATGTCCTTCTCCTCCAGCTATGTACTGATCCTCTGTTGCTTGAGGTCAAAATTGAAAGCGTTGATCTTCAGCTTAAACCATGCAATGTCTGGATTTAAAACTTTTCATTTAGCAAATTGTTGCCAATGCTGCGATGCAATTGCAGCATCAGTGACATAAACTGCTACTACACCTATTCATCCCATACCCCTAATTGCCCCCAAAACCTGTTCTGCCTCCATTCTGCTCCACAGCTTCCTAGTCCAGGACCAGGAGTCCTTTACAATGCCATGGTAATAACACATATTCTTGAAAAAGCTGTAGCATCTCATCTTACTCTGGGGCAGGCATAGGTCAGCCTCATTCTAGCAGTTAGAAGTGGTGCTATGACTTGTGCTTGAGGCGTACAGGATCCCACAACAGTGTAAAAGGCATATCCAACAAAGAAAATATTTCAGATGCTTTCCTGCTTCTTATTTCTTGCTAAACTATGCATTGGGGTTTTTTATTACACTATGTATTACTCTGTTGTTTTAGGCTCTAGCTTACCCTTAATCATCAACAAGAGAGCTGCAACCAGCTATTGTCGCCTGCCCGTTTAGCAAAAAATTAGGAACCTGAGGCACTAGCGTGTTACTGCCACTGAGGCTGCTCCTCTTACATGGGTCATTGCCCTGGCCCACCTGAGAGTTATATCAGGTTGCACCTACCTATGGGTGCAAGAGAAAAATGGGGAAGTGGTTATGGTGTATGTGAGCTCCCTGTCTTGCTCTTCCACATCTATGAAGTGGAGATGTTTCTTAGTTAGGTAAGCAATCTCAGTCTCCTTAACAACCAGGTGACGGGTCACATCTGGGGCTTCTCTGGGTAGCTGATCATCCACAGGAATAACGTGCACCATCAACACCTGAAATTGGGAAGACAGTAAAATCACTAGCCATTCCTCTCAATAAGAGAATGTCCAAGTAGCTGTTTACAAACATGTACACAGAAGTAAGTGGATCACTGGAATATGAGATATAGGATGTGGCCATCATACCATATCATGAACACATGAGTAATGAAGTATACAAGAGTTAAATGCAAAGCTTATGAATCTTAGTGGTTTCCCTCTAAATTAAATGCAAAGTTGAATTCAGTATGTTGGACTCTTGGGTGAAATAAATAGTCTATTCTCATTTGACTTCAAGAGGTGTGTTTAATTTGTTTCTACTGTCTCCAAATACAATTTGCTTTCAACATTTCACTTTGCAGTGTAGGAAAAAGTCTTTGCAATGGACTTGTCTCTCTGTCACCAGGCAAAGAATTACCCCAAGGAAAGCAAGAACAAGAAATAGCTCTGGAGAACAGTGTTTGTGGTGATGACTGTGGTGACAGCAAATTGAAAATATCTATACCAGTTCAATTTGAAAGCCTGTCAGAACATGCAAGATCATCAGATCATCATTTGAAGGAAAAATGCAGCAGACTGCCAAAGATGCTTCAGTTTCATACCTGTGGCTCTGAGAGATTGGGAGGATCATGGCTGTCACACAGCACAAACTCAAGGGAATCTTCAAATACTTCTCCTCCCAAATGATGATAATAAATTATTCCATTAAATAGATCCCTCTGAAGAAAACTGTTGACAGAATACCCTGTAGAATTGAAGAATATATCTTCTATTGAACAGTGCATGATTTTAGTAGTACATTAAAATTATCCATTAGCTGTGCAAGTGACTGGTGAAGCATAATGTCCTCTTTCTAAACATAACTAGGGTGAGTCCTTTGAAATGTTCTCTCATTATCTTCCACATTCTTTGAAGATAATCAGCTTCTTTTCTACGTCACTTAGAGATGACTCAACAAATGAAGCAACACAGCCAACAGGCCTAAAGCCTTGTTCAGAAGTCAGAAGAGAATTTGCAGGACTAGCAGCCTCTGCAGTCTAGCACAGGAATTTCTGAGTTCAGTTACATGGAGGGAGAGCTTTCTCCTCATTTAGCATTATTATCGTCACCTATCAGCTCTGAATTTGTCATGGATCCTTGCAGGTAAACTAACTCCTGACTAGCCCAGAAAAGTACTGTAGGAAAATAGACTCAGAGTGGTAGAATTGTGGCACAGGTGTACATGTACACAGGTACAGTTATCCTCATGCACAGGCTGACATTAATTAATGATGGTGTTTTTAAACTATAATGAAAGAAGTACAAGTTTGCCATGATTTGTCCTAAGCCAAAGTAATTTGTCTGATTGTAACTTTTAATGTAAATAAAAAAGGAGGGGACAAAGAAAAGCATGCTGTTATGGATGTGTTTCATTACCTATCATGTTTGGTCCTGGTTTCTTCATGATTTGTCCAGCCTGTGATGGCTTGGTAATATTGAATAGTATGTAATCATCACTGGAATCCATGTCAGAAGCATGAAGCATGGAGCCCTGAATCAGGATGCTCTGTCCCTCATGAACTTCAATAACCATATTGCTGATCAGAAATGGAGGGCTGTCATCTTTAGGGAGGATATTGATTGGAAGTTTGTGGCGAATACTGTGGGGGCCATCAAAAATTCTAAATACCACAAAGTCCTTAGTAGAATCACTGTCATCATGATGGTAGTGGACAACTCCAGCCTGAATGTCAGAGACTGTGAACAGGAATCCTTTCCCTCCTGTCAAAACAGTAGAAGAAAATGCATCAAAAATGTGTGGTTCAGCCCAGAAGAGAATCCTTCTACCAATATGAATGTTATTAGGGGAGAGAGAAAACACTGCGTTTCCAACTAGAAGAATCAAATGTAACTTCACCTATCAGAAGCAAGTTTGTAGAAATTGGACTAGTTAATAAAAATGCAGAAAAAGTCCTCCAAATGCACTAAAGATAACTTGGATGGAGACATCAAGGATTTTTAACTGTGACTGTTTCCACTTTAATTTCAACCTCTACTTTCTTATCAGAACATTTTACATGTATTTTAAGCATCAAACAGAATATGCTTTATAATTAAATTCAGCATTTCATTGCAAGTAAAAAATTTGTGGGTTTTTTGGTATATTGAGGCTTTATACTGTCTATAATAAAACAGTTTTATACCTCTGCTTCACTAGATGTGTTATGCATACAGACAAGTATTCAGGCAAGTTAAAGGTTTCAAGAACTGCAATCTGGTGCTGAAAGGTATGATCTCACCAGGACCTCCAAGAGAAAAACCCAAGCATTCCTTTAAGATTTGAACATCATTTGGTGCTTGCCAGACAAAGAAAAAAAGAAGACAATTGCCAAAAATTGTGTTGATGGTTTCCTCTGCACATAGTTATGCAGACATATAAAAGAGAACAAGGAGAAGAGATATCCAGCCCTGACTGATGCATAGGAGTCTGAGAAACCCTCAGACTGAGCATGCAAGTATGGGACTGCCACCAGGAGATGGGCCCTGCAGGCACAGCTGGTCTACTGCTCTACTGCCTGCAGCCACCCTCCAGCCCCTGGCTGGCTGCACAGTCCCTCTGTAACACCGCCTCTGGGGCTGAGCCTGCTCAGCACTGCTGACACCACACAGTTTGTGTCTGTAGTTTTACAGGAGGATGATCTTCCAGACAATTAACTCCTTGGCAGTAGTTTCCTGAGATAAAATGTACTTCTTCATAGTTTCTATTTCCACTAAATTCCAAATATCAACTTCCCCTTTTCTTTAAATACTTGACTTATGTCTCTAGATTATGCATTTTACATGAATATGTCTATCAAAAAAAACCAGCACTGACAGTGGCAGGATGTTCCCACCTTGTGAAGAGCAGAGTCCCTTTTGTTACATAACCATTTTCCCAAGCACTGTGCCATCTCATGGGCTGCAGAGCAAAACTAGCAGTATTGGTAAGGCAGAAGGCTAATGAATTAGAAGTCTAATTTAATTGTCATTTTTGGAAATAAACCTTAAAGCTGCCAGTAAGTAACAACCATATCCAAATGTTGTCTGTATTCGCCAATAAATCAAAATCAATTGGCATTCTTTAGCATTTTGCAAGCAAAAATCTTAGAAATGAAAATGCAGTGACTGCATTTCACCTGTCATGCTTCTCAATGAAAGCATAGCTGATTTCTTTAAAATTTCAGCTTTGGAATGTAAATATTAGGAAAGTAAAGGTTTAAATGCCAAATTTTTTAATATTCCTTTTTTAATCCCCATGCCCAGCATGGTTGTAGCAGGGGAAGGCGGTCAGCAGAGGGAGTAGAGCAGTTGCATTATCATAGAGGATAAGTTCCCAGTCTTTGAAGTTGAAATGACATACCTCTCACTGAGAGCCGCCCATGCTGTAAGCCATCGACAGTGACCAAGTGAACATTTTGGATGTCGTCATTGTCTACAATTTGGAAGTGCTGCCATGTGATGGGTCGTGACTGGCCCTCTAGGAGGTTGAGGCCTGCAGAGAGCAGAGCATTACATCACCAAAGCACCTGTGACATTCAAGGTTGTCAGCATCTAGCCCTTCTACAGGCATTTACAAACAGGGAAAAAAACCAGAATGTTTAATTCCATGTACACACCTACCTGCGACAGGCATTCCAGGTTTGGGTTGGAAATCAGGAAAAATTTCTTCATTGAAAGAGTGGTTAAACATTGGAACAGGCTCTCCAGGGAAGTGGTGGAATCACTATCCCTGGAAGCGTTCAAAAAACAACTAGACATGTCACATGGCTATATGATTTAGTGGGCATGGTGATTTTTGGATGAAGGCTGGACTTGATAATCTTGGAGGTCTTTTCCAGCCTTGATGATTCCATGATGCTATGATTTTAAGGATAGCTAAAAGCCTGATAACAGCTTCTGACATACTTGCCTTAGTTAACTGTCTTTAAGGCATCATTTTCAGATGAATAATCTATTCTGATGCTGCACAATACACGTAATGTGGGTGGCTTGGTGTGCGAACTGCACATTGTGCCCTGGGTGAGGGGAAATGGGTGGAGCCCCAGGCAAAGGAACCGTGAATGGGTACAGATCCTTTGTCTAACAAAGGGCACAGGGAGTGGCTGGTCACATAGAAACACTGAAGGATTCCTGTGAGAAGAAATATCACCACTGGGACAAGTACACAGACTGTGAGGGTATAAAAGCCCAGAGATTCCTTTGTTCAGGGTCCCTCCATACAGACACTCAGCTTGAGCTGGTTTTTAGTTGTTGCACCAAGTTGAATGACATAAAGGAACCAGATATCTGGGACTCTGCTATGGAAAACCCAGGTTTGAGCCAGTAACTAGTCTGATAGTGTGAATGTGGTGTGTGTAGGGAGTCAAGAGGGGCACCCATCGGCTCACTGGAGCTGCCTGCTGTGAAGGGGCTTTGGTCACAGCAGTGAAAGTCTTGGGTGGTGCAAGTGTGGTCCACAGAGGAGGCCATCTGAACGATCAGACAGGAAAGTTTCCTCAACATCTGGTTCCAATTACCTGATAAACTAGCAAGTCACATTTCTGGACATTTGCACAGACAGGAGTGCTGCACTTGAAATCTCACAGTGTCTGAAACTGGGCACTCAGCTTCCTTCGTGAGTCTGCATTTAAAAATATATATTGATCTTCATGACGGAGAACAACATTCCTTCGTTCTATTCCGACAGTCATTTCGGGTGGGTTTCTCTGGAAGACATGAGGTGCCTTGCTCTCAGTTCCTTCCCTTTCTATGGTGAGGAATCTGCACTTTCTCCAGCATTAACTTCAAGGCTCATTTGATGATACACTTTTGTCTTTTGATGATTAAATATCAGTGTACATTTCACTCTCTAACAGGAGACCCTCTCCCCTTCACAGTGCAGGCATCATAAATCTGTTTGAATTAGGCTTAACCCTGTAAGGTTTCCAGGCTTTAAATGGCTGGTGGTATATTATGCCCTCTTTTCCCAGTTGTTCATTTCTGCACACTTCCACTTTAAACACCAACAAGCCTTGGTCTTTTCCACATGCTACCCTACTATTTCTATTTCATCGTACATTTGTCCTTACTATTTAAGCATTTTTATGTACAGTTCATTCTTAAAGAAAATGCTGTATAAAGAAATCCTGATTTTCCCGTTTTTCTTTATTCTACATTCCAGTTAAAATCTTAGATCTTTTTCAGGTTGTTATAACATGTTCCCTCCAAAATGGATAAAGGGAAAAAACAGATTTATGCCCCTTCAGTTTAATGATCCTTAAACTCCAGGTGTAAATCTGAATTTTAGAGCTTTGTCAAATGTCTGTGAAAAAATGTTATAAATTCTGTAGCAAAATAAACTAAACAAGAGAGATCTCACCTGTATTCCATGAAACCCGAGGGGCATTTGTATCTGTTGTTCTGATAGAAAGATGGACAGTGACTGGTAAACTCCTTTCAAAGTAGAAGTCATGAACCTCAAACTCCACCTGTTGTGAAAACAGATGAAGTGTTTATTGAAAAATAAAGGCCCTGAAAACCAAATGTACCTCAAAACACATATAGTGCATTCTATTCTGAGAGATCTTACAGGCTTCTGATAATATGTTGATAAACAAAACTTGATTTAACTTCTAAAAAAAGCCATTGAAATTCTGCACTAGAAGACAATCTGTCTTCTGTGCTCTTCACAGTGAATTCTGAGGCAGTTAGTTTGCAGTGTGTGGAAATGAATGGGAAAGATAAGCATTTTCATTGTTGTTTGTGGTACAATTAACTCAGCAATTAATATAACACTTTTTTTTATTAGCAATAATGAAAGTGGGTGGGGGCATTTCCTGCTCTTGTAAGACATACAGCACCAAAAGCAAATATGAAAGAAAATATATGGGGTGGCATAGAAAAAATATAATTACAAAAAAACCCCCAGTCTTGAGTTGTCAAACTCTGGGACTGTCAAATTCTTGAACCTGCACTCAAACTATGCTCAAAGCAGGATAGAGACAAGGCACTTAAGGAGCAGATGGTTCAGAAGGATGTCTGATCCTCATACCAAGGAAACAGAAAGACAGGAGGTTCCTATGACAGCCAAGGTGAAAAAAGAGACAACCCTTGTCAGCATCAGGTGCCAGAGGTTCCTCTGCTTTCCAGTCATCTGTCCTCAGCTTACCTTACTCTGACTTTTCTTTCTTCAGTTTCATTACTTTAGTACCAACCATTTTGTTTAGATCGGGTAATTCCTTAACTATCTTACCAGACAGTTATTTTATAACTTACTCCACAAGCTGCAGACAGCAGCTTGATCTCATCATTTGCATCGTGTTCTCTGTGTTAGTGACATACTTTTATCGCTCCCAGCAGGAACTGCTGGGAGTCCCTTTTTGTTATCTGTATGCCACCATTGCCACAGCAGGTAGGCTGTAAGACCAAATGGCACTCCTGACCTTTAGCTGTTCCATCTTTCATGACTTTAAACATGTCACCTCTACAGAGGTCACAGGGATGAGTACTGTCATGTAGGGATAAAAGCTGTGTGGAAAAGGCACCACTAATTTTTCCAAAGGCTCTTGGGTAGATCTACAAGTACTGTTACTTCACTATTCCCCTTATAAAAAAGTAAAATAAAATAAAATAAAATAAACATCCTGTTTAGATATTCTCAGTCAGAGTGGCTAAAAATATTTCAGTGCAAAGAAATTCTTACATAGTCAGTAATAAATATCTAATTTTTTTAGATAGTTAAAGTGATGAGTCATAGGGGAAAATGGTAAAAGATTTTACCTCTGCTCCTGCACTGTATATAATTATAGAAACTTTTTTTTTCTGAAAAATATCCATTACATATGAATGCATTTATTTACAGCTCACTGAATCTTTCAGAGATTAAAACAGCAAATGCTCTTACATTCCACTGTTACCTCATAATTCCTCCTCTCTGTGTGGCTGTTATTTGGAGGCTGATAAGCAATGAGCATGTCACTGAGATCTCTCCAGGTGAAGGAGCCAACAGGTTTTGTGTGGTCAGACAGGTGAGTGATGAAGCCCTGAGGAGGTGGCTTGGTAATGTTGAATACAAGCAGGGACTTTGGAGTTTCATTGTCTTCAGCATCAATGGTTGTGGTTGAAATGGGGGTTAAAATAAATTGGTCTACTTCAAGGATGAACTTTGCCATTGGGGCAGCTTTGGGTATTTGGTTGGGAACAGCACCTTTAATGTGAACAGGGAGCCACGCATACTCAGTCTATAACAGGAAAAAATGAGACAACTGAAAAGGCAAAGTCTAGCAAACAAAGTAAATTCATTTTCTGCTAGCTTCACGGAGTGAATTGGGGTACACATTAATGCAATAATTATTTTGAAAAAAAAAGAATTGAAACCTTTTAATTGCAAAATGACTAAAGTAAGTATCGAGATGTCATAAATATGACTTCCAGGTTCACTAGTCTTACTTGTGTCCTTAATTTGGGGCTGAAACAACTTAATTTGATGGGAGTTTAATGAATAACTTTATCTGACAGAAGCATACACAAGCCATTAATTATTATTAACTGAACATGTTCACACAACTCTTAGCTTGTTAATTACTGTATATTTCAAAGTCATTGAAGATCATGCTGTATAAAAAATGTGGAATTATGCCAGAATTAATTTATCTTTCAGGATAAACTACTTATGTCTGACAGTAATCAACCAGAGATGTTTCTCTGTAGACATAATGGCCAAAGCATAGTGGCATGGACATAATGCCTTTCATTTTCTCAGCTGGCAGCATTCTAGGAGCTGGACAAAGTTTAAGGCTCCCTCTGTCTCTTCAAATGTGAAAAGGACCAATGAATTTTTTTTTTTTAAAAAATGGGAAGACAATCAGACATTGTAATCTTGCATAAAAATCTACCTTGTGCAGAGTTTTGCTTCTGCTGTCTGTGAGATCCAACCTCACAGGAATATAATCAGTGTCAGGTGAGGGAGGGTCAAGGTGTCGATACCGAATCCCCATCCTCAGAAATTCTTCACAGCTTATTTTTTTGTTGTGAAGGACTCCTAGTCCCAGCATACAGCTCCCATTTCTGCACTGCTGGCCCAGGCTGTGCTCTGTAAGCCAACAGAAGCAATAATGAAACAGTTACTGGAGCGAAAAATGACATGGGGAACCTGTCTATACAACTAAACTAACTCTGATAGAAAGTCAGTGGGATGAGAATTAGGGCTCCTTTCCTGACTTAACTTTTCCTACAGGATTTTGTTTTCAACTGACATCTTCCAGCCTCATCCTCCCTTGGTCTCTTGGTTAGTTGCTGCCTCAAACAACTCCTTATACCGTTTCTATTGAGTCCTGGCTCTCACAAGGTGGTCACATTGGTCCACGTGTCTAGGAGCCAGAAAAAGACTCCAGTCAGGGAATTATTGACCCAGATCTGTGATCTGCATTGCATCCCACAAAAATTTCACATCCCTTTCATGTCCATGATAGCTCAAGCTGTTCATTAAACTTCACATGACCCACTCTTACCCAGCATGTCTGAAACAACCCACTACTGCAGACTTAATCTGCTGGGTCTCTTTGAACATGCTAATGCAAACAACTGAAGCACATCGTACTAGTGCCAGGGAATAAGCTCTGTGGCTGTTCTCCATGAATCTGCTCTTGCTGCACTTTCCCGGTGGTGAGCTGGCCATGTGCAGGCAGGTGGGTTTCTGAAGAGATTATGGAAATGGTGCAATCCAGATTTATCTTCCTGTCATAATCAAAAGTGAGAATGTTCTTGTCAATCACCCTGGACAGACCATAGTACTCGGGGACCTCCAGGGCATGGGAGCGCATTTTTATGATGTTACAGTCTGGCTCAAGTAACTGCACGTGAAGGGTGAATGTTTCTACGAATGTTTCCACTTCTGTAAACCTGCAAGTGACAGAAGAAAATTAGTTATGCTCCATCCCATCTTCTTTTGTTTTGTGAACTGGGCACTGTCCTTATCTTCTAAACTGAATTACTTGAACCCCTTTCTCTCTTTTGCCCTCAAATCCCAGACTGCCATGGTCCAGACCCTGCTACATGACTCCCCATTCTTGTAAGCAGGGTGACTATGGGAAGGAAGAGGTTACTCTCTGTGTATATACAAGTGTCTGTCCCTATCAGCAGAACAGCAGAGAATATACAGTAATCTGAAAGTACTGTTGTCACTCTCAATAGCATAATGAAAAATCACTGAGTTTCTGTCATAAGCAAGCAACACATAATGCACATTACACAAGCGTATCTGCAATACATGGTGAGAAATGTTTCTGTAAACAGATGGTCACTTCTTGACTAATGATGCAGCTACTGGATCAAAGTAGTTACAACATGTACAGCAGAACATGCTTCTACTGTGAAAAAATGGACTGTTTGCTCTTCCTGAGGTCATCTGGGCTCCTGGTAACAGTGAAGTGTGATATCCTGCCGCTGCTTACCTGTACAGCCTAAGCATGACCATGTCTTCGTCTAAAATTGGACAGCCATTGTGGGTATATTTGACTTCATTAGGAAGGAAGTGACAGTCAAAAACCTATGAAGGAGAAAGAATAGACTAGTACAACACTGTCAAGGATATTAACTTCACAGCATCTGTTCCACTTCTCTCTGAATGTCAGTAATGCATCAGACTGAGGGAATTTTAATATATATTTCATTTCTATGAATAGGTATTCACCTGTTCTGTAATCTTCCAGTGAGAGTCAGAGCAACCACTTTAATGTGGGGCTGCTAGCACTCCACAATTAGAAGGGGAATGGCCACAGGTGATTGTTTCAGGCTGTCAAGTCCCTCCCCTGTGCAACAAATAGTTTGAGCTCATACTTCTTGACCACTGCAGCCTGTGGAGTTAAGGATGCAGGTGGTATCCAGTGTTACATACAACTGCAGTGGTGCTGAAAAATCAGCAGATCCTGCATTGTAATGTGAGATTTATTAGCTTCTAAAGTTGCTTATGGAGGTAGCTTGATTATATAGTAAATCTTAATTTACACATGTATTAACCTCTTGAAATAATCCGTAATACACAGTGTTACCAAAAGTATGATTGGTTTCATTTGTTAAGACTGCTTAGAAAGGAAGAACAAAAACAGTCTGTGAAAAACAAAATTACTCTCATATGATGAACATTCTGACTATGTTGTGACTGTTCTGTTGTGTATGATTTTCAAATGCCACAGAAAGACATGCTTTGCTGTTTTCCAAACAAAAACAACAAATACGTATTTTTCTTCCTTAATGTCTTTTCTTTCTTGCTACAAACTAACATAAAGGAACATGACAGTTAAGCAATTAATTAGATAGTCTTAAGTGACATTCTACAAAAATGGAAAATAAAATTAAGAAGTAGTTACGTGGTGTGTTACCTTCAGGGAAAAAAAGAAAGTGTATTATACACAAAACCCACTCATATTACAGCTTTAGAAGCTTAATGTTGTATCCTGAAGATGAGACCGATGAGCCCTCGAAGTCAGTAGGGTTTTGGTGACAGAAGGATGTTGTGGAGGACTGTGTCAAAGGCTTTACAGAAGTCCAGATAAATGACATCTGTAGCCCTTCCCTTATCCACTGCTGCAGTCACTCCATCACAGAAGGTCACTGGGTTGGTCAGGCAGGACCTGCCCTTGGTGAAGCCATGCCGGCTGTCCCAAATCACCTCCCTGTCCTCCATGTCTCTTACCATAGCTCTTCCAGGAGGATGTGTTCCATGATCTTCGCAGGCACAGAGGGGAGGCTGATGGCTGACAGGTCAGTAGACCGCAAGGAGGAGCTACACTTTTTAAAGATGTAAAATGTTTCCCTTCTTCCAGTCTGGAAACTGGGACTTGCCCTGACTGCTATAACTTTTCAAATATTATGGAGAGAGACTACATCAGGTCCCATTATATCAAAGAATTAATTTCTCTGTTTTTAAGACATCACTAGTTCCACATCTTAATTTATAACAAGGAGATGGAAAATGAAGGACCTTTCCATAAAGATCTGCTACCACTGACTGACAGTCAGTTTATATGTGTATTAAGACACAATCTGCTTTGCAAAAAGAAACATCTGTTTTATGTTTCCTGATATGTTTTCCTTTTATATGAACAGGCAACTCTAATTGGCTATAAATTTGCTGGGTAAGATGAAGGAGATCTAAATCTTTTCCTAATTACTGTTTAGTTTTGTTTTTTTCCACTTCGACTGCCTTTCAATTACAATTGATAATTAAATTGTCATACATTCCTAGAACATTACTCACTGTACAGACAGTAAACTGACAGTAAACAGAGACATTTTCTAGCTGAAGAATCTCCTGTAGAAAGAGCATGAGTGGCACCAGGAAATCCAGACTCTAGCACCTTCGTTTGGGAACAGTGAAAGCTCAGGCAGCAGAAGCAACCACAGCTCTCTGCAGCCTGGTACCCTAGGGCCACCTGCCCAGCAGAGCCCTTCCCTCTAGATGAGTTATGCCTGCAGCCTCCAAAAGCCACACTCGACTGCCTGGGCACACATCAGAGCCATGAAAGGACAGGTACTCAACAGAGGTGGAGCTGGGAATGGGGAAGTCAAGGACCGCAGGTATTTTGGAAAACAAGGTATGGGGAATACACATCTCCTGGGACTTCTTGAGAAGTACCTCTAACTATGTGCTTGAAACGTTGGGTTACACAGGACAAAGAGGCTGTTTCAAAATACCTGAGTCCTACTGCACATAGAAGCTGAGGTGGAAACTGAAAGCAAAGTCACTTCCTCTGTCACATTACCTACAGAAGAGGTTTACCAGAGGTTTGACATGTGTCTTTCTTTTTCTCCTGTTTTTCTTCCTCTTCTTTAGATTGGATATTAGGAAAAATTTCTTCACTGAAGGGGTGGTCAGGTATTGGAACAGGCTGCCCAGGGAAGTGATGGAATCACCATCCCTGGAAGTGTTCCAAACTTGTGTAGATGTGGTACTTAGGGACATGGTTTAGTAGTGGACATGGAAGTGCTGGGTTAATGATTGGACTCAATGATATTCAAAGTCTTTTCCAACCTTAATGAGTCTATGTTTATATGAATCAAGAGCCAACCTATACTGGGGAAGTAGAGGCGGGGTACTATGGTCAGAGTCCCTGTTCTGGCAGAGAACAAGCCCTGGGGAAGTTTCAGCAGATGCACTACATTTCTTGGGGCCAATCTCTAGAGAAGATCAAACACTGCCCTGCTCATTGCATCACCTCCTGTTTTCCCTGCCTATGCTCCTTAGCAGTGCTGATTCAGCTGAAATACTTGTCAGTGGTCTGCAAAAGTAACATTGATGACCAAGAAAAAAGTTCTGAAAAATCTATTGAAACTGGTACTCCTGCACCTACCTTCGCAGAAACTGCCAAAAACTTGGAAAGGATGTTTAAAACTATATGCATATATAAATACACAAAAGTGTATGCTGTATGGTACAATAAACAAAATTTTTCAAAAAGACAAAACCTGTTTTCCTATGGTTTATTAAAACCATTCATCTTCTATCTATACCATTACCTCTTCACGTCAATTACTTTATAATCCTTCCTGCTATGACTCAGGTGGGGCAATTTGTAAAGCAGATGAGTAGCAGAACGGTGATACGTGAAATACATCTCATTATTCCTACAGGCTTGACATTTGAAGAGAAACGGGGGAGTTTAATGTATTTGCCATCTGCTAGCAATTTGGATGTTGCAGAGCAGAGCAAACAATGGTGTACACAATGTGCTTATTGTATGTGATTATTTTTTTCTTAATTGCTCCCTAAGTAGTGGCTTCGTGACTAAAACGCAAAATGCTCTAGTGGGGTATGCATTACCCAAGGGGCACTCATTACCCTCATGATTGAAAAGCAAGCAGCTGAGAGGCTCGAGAATATCTCCTAACCGAAAGTTTGGAAATACTCATTCTTTGCTTGTGAAAGGAGACTCTGACCAAACTCACTTCCGTTCACTCATATTACTGAGCTCAGTTTTTGGATTTCCATGTTGCAGTTCTCTGCCAGCTGTCTGCTTAAGCAAAAGGCTAAATCTCACAGATCATTCAGTTTCATGCCTTTTAGTCACTACCCAAAAGAAAAAAAAAACAGTAAGGTAGCTCTTTCTAGTTTCTACCACACAAACACTCAAAGCAGCACAATGGAGCCCAAATACCTGTGGAGTTAGTTTTCCAACTCTCTGTGTTATTGGTTCATTAATCACAACTTCAACTTTGCAGACATCCTTCTCTCTGGGGATGGAAAACTTGAGGTCATCTTCTAACAGGAAGACAGACTGTCCCTTCATCACTTTCACCCCGCGGTTCACACTGATAAAGGAGGAACACACCACTTTTAGCATGACCAGTAGCAGCAGAAATAACCAGCTTTTCTCAAAGGACTTCATATTATAAGGGGATGCCAGCCTTTTCCACCAGTGAAAAAAATTTCTTAACAAAAGAAGTCTTCTTTCTCCACAAGCAGACTTTTGCCATATAATGAAGCACCAAAATATTAGTTGCAGGTAAAAACATATGACATGTTTTCTATTAAGAGTCACTCCTTGACTGAAATTTGGGTAGGACCCTTTCAAAATATCCTTGGAATTTTATAAAATTCATTGGTCAAGCCTGACAAAATGATGAATGTGTTCTCAGAGTCCTTTTAAGGTTTGTTAATCCTGAAAAAAATAAAAGAAAGAAAATTGCTATAAGGAATCGAGCAACTACTGGGATTAAAAAAACCCTACAAACACACACACAAAAACCTTCCACCATTTCTTACAGTTGCAGTTCATTTAAAGCAGCAGCTTAATTTTACCCATATTAGACCTGGTTGAGATGGAGCTCATTTCCCCACAGTTGCCCTCACAGTGCTGTGCTTTGCTTTGGTGGCTAGAAAGGTGTTGATAACACATCAGTGTTTTGGTGACTGCTGAGCAGTGCTGGCACAGCATCAGCACTGTAACATCCCCGCCCCAGGGGAGGGAAAGATCCTGGGAGGGGACACAACCAGGCCAGCTGACCCCAACTAACCAAAGGTTAGTCATATGATGTCAGCTCAGATATAAAAGCTAAGGAAAAAAGAAGGAATGGAAGGGCATTTGTTGTTCACGATGTCTGCCTGCTGAGAAACCACTCCATGTTCTGAAGCCCTGCTTCCCGGGAAGTGGCTGGACATCTCTTGCTGATGAGAAGCAGAGAATAAACCCTGTTATCTTCCTCTTCAGTTGTGTGTGTGCAAACTTTCCCTTTTGCTTTAGTAAACTGCCTTATCTCAACCTATGAGTTGTTTTCCATCTTATTCTCTCTCCTCTGTCTGGCTGGGGAGTGATAGAGCGGCTTGGTACCTGGCGTCCAGCCAAGATTAACCCACCACAGTCTTGGTGCCATGACTAGGATCATGACGATTTTGAGATAAGGATACTAACTGGGAGAGGTAATGGGCAAAACAAGTACTGAACATTGTTGGAGAATGAAATGATCATGGGGAATTTTTGTTGTAATTGTAGTGAAGGGTCAAGGGGTAAATTTTGTGTGAATTGTCCATTTCTGTTAGGTGTTGTAATGATGTTATTTTTGGTTTTGTGCAGGGAATTTTTGTTATGTTAATGCGCTGACTTCTTATTTGCCACAACTTCACCACCAACAGTGATCTTTCCTGAAAGTGAATTAAAACCCAGATCCTTGTATCTCTTGATTGTTTTCATTGTTGTTCACAGGTTTGACTCCGCTGTTTCCAGCAGAATGACCTTCTGCTGGAACAGCCTATAATTGAATGGACACATCCACCCAGCTTTAAATTTCACTGGAAACCAACCAGCAGCTCAGAAATCATTTAAAATTTTTCATTTCCTAAAGTAAGACAAGACAGATCACTTCACCACACATTCAAGACTGACTAACATACAAATAAATTATATATATATTTAAGTTTGGGACACAAATCTAAACTCTGGTTTTCTAGCAATTTATGTTTCTGTTTTGGTTTAAAACATTGCAGCCATATCAGTCTGAAGAAAATCTGAGGGAAAATGTAGAATTCTAACCAGAGGAAAAGGAAATTCTTGGTAGAAAATGTTTTAATGTGTTTCATTAACAAATCAAAATCTCAAATAATTTTAAAGAAGTTTATTTACACAGACAGATTTCACTAAAATCTAGTTATGGAAATATACCCAAAATACTTGCTAAATTTTGTTTCTTTCTTCGGGGATGGGTGTCCATAGCACTTCCTGAGACAGCACTCCACTTTCTAAAATTCATGGTTTTGAAACACAGTCTGCAATTCTATAAAGAACAACTAGGAAAAAGGGGGAGAAAAACATATTATACTTGAGACTCCAACTGTGAAAGTATGCTTTGCAGCAAGTGCACCCTTTTAACCTGAATATCTGACTGGCATTTATCACGTAGTGCATGGATTTCTAGCATTTATCAAATATAATGCATTTCCTTAAAGTACCAGCTGCAAAGCAGGGAGAGGGGTTCTGAATTAAAACCTTCTGCATTGTTGTGTCCTTTTTTTACTTTCTGCACTGAACAAAGTGAAGATAGGGCTGAGGAAAGTGAAATAACCACTCTGACATACGTGTCACAAAGTTGCTCTGAGGAAGATCCTGCCACAAGGACTGCAAAGGATTTTAAATCTTTTGACACCAGCCTGATGAAGAATCAGTGCATGAGTAAGTCTGAGCTACTTTCAGAGAAGATGCATTTTCTTAAGCCCTAGAGGGGCTCAGATAAGAAGAAAATAATTCGGAATTTTAGATTCTGGCTAGGACCTGGCAAAGTGCTAAGAGGCAGTGAATGATTCTGAGCCATAGACCTGGTGGTTTACTGCTCATGACAATGCCAGTAACTCTGTGCTGCATAATGGCAGGCTGGGGCATTGATTTATGGTGCAAAAAGCCTTTATTCAGAGGGCAGAGGGCACCTCAGGAGAAAAGGTAAAATAAAAGCCTGGAGAGTTTCGACTTTCTCCACTCCCACCTGAATAGCTCCTGTAAAACCACATTATAGTTCAGAGACAGCCTAATCATCATTTCACAAACAGCACTGGTCAGGAAGGATATTGTTCTCTTTACACACTACATACGTGCTTAAAACAAGGGAAGGCAGCTGCCTCTCTCCAACAGGCACTGGCAGAGTCATTCACACAGACACTTCTGCACCTCAACTCTGCTACAGCCCAGGTTGCTCTGTTACTGGTGCCTGCCCCATAAAACCCAGCACAGAGTACAAATAAAAACCTCAGACACAGGCAGCAGTTTCTTTGTTGCCTTTTTCTACCCTGCATCAAACAAAGAGCAAAAAGTCTCAAAGGGGAGCCAGGAGCGTTTTGACCAATTTCATATTTGTTGTGTGAAGCATTCTCTGAAACAAATTTGGTTATGTTGTCACTGTCTTGCTTTGACTACTTTTACTTGCAGGCACAGCTCCATTATACATGGGTTTGCCCCATATGTTCCAGCCACTGGCCCCTACTTGTCTGCTGAGCGCTGTCTCCTTAGGTGGCCAAGTGAAGATCTTAGGAAGCATAACTCACTTCATCAATCACTTATCTAATGTTAGAAAAATGAAACAGCAAGAGACCCTTTCAGCACAAAATGGCGATAAAAATGAGAAGGTTTTGGTGTGAATGCCATCATATTAGCATCTTCACCCGGTATGAAGAAAGTCATTGCTTCAGCAAAGTCGTGTGTGTGCGCTAGATAGTACTTACTCTGATCAACAGTAACAGTGAGCTGCTTCCCAGCAACTATACAACTGCTGGTGATGCCATTGCCATATTTTGTGGCTGCTTTGAACTTCCTTACAATTTTTTTACTTCTCTGCCCCTAATATCACAGCTGAGCCTGATTCATCCCTGCTATTCCTTGGCATGTCATCTGTGTACCCAGAATGGACGTACAACTAAGGCACTGTAAAATCTAAATGCACCACAATATTTCAAATGTACTGAGTGGCTTAAAGAAATGATGGTGTTCATGAGCAACACATTAGGAGAATCAGTATTGTGAAACTAAGCTGTTTCGTCATCCACTTTCTGTCTATATGGCAAAACACCTAAAATAACTCCAGGTGCACTGTGTGAGTACAAAACTACCAGCTTTGGTCCCAGAAGTAAACCAGTCATGTCAGTTCAGTGATATATCATATATTAGTTGTTATTCCTCAGATGGAGCACATGATTTATGAGGAGAGGCTGAGACCGTTGGATTTGTTCAGCCTGAAGAAGAGAGGGTTTATTGCTTGTTTTAGACTTCTAACAAGAGAGTGCAGAGAGCCTGGAGGTGCATAGTGAAGGGACAAGGTGCAATCCACAAAAACAGCAACACAGGAAATTCACATTAGATATTAGAAAAGAAAAAAAAAAGACAATGTGATTATGGACAGTGGAATAGGGTTTATGGAGTCCTCTTAGAGATATTTAAAAAAGCAACTAACCAAGGCCTGAGTTGCCTGATGTAACTTTGAAGCTGTACTTGCCATAAAAGCTGGCTGTTATTGGAGCAAGAGGTGGGAGCAGTTACAGTTTTTCACCCTAAATCGTGTGGTAACTCTAAGCAGAAATGACAGAGCCAACTGATTGCCAGGACCTACATTAATTACCTGGTGTAGTTTCGGAAAACACTGCATTATACCCTGCCAACTCTCCCATAATTCCCATGGCATCCAATATAAAACCCTACTGGTATAAAAAACTGTGTTAACAAGTAAAGAGACCACCTTTCCCATAATTATAGGTAGGTTAGCCAAGCTGACACTGAGATTTGGAAGCCTGGAAAATACATCCTGTAGATGTGTCCAAGGCATTGTACAAGGGACACTGGGCAAGGGGAACTCTAAGGAGCTACTCTGCTGGCAAACTCCTCCCCTGCTCTGCAGATGAGCCCAGGGTGGGAAGGCTGAGGCAGAAGGGGCCTGTGAAGAGGCAGTGAATATGACTGTAGAGTTAATGCAGTGACATACCAAACTTGGGACAATGTAGGGGATGGTTTCTGTGGACTTTAGATGTGGTTTGTTAAAAATTTCCTTCAAATGCCAGAAGAACTGATTTTCCCTCAGGGCTTCTGGTGCACATGTGAGAAATGATGCAATGGTTAATTACAAACATTAGCATTCTCACCAAATACAACTGGTAAATCTGATTTTGAGGAGAGCTAATTTGATGTAAGTAAAAGACTAATCCAAATTACTTAGATAGCTATCTACCAGTACCCAAAAAAAAAAAAAAAGAAAAGAAAAGAAAAGAAAAGAAAAGAAAAGAAAAGAAAAGAAAAGAAAAGAAAAGAAAAGAAAAGAAAAGAAAAGAAAAGAAAAGAAAAGAAAAGAAAAGAAAAGAAAAGAAAAGAAAAGAAAAGAAAAAGAAAAGAAACTCAGAAACGACACCACTAACTCTCAGCTGAATAAAGAATCTGTAATCACTAGTGAACTTGAGCCAAGTCTCTATGACACCCAAAGTCTACGCTGGGATTTGGATGAGACTTTAAGGGTTTGTCTGTGTGTGACAAAATCTCTGGTTACCTGGGATATCCCACTGAACAGTTGGATCAAAAATTGCCCTCTTCTTTTTCAGAGTTGGAGGGGATAATGGAGAACAATTGTTGTGGGCTGGGAGTTGCACTGATTTGTTTTAATGAATATCAGAAAAAGTTTACAAGAAACAGAAAGAAAATAGAATTTTTTTTTTTAGAATGGGTTTAAAGAAAACAAGTGACAGCCTTCCAGGATTTCTAGGAAACAAGACGAATATTATTACAGCAATTAAAATTCAGCCTAGGGCAACGAAAGGATTGTGGGTATTAAATCAGCTCATACAGTCACATAATGGTTTTAGATAACATTTTTCAAAACATCAAATGCAATCCAGCTATAGTTTAACTTCACAACCAGCTACTGGAGATCTTTGAATACTTTTGCAGGACTTCATAATGGTAGCAACTAGAGAAAGAAATTATGCACTTTATCAGGGAATGTTTAGCACCTTCCCAAATGTAGTTTGGGAAGATTCAGGATTTACTGACTCCCAGGTTCAGGGTTTTTTACCCAACTGCACAAAAGGCATCTGAATCAACCCAAGACATGTTCTGTGAGTTGTTAAAGCATGAAACGTTATATGGACACCCTAGGTACAGTAACTGTAGCCCACACAGCCATTACTATGAGATAAACCAATCTGTGTCCATAATCTGAGATTATGAATGCCACATAATCTCAAAAAATGAGAGAAGCAAAGTTAAAATATTGATGACAAATGATGCTCTCAGTCCCTCTTTATGCTCAAACAGGTACAGGCAAGTGGATTGCATTTTTAATGCATCGTTATTTTAGTAGCATGTGCTATTTTGTTGCCATCTGTAAATTCACAGATTGATGGAGATAGTGATAGTTTCTTTTCCCCATGAATAGATCAAGTCCTCTTGGACTGTAATGTTATCATAGATATATATGATCAAGAACACTTATCATACACTAATATTATCAAGACTACTTCAAGGACTGCAGAAAAAAAATAAACATAAGAATGAACAGATAGGAAGTATTTTAATTTAAAATTAAAATCTATTCTGAAACATATGTTCAAAATCTAAATGTTCCCAGATCCAAACCGCCTCATTATCTAGGTTAAAATGATCTGCATGCAGTTCACGTTGCATGCAAAAAAACCCGAAACCCTAAGGAAGAATCAAGAAGAAAATGCTGGCAGACACAGCAATAACACCTGTGTAAGAAAAAAGAGCTGGGGCAACTTCTACAGGTGTGTGTGCTGTTCTACTGTGAAAACATCTGGTAGTTTACAGTGCCAATGTCTCCCAGTGACACCCTGGATACATCATAGAGATGCATTTTGTCTAAGGTAAAGTGCAGTGCTGAGTTAGCTGAGATGACAACTAGCAAAATTCTCTAACTAGCAAAAATATAACTGGAAAAATCCCCTTTCAATAACTGAAGAAATTGTGGATAATTATTCACAGAATTTGTTGGAATATCTCAGCACAACACAGAGTGACAGCAACTAACCTCTAGAACAGAGTTTATTTTAGAGTTTGGTTCTAGATAAATACATAGAAACCAGCAGGAAATGTAAAACCCATGCAAGCACATATATCTTAAGGAACACATATAAGTATTCATCCATACGACTAGTGAACATCTGCCTCATTCAGATGAACCAAGTCAGTTGCCTGAATGTACATGAAATTGTGAAAATGCAGACAGATCTCTACTGTAAAGTAAGTACAATTTAAAACATGCATTTAAAAACAAGTTATCTCAGCTAAATGAAATATATCCTATATAAAGACTTAATAATATGAAAAGTTTTCATTATATTTTTCAATACTTTTTTATTGTATTTCTTCTAGTGTGTCTTATTAGTAAGACAATTCTAAGCAAAGAAATCTTGCTTAGTGCTGCCAAGCTTTTATAAAAGATAAAGCCACAAAGTTTTATTAGAGTTGATGGAAAAAAGCCAACATAGTTGAGAAATCTACATCAACTTGAACATTAGGATAAAGTAAGTTGCTTGGAATCCTTGACTTTCAAGTTAACTTTTACTAAACAACTGGCAAGAACTAGTGTCTGCTTTCCTCAAAGGTAGAACGGAGTTTTCATCCATCTCGAGTACAAAAATTACTGTCTGACTGCTTGGCTGCAACATTCAGCAGCAAACTGAACTCTGCAAGCACTATTACAACCACAAACACAACAGCATTTGGTGTACAACAAACTTGAGTCTGATACTTACAGATAGCAATGTTTCTGCAGGAGGCTGAACATGAGAGCACACTAGAATAAGAGGAAAAATGTAAGTCACTGACCTGGGAATCTCTGGTTTAAAAGGCTGGCAGAGAAAGAAATCCAGTGAGTGGGCGACAGAGAGAAAGCAGAGAGGGGGAGGGGAGAGATAGATGAAATTCCAGTCTTTCTGGTCAGCTTGGCTGTAGCTTTCTCCGTACTGAAAATCCGGGATAAACACTCCTTGCTTGTAAGACTGACTGCAGAGTCCCAAATCATAAATACTTTCGGGCTCCCTATGATAAAAGCATTCAGAGATGCCTTGTAGTGTTTACACTCAGCAATGCTTCTCTGGCAGCCAGCCCCAGATCTTCCTTTCCCCTTCTGCTAGTTAAGTCTGTTGGGACTAAAAACTGAGCTGCTGTTATTAAGGTCTGCTCACTTATTTCTCCCCACTTCTGTGTTTATTTCCTTCAAAACACACACACACACACAGACACACAGATACACACACACCACCCCAAGAGTATTCAAATTTTAATCTTTTTTTCCCCATTCAGAACAGCAAGAAAGAGGAAGGGTATAGAAAAAAATCCTACCAATATAGAATACCTCACAGAATTCAAGATATCTCTCCAGCCGCCTCTCATGAGATTCACATCAGATTTGCACATTTGACTGGCTGGTGGGATTCTAAGTAAAATTTACTACCACACAGTGGGTCATTGGTGCATCCTGAGGGATAAACCTGACAGTCCAAATTTTCAGAGCACAGAGGTTGTATTGCAAAGTCACAATATAGGGAGAGGCTATTCCATGTCCATCTCACCACAGGGACCAAAAGAGTTTTTAAGCATAGGGGACAAAAAGATTTTCAGCCCAGTCACAGGTCATTGTGACAAGGGCAAGAGGGACAGCACAGGGAAGAGCTATTGACTCCCAGGTTACCTGTGCAAACAGGGGCCAAATCCAGCACAACTGTAACACTTAGCATGTTGTCTTCCCTTACCCCTCTTTGAACAAGAAAGCTGACTTGACCCTCACAAGGAAATAAAACCGCACTATAAAAATGCGAAACTGAAGTCAATAGTAAGAAAGAAAAGAACCAGCAGATGTTCCTGTGGCATGACTTAAAGACAGATGAAGAAAACAGATGGCTGTTAAAAATGAAAATTAACTCAAAGCTATACCATGTGTAATATGATACAATCTGGCCTATGAGAAAATACTAGTCAAAAAAATATTTCCTTGAGGTACATCACGAATATCAGAGTGGTATACTGGCCTGGATTTCATCCTGCATATTTTATCAAGTTTCAGAAAAACTTGGCATAAGTATTTATCTCCTCTGAGAGATGTATACTAACCTGTGTGTTTGTATTTTTGCTTGTTGGAAAATAGCTTCTAATTCACTGTGATGAATGGCCTGTTTGTATTGTACAGTCATCTGGTTAGGATCATCAGCATAACTGTCCTTACAGCATAACTGTCCTTACAGACTGATTAAAAAAGTGGTAGCTTGTTTTAAGTGTCAAGTCTGTGACCCATTAGTCAATAACATAATGGCAAACTAGTTTTATTTCTCCAGCAATAAACTTAGCATCTCATTTCTTATTGTACTCTTTAACTACAATTAATTTATGCAATCTGTCAAGGTCACATTATCTAAAGGATAGACTAAAATTACCCCATCTTTTCTTGAGAAATACCAGAGCACTGAAGAGCACTGAAGACATGTCTTTTGTAGACATACTCATTCTTTTCATTTCAAAGTTTGCCCACACAGGAAAGAGAGTAGTTCAGCTTCCCATGGATGAAAATTAAGCATGGTATATATTTTTTATTAATTACTAGTAAAATCATGCAGTCCAGACTGTTGATATGAAGATAGTAAGTTAAAAGTTTTCTATAAGCTTTCTTTAACAAGATATAGTCGAAATCAGCCCCTTTCTTTACAGGCTCTTATTTGGAAAATTAAAAAAAATGTACTTGAGGCACATAGCGAGCAAGAACACATGCATATACCCCCATACCCACAGACCCCTCACACATAGCCCCATCCTTTCCCTTTGATTTTGACTGACATTGCTAAGTGATGGCCTAAACCCACATTGTCTGCCATCTGCACAGAGTGTTTGAGAACATGAGGTTCTCAAAGTAACAGAAGACTCATCCTAAATCTGGAGGCTGTTCACAGGAAGATCTGTTGAACTGTGGGGGAAAATAGATACAATTATTTTCCAGGTATTCACTACATGACATAAATTTTATTATGTGAGCAACAGCACCTGGTTGCAGCAGTCCACTCTTCAGTCCCTAATGCAGGCTGAGAAGAACAGAGTGAAATATCATGTTTAAAAGGATGTTAAATCTACCTTCTTCTCCCTCTCCAGCCTATATATACACTCTGTCCATAAGGATTCACTATGGGAAGGCTCTTGAGTGCACTATGTTCTTCCTAAATACAAGGTCTGACAGCGAACACAAAAGAAAGGGTAGACAGGCTGACAGAGAGCTGATCTTGCAAGTGGCTGTCACTTGCTTGGAGACTTGCCTAGTGGTTCCCATGATCAAGATAATAAAAACACAATAATCATGCCATCAAAGAAACCCAGCGTGGTTCCTATAGAAGAAACAAGAATAATCTGGGACTATTGGTGCTTGTGGCTGGGTTTCTTTGCAGGGCTGTGCATCACCCTCACAACTAGGAGGGTAATGCTGCTGCTCCAGCCTGTCATTTTCATTCACAATAATCACAAGGGTTTACAAGCACAAAGTTAATAATGAAATTCAGGAGCAAACAGTACTCTGGTTATTCTCCTTCTTTATCCAAAAGCTTTTTCTGGAGCATTACCAAGGAAGCACTATACAAGATATTCCTTTGAGTTCTTTCCTAGGAGACTGAGGATCTCTTGCTTGCATAACCAACAAGAAACATGCTCAGTTTTCACAGTACAATGCAATTAATGTATAAAACACTAGAAAGGAGCTAGTTCTTGATACTGGGAGTACATCCATTTCCTCTTCAGCTTCTGAGGCACTGAAAAGCTTCATCTAAGACTAAGATACCACAAAGAGCTTCTCTTCTTGGTCAAACCTTCAGTGGTGATGCTCTGGAAAAGTTGCTGCAGTAGCAAACTGAGTAGAGAGAGGCCTACACAGAAATGTTACAGTCTTCAGACTCCTTGTAACACATACTACATAACGTCATACTTTGGCATATAGTCCTTTGTGGGTTTGGTGACTTCAGTAAAGAACCCAATGGTTTGTGGCCTGGCAGTCAGAAGATCTGTACTCAGGTGACAACTACATCCTTACAAGCACAGACATGAAACAAAGCAGCCCTTGAGATTCAGTAGCACAACTGCATGAGGGAAGAGCAGTGATTGGCTGTGTTCCACACAACCATTCTTGTCCTTGGGAAAGAAAAAGACTGGAAATTGCATTCTATCATTGCTAATGAGTTTGGTGTGATATGGGTTTAAGTCTTCTTGTAATCAACAACAGGAATGTCAAGTAACTCTCCAAATGTCGAAGAGGTTTCTATGCCAACGAGTCCAAAATTATAAGGCATTACATTGTTGACTTTCTCTCATGAGTATCACAAAGTATCAGAAAGTATCAGAAAACATTCTTTTTGAAGGACCATTGTCATAGAAATTTGTCAAGATCTAAAGAATCTCTCAGAGGCCTGACCTTTAGGGAGAAATTTTCAGCTCCAGTGACAAAAATATTGATCCCTTAATTTATGAACCGTGACATTGCAGAAAAAAGCTGTAACCTAAAGGAAGTTTAAACTGGCACACACCTCCACTAAAAGCGATAGAAAGGCAAGCCGTTAAACTTCAAGGAATGAGGGACATCACCCAGATCCAATCCACTGACAACAGCCACTTACTAAATCCAAGGAAGGCTGCAAAGCCTCACATTAGCAGAAGAATTACTATTATTTCAGATTATATATTCAGATTAGGGGGCCCCCTGGTGGTCTAGTGTTTAGGATGCGGCGCTTTCACCGCCGCGGCCCGGGTTCGATTCCCGGTCAGGGAAGTCCTCCGGGCAGATGGAGCTCGTCAGCCCTGTAAGGCCATCCATCTAAGAGAAGGTCACTCTAAAACAAAACCTACGTCCTGAGGACCTCACTGCCACCGTCCAAGCTTGCTTGGCCCCAGCAGATGAACTTTAGGATTAAAGGGTGGGCTCAGCTCAGCGCACACTGTGTCTCACCTAAAAAATCCACTGCGCAGGCTGAAGGGTAAAGACCTTTCCCAAATCTTCGTTCGCGAAGACTGGCCATACATATACATACATTCAGATTGCATTTAGAGGTTTAGTTTAGGCTAGGTAGCAGCACTACCTCTCTTCACAAACACTGCTGCCCCTGAACTTATTTCTAACAGGTAATGGACATGACAGAGATGTCAAAATGCTCACCAGATTGAGCATAACACCTAAAGTTAAAAATTCTGGATACTGTTGTAGATCCTGGCACCGGAGCTACGGGCTCAATGAAGGTGTTTTACTTTAAAAACATACGAGGCTCCAACAATATCCACCCTCCGGATCCAGTTCTTTTAACACCTTAAGAGAGAGCACAAAGGAGAAGATGCTGCACACATTTTCTCAGTGGGTACTTTTACTGGAAAACTTTAAAAAAATAAGAGGTCTTGGCAAAAGTTTAAAGGGTAACATATGTTACCTGAAGATCAAGAGCAAAAAAACTCACCAGACTAATTTAGTATAGATAAGATGGAGAGCAGCTCTTTAGTGAAGGTCTTCTTCACAAAAAGTGTGTGCCCCTGTGTCTGGGGCTTCCAAAATTTATGGTCTGATCCGAGAATCACCCACTCCCAGACCTGCCCCCCTGGCATGCCTCCATAGGAAACTGAAACAGAGGTCCCACAACCCCTTTTCTCCCTCATCTTCCTCTTCTTCACAGCACGTACTGTCTTTGGAGCTTCTCCAAGATTCTGGGCTTGAAGGTTGCTTTGACTACGATAGGACCTTGTTGTTCAGGCTTGGGGTGCAAATGTTCTTAAACAGAATGTGCTTACTATAGTCCTGCCTTGAAAGGAGCCTAAACAAGCCTAAAGAATTTAGAAGATTCATTATGAAATAGGGGAATAGGGCTTGGTAACTGTTAACTACTATTCTAAAATGTGACACATTATACAGCCACATTAAAATCTACAAAAAGCTAAAAATTGTAAAAATTCAAAGGGATCACATGCAACCAAAATAAATCACTCTACAAAGCACTGACTTAGCACCTGCTAACATATACAATTTAGCAAAATCCAGCCCATCCATTATCAAGGTACCCAGAATATTGAGAAAGGATATTAGAAGAAGAAGAAGAAGAAGAAATAAAGAGAGAGCAGGAGAAAATTATAGCTACCACCAGGGTCCCATGAAAGTCCAGCTCCCATGTGTCCAGGGGCAGGGTCTGAACAAACATGGAGAGCATACATGTCTGCCTTAATTGTTTTGGACCCCTGTGGCCACCCCTCCCCCAGGCGGGACTCATGGTGTTCCAGCCAGTCCAGGGCTGGGCCAGGGGCTCCAGGATGTGGTGTGGCCAGTGCTGCCAGTGTCCAGTGACTGACAGCTGCCCCAGGGCTGCCCAAGGGATCTCCAAGGGGCTGGGGTGTGGGACAGGGCATCACCTTACCTTCATGAAATTCAACCTGTCCCTCCCCCCCCATAGACACATACTTGAGTTGGCCCAAGCCAATAACTAATATAACAATCCAGCATCTCACAACTGGCTTCAATTGGAAAGCTGTAATCTAGGTTCCTGGACAGCATTTGGTGTCTCAGTTTTCCTATAAAATGAAGATTCCACTCACCTCAGTCATGTTAAATGACCTGATCCATTGATGCCCTATTTGAAGTCATGGTTGGTCTTAAGGAGCCAGGGTGTATATTTGTAAAGCATCGAGGTTCTCAACTGGAACATATCATAGAGAACATTAGTGCTATTTATTTCACATATCATGTATAATGGTCTGTTGATGTTTACTAAGATTGCTTTCTAAAATAACATAGTCTTTTGATTAAAACAGTGTAGTCTTTTGGGGAAAAAAAAAAAAAAAACCAAAAAAAAAAACCCACAAAACCAGAAAAAATAAACCAAACCAACCAACCAAACAAACAAACAAACAAAAAAAAAAAGAAAAGGAGAAAGAGAGCCAAGGAAGAGAGCCAAGATGCTATTTTTGTCTAAGTTACAGCAAATAAAGCTAGGTTTTTAATCAATCTGGAAATCTAGATGAATCAGTCTTTGGACACAGGCAGAACTTCTACAAAATCTGACATGCTGGCAAAGCCTTCTCCTCTCACACTGTCTGTAACAGTGTTCTTAACATCTGAGATTATTATAGGAGGCGTGATAGATGATACTCTTTAATTTAGCTTCATGTAATGTCAAGCAATGAGTCTAAAAGCAAACCATTTCAGTTTTGGATACAGCTCCAGGGAGTAAAGCCATGTATTGCAATGCGAAAAGTGTTAGCATTGCAGTCCTTATCAATATCACACAACTTTTAAATAAATTATTCTAATGCATTAATGTCTTACCTGAAACACAGCTGTCAGACGATCAAATGCACTGTGTCACTGCCAGCTGCTTCACTGGAAAATACATGCAGAGAATGTATAATGACAAAGTTCTCAATCAAAAAGACAAATTATTCAACTTTTTGACTGCTGAAGGGACACTAGACACAAATGGCTTTCTGGAAAATACAACAAGGCAGCACAAAAACATTTGTTTTGTGTCAGTCTAAAAGTCGGAACGGTGTCTGAATGTTTGAGACATGTGAGTGGCGTTTCTAGTAAAACGAGTAGCTTCATTGAAAAATCCATGCTTAATGCTATTATCTCTAATTTTAAACAATTTAATATTTCCCAAAATTCTTCATGTCTTGGGCTACACCCTCAGTTGTTGCAGAATAACAACAAATGGACATCCTCAAAGACTTCAGCCTCTTGGCAGCCCTTGCAGTCCTTTGTCTGAATACACTTAGAGCACATCAGCACTACTAAATTTTCTTCAAATTATACATCCATAAGGATTAGCATACATGCTGCAAATCATAAAAACACCTCTTCATGGCCATGGTATGGTTTTTGGAGATGTGAGAGGGGCTAGGATGCAAAGTCTTCCCCCATGCCCCCCAGGGCAGCCTCACTGTGGCGTGCATGACCACAGGAGATGTGTGACTATGTGACCATCAGAGGTGGCTTGTCCCTTACTGGATCAGGATAGTAGAGACACATAACAATTTGGTAGGAAGAGAAACTCAGCTACCACTGTTCTTGCAGGACACCTTCTGCAGTGCTAAAAGGCATGCTTGTGTGTTTAAGCTTCATCACAGCATTTTAATTCTAGAAATTATAATTAAGAATATTTGTACTTGCGCTTCCAGCACCTATAAAGGTGTTGATTCTTCCCATTTGCCTTCCAGGTTGTTGCCGTATCTTCATCATCTGCGGTAAAAAGATAAAGGTTAGTTTTTTTCAAATCTTCAGGTGACATGGTATGTATGAAATGGTTGGCAGCAGCTAAGGTGACCAGCAGCATTTCTAGCTTTGGAGGTGGCACCAATCTGTTCTGTCACACAGGATTCACACACGAGGCCCAGAATGAACCTTTTCTATACCTACCTGATCGCAGAGATCACAGACAGGTTGAACACTGCTAAAGTAATCAATTTGGCACAGCTGAAGACATGTGCTTAATGAAGACACTGAAGGAATGGCAATGCCTCCACAATAGAGGATATATTTATCTTCCAGCTCATGAAGAGCTGGCCTGTTCTTTAATATACCTAACAAAGGATAGAAAAAAGCAATTTTTTACGCATAAGAAGCACAGGAGAGAAAGGGTGAACACCACATGTTAAAAAAGTTGGCTAAAAAAAGGCTAAAAAAGACCCCAAAACTCATGAAGGACTGTTGCATGCTGGCAGTCTGCCCACTTCCTGTAACAGTGCTCATGGTTAGGCTTCAAAATGCATCTTCAAAATGCCCACATTTTCCCTCTCTTTCTTTAAAGTCTGTTGTTCCACACCCACTCATTCCACCAAAATCCCCAGACCACATGTCCCCACTGATGCAGATGGGGAATTGTTCTCATAATTAAACTACTCTCTGATGTACTACAAACTGAAAGGCTTTTAGGAATATTACCTTATAGCCATTAAAATAATTTGCACTCAGGAAAGCTTCCTTAGTTGTTTTAACTGAGATCAATCAAAGGGAATTTAATGAAACTCTGGAGATTTTTATCCAAAGTCTTTGAAAACCGAGCCTTTTGTGGTGCAGGGCCTTTATTTTGGCTTTAGACCACACATAGATTGAGACTACAGCTGGTACAACTGGATTTTCATCGCAGTCAACGCTTCTAAAGTTTCACTGACTTTCTTTGTTTACTTCACACTGTCACTGACCATGAAATACCTGCAAAAAGCGTTTTCCAAACACTGTCATAGATTTTATTTTGTATTCTACAGAAGAGTCAAAGCTCTGCAAAGGCAGAATGCTTCTTATCCGCATAATCAGGTAGGACTAACACATAACAAATACCACTCCTCACCTCAAGCAGTAGAAAAAACTGCTTAGATTACTGCTTTAGGCTACTGAAATCATCCTGTGCTTATCCTTGCATGTGCTACACACAGCATCCAGACTGAAAACCAGGAACGCTAATCACCATGAAGAATTTCCATTGCCTCTGAAGTCTGCCTTTTCACCTACAGCAGTGCTTTAATAAGTGTGACAACGTATTCTAAAACTACTGCAACCCCTAACAGTTCAGAAGGTATGCAGAAGTGTTTAAGCACAGAACAGTGCTTTAATCTGCTATAATCCTCTAAAAAGATTAATTTCTCAGGAATTTTTGTACCTTGGCATTCAGCTAAGGTATTATTAAGATGAGAGGTTAATTAAAGAAAATTGAAGGAGCCTTCTGAGACAGCGGAAGAAAAGAAACCCCACTTGTATGCTTCTGCTCAGGAGGTCTTAGGAGAATCTATGAAGGTGTGTTATTTTAATTGTGACAGCACCAGATCTGATTCTTGATTGCAATGAATGAAATTAGCAAAAGGAAAAGTGAAGCTCAGACTTCTCCAGAAAATGCTGGAGATTGTGTACTCACTGTACATGTGAGTATTCCTCTCATCTTTCTGCTTTAACACCAAAGTCCAGCTGTGGCCCAAGAAGTATCCTCTGCTGCCTGGGCAGATGTAGACCTAAGGATGGGAAAAACAAAGGAAGGTAGGACAGAATGGGCATCGTGAGAGTTTTGAGAGATAAAATCAAAAAGAAAAGAGGAGTGCAGAACAAAGACTACTTTGGAAACGAGAGCCTGACACTCAGGCACCAACTGTGGCCTACAGCTTCCTCTCACACAGCCCAAGACATACCTTTGTTTTGGCATTCTTACTGAATAGCATGCTAGTGTTAAGGCATGATCTGTTGAGGCTGAAGAAGCCCTTCCCCAGCCTGACACAGATGTACAAACAGATAAGACTCAGTAAGAATTTTATAAGAAATTATGCAAGTAATGCAGTTAAGTTTTTGTTTAGCTGGAGAGGGTGTTAAACTGCAGAAACTTTTCTGTCACAGTACTTTTTCTTTGTTCTCCTGGGGGGAAGTGGGAGGAGCACGTGTCAGCCACCACCTTGGTCTGTGCACCAGGGGAGAAGAGACTAGAGGTGATCTCCGCCTGCTGTTGATTTGAACCATTCTGTTTGTACTGTTGTTGTTGCTGCTATATTTCTTGTCAGTAAATTGTTATTTTTTCACTCATATCTTCTTGCATTTGTCTCTCTGTATTGGTGAAAGAGAAGGTGACCCATTTGTTGGAGTCTCTGCCCCCCCAGCATTTCTCTTAAACCGAGACACCTTCCCACACCAAAGGTCAAGGTTAGCTCCAAACTGTGAGAGCACTCAATCACAGAAATTGAGCCAGCTGCAATATTTCACGACAACCAACAAACCTCATGGAACAGTAGAATGACAGAATGTTCTGGTTTGGAAAGGACCTTACAGATTATCTAGCCTAACCCCCTGCCACGGCCAGTGGTGTCTGTTACAAGATCAAGTTGCTCAGTCTCATTCCACCTCATTTCATAGGATGGGTTGAGGCACATCTCAAGTGTTGGTGTTAGACTGAAATATCCATCCAATTTAATGAAACAGATAGACAGACAGAAAATAAATCATTTACCCCAGAGCCTGAGCAGAGTGATTAGAGACCTACTCAACCTTAATAACAGTACAGTGTGCCAGGCTGCAACTATGGAAATAAGGGATGTATGCACCTAAATTTGATTTGCCCATCTCAGTCACTCATAGCTTTGAAAAATAGCACTTTCCAGACTGAATTCAGTGTCAAAATGAATGACCTCAAAAAAAATAAGCTACCTTAAGGTCAAGAATGCTCAGTCAGTTGGAGTCATCTGTGTCCATAAGCCCAAAGGAAGCTTTTCTGGTGGGGCACCACCATGCTGAGCAAACACTCCCTGGCTGGCATGGAATGGGTTCACTTGACACCCACTGATGTGCAGCCATGTCAACATGGAGCTTTGTCCTGGAAGATGTACTCTAAGCAGAAGTAGTGAGCTAAGGCGCTACAGTAACACTCAGCAGAGTTGCAGTGGCATCTGTTTTTCTTCACCTCCCAGCAGGTTGTGACTACCTTTGTCCAGAGGGCACTGGTCATGAAGCAGGGTTGGTAGAGGAGATGGCCTCAGAGCTTCTCAGCAACATCACCACAAGAACTGAGATAGCCAGATTATTTTCAGCCACCAGCCAAAACAGCTGAGGATTTAAAACTGAAAACTGACATGAATTAAGCTTTTATTCAAAGCAGTTAACTCCACTTTAATCTACAAAATGAGGGCTTTGATTTATATTATAAAAAAACCCCAGAACAGAAGAAAAGGTAGTATTACGAGTATAGACAGAGTTTTCCAGTGGGTGATTGTTGGTTCATTTTCAGGAACATTTGCTCTTTAACCATCTAGACCAAAGACAGTGCCCAGTGAGATGGAAGTTCTGCAAAACTGAATTTTTTATAGCTTTTGAGGAGACATAATCCTGTCCTCTGCAGACATCAGAATTGACAGGCTGTACTTCCTAGCAATTTAGCCCATCACCACCTGCAGCAACATCACTGGATATTTAAGGAGACTTCAAAAACTGAAAAAGAAATTTTGTTAAATACACTTTGGTTAAAAAGAGCTTTTAATATCAAAAATATTAAAACTGTCTGGGAAGAGGAGATATTTAAATGTGCATCATAGGATCACCATGACAAAGTGTACCAAACTCCTCCTCACTAATGTTCAAGGTTTGGACCAGGACAAGCCAAAAGCCTCACCAGTGGAATTTACTGAACTATTCAGTCTTGCAGTAGCTTTATTAAAACAAGCCAATGCAGGCATCAACAAAAACTCGACTAAGAGCATAGCCAAAAACTGTAGCTTGACCCTTTTAAATCACATACTCAGGTCAGATCTGTAATTACACAGAAGGGAATTACACAGGCACTATCAAAGGCCTCTTACTTGTGGTGACCGATAAGATCTTGGCTCATGGTCTTTATAACATACTGAATTTCACTACTTTGAGGCTATAGTATTCTGCTAATTGCTCTTTAATACTAAGAAAAGATAGAAAGAATTGTTTCTAAAAGAGTAATTGATGTAAATGAGATTGAAAGCATAACCCAAGAGAAGTTTGCCCTCTCCTTCTTTCTTTAAAAAAAACCCAAACAAAAACAAAAAACCAACTTCTTATCTATATTTTCATGCATGCAACAGGAGAAATTTGAGCCTGGCTAGTGTGATGGGGACAGGTTCATAAGTGTGTTCATAAGTGACATTCCCCAGTTGAAGTCACTTAAATGGCTATCAAGTGTACAGGAAAAGCCATTCAAACCCTGCTCAAGCATCCTTCTCTTAATGACTCTTTAGACCAAATGGGTGCGCCTGTACTGTACGTCCCCCTAACACCGACTTCAGAAGGAAGTAGCACCGTTGGATGCCACTGTTGGAAGACACTTTGTGCACTCCATATATCCTGGGAAAAGCCAGATCATGGCTGCTAGGGCAGCACTCTACTCACAGACATGAGCATCAGACAGACCTAACCTTCCCGTGTGTGCTGTGTTGGCTCCGGACTGTGTGGCACACAACAGCAAAGTGGGAAACTCCAGACATCAGCTTGGATCATCCACTTGGTCACAGAAAGAGGTGAAGCCTAGCAGTGTGTACGGACATGGTGGGAGCTGGGTGGGACCTTGGGGAGCTCGAGGCTGAGGAACAGGCTGCCTAGCAGAAATCCCAGCCTTAGCAGACCTGGCCCCTGTGGATGACTGCAAAGAAGCACTTCTTCCTCAGGCACAGCTTGGACTGATCTGTTTCCCCCGTATGATACGAAACTACTCTCCTATGAACCAATAGGTCTGAACGAGGTGAGGGTGGAGTATGAGGAAACAGCTAAAAGTGCATGTTTCTTTCCTTTCACCAAGCCTGTTCTTTTCAGGAACCCTGCCATAGCGTGTTTACAGAAAATTAATGTCAGCAAAACCTCATCCTTCAAACACTTAGCTCAGACATACAAGCAATCATACGATGTTTTGCTTGTGGCTGAAGAAGGCAATGACTTACACAGGCTGTTAGCTTGTATGTGCATCTGGTCTGAAAAAAAAAATAGTGTGGTATTTAGAACCAAACCCCTAAACCACTAGATGGAGAGGAGGGTCATTAGTACACATGAGGGATGCAATAATAAACTGGTAATTACTGTACATTTGCAAATTTTGGAGGGTTTCCTTTACGCTCTTGATCTCTCTCAAATGCATGTTCCTAACATAGTTGATTTCCTCTCCAAAAGGGGATTGCAGAAGCAGGGAATTGCTTAATCAAGCTTTTCTAGCCTTCAGGGAATTATAGCTAACTACATTTATAAGCATCATCAGACCCCAGTGTTTAATGTAAACCAGATGTCAACTTCATATCCAATGTAAGCTAGTGTTAGCCAACAAATTCCCCTCACTTCTCCAACTTGCCTTTCCTTTTTTTCCTGCCTTTCCCTTTTTTTAACAAAATACCTGACAAAAGAAATTGTCTGAGCAAAAACATTATATTTTTTTTGTCTCTAATACTGTGCCTTTTTTTCCAAAGCTGACCTTAACAGGAATATTATAAGCAGGGATACAGAAAAGCTACAAAGCAACAGTTCTTTTCAGGTTTGAGATGGAAGACCATCTCCACTAAAATCAGTAAGAGCTGTGACAATTATATTAGTGATTTTTACCCTTTAGAACCAGGCTTTATCTGTTAGGATTCATAGATTTTGGTTGAAGATAGAGGAGACGATGACACAAATAAATAAAAGACCCTTTAACTTAACCATCATTTTTTAAAAATCTATATGCAAGCCAACTTTCTCAGCCAAAACACATTTTAGACTTTTATTTCTAAAGTATTTATTTTGAGTAGCCCAAACGGGTTGTACCAGTAATAGAAAGTTATTGTGTCTCAAGCCAAAAGGAAAGGGGGAAAGCCTTAATACAGTTATAATTAAAAAAAAATCTTAAACCAAACTGATGTCCTGTCTCTTCTGTATTACCATATTCAGCCTATGTTTTCTCATTCCCATTCTTCATTCAAGTCAGAGATGTTATTCTCTGGAATAACAGAATTCCTCTCAATTCTGAACCCCTCTCCTAATAATTTTTAGTACATTCCACTTCACAGGAGTGTCTTACACTGAATCCCTCTCAGCCTTGTCAGTACCAGACCAGGCCATGAAATTCCCACGTATATGGCAATTTGCAGCCCTGCATTAGGATGTTCTGATTTGTAGAGGTGCTGATCATCTGGCATCTCCACACTGCTGGTGTTAATGATTTCAGGTGACAATGTCACATCAACAGAGACCTGACAACAAGATCAGAGTCAGTATTTTTAGCAGTCTCTACATTTAAAAACATTTACTGTCAATGTGCTTCAAAACTAGAAAACTCTAGTTACCTTGATTTTAAACACTCTTCGAAGACCTATCTGTCCTGCAGGCCAAGTGTCCAACCTGTAGTCCTGAAATGAATTATCACTGTCTGGGTGGAACTCTGCATTCTCATGGAGTCTCACTGAAATAAATCTTGTTCTCTCTATTCAGTTTATCGAGGGATCCAAGCCTCATCATTTATTAACAATTCAATAGAAATATTATTAGCAAGCAAAGCAGAAATCCTGCCAGTGTCACAAACCCATATGAAATACTTTAATTTTCACAGTCTGCTGAGGCATCCCCTCTATCCTGTTTAGCAACCAGGCAGAACCCGGCAACACAACAGTGTTTCCACTGCTCTCTCATTTTGATAGACTGAGCCTGGGCAGGCAAGAACTTGAAACCAGAAAGGTCATCCCTTTCTGAGTCTGTTTTACGACAGATGGTTACAATCAGCTTTTACCAGTAAGCACAAATGAAGAATGATGTTTAAATTCTTAGCATCCTCTAGATAACATCTCATGTAAACAGAAGTAAATTGCATGTAAGAAATGCCTTTAAATGTACTTAAAGGGACCACCACTATTTCAGCATTCCTCTCTGAAACCAAGAGCATGACTTCTTGAACATACGCAGTTCAAGGGGCCCCAAGTTTGCATCTTGCTCTATTAACCAAACCAGTTCTTGCTGAGAGCACTGCCAAATGCTGGTGATGATAGGATATGGAGCAAGTATATCACCCTCCATAAACAAAGTAATTGCCAGGTTAACTATTCATACTGGCTTCGTACAATATAATTTGATTCTATAATGAGAACAATCTCTCTTCACTCCCTGTAGCAAATATTTTTAAGATTAGGAGGCCTGTGTTACATCCATATGACTAATCAGCGTGCCATTCTCAGCCTTGCTAAAACAAGATATTAGGATACTGAAAAGCATATTTCTGAAAGACAGGGGATGGGAGGAACAGGACAGGAATGTCCCATACAAAAAACCAAACTGCTAATAATGGCAAAAGTCAATGTAGTTGACACCTATTGCATCATTTACAGTTTAACAGCAAAAGGAACTGTTTGTTTAGGAAATTAAACTTAACACTACTCACTGCAATTAAACACATTTCTTTGCTAATGCTGCATTATAACCTCTTGCTGGTTACAGTGCTGAAGCACTTGCTTACTTTGGAAGGAATTTGCCCCTTCTCCATGAAAAAAGTGTTTCCCACAATTTTTGCCATGAGCAGAGGGACCTCAGGGGTCAGGGGCCAGTCCAGAATAATTTTTATAGTAAAGGCTGAGTAATAATTTGTCTGTTAGCTTACAACCTTATTTTCCCTGTCCCTTTGTTCTCATCCTTTCACTACAATATCCTTTAGGGGGATGTGAAAAAAAAATATGAAGTTCAAATTTTTCGATTTCCTTTAAAAAATTCTGCAAAGATGGAAGTGTACAAGAGAGAGAGAAACTGGGGATGAGATAGGTCTATTGCAGCAGAAACTCTTTTCCATTTTGGTCAGAACATCAGATCTTGACTGCTTCAAATTGCATTAAGGTATATAGGAAACTGGCAAAATTTTTTCTCACTAGAGTCAAGAAATAGAAAACCCAGGCAAAAGATATAGTAAAAAGTGACTGGGGAACCTCTAAGTTTTTTAATTTATTTTTAAGCTTTTGTTAACAGCTTTTTATCCTGATTTGTAATAATGGTTTGTCTAACACTTCAAAATGTCTTCCTATCAGTCAAAGAATACATGCTGATAATACATATGTGATTTGCCTTCTGGGCCAGGAATCCTTCACCTGAACCCACACAGAGTAGAGCAACTATTCCTGATATTTCTTAGGAAATAACCAAAGAGACTCTTCTTAAAACCAGAGAGGTAGGTTGAGAAAAAAAGAACAGTTCTTTTTAAAAGCCAGAAAAGCTGAAAAAAATAGATTTAAAAGCAGATTTGGAAGTTCTTTTACAAGTTATATTTCAGTCCACCACAAAATACTATAATAATTATAGTATTAAATATTTTGTTTCCTGTGTAAAACAATTAAATATTTACTAGTCAGATTTCACTGTATAAACTCATTTCAGTGCATGGTTGCTCACAAACAGACAAAACCTCATTTAACTGGAAGATGTTTGTCTTGAGGCAAGAAGAATATAGGCTGATAACATGACGTTGATAACACAGCATGAAAAAGTAGGCATAGTTATAGTCCCCCTTCATGTTTCTGAGCACTGGATGACGTCTTCCTGTGCAGAATAGGAAGGGTCGATCTGTTAATTCAACACAGATATGTAGTATGTGTTCTTGAAAAAAAACAAAGCACTTGTTATTAGGATATCCTGTTTAAGTTTTACATGGACTAATCATCCTAGCCATATACTGACCTTAAAAAAAACATTGAACAAAGTACCTGCACATAGTATATCTGTTTCTTTTTTCAAAATCACTGGTAGGTTGGGTTTTTTCCAGAGTTGAAGGAGTCCCTATACTCAATTCATTATTTCCATAGTAGCCCTGGAAGTTTGAGCAAAAAAAGCAGGGAGACAAACCTAAATGTAGGCAGAAAAGTACATGCATTTCACTTACAGCAATGCTCTTAATCCTTGCATTTTGATTTGGTTTCCTGTGACTGGAACTTTAAGTTCCTGTTGAACAAAAAGATTCCTCTTGTTTTTTCAAATCAGACCCACTTTATGTGGTAGATGTTTCTAGGGGGACTGTGGTCTTCACACATTGTACTGGTTGCACTAGTACTAGAACCACAGAATGGAAGGGACCCATAAGGATCATCGAGTCCAACCTGTAGCCCTGCACAGGACCATCCCCAGGAGTCATACCATGTGCTCAAGAGTATCGCCCAAACACTTCCTGAACTCTGTCAGGCTTGGTGCTGCGACCACCTCCCTGGGGAACCTGTTCCAGAAGTCTAAACGTGTTACATGACTTACCTTGCCCAAAGATCAAACCATGAAAAGTCACATTATCTAGTCTGAGCTAATAAAACTATTCTGTAATTAGCACAGCAAGAGAAAGCTAGACTCAATCAAATTGCACTGAGATCTCCTCTTACCAAAGGCAGCCAGTTAAGTATAATTTTAGTGCCCCAGATGATTCCATGAAAGACAGATAACCATGAAACATCAGGCACATCTCCCTTAGACCATGTCTTAATATACTTTATTTGTTTTAGTGAAAATTAGCAGTTTTCTCAGTGTGACTGGACATGTATGAATTTGCTCCATCTTTTTACCATGCTGCTCATTCACCATTTTCTCCAGAGGTAGAAGCAAAGGCACGCATTTGGTAAGAGTGACAAAGAAACAGTGTTGGGACCTCAGCATATTGAGGCTTAAGAAAGTAAAACGAAGTTCAAATTCTGTGTTTCTTCTGATAGATACTAAAGCCCCCGAGACAGCCAGACACGGAACAAGTAAAGGCTCCATTAATCATTTGTAGTGCATTGCACCTTATTAATAAAAGTTTTGCCCTGGACAAACATTTAAGTGCTGGGGGGAAAAAATCCCCATTCTGTAAGACTTAACAGTATTTATTCTGAGCTTTGTGCATAGGAAAAAAAAGGACGTTAAAGTAAGGCCCAACAGCTGTTAAAAGAAACCACATTCTGTGCTCTCATCTAGACGCTAAGCAGACAGCATTAGTTTGAACTTTAATCCTATATTAACGAAATACTGAAAGAAAGGACAAGCCAACAGTGAAAAAAATAATTACAAGTAAATATTTGGCAGACTTACAGAATACAAGTAGGGACACGTATATTAATGTAGAGCATAGATCTGTGTAAATAATTATCTATTAAAAGTAATCCACAGGCAACATAGGGACAAAACCTTAAACTTGCTGAAAGCTGCCAATACAAATGCCATTCAATATATGGTGTGATCATATCAGTGCTCTGACAATCTCAGCAAGAGGATCCTTACACTACATCAGCCTACATGGACAACTGCCTCTCTTCTTAAAGCTCTCCTGCAGTTAAACAGGAGTCTGGTACAAAGCCATAGTGTTGTCTACTCTCCTATACGGCTCCGAATCATGGGTCATCTACCGCCACCACCTGGGTCTCCTAGAACGCTTCCATCAGCGCTGCCTCCGTACAATCCTTAACATCCGCTGGTCAGATTATGTGACCAATACATCTGTACTAGAGCAAGCAGCTGTCACTAGTATTGAGGCCATGTTGCTGAGAACGCAGCTGCGATGGGCAGGGCACGTCTCAAGGATGAAGGACCACCGCCTTCCTAAGATCCTGCTCTATGGTGAACTTGCCACTGGCTGCTGCGTGAGAGGAGCCCCGAAGAAAAGATTCAAGGACTCCCTGAAACAACATCTCAGCCTTGGCCATATTGATCACCATAACTGGTCTACTCTGGCCTCAAATCGGGAGGCCTGGAGACACACCATCTATAACGCAGCTGTCTCCTTTGAGAACACACACAGGATCACTCTCGAGGAGAAAAGGCAACGCAGAAAGAACCGTATCTTGCAAAATACACCATCTAAGGAGTCTTTCTGCTGCGCCTTTTGCAATCGGATATGTCTGTCACGTATTGGCCTCATAAGCCACCAGCGTGCCTGCAGCAAATGTGGATAGTGCCTTCCCAAATCTTCGTTCGCGAAGCCCAGCCATGATGATGGTAAAATGGCTAGTGGGTTTTCTATTAAATCATGGCTGCTTATTTTCTGAAACATTAGCATTTTTACCATGTAGACATAAGAATTATTTTTTAAGTCTTAGGAGTTTGCTTCCATAGAAATAGCAGAGGCTACTGGAAATGACAGGTCCAAGTCAAAGAGTTTGGATCTGAGTCTGGTCTTGGGGAAATGCAAAGTTCCTGGAAAAACACAAAGTTCCTGAGGTCTCCAGAAGTCTTTGACTTATAGGGCACAGCCTCAGAAAGGCAGTTGAACAGGAAAGTAATGTCTGTTCTTCCCTCCTTGGGAGTTCCAGAGGGGACAGCTGCTCTCCGTGCCAACAGAGAAATCTATTCACATGGAAAGATTTGCTTCTTGCCTCCATGCCTCACATTTTTAGTCCACTAAAGCTTTAAAAAGAAAGAAAAGATATGCAACAGAAACTTCTTAGTCATAACTGGGAAATGCATTGAAGACACTTCAAAATTTGTAAAAAAGGGTACACCAATACCAGAGCTGTGTTTTTAAGTAGCCGATGAGTTCCTGCCCTGAAGAGATCACCAAATAGGGGCAAGTACACAGGCCATATTCTTCCATTAAAACTGCTAAGCTACTTTGCTCAGGTGGGGTCTCAATGTTCAAAAAAAAGTGAATCTCCTGTTCAAGAGTTTTATGTAGTACTACATATATTTTTTGACAAAGTTTATACTTGTAGAGGAATCCAACTCTCCTTGAAACAAAATAGTTGAAATGTTGCCAGACAGTTTTAGAGTCCACTGCATTCTGACCCAAAATTATTTTCTTCCAAAATGGAAAATAACAAATACCATCCATTCTAATACTAAAATTCATCACTGTTAAAAAAAAAAATGACACAGGTTTCTTATTAATAACAAAAAACCCCGAGTAAGCACCCTACTACATTTTACATTTAATGATTCTGAAGACCATTAAAATAAATCCTGTGAACTCATGCATTTGATTGCTCTTTTGCTCAAATTTATAATTAAAAAAAAAATTAAGCATATCACAGAGGGAACCAAACCTAATCGTAGTAAATTGTCTTAAAGTGTTGTGTTTTCATCCTCTTTGAGATGAATGTACATACATACAGGATACATACAGGAGATATTTCAAGTATGGACTGTACAAGGGCATATCATGTTCACATCTCTGCCTTGTCGGGTGCAGCAGTAAAACAATTTGTTCTGTGTCAGTAACGGCACTCGTGGCATTGTGCTGATAAGGGAGCCTAGGATGTGATTTATTGCTAGAGCAGATGAAATTTAAGCTGTGTTACATTCTCTTAGTTAAACCTGCTGTAAATCACAGCCAGATCCCTGAAAAAGGCAGGGAGATACTGAAAAGATGAAAAAGGAAAGTGTGTCCAGAGACACAGTACCTCACGGGTTCCAAGGCACTTGGCAAAAGGTTTGGGTTGGCTAATAGTCTTCTGTGTGACAAGGAACATATGGCTTTCACAGTTAAAAAAGTTCTTTAAAAAACATCTCAGAGAAGGGAACATTAAACCTCAAGCAGCTTCATTTTGTGAAGGGCAAAGGGAGGCAAAGGCAATATCTTACCTGGCAAGAGCTAAAACAACTCCAAAAATTCTTACTGGATCTGGAAACTGAAAATTACAGCTAATGGAAACAAAATGTTATTGTAGTGGGCCATATGCTCCCATCTGGGGAGAAATTCTTTCAAGAGTCATGCCATCGACAGAAAGAAAAAAAAAAGAAACCCTATCCTTTAGTGGGTTTCCATACATCCACAACCCATCGAATCTGGGGAAAAAAGGACCCCCAAGCATAAACGGTTGTCTGTTTAGAAAAAGTATATGGTTACATTGCCTTCGGGAGCTGCTAGATATAAGACGGAATTTGCAGTTGTCAGTTGTTCATTGAAAGCCTGTAAACACACCCAGGTAGCAATTGGTCTCCACCTCCTATCTGATGTTGGACAGAAGTAGCATAGCAAGTAAGAGTGTTTTAGTTCAAACTCAGCCCTAAGAAAACACACCACTGCAATACAGCTCCATAACCAATGTTTGAACATACTGAAAATAGCCCTCCTTGATGTTTTTTCCTCAAAAAACCAGATAGTCAGCATTTCTGAAAGCAAGAAGCATTGCTAAAACAGTGCACTTGGCCCAAGTAACTTGTAGCCAAAGATGGCTTAAGATGTAGTGGATGGAGCTTACCATCCTAGCAAAACTTCAGTACCACTCAGTGGCAAAAACCTGACAAAGTTTTCAGCTAAAGACAACAGGTTCCTCTTTTGGGCTTTCCATTCAGTAAATACTGCTAGCTGATCTCTCTTTCTCCTTCACTCAAATACAAAACCCGATTTGATCCATAATGTTGGAAAGCTAAGCTGCACTATACAGCATGGATTTCATCAACTGATGAACAAATCCAAACAAGATTACAGTGCAGTTGCAGTACTTGCTAGAGGCATTCAGGGAACAAAGCAAGAACTCCCACAGAGAGGGCAGTGATTCCCACCTAACACTGGAATTGGGAAAATGTGTGAGAGAATAACATGTTCATGCTGTAATGAAAGAACAATACCGACAAGGCTTCCTCCTCCTCCACCCTGCAGACCAGAAAGTACTTTATTAGCTAATCGGCAAGACCTCCAGACAGTGGCAGCTGAGGGAGTAAGAGCTGCAAAATTACGTCGCCAGTGTTCCTGGATGACTGAGCTTGACTGCTTAATAAAAAATGGAATTCTGACAAGAAGAAACCAAAGACTGATGGGTGAACAGGACAAACCCTGGCTAAATACAGAGCTTGTAGGCTGTAAATTTTGTCTTTCGTGCCGGAACCTAGGAAGCATTAAGGCAGCACAGTGGCAGGAGGTCAGAAAACCAGAAGCAGTCAAACCTTACAAAGTCATTATCCTGCATTTTAACTGTGGCAATTGAAAGCATGTTTCTTCTTCATGGCAAATTTAAAGTAAAATATGCTAGTCAAAGTCAGAAAGATGAATAATACTGAAACTTTTTATTTCACCAAGATGCACAGGTTAAAAGCTCCTACAAAGACTTAATATATTAAGTGTTAATTTGTGAAACTGAAGTTGTTTCTTGCAATACCTTCCCCAAATTGAAAGTGAAACAAGGTCAATCAAATGAGTACCATAATGCACTAACACAAGTTTTGCATTTTGTCCCAAAAAAGCATCTGTGCAAGTCTGCCTTTTAAGTAGTGACCCATAATATACTTTATCCTTAATATAGCTCTTGTTAAAAATGGGACATTACCTCTATTTCTGAGGTATTTCCACAAATAACTGCAAATATTTTGAATAATCACTAATTGTAAAATAATTGTTCCAAATGGCCTAAATAATCCTAGGAAAGGACACAGGAACTGATGCAGAGAAGTCACACAAAGGTGAACACCAAAGAATGCAACTCAGCAGTGGAAAACTGACATTTTTCCAGAATGTGTGTTGAACAAAGCCATTCCAGAGAAATTAAAAGCAGTTGCTAGAAGACCTCTTCCGAATGGAGAAATTGCTGGTATTCATGGGAATATAAACCTATTTCGTGACATTCCTCCTAAATCTATGCATGATTCTTGATTCCATTACACATTTGCTGCGAAATGACTTCTTCTGGTCTTTGGAGGAGAGAATTTGATAACAAAATCTCACTGGCAGCTGAAAATGTTGCTTGCCAGCCTTCTAGCTTATAAATGATCAGCCAGGAGCCTTGTGAATAGTTTCATTACCTGAACAATGCATCTCTATTACTAACGGATGAAGAGAAGCCAATTGAGCCATGAATAACAACTACAAATCACAAGAGAAATTACAACCAGACTAGCAATAAGTTGCTTGCAATTGTGCTTTCATGCTTTAAATTCCAACAACGTAGCAAGATCAGTTGTGAGAGAGGAAACAGGATTGTGAAATCCCAGCAATGCCACAGCAAAGGACAGGAGGCATACTTAATTTTCACAAGGAAAACTGGCAATCAGTTGATTGCTACTCTGAATTTGCACAGCTAATAGATAAACTGAAGGATGAGGATTATCCATTAAAAACAAAAAAACCAACCAACCAACACCAAACATAATATACCAAATAAATAAAACATATGAGAGCTTCTGAAAGTCATCTAAATTAAGAATATTACTTTGACATATATACAAATGAACAGCACAGATGGTGAAAGGCAACCACAGGCATATGGGAGTATTAACTTCAACTACTTCTCTCAGACAATAACACATATAGCGGAAGAGGAGATTCACATACCTGAGATACCATTGAGACATACATGAAAAGACTCAGTATTTGCATCACAGTCAAGATGATACAACAGATGGGGCCACACCAGAGCAGGTCATTGCAACTGACCATCGCGCATTGGGTTTCTGATTCTGCTGCTGCCAAGGCCTGTCCTCAATACTGAGGCATACTTGGTGCCAAACTTGGCTTGCTGGTGCAAAAAGATCACAGCACAACAACGAGATGATCTCATCTAGTTTCTAATTTTACATCTGCAAGCAGATGGGGAATTAGGCCTGAGCTGAGATCCCTGAAAATTAAGGGTCTATCAAGACCCTTTTCCATATAGCTTTTATTTCTGAGTTCTTGCTGGCTTTTAGGTAGCCTTGATCACTAAGGGTTTGCCCTTTAAATTGTATTGCTCTGCTCACTGTGTGATCTTCTGTTAGATGCTTCATTTAAAAAACATGTCCAGAATTAACTGTTAAAGAGCATGTCCTTGTAAAGCAGCTTTTGGTCCACGAAAGCTGTGGAACACACATAGTAACACACAGAATAAGATTCTGAAACTTTTTCTGCAAGATTTAACTTATAACGGGCAGATTTTGTCATATTGTTAAGTGAAGTTGTGCTTACATTGTGCTGAAACAAGACTCACCACAGGTGGCAGAAAAGCTTTGCTAAGGACTTTTGCTAAATATATAGATTGGCTCTCTAGTTTATGGTGGGTACTCCATTCCTCTCACTGCAGCTGTGAGAGATTACAGCAGTGGTTGAGCTGTGACTGAAGCTGGAAAGCTGTGCTGTTCCTTGAGCATGAATCCAAAACTTTTCTTTAAATACTACATTGGATAAAGACGCTAAAAACCTGAGGACAGCCTAGCTTTGATGAGTTGGCTGCCCTGTACTATACTGTGTAGTGTAGGTGTTATTAGAAAGGAATCACATCAGGCTGGTTGCTCAGTCCAGCTTATCTTCTTTCTTGTACCTCAGTTTGTCCAGTTGGTGAAATGGGAAGTCTAATTTTTTCAGTGCAGTGCTTTGCCACCTTCAAAGAAGGAAGCAAGCCTGCAAACTAGGATCTTGCTATGAGCACAGTTTCTTGTAAAGCTCAGTGGTTATCTTGGTCACTAGTTGGGTGTTTTCATTCCAAACTAAATGGAAAATATTAATTACAATTGACAATGTGCACTTTCAGCTTACAGATGACCAGTGAATTGCCTTGCAAATAGCTTCCACAAGTTAGTGAGAAACAGCAAATCTTAAGGAGCTCATTTTTAAAAAAATAAAATTGTAGCTCATTGCATATGTCCTTTCATGATGGCACATTTTTATCTCTGTTGTCTTCCCTTTTAACCCAAAATATTTATTCAGGAAGTAAAAAGGTAAAGGTAGCCTCCAAAACTTTGAATGCTGTGTTATCACACCTCAGAAACACCGCTGAGAAAGTTTCCAAGTTTTTAGCATTTAGTAATGGTAGCAGAGTCAGCCCTGTGAAAGAGGTGAATGAAAGTGTGTTTCAATACAGCTGCATTTGGGTTCAATTTTGCAGATCCTTACATATTTCCTTGAAAGATGTGGAGACAAGAAGGTGTTAGAGAGATTTCCTAGATGAAAGAGGTCTGAGAATCTACGTCTGAGAGTGAGTGGTGCACACTGAGGATAACGATACAAAAGCAAATGTCAAAACCACAATGATGTGAAACTGAGGGTTAAAGCATGTGAAATGAACACACTCACTGGGGCACCAACCTGAAAGCTGCTCTGTCCCCTGACTATCCCTAAAGGGAGGTTGAAGTGAAAGGTTTTTGCATAACACTGGCATTATTAGTACAGACACAATTGAGTGAAAAACATAAAAAGGAGCTACTCAAGCAAGCCTGTATCCTCTGCTCCAGAGCTGACAGCATTGAGATAAAGCTAAAAGCACTGCTGGAAAGCCTTAAAAGTGAAGGACATGGTTAAATTTGATGCAGTGAAAAGAAAAAACCGGTGAAGATGAGAGATAAAAATACAGCAACATGGTTAGGAATAAGAGAGCAGATAAGAAGGCAATATTTGCAGATGCCAGCACAAAGACAAAGCTAGCATGATTATGATGGTGATGAAGTAGTCCTGAATGATGTTTGAGGATCAGTCAGTACCTTTGATATGCTGTGGAGTTAAAAAAAAAGAATGCAAAGAACAAAAGGTGATGAAGTCAGAAACCCTCCCTAGTCTAGCAAGACTGAAGATGGTAGATGTTAACATTTCTGGAAGCAAACCTGATCTGACAAAGGAAGTAGTGCCCACACTACAATGGCATATTAACTTACTTCACCGGCCAACAAACCACAAGTATGCCAAGGAGCATGGCATCGGAGAGAACCAATGGCTGTTCTTCCTGCCTTTGAGCCGCCAACCCTTTTACATAGCTACCAGCTTCATGGGGAACAAGGTAGAGTTATGATTTGTACATCCTAGTTTGGGTTTAGGGTCAGAAACAGATGCCAGCAGACCAAAGAGAGCAGAGGACAGCTCCAAAGAAAGCTGCCAAAGGGAGCAATTAGATGTGAAGAGAGGGCAGTTTTTCTGCAGTACAATTCAACAGTTTAGATGAGGTTTCTCAGCAAAGCAGAGTGTCTTTCCACCTGACACTGAGAATCGGAGACGTGATCAGAAGGGGTAAAAACAGCCATTCACTGTTACCACAAGGACAGATGATTTATGTGGAGGAATTTCTGGTTATATGATCACAAATAATTTCAGGAACCTGGGGGGGGGGGGGGGGACGGGACTGGTAACAGGACTCAGAGAAGACAGAGTTATTGAATGCCTTCTTTTCATCTGTCTTCACTGACCAGACCAGCCCTCAGGAATCTCTGATGCAGGAGACCAGGTTAAAGGAACGGTAGAAGGAAGACTTTCCCTTGGTGAAGGAGAATAGGGTTAGAGAACGCCTAGGCAAACCTGACATCTGCAAGCCCATGGGCCCCAATGGGATGCATCCACAAGTGCTGAGAGAGCTGGCAGACGCTTAACAATCATCTTTAAAATGCTGTGTCAATCAGGAGAGGTTCCTGAGGACTGGAAGAAAGCAAATGCAACCCCAGTCTTCAAAAAGAGTAAGAAGAAGGACCCAGTCAATTCCACCTCAATTCCCAGAAAAGTGATGGAGTAACTCATTCTTGAGGACACTTCTATCCACATGGATGACAAGAAAGTGATCAGAAGCAGCTAGCATGGATTCACCAAAGAGAAATGATGCTTGACCAACCTGATTGCCTTCTACGGTGAAACCATTACCTGGATGGATGAGGGATATTGTCTACCCCGACTTCAGCAAGGCCTTTGACACTATCTCTCACAACATCCTCATATGCAAACTTAGGAAGTGTGGCCTGGATGAGTGGACAGTGAGGTGGATCGAGAACTGGCTGAACAGCAGATCCCAGAGAGTCATAATCAATGGCACAGGGTTGCCAGTTGGAGGCCTGTCACTAGTGCTGTACCAGAAGTTTCAATACTGGGCCCAGTATTATTCAACTTGTTCATCAGTGACTTGAAGTAATGGGACAGATGCCTCCTGAGCAAGTTCACTGGTGACACAAAGCTGGAGGAGCGGCAGATACCCAGAGTGCTGTGTAGACCTCAGAAGGACCTCGACAGGTTGGAGAGAGGGGCAGAGAAGAACTGCCTGAAATTCAACAAAAGCAGGTGCAGGGTCCTGCACCTGGGGAGAATAATCCCATGCACCAGCACAGGTGGGGGCTGACCTGCTGGGAAGCAGCTCTGTGGAGAAGGACCTGGGGATCCTGGTGGACAACAAGCTATCCATGAACCAGCAGTGTGCCCTGGTGGCCAAGAAAATCAATGGTATCCTGGGGTGCATTAGGAAAGGCATTGTCAGCAGGTCAAGGGAGGTGATCCTGCTCTAGGGACACATCTGGAGTGCTTTGTCCAGTTCTGGGATCCTCAGGGCAAGAGAGACATGGAGCTCATGGAGAGGGTCCAGTGGAGAGTGACCAAGATGATTAGGGGACTGGAGAATATCTCCTACAGGGAAAGGCTAAGAGAGTTGGGCCTGTTCAGCCTTGAGAAGAGATGACTGAGAAGGGGCCTTATCAATGCATACAAGCTAAAAGAAAAGACAAAGCCTGATTTCATATTGTGTTTGCTATACGTCCTTTTTATTCTGCAAAGCTATACTGATAAAACAGCATGCAGATGCAAGCATGAGGCTAAGTGGATAGTGAAGCGAGGAAAGAAGTGTTAAAAGGTTAACAAACACTTTCTGTGACAAAACATGAATTTCTAAATAAATTGGTTCTTCATAATTCCACTGAAAAGGACAGCCATTGCCTTTAACAGGTTTTATTTCCAACATTTTCAAGCACACCAGCCGTAAAGCTGGTCACAGCAGGACAGTAAAGACTTCCAGGCAATGAAAATCACAAATGAAAATTCAGTATGCGGCTTCAGAAAAGGCGCAGAGCAGAGTGGGTTTTGGTGGTCTTTGCATTTTCTGCACATGGGCTGAGCCACATGTGTCAAACACATGTACTTTAGCCCAACTACTTGTTCTGAAAAAACGTGAGTCTGCCAAAATTCAGAAGGATCACACAGACCGGTGTTGATTAGGGTATTTTTCAACTGTGCGTGACACTACACACTGCAAATTGCATGGCCCCAAAAAGGCAGAAAAAGTCTTCACTGTGCTGCTACTTGCAATTTCTGTCTGCAGCCTCCTGTGGTGCCCAGGCTAAGCATTCTCTTTCTCCAGCAGGGAGCCTCTCGGATTGCATGGGACATCAGTAAACATTCATCTGTTTTTCTTAAACTTTCTTGCCTTTGGTAAACATACTGGCTTCATCAGGATAGGATCCAAAGGAAGATCCTGGCCTGTGAGGGCACTGCAGATTGCTTCAATTTGTTCCATCAACAGGCACAGGCTGTGAGGGCGGAGGAACCACCACTGTTGATGGCGGCTGTAAAAGGCAGCCCAAAGCCTGTGCCACAGGGGAAGGGAGGCCCAGTTGAGTCAGCACCTTCTGAAGCACTGGTTGTGTTGGCCAGCAGAGCAGATCACGGTCAGCATGAGAGGAGGCAGACCTAAACCCCTACGGCCTGATATTCCCTCATGGCAGGTGATGTGGGACTCCACCACTCATGCAGTCTGGGTGCGCTGATGCCTCCCCTAGATATGGTACCACACCCTGAGGAGGGGGGGCTGAGCCTTAGCACTGTGCCCTCCCCGCACTCCAAACACTGCCCACAGTCAGCACATGCACAGCCCAGCGCAGGGGCCTCAATGGATGTGCCTCCAGCTTCTTTCTCTCCATTCAGCTCCACACATGCACCTCAATCTTCTTCCACCTTTCTCTGAAATAAATTCCCAACATTTTTGCAGTTCTTTGGCTTTGATGTCCCTTCTCTTCATGCCTTTAAGTATCCGCTTCATCTTGCCTCACAAACTGACTGCATGAGCCAAGTCAGAGCCAGATGGTCCTCCTCCTTTCTTCTTCCAGAGCTGGCTGCAAGGGATTGCCCTGAAAAGACACCATCTCCTTCTGACACCAACATCTTGGTGTCCCAGATGCTTGTCAAACACGATATCCAGGTACCATCTTTGCTCTCCATTTTTTCCCCAGGTGGTGAGTTAATAAAGTTCAAACTTTCTCATTCTTCTTATAAGAACAGCAGACCTTGAAGCCCACCATTTCAAAACCTTTCCCCATTTCTGTGCTTCGAGCCCCTCTTATCAACTAGGAGAGGAACATTTTCCTCCCAGTGCACTTGTACTCTCACATACAGTGTCTTGGTCTCCCATTTTAGCCCCAGTGGGGCTTGTATAAAGATCCCTATGCCTGCCCAGGAAGGCTACATACTCCTACTGTTTTGCTTTGCTTTGTTCAGGGCCAGTTTTCTCCCAGGAAATATGGCTGCCACATCACAAACCACTGGCATAGATGAAAAAATGAGTTGGGTGCATGCAGGGAGCACATGGGGAAAAAGAGAAGGCAACAACATGGCCAGACTGTGGAGAGGAAATCTCACCTTAAACCTTGGGAGATAACATGATTAAGATGAACACAAATTCAGACAGGATCAACAGACTATATGGGGAATATGAAGAGTATAGAGAGAGAGCAGCAATGAGGAGATAGAAAACAGGGTATTAGAATGTGAAAATTATCACACCAGGAGATCATATTAAGAGATCTACTGAGGATGCAGGTTAAAGGGTGAAGAAATACATGAGGGAGGGGGGGAGGTGAGGTCTGAAAAGAAGAGGATTAACAAAGTTCTCCCACAGAAAGCCAATATGCTTTCCTCATTTTAAATGAACCCTGAAGGTTTAGGTCCTCCAGTTCAAAAAGATTTTAAAACAACCCTTGTTATTGTTTCAGGATCTCACAGTTGACAGTGCAAATAAACAGAGGCACAGAATAATTAAGTGACCTGTCACTGGATGCACAGTTTGTCATCATGACCACTCAGAAGAGTGAATTTCAGTTCAGGTCACAGGGCTTCACCAATCTGACTGGTTTCAGTCTTCCCCCTGAACACACTTCATTCTTGCTAATGAGGCAGCAATCTCTTCATCACAGACCCCAAAAAATTCCCACAGAGGACTTACTTGCTGTGGCATAGAGGGGCTTTGTTCTTTGTCTAAATTCAGTGTCTTTAAAGTAAGCCTAACAGCTGCAACAACAGTTTCAACCAAACTGTCATCCCAGAGACTAAACCTCTCTGGTTGTTATCAAATCCTGTATTAAAATCTCTCTGTTGCTTCTTGATTCTTTCTCCATCTTTCTTCACTCTCATTTCCTACTGTGAGAAACATCACAGAATAAACAACAAAAAATACGCACATTAAATGCACAATGTCTTATACTTGTGATAACAAGTACTTCTGGAGTTTCTGATAAAAGTCAGGCCGACCTGCCACAGCTGCTTATGCTCTAAACCCTTTTCTTAGTACCCTTGTGCATCAGACATCCCTTTTGTTTCCTTCCAAATGCTCCTGAGACATAAGTTCCTCTGAAAAGCCCACTGATGCTTAGTAAAAACGTCACTCATCCGTGGGGTTGCAAGGCAGATCCTCCTCTCTGTTCCACCCAGCTACTTATTCTGCCATCACTACTTCAATCAGATTGCACAGTTGCTGAAACACAGAAGTCATTTTAGTTATACGCTGGAGAGACCTCTTAAGTTTCTTGAAGATGACCCTTGTTTTTGTAGCATGAAGAATGCCATATGCTTTCCTTGCACTTTATAATGATACTGAACAAATGGTAGCACCGGAAGATATTTATTACTCAGAAAGAAATGGCAATGCTTCTTTCTTATCTTAACTAATTGTTGATCTATGTATCAACAAACCAGGCTTGAGTTTCATAAATACAGTTGATGTGAGGTGTTTCTTTTTTAAATATGAAAAAAGGGGGCATTTTTCCGGTTGCTTACTCAATAATCTCAAAGACCACTACACATAGAAAGTAAATACTCCATTGCAGCAGCTATGGGCTTTTCACAGATCAGCCCAGAAAAGAAAATGATTGAATTATAGCACTAATAACTCCTTTTTTGCACATGAAAGGAAGCAAATATTATTTGGATGAGGTCCAAGCAAAGCTTTCTCAGCACATGCTATATTATTTGAGGTTAAAGGTCTGTAAAAAAAATCCAGCCAGCTACAGTTTGTGAAGTTTGCCACCTAGTGAGGCAAGCACAGCACAGCAACACCAGAAAAAATACTCAAAAAAATTTTGAAATTGTGCTGAATCTATTATATATTATAGCCATATCTGATCTTGGATACGGGTCATAAAGGCTCCTAGACACCTCTAGACAGCTGCCAATGGATTGAATAAACAACAGAAATACTTCTCCTCCTCCTCCTCCTCCTCCTTCTCCTCCTTGATACACAAAGCCTTAAAGACAGTGTTTTATCCTGAATCAGCCCTAGATTTTGTCTTACAAAGCTAGAAATTACTAAAAAAACGGACTCCAAACTTCTGCAGGGAACATAATTTCCTAGAGATCTGTGTTGAGTTGTCCTAAGTCACAAACTGCTAGGTAATAAAAATGTAGCCAATTCTAGAATTATATTGGTAATTTTTATTTATCTCAAAGGCCTATAAGAAGTACTGTTAAGAAACTAGGATTCTGTCTTTACTCAAGAGGCATATGAGAAATACTACTTGTTAAAGTTCAGAAATATCTGCTGTGGTTTGGAAAAACCTCTGAGCATGCTTTAGTGTGAAAAGCATAGCATGTACACAGTCTCAGAGCAAGGCGTGGGGTCCTCACATAGGATATAGAGACATTACTGACCATAACAGGGTTGCTTTCATTCCCAATTTACATAGCTAAAATATGTATGAGCATGAAAATGCTATTAATACCTTTAATGGAGACACACACAGAAAAAAACCCAGAATGTAAAACCTTCAGGAGACTCAGGGCCCAACCTGGTGTTCCTTAGCATCTGCTCATGAGGATATAAATAAAGCCTCATCAAAATAATACTCACCATCTGGGATGAGTTTGCTGCCTAGCACAGAAGAGAGTGACAGCTCCACAGCAGAGCTCATCTCCCTTCTGCTGGAGAAGAAATCATCAGGCCTGGCTGTTCCCAGGTGGGCTCCTGGTTGAATTTGGAAACTGGAGCTACCAGGGTCATCTTGCACCAAAAGCAATCATACCACATCTATAGCAAATGAGTACCTCTGTCTGAGCATGTGACAGTGACCTATGGCCATCTGAGGGGAGGGAATCAGTTGTACTCACCTCCTGCAACAAACCTCTGTGTTACTCCCTGTGCTGCAGCTACACAGCATGCACTAACAACGGAGAAGAAGTGTTCTCCGAGCACCCAGAAATTCATAACTCTAAGGTTGACATTATTATATGAAATTATGCCTAAGGAGAATAATTTTTCATGTATTTTAAACAGATGTTTAAATAGCATATTAATATTAATATTCTTGTTGAATCATGCAGATAATCCAGAAGCACCTGTCTAGACAAACTCTTCCTTTAAGTTTGAAGCTCAGAGAAGTTTTAAAGTAAAGACAGTTAAGGAAATTCAAAGAAACATTTTGTGAAGTCACTATCGTAGATGTCATTAATGTGTCTTTGCTAAAGAGTAATAGCACTGCATAAAAGGATATGAAAAGCAACAACAGGGCAGCTCCTAGTGCTCTCCTCAAGAATTTAATAACTATGACATCTGTTTATTATCTTGAAAATATGAGTAGCTGGAGAGCAAGATTATTTTAGTAATCTTACCCACTAGCCCTTCATATTGTATGCTTCTTGGCAAATAATCCTTATAAAAAAGAAAATGTAACCAAATGAAACCTCTGGCAGGCTCTTCCATAAGACCAAGTACAGACAAATGTGTATAAAACCACTGTGACTTCCTATTTTATGAAATAAACATGCCACATCAGAATAGAGTATTTTCTGTGAAGGTCTGCAAAACTGCATTGAGGTACCAGGAACGAAAAGATTTCTCTGAGCTGAAGTATAAGCTGGATCTCATCTCTCTCCAGGGAGCTGTGTGTTATTGTGGCTGGTTTAGGCAAATGCTTTTTGTGGCTGAAGAAAATCTGAAAATCAGTGCAGCTCACTGTACCTATTTGAAAACAATAAATAAAACAAAAATTCTACAGCCTAATTAAGCAGCAAGCTGGATAGCATCACAATACCAGGCATGAATGTAGGCTTGGGCTCCTTTCCACAGTAGTGAAAGCACTGCAAGCTAACTTGTCATTTGCAAACACAACTAAAGTTTTAGCCTACACAGAGTCCTATCAAAGACATGGCGCTGAGCCTCAAGCTTTCTCTCAGATTAGGCAAGAACAGTGGATTGCTCAGCACCTTGCAGAACTGAGGTCTTTTGAAGAGGTGAAGCCCTGAAGCCATAGTAGGTGAGAGATTAGGAGAAGACAGCAAGAAAAAGAGCATTAAATTTTATTTTCCAAAATAGGTTATCCAAAAATCTTAGCCTGAAGTCAGACCTGATGTTCTGCTCATCAGGCTGCGTGAACAGGTTGTTGCTTCTGCCCAGTACTGACTGCTCTGCCATTTTTCTCGCCTGTGTGGAACAAAAACACTGCAGTGTTCCTTGGTGTAGGGTCAGGAAGCCTACTACTACTGCAAATAAATTAGCCAACCTGGAATGTTTTAAAAGGACTACATGAAGGAGCAAAAGCACACCAGTTACTGAAAAGCAATCCAAACCCTGCTGTACTCGTAATACACAAAGAGCAAACTGCAGTGCTTTTGAAATGAAAAAATAGACAATGTGTCATCTCCTCTGAATTATAACATCTGACCTGCAACTGAAATCCTTTGCATCAAACAGGTGTAAAACAAAAACTAAGTACCTAGCCTTTTAACATGACAGCAGGGTACTTTTTCTGTTCCATTAAGTGCATCTAATCGCAGTCCAAGGCTGCAAAGGCTTCTTCATCAATTTACAATTTGTTTTTCAAAGCATTCTGAAGAGAATGAGTCAGAGAAGAGCAAAAGGCATGCTGACTGATCCTCAAATTAGTACTTTCAATGTTCACTGAGAAGAGGGAGTCTGAAGGCAGATACTGCATAACAAATGCTTTCTCCTTGTTTCTTTTTCTAGAGAATGACCTGACCTGACTCAACACCAATATAAATAAAGGGTTCCTGTAAGGTGAAACAAACAAAAAAACCCCATACAACACCAATTTAAATTATTTTAACACTGTTTCAATGTATTTCATTAAAAAAAAAATATTCTTTCATCTTTGAAAGGAGCAGAAAGATGGGGCAATTCCAGATTCCAACCTGAAAGACACAAATGTGAGTAATAAGAAGAAAGGGCAAGAAAAAATTAACAGCAATAATCACAGTATTAATCTTTGTTTCAATGGCATTAACTCAAAGCATAAACCATCCAAGTTTGTTCTCGTCTCTTTGATTGGAGGATTTGCTGCTTCAGCTGTTTTATTAGAAATGGTTTGAGGGAAACTGCCCTTGAAACTACTTATACTTTATCAATCTCGTTATTAATCTGGTTTCAGGTACCTGAGTATGTCTATACTGTGGTTAAATCAGTGCTCATGGAACACTGAAGAAATCCCCAATCTAACTCTAAATTAACTATTTTTATACTGGTCTTACCTTAAATACATAGAACTTGGAAGGGCTGATTTAGACAAAACTGTCTGCCTCAGAACAGTCTACGCTAAACTTCTAGATAATTTCCCATTATCTCAAATGAAGGAAGATTTTTTTCATTTTGAACTTGGTATTTAGGAACTGATCCACATATCTAGTTTGCTTTCCTGCCTATAACAGCAGAAAACAGCTAACATGCCAAAAGACTGCAAGAATCTCATTCTAATCTCTCAGGCTGGTTTAAACTCAGAAATGTGGAGGTCTTCTATGGATGTGTTCTTATAATCCATATACACATAATTTAAAATCTCATCTATCTTTCATTTATATTCTAAATATATTTAGTATAAAATATTCAATCTTGTAATACTTTCTCTTTTACATGTACTTCTGCCAGGTTTGGTTGTTTGTGGGGGGGTTTTTTTGGGTTTTTGGGGTTTTTTCCTAATCACTTTATTGTTTATCCAGTCTTTAAAAACAGCACATATTTGTTCAAGGAATTTCACTAGTATTTTTCATTATATTCAAATATTTCCCTCCAGGTTTCCTCTGCCTTTTTTTTTTCTGAGTTATAATTTTGAGTTGTTTCTGGGCGTGTGCTGTGTACACTGAATGGTAACATTAGTGTATGTCTCCCAGGTATGCCTTCATAATATTATGCCTTCATACACACTTCATAATATTTACAGAACTGAAATAATTTTGACATGAAAAATTAAATTATTGAACAGACATTGTAAATGAAGCTGTCTTACATTTGCAAAATTTCCATTCAATTAGAAGTTGGGTCCAATGGCAAATCTGTGAGCAAAAGCCCCCTCTGTTTCTATGTGTGAAAGACAACAAATATATAAAGATATCAAATAATTCACTTCTGTATTGTAAATATATTTTCCAAAAACATTGACAAGTACTAAGCACAACCCTTCACCACCATTAATTACAGTAATCTTTAACAGGCTTTGAAGAAATTTATTTATACCAGTGCAATGCAGTCTCAATATTTTTCAGTTATTTGTGATTTTAAAAGCACCAGAAAAACTATTTCATAGAGATAACCCATTTTATATGAATGTTAAAATGAGCCTGAAATTTTCCAAAGGTATTAGCTAGCTAGATTGTGCTGTCACTGATAATGGAAAGCGAAGTCTAGGTAGGATAATTTTTATATTTTAATGCTGAAGGAGAAGGTGCAAAGACAACAGAGTTATGATACAGACTGAATCACCCTCCAATGAAAGAATATAAAACAAACATCCAGAAAGAACAGATTCCTTGGATAAGAGTGGGAGTAACAAAAGCCAAATCCAACTTTCCTACCTGATGGAAAATTTCACAAGTCCTTTAGTATTAATCATAGAATATCACAGAATCATCAAGATTGGAAAAGACCTACAAGATCATCCAGTCTAACTGTCCACCCAGTAACACCACTGTAATGCCTAAACCACTGAACTCTATCACCCAGCACCAGATCCAGATACCTCTTAAACACCTCCAGGGAGGTGACTCCACCACTAGGCAACCTATTCCAATACCTGACCACCCTAACAGTGAAAATATCTTTTCTAATATCTAATCTGTATCTCTCGTCTCAGTTTAAAGCCACTTCCTCTTGCCCTCTCAGTGCAGACATGACAGAAGAGATGGCCCAACCTCACTACAACTTCCCTCTGCGTAGTTGTAGAGAGCTGTGGGGTCCTCCCTGAGTCTCCTCTTCTCAAGATTATTACTTGTAAGACGAGTTCTGCTGCCCATCTCTGGACATGCTCCAGCACCTCAATGTCCTTTTTGAAGTGAGGGGCCCAAAACTGAATGCAGTACTCAAGGAGTACACATCCCCTCTGAGTGCTGGAACTCCCCATGGAGAAACAGTAAGAGGTGTTATTACTGATAGTTCCCACTAGATCGCGCCTGAAGTACAGACGAGATGCCAATGCAGAGTACGCATACCAGATTAGGTTCATGACTGGCGATTTATCTTATCATCAGACACTACTGGGAAGAACGATACAGTGGTAGTCTTAGCCCAGACTCCCTCGAGGATAAACATCACCACAGCAACACATACTGCAAGAACTGCATTTTATAAAGCACATCCAAGCACACACATAGGAACTCTGAGAGTAAATGTAGCAACATGATGACAAGCAACTACTAAATTAATAAACCAAATGCTTAAAACAAATTTGGGTTATCACAGTCGGCTCAGAACTGCTGTTATCTTGACCTTTTGTGCTCCACGTTGTGTGACAAAAAGAACTGTTGTGTTTTAAGCCCAGCTGGCAACTAAGTGCCACACAGATGATTACTTACTCCTCCCCACTGCAACCCCTCTGGTGGAGAGAACACAAAGTAAAAAATAAATCTCGTGGATTGTGATTAAAACATCTTAATATTTGGAAAAAAAGAAAACAACCAACCTGAATAATACTAAGTATGCTACTAGTAATAATTGTAATTATAAAGAGAAGGAGAGAAATGGAATCCGAGAGAAATGGAATCCAAGAGAAACAACTGACACACAATACAACTCTTCACCACCTGCTAACTAATGCCAAACCCTGTCCCCGAACCCCAATCAGCCTTCTTCCAGGTAACTCCTCCAGTTTCTATACTGGGCACATTGGTTTTCGGTATGGAATATTCTTTTGGCCAGTTCAGATCAGCTCTCTTGGCCATGCTCCCCCCAGCCTCTTGTGCACCTGCTCTCTGGCAGAGCATGGGAGACTGAAAAGTCCTTTTGACTTAGGATGAGCACTGTTGAGCAACAAACAAAATATCACTGTGTCATCAGCATGAACTAGTGGGGCCACACTTTGAATCCTGTGTTCAATCTTGGGCCCCTTACTACAAGACAGACATGGAGATGCTGGAGCGTGTTCAGAGAAGGGCAAAGGAGCTGGTGAAGGGTCTGGAGCACAAGTCTGATAAGGAGCAGCTGAGGGAGCTGGGGTTGTTAACCTGGAGGAAAGCAGGCTGAGGGCAGACCTTATTGATCTCTACAGCTACCTGAAAAGACATTGTAGTGAAGTGGGAATTGGCCTCTTCTTCCAGGTAACAAGTGACAAGACAAAAGGAAATGGTCTCTTGCACCAGGTGAGTTTTAGACTGGTTATTAAAAAAAATTTCTTCACAATGAGGGTTATCAAGCATTGGAACAGGCTGCCTAGGGAAATGGTGGCATCACTGTCCCTGGAAGCATTCAAAAAGTCTGTAGATATGGCACTTGAGGATGTGGTTTTGTGGTGAAAAAGGTGGTAGTGCTAGGCTCACGGCTGGACTTTATGAACTTAGAGATCTTTTACAAATTTGACAATTCTATGATTCTGTGTTTCATGACTAGTTGAAGTGACTGTAAGTGATATGGCAGTCTAGGATGGGGGAAAATGATCTTGACACACAACTCCCATAGAGGGAAGAAGCAAGTAGAAGGGTACATTGAGTGTGGATGAACTGAGATGTTGTTGAGGTACACATCACACCTTGCAGCATAATTATCACTGTAAGTATTGCAGTTAGTTGAGATCTATGGCGTGCTCATTTTAAACCACCTCCACTGATGGGTTCATACACTTCTGAAGTACTGCAAGGGCTCCAGAAATCCACACTCTGATGGTCCCTTCTACTGAAAGGGATTTTGCAACTTCCCAGTTCATGATCACCTCTTGGACCAGCATCTCCCAGATTTGGACAAGTGGCCTTGCAAATGTGGCACAGTAGGGACATATCACTCCTCTCAGCCAGAAGGCTCCTGTGCCTCACTGAAGCCCAGTGTGCCAAAAGACTGCATGGGCTCTAGGACAGGCTACAGGCCTTAGGCTGAATATCTCTTCACCTACAGGGTTGTGAGTGCTTGGCACTTGACTTGGAAAAAGAAGAGCATTTGTGCTGTATCCCTCCAGTGCTCTCCATGAATGAGACTCCATGAACTGCAGGTCCCCAGCACACAGCCCTGGCCTGCAGCCTGAAGGAACAGACTGGGCAGTGCTGGTGCAGCTGCTCACTGGCACAGAGGCTCTTCTCCAGGAGAACCCTAAAGGATCCTTCTTGTCCCCTGGTCCTAAGACACAGAGCCAGAGGCACTAGTCTCTGAAAACAAAATCCCTTGTGCATCTGAAGCACCCTGAATCTGAGATTACCCATAGTGCCAAGCACAGAAAAGTGTGTAACTCTCTGCTCCTGCAAGGGACTGCTGCTGGAGGAAAGGCTGAGACTGCTGGTCACTGGGAGCTGGGCAAGAACTATATCTTAGGAACTGCAGCAGTCTCACCTGTGCCCTGCTTGGAATACTCATTGGCTGCATAGTCATGTCACAGCTGAGAAGAAGAGTTTTTTCTCCAGTTATTTACTGCTGCCATTGGCAATGGAGTGTTTGCACAGTGCTGGAGTGCCAAGGCAGCTCCTGGGAGCACTGTGCTGAAACCTCTGTGGTACAGTCCTTTAACTGGGCTCTTAATTCATATCCATGAGTAGACTCCTCTGAAATTTCTTTGTACAGAAGGACCCAGGAAGACCAAGCAGCACAAGGACAAGCCCATAAAGACTTTCTGGGAAAGCAAAGCTCAGTCTAGAGATAAAAGCAAAGCAGAGTCAGATAAGGAGCAGGTAGGGGTGAGAGAGACCAGGCAAACACAAAGTTCAACAACAGCTGCCACCTGCCACCAGAGATCTTTGCGGCAGAGCTCGCCCAGCTGTACAGGAACATGGACACAGACCCCACACCTCTGCCTGCTTGTCCCAGCTGCTCTCTGGCTGACAGGGCTTCTTCATGGGAGAACTTCAGGGTTTCCCTGGACTCACTCCAGTCCATGCCGTCCTAGTGTCCCTTTACTAACAGGGATACTTTACACCAGAAGATGATGATTTTTTAAATGAATATTTTTTTTTTTCATCAAAAGCAGCGAGTTCTTGCCTGAATGTTGTGAGCACTGGAGGTTGTGGTCCTCACCCACTGCCTCCTCCTCTTTCTGATGGCCCTGCAAGCCCAGGATGCCCAGTCTGCTCCAATGCAAGGGCAAGGAGCAGGTAGGCAGGCAGGGGCCAGCACCCACTCTGGGCTGGCAGTAGTGGGGCCAGGGCGAGGACTGGGTGAGCCAAGAAGGCAGCACGGTGCGGGCAGTGGAGCAGACACAGCCCGGAGAGGTGTGGAGGGGCTGCAGCTGCTTCAGGGGTTGTGGGGAGAGAGGGTCCTCATGATCAGAGAGGTGGAGAGCGGCAGTGCAGGGCCAGAAACTCAGCACTAGAGTCACTGTGGCACTGGGACATCCCAGAGGGGCAAGCTCAGGAGACACCCACCCGGAAAAACAAGATTCAGCTCTAGCCCAGCAGCCCTGCTCCCCTTGGATGAACTGCTGGTCCCTGGCCCAGAGAAACATGCAGGGTTGATGCTGGTGTGGCCTTTCACAGCCTGTTATCCATGGAAGCATGGACAATCAGTTTTTTCTCTAGTTTCCTCCTTTCTCTGAGTGTGAAGTGATTTCTCTGATCTGTGCTTGATTCCAGAGGATGGCATTGGCCATGTTCATCGAGCTTCTCAGCTGGATACTGGTTATGAGCCTTGGGAACATCCAGAGGAGAGCTGTCATTGCCTGTATGCTTGAGGTTATGCAACACTTGGGGTTTAATAGGTGCTTCCTGAGCAATTTTACCAAAGGTGCTCTAGAAGGCTTTCCAAGAGCTTTCTGTGCCTTGGGGGCCCTGCACACACAAGTCATGAATATTGTTTCCCTCAGGAGCTGTTCAGCAAGAGGTCATCTGTGTTAATTTTTAGCTGTTGGAACCTACACCTTTGTATGTGCCCTGTATCAGTACCTCATGATGTCTGAGGACAAGCAAGAGAGATCTCAGGGCCTCTGGATGACTTGTTGAGGGATCTGAGACACATGCAGTGTTTTCTGCTATCCTGCCAATTGCAGAGAATGATGAGGGTAGACACAGGAAAATCCTACTGGGCTCTAAGCCTGATGTTACCAGCAGAATGGGGTGGGTTGGACAACGGGTCATTTAGAGGACACCAGGCCTGGTGGCAGCAGATGGAGTACCACTGTTTCAAAGGGGTAAAGGATCTTTGATTAGGAGTTGGCAGGGCTCAATGAGAGAGCTTTAAATGAGATTGGAAGAGGGAAAGGAATAAGCCATGCTCACTTAGGATAACCCTGAGGGCAGCACACCGATGTTAGAGGGAGGGTAGCAGAGGGAAGCAGTGCTGTCTTCAAACATCATGAACCTGGAGCAAAACTAGCAGGAAGAGCACGTTTCCCACCGGAATAGTGGCAGACAAAAGAGTACCAAGGAAAGGCACTTGCACTTGACTCTTTTATGGAGTCTTCATAGCAGGGCTTAGGATAGCAATTTCTGGAAGCAAGACCCAAGTGCCTCTGCACTCCCATGCACAGCGCTGCCTTCCAAAACAGATCCACCCTTCTCCACTTCTGCTCCTTCCACACCAATGCAGAACGAGGAAATTCAACAGCGGGCAGATTCAGGACTTCATGGGCAATGGGAGTTTTTTGGGGAGCCCTAGAAGAGGGAAGGGGCCGGTGGGGACGTGAGGACAGAGAGCCCCATCTGATGTGAGGTCACAGAGCCCCACTGTGATCTGCTGTTCAGTGCCAGCTCTGGACACCTCTGAGGCAGCAGCAGTGGCAGCAGCAGCAGCAGCATGTTGCGAGCACTGGGGGTCGTAGTCCTCACCTGCTGCCTCCCCCTCTTTCTGGTGGCCCTGCAAGCCCAGGATGCCCAGTCTGCTCCAATGCAAGGGCAGGGAGCAGGTAGGCAGGCAGGGGCCATCCCCCACCCTGGGCTGGCGGCAGTGTGGCCAGGGCGAGGACTGGGTGAGCCAAGAAGGCAGCACGGTGCAGGTAGTGGGGCAGACATAGCCTGGAGAGGTGTGGAGGGGCTGCAACTGCTTCAGGGGTTGTGGGGAGAGAGGGTCCTCATGATCAGGGAGGAGGGAAGTGGCAGTGCAGGGCCAGAAACTTGGCACTCATCCATCACATTGCAATAGTTATCCAGCCTCATGGCTGAGCTCCAGGACTGATGCACAGGCAGGTCACATGGGCACATCGTGGCTTTTGCTTCCTTTCAGAGGTGCCAGCTCAAAGTCCTAAGGGCAGCCAGGCACCCCTGCAGCTGTGAGAACACAGACCTGTCTGTGTGCCCTGTCATTCTGTGACCCCCTTACACATTCTGCTCTTGAGGTGTGATGGTAACTTCTTGTGAGTGTTTGGTTGTAGATGTGGCCAAAAAAAGGCCTCTTCCAGCTCCTGAGCCAGATTCCATGTTGATTCCAAGCTGGTATCTCAAGGGTGAGTAGTCAGGCTCCGCTATTTCACAGAATAAAGACCCCTTTTTAGCATATTGTTCATGGGAAATGTATCTTCATATGTTAACGTCCTTCTAAAATCTATAATAGTGAAGGATTCCCAGAAGATACCTGTAATTCCAAAGGAACTCCTAAGAGCCTTGGAGAAAGCTGCATCTGGTTAGTATATCCCACTCTCTTAACTGTAGAACTTGGGATGCTGAGTTTTTCGCTTACTCTGGGGATCTGATGTAGCCCATGGAGCTGGAAGTGATCAGTCATAGCCTTGCTGCAAGGACACTCCATTTCACACCTTGCGTGGACTGCTGAGCCACAGAGACAGTCCAGCACAGCTCCTGCTCCCAGACGGGCTTCCAGCTGAGAGCCAGGGGCAGCTGCTGCTGCACTTGTACCATTACTGGCCAGAGCTGCTGTGTGCAGATGCTGATATCCAGGTGTTAGGAACAGGACTGTGCTGAGTTTGTGTTTGGCTCATGCACAGCCCAGCATCTAGGCAGAAGTGATGTCCCAGGAAATCTTGGCTGCTCTTTCCAGACCTCAGGGTCAGGGGTGGGTTGGAGCTGGACACCCAGCGTGAGGTCAGACAGCTTACTTGAAGGGCTTCCTAGTTCATTTGGGTTCATTTGGTGAATTCAGTCTTGGGTGGTTTGGCTCTACGTTTCTAGTCACCTCACAAAAAACTTGGTTGTGCTTTTCCTCCTGTTTTTGGGGACAGTGGGCTCCTCCCTGCCACTTGCCAGGGTGCCCAGAACATGGTACTGTGTTCCTGATGAGGGACAGTTACTTCTAATGAAACTGTCCCTTGTTCTTTTTAAAGAGATGGAGCCTAAGGCTGTGCAGAAGGAGACCTTCCAGATAGGAGAAGAGTGCCAGTCTTAGGTGAAGGAGAGGCAATACAAGGCACCAAGACACCTGCTCAGCTTCAGAAACGTCCTTTAAGTGAGTGCTCAGGAGACGCTGGTGTTCGAAAGAAGAGTATTTCTGGTGTATCCCTGCATGCTCTCCATGGATGAACTGCAGGTCCCTAGCACACAGCCCTGGCCTGCAGCCTGAAGGAACAAACTGGGCAGTGCTGGTGCAGGCTCTTCTCTAGGAGAACCTTAAGGGATCCCTTCTCCCCTGGTCCTAAAAACCCGAGCCAGAGGCACTAGTCTCTGAAAACAAAATCCCTTGTGCATCTGAAGTGCCCTGAATCTGAGATATCCCTAGCACAGAGCACAAACATTGTCTCTTGCATTGTCCTTTCTCCTGTCAGGGTCAGCTACACTGGAAAAGCCGAAACTGCTGATTATCAGGGCTTAGCAAGAACTATATCTTAGGAACTGCAGCAGCCTTGGCTGTGCTCCTGCTTACCATAATGGTCTGTGCCATAGTCATGTCACGGCTGAGAAGGAGACACGTGAGTTGGCTTTTCACAAGAGTTATTTATTGCTACCATTGGCAATGGAGTGTTTGCACAGTGCTGGAGTGCCAAGGCAGCTCCTGGGAGCACTTTGCTGAAACCTCCATGGTACGGTCCTTTGACTGGGCTCTTAATTCATATCCATGAGTAGACTCCTCTGAAGTCTCTTGTACAGAAGGACCCAGGGAGACAGAGCAGCACAAGGAAGCCCATAGAGATTCTTTCTGGGAAGAAATCTTCTTTCTTTATCTCAATCTCCATCTCCATCTAGAAATAAAAGCAAAGCAGAGTCAGGAGAAGGAGCAGGAAGGGGCGAGAGAGACCAAGCAAACACCAAGTTCAACAACAGTTGCCGCCTGTCACCAAGGATCTTTGCGGCAGAGCTCGCCCAGCTATACAGGAACATGGGCACAGATCCCGCACCTCTGCCCGCTTGTCCCAGCTGCTCTCTGGCTGACGGGGCCTCTTCACGGGAGAACTGGGTTTCCCTGGACTCACTCCAGCCCACACCATCCTGGTGTCCCTGCTACCAGTACCAGCAGGGGTACTTTACTTCAGAAGATAGTGTTTTGTTTAATAGATAATATATAAACAAATATATTGTTAAAAGACAGTGAGTTCTCACCTCTTTTGTCTGTTTGTATTGTAATTGAATGCACAGAGCTGGAAGCAGGGCTGGATCTGTGAGAGGAGCTGGAAGGGACCTGCACTCCAGGGCAGAACACTTTTGTCCCAGTATCAGCCTGGTTTTCCAGCTGGGGCTTGTAAAGAACTGGTGAAAGGCAATGTATGATTTGCCATTGCTTCTTAAACTGACATAACGCAAAAAGCTTTGCCTTTGTTTAAACTGCGAACACAAGTTGAGACACATTCAGTTAAAAGGACAAACAGCAAGCTTCATAAATGGGGAAAGAGCCACCTTGGAAAGGGCTGTAACCCCAGCTGTAGCCATAGGGAACATAAAATTTGGACGTGGGGAGAGGTGGCACAGAATTAATTAATTATGGAAGAAAATACGGTCAAATACTCCCTAACAATACTGATCCCAAATTAATTTGGCACATAGAATGCAGAACATCAGTGCTCCCTATAAAACTTAGAAAACTAATGTTCTCACCTGGGCAAGGAGGACATGTTCACACAAATGAAGAACACAGGAGAAAGAGAAATGGCTTTTGGGTTTGCAAAAGGAATCCCAAAAATTCACTGAAAATTGGAGGTACTAGTTAAAGCATGGTTGGCAAAAGAGGGATCAATAAAGCTGTTGTCCCTGCTACAGCCCCTCCCCTAGAAGAACCACAAAAAGGGGAGGTGGTGGGAAACACTTTCATTCGTCCCCAGTAGGTAAGCTGGGGGATGGAGGGTGGCTTTCTATCAGATGGCTTAACAAAAATTCCAAAGGAGACTTATTAATAACCTTTCGAAGTCCCCATAACCTTTTAAAAGACACTGGAGCTCAAATATCTGCCCTCAAGGTTGAAGATGCCTCTTGGTGTGGAAACATTCCCTCATGCAAAGGTATATTTGTTGTGGATGCTTTTGGATACACTCAGCCCCAAATGACAAGAGTAAGATGCTGGTTTCCAGGGGAGTAGAAAGCGATCAAAGCCCTTATGATTTTGGGAAAATTTCCTAGAAATCTTTTGGGGCTGGACCTCCTAAAGGGAAGGTCTTGGACTGCAGGGGCTTTCAGGAAGGAAACCCAGCATTTGCACCTGCTAGATACTGCCCCTGCTCTTCCTCCCTCCCTAGTAACCAACGACAAACCTTACCCCTCACCCTTGGGAGCCAGAGAAGGAATCACCACAGTTACTGAGAATCTAAACCAAAGAGGAATAGTGATTACAACCCATTCCCCCTATAACGCTCCTGTGTGCCAGTTGGAGATTAACTGTGTACCACTGACGTCTTAATGCAAACACCGGGTCCCTCACTACAGCAGTTCCAAATATAGCCAAACTAATAGCCACCATACAAGAACAAACTCACAAAATTATGGTCATTACTGATGTTAAAGACATGCTTTTTATGGTTCCCCTGCAAGATCAAAATTAGGAGCATTTCGCTTCTGTATGGGAAGGCCAGCAGTACATTTTTACCTACTCCCACAAGGGTTTAAACATTCACCCACTGTAGCACACATCCACTGGTACAAGAACTGTCACTCATTCCTCCCACACCTGAGGTAAGACTATATCAGTATAATGATGATATTTTGGTAGCAGGAGATGAAATTGCACCTGTACAGATAATCCAAAAGGACATTACTGAACACCTAGAACCCCTGGACTTACAGATCCCTCCTGAGAAAGTACAACACCCTTTGCAAGAGGTAAAGTTTTTGGGGATATGAGGAGGGGGTAGTGGTCTGTATTCCCCAGACACCCTCACCTCCCTAGAAGATGCCTGAGAGCGGAGAAGATGTGCAACTGTGGGAGATGGGGACACAGAAAGATACAGAAGATGGAGACAGAACCTGCAAGATTCATGGGAAGAAGAAGCCTTTGTGTGACAAACACTATGGACTGACATTATGGACTGTTGCTTAGCATTCAGTGTTTATTATGTTCTTCCCTATGTTTTACTCTCATGGTTTTATGAAAATTTCCCTAGTTGATTATTCCCCTTGTGTTTCTGTTTTCTCAATAGCTGTTTGATGCTGTAGTGCAGATTCTCCTTAAAAGGCTAGTTCCCTCTCATGTTTTCCTTACAGAGATATGTTTCTTCCCTATCTTTCCTTGTATGGTTTCCATTTGTATATCCACTCGGTTCCATCTTGTTCCAGAAAGTTCTGTTCTCGCTCTATATAAGGTGGGAGCCATGTTAATAAAAGGCCTTCTTGCCTTTACAACCCCATATCCTGAGGATGAGGAGGGCATGGAATGCGAAGAAGAAAAGTTTATTGAATGGAAGGCAGCTGAAGGAAATTATGGCTGAAACAATAGATGAAGATATGATTTGAAGGTATATAACATGATACAATTCAAACAGAGACTGTTATTATTTGGAATCGTTAATGCATGTTCCCTATCTGTTGTATCCCAGTTTTTATCGATTTTCATCATATTTTTCTCCTCAGAATAATACCCTTTTTTCCTATTGGTTCAAGTTTGCTGCATTGCAGATGTTTCCCTCATTGGCCCCTGCTGATCCCTTGTTCCCTCCTTCCTTCCCTGGTTGGTTGTCACCCCTGTCAGTCCTATGCTCCTCCTGTTTTCCAGAACCTTCCCACCTTACCCTATAAATAGAGCTAACCATCTCCAATAAAGGGAGATAGCCCCAAGCTACACCACTCTGCTTGAACCCATGGATTGTCGAGTCTTCTTTCCACGTCAACTTCGGCATGAGGAAATGTTTTTCTTTCCTTATCGAACCGTGTCATGCAACAGGCTTTGGGCCTGTTGGTCTTTTGGAGGAAGCATGTTCCCAATTTTTCAGTAGTTGCAAGGCCCCTGTGCAATCTGCTGTGGAAGGGAGCAGAGTGGGATTGGACCCCCTTCATAATGAGGCCCTATAATTCCTAATTTTTGAGACTAACACACATCAATCACAAGACCCTATACACCCTTCTGATTCCATGCAAACTGAGTGGGGATTTGCCAGTTCAGAACTGTCCAAACATTTATGGCAGTAAGGACATAGTAGTTCTACCCAACCATTGGATTTTACTTTCAAAGCTTTAAGGATGAAGAAAAACAGTATTCCACTTGAGAAATGGGTTGGTTTGTAGTCAATCCTGCCCTCTGGGAAGCAGAAAGAACTGTCTGTCAACAATCAACAGTTTTAAGGGGACCTTTTAAAGCCATCAAAAAGGTTTTGTGCGGTGGTCCAACAAGCTCCTGTTCAAAAGTAGTATACCCAAATTAAACAATACTGTACCATCTTTCCAGTAACAGAAGGAGCTTGCAAAAACGTTCCCTTACAACATGAGGTAGCCCTGAACACCACAACTGACTCTTTATGTTCTATTATTTAGTTTGCTCCCCCACATTCAGAATAATTGCAGATGCCCAGCATCAAGGCAGAGTTGCCATGACATGAAATCTTGGCTGCTGTTTTCAGACCTCAGGGTCAGGGGTGGGTTGGAGCTGGACACCCAGTGTGAGGTCAGACAGCTTACTTGAAGGGCTTCCTAGTTCATTTGGGTTCATTTGGTGAATTCAGTCTTGGGTGGTTTGGCTCTACATTTCTAGTCGCCTCACAAAAAACCTGGCTGTGCTTTACCTCCCATTTTTGAGGACAGTGGGCTCCTCCCTGCCACTTGCCAGGGTGCCCAGGACATGGTACCGTGTTCCTGATGAGGGACAGTTACTTCTAATGAAACTGTTCCATGTTCTTTCTAAAGAGATGGAGCCTGAGACTCTATGGAGCCTGTGCAGAAGGAGACCTTCCAGATGGGAGAAAGTGACAGAGTGCCAGTCTCAGGGGAAGAAAGACAGGCAGTGCCAGACACAAGCACATCAGGTAATTGCTGTCTGGGACTCACCAGTCAGAATCACTGTCGTCCTGAGGCTTCTCCCCAGCACCCGCTCCTGTTCATTCTGTCAGTAGCCAAACCTGGAGGTGTGAGCACAAAGAACTTATTGTCCAAGAAACCAGGCACAGCTCTTTGAGGTTGACAGCTGCGTCTAGTATGTGTGGGGAGGGTATGGCCGGTAGTGTGCCAGAAAGATGCTCACTGAGGTCTCTTGACACTGTGGGGTTTTTTGGGTTTTTTTTTATAGTTTTGGGTGAGGCAGAAAAGATTTTCTCAACACAACACTGTTCCCTTTGAAGTGGCAAACAGTAACCACTGAGCTGCTCACCCTTGTCCCTCACCTCTCAACAGCCAGCTCCAGCTCCTGCTCTGGACTGTCTCTCATAGGGTCTCTGCTGCCTCTGAGATTTCCACCTCCTGAGGAGGCAGCCCAAATTTCTTATTGAAAGAGAGGTTTGGCTCAGCCCTTTAATCAATTCCTATGAATTCTTGTCATATAGCCATCCCCACTTGCAGCCCTGCAGATGCACATGAATGGAGAACCACGGGAGACAGCCATTGCCATATCACAGATGCCTCAGCTCCTTATGAGGGAGCTCAGACGCCTACATGCCACTACACGAGACAAACAGGCCTGGATTCAACTGAGTGTAGTGAAATCCACCCTGGTTTCTCTTGATCCTGATCTTGTGTGTCTCTCTCCTTCTCTCCAGCCCCCATTCCGTCCGGCTCCGTGCCGCTGTTCTTTTACCGCCTCTCTGCCTTGCTGTCCATCCCAGGCGTTTCCAGCAGTCTCTCTCCTGCCACCAGCTCTCAATTACTTGCTCTTTCCTGCTCCCTCCTACTCTTTCTGCTCTCTCCCTGCTGCTTCTTCCTCCAACTCTCTCCTCTTCCTTGAGCCGCTTTCCCTCTCGCTGTCCCTTTGTTCTGTTTCCTGTCCTCATTTCGTCTGTCTTCCTGTCTCGGTCCCGCTCCCTATGCCACATTCAGCCAGGACTCCTGGGCGAACTGTTCCCTGCAGCCGGGACAGCGCGCGGAGCTCCTGCAGCGGCAAGAGCTGGAACTCGGGTCCGGGAGAGGCGCCTCGGCCCCGGGGCTGGAGCGGGGCAGCTCCGACCCAGCGGCGGCGCTGAGTCGGCGCGGGCAGGGCCCGCGGTGGCGGCGGCAGCTCTGGCCCCGCGGCCCCACAGCCCCGTCCCTCACGGCCCCGCACGAAATGGCGGCAGCGCGAGGCAAGAGCTCGCGGGCTGCGGCAAGTGATGTGTCCCTGCCCTGCCACACGCGGAAAGCCGCTTCATCTGGTTTGGGGTGACTTGTCCCAGAGCCGATGACAAACCGGGGAGTTGCAAAAACCCGTGGAGTGGATTCAGGGAGAGCCTGGATTTACACCCAGTTAAGGACAAAAGAAGGGTAGTGTTCGTCGGTGACTGCCCTCTGGCAGAGCTCATTGAGAGAGTTTTAAATGAGATTGGAACCGGCGAGGGAATAAGCCGGGGAGGGAATAAGGCAGGCTCACTTGGGATAAGCCTGGGGGCAACCCGCCGATATTAAAGGGAGGGTAACAGAGGAAAGAAGTGCTGTCTTTAAACGTCATGAACCTGGAGCAAAACTAGTGGGAAAAACAGGTTTCTCACCGGAATGCTGGCAGACAAAAAGAGTACCAAGGAAAGGCACTTGCACTTGACTCTTTTATGGAGTCTTCATAGCAGGGCTTAGGATAGCAATTTCTGGAAGCAAGACCCAAGTGCCTCTGCACTCCCATGCACAGCGCTGCCTTCCAAAACAGATCCACCCTTCTCCACTTCTGCTCCTTCCACACCAATGCAGAACGAGGAAATTCAACAGCGGGCAGATTCAGGACTTCATGGGCAATGGAAGTTTTTTGGGGAGCCCTAGAAGAGGGAAGGGGCCGGTGAGGTCACAGAACTCCATTTGATGTGTGGTCATCACAGAGCCCCACTGTGATCTGCTGTTCAGTGCCAGCTCTGGACACCTCTGAGGCAGCAGCAGTGGCAGCAGCAGCAGCAGCATGTTGCGAGCACTGGGGGTCATAGTCCTCACCTGCTGCTCCCCCTCTTTCTGGTGGCCCTGCAAGCCCAGGATGCCCAGTCTGCTCCAATGCAAGGGCAGGGAGCAGGTAGGCAGGCAGGGGCCAGCACCCACCCTGGGCTGGCGGCAGTGTGGCCAGGGCGAGGATGGGTGAGCCAGGAAGGCAGCACGGTGCAGGTAGTGGGGCAGACATAGCCTGGAGAGGTGTGGAGGGGCTGCAACTGCTTCAGGGGTTGTGGGGAGAGAGGGTCCTCATGATCAGGGAGGAGGGAAGTGGCAGTGCAGAGCCAGAAACTTGGCACTCACTTATCCATCACATTGCAATAGTTATCCAGCCTCATGGCTGAGCTCCAGGACTGATGCACAGGCAGGTCACATGGGCACATCGTGGCTTTTGCTTCCTTTCAGAGGTGCCAGCTCAAAGTCCCAAGGGCAGCCAGGCACCCCTGCAGCTGTGAGAACACAGACCTGTCTGTGTGCCCTGTCATTCTGTGACCCCCTTACACATTCTGCTCTTGAGGTGTGATGGTAACTCTTGTGGGTGTTTGGTTGTAGATGGACAAAAGAAGGCCTCTTCCAGGTTTTCAGATGAATTTCATATTGATTACAAGCTGGTATCTCAAGCAGCGTTGGAGTAGTCAGTCTCTACTGATTTCACAGAAGAAGCACTCCTTTTCCGTGTGTCAGTCATAAGAAATCTATTTATACATCAATGTCCTTTTTAAATCTAAAATAGTGAAAGATTCCCAGAAGATACCAGAGGAGCTCCTAAGAGCCTTGGAGAAAGCTGCATCTGGTTAGTATTTCGCACTCTTTTAAACACAGGACTTGGATGCTGAGCTTTTAGCTTACTCTGGGAATCTGATGTAGCCTATGCAGCAGAAGGGATCAGTCAGAGCCTCCCTGCAAGGACACTCCATTTCACACCTTGTGTGGGCTGCTGAGCCATAGACACAGCACAGCTCCTGCTCCCAGATGGGCTGCCAGCTGAGCCAGGGGCAACTGCTGCTGCACTTGTACCATTACTGGCCAGAGCTGCTGTGTGCAGATGCTGATATCCAGGTGTTAGGAACAGGACTGTGCTGAGTTTGTGTTTGGCTCATGCACAGCCCAGCATCTAGGCAGAAGTGATGTCCCAGGAAATCTTGGCTGCTCTTTCCAGACCTCAGGGTCAGGGGTGGGTTGGAGCTGGACACCCAGCATGAGGTCAGACAACTTACTTGAAGGGCTTTCTAGAATGGCTCATTTGGTGAATTCAGTCTTGGGTGGTTTGGCTCTACATTTCTAGTCGCCTCACAAAAAACTTGTCTGTGCTTTTCCTCCTGTTTTTGGGGACAGTGGGCTCCTCCCTGCCGCTTGCCAGGGTGCCCAGAACATGGTACCATGTTCCTGATGAGTTACTTCTAATGAAACTGTCCCATGTTCTTTCTAAAGAGATGGAGCCTGAGACTATGCAGAAGGAGACCTTCCAGATGGGAGAAAGTGACAGAGTGCCAGTCTCAGGGGAAGAAAGACAGGCAGTACCAGACACAAGGACATTAGGTAATTGCTGTCTGGGGCTCACCAGTCAGAATCACTGTCGTCCTGAGGCTTCTCCCCAGCACCTGCTCTTGTTCATTCTGTCAGCAGCCAAACCTGGAGGTGTGAGTGCTAAGAAGCTTTTGTCCAAAGAAACCAGGCACAGCTGTTTGACAGCTGCCTCCAGTGTGTTTGGGGAGCATACTGCCATCAGCGTGCCAGACAGTCACTCACAGATGCCTCTGGATGCCATGGGTTTTTTGCCATTTTTTTATACTCTTGGCTCAGTCGGAAAAGATGGTTCTAACGCAATGCTGTTTCCTTTGAAGTGGTAAACAGGAATCACTGAGCTGCTCCTCTCACTATGTCTTCATGCCCAGGAGTTTTCAGCAGTCTCTCTCCTGCCACCAGCTCTCAATTACTTGCTCTTTCCTGCTCCCTCCTACTCTTTCTGCCTCTCTTCCCTGCTGCTTCTTCCTCCAACTCTCTCCTCTTCCTTGAGCCGCTTTCCCTCTCGCTGTCCCTTTGTTCTGTTTCCTGTCCTCATTTCGTCTGTCTTCCTGTCTCGGTCCCGCTCCCTATGCCACATTCAGCCAGGACTCCTGGGCGAACTGTTCCCTGCAGCCGGGACAGCGCGCGGAGCTCCTGCAGCGGCAAGAGCTGGAACTCGGGTCCGGGAGAGGCGCCTCGGCCCCGGGGCTGGAGCGGGCAGCTCCGACCCAGCGGCGGCGCTGAGTCGGCGCGGGCAGGGCCCGCGGTGGCGGCGGCAGCTCTGGCCCCGCGGCCCCACAGCCCCGTCCCTCACGGCCCCGCACGAAATGGCGGCAGCGCGGGGCAAGAGCTCGCGGGCTGCGGCAAGTGATGTGTCCCTGCCCTGCCACACGCGGAAAGCCGCTTCATCTGGTTTGGGGTGACTTGTCCCAGAGCCGATGACAAACCGGGGAGTTGCAAAAACCCGTGGAGTGGATTCAGGGAGAGCCTGGATTTACACCCAGTTAAGGACAAAAGAAGGGTAGTGTTCGTCGGTGACTGCCTCTGGCAGAGCTCATTGAGAGAGTTTTAAATGAGATTGGAACCGGCGAGGGAATAAGCCGGGGAGGGAATAAGGCAGGCTCACTTGGGATAAGCCTGGGGGCAACCCGCCGATATTAAAGGGAGGGTAACAGAGGAAAGAAGTGCTGTCTTTAAACGTCATGAACCTGGAGCAAAACTAGTGGGAAAAACAGGTTTCTCACCGGAATGCTGGCAGACAAAAAGAGTACCAAGGAAAGGCACTTGCACTTGACTCTTTTATGGAGTCTTCATAGCAGGGCTTAGGATAGCAATTTCTGGAAGCAAGACCCAAGTGCCTCTGCACTCCCATGCACAGCGCTGCCTTCCAAAACAGATCCACCCTTCTCCACTTCTGCTCCTTCCACACCAATGCAGAACGAGGAAATTCAACAGCGGGCAGATTCAGGACTTCATGGGCAATGGGAGTTTTTTGGGGAGCCTAGAAGAGGGAAGGGCCGGTGAGGTCACAGAACTCCATTTGATGTGTGGTCATCACAGAGCCCCACTGTGATCTGCTGTTCAGTGCCAGCTCTGGACACCTCTGAGGCAGCAGCAGTGGCAGCGGCAGCAGCAGCAGCAGCATGTTGCGAGCACTGGGGGTCATAGTCCTCACCTGCTGCCTCCCCCTCTTTCTGGTGGCCCTGCAAGCCCAGGATGCCCAGTCTGCTCCAATGCAAGGGCAGGGAGCAGGTAGGCAGGCAGGGGCCAGCACCCACTCTGGGCTGGCGGCAGTGTGGCCAGGGCAAGGACTGGGTGAGCCAGGAAGGCAGCACGGTGCAGGCAGTGGGGCAGGCATAGCCTGGAGAGGTGTGGAGGGGCTGCAGCTGCTTCAGGGGTTGTGGGGAGAGAGGGTCCTCATGATCAGGGAGGAGGGAAGTGGCAGTGCAGAGCCAGAAACTTGGCACTCACTTATCCATCACATTGCAATAGTTATCCAGCCTTATGGCTGAGCTCCAGGACTGATGCACAGGCAGGTCACATGGGCACATCGTGGCTTTTGCTTCCTTTCAGAGGTGCCAGCTCAAAGTCCTAAGGGCAGCCAGGCACCCCTGCAGCTGTGAGAACACAGACCTGTCTGTGTGCCCTGTCATTCTGTGACCCCCTTACACATTCTGCTCTTGAGGTGTGATGGTAACTTCTTGTGAGTGTTTGGTTGTAGATGTGGCCAAAGGAAGGCGTCTTCCAGCTCCTGAGCCAGATTCCATGTTGATTCCAAGCTGGTATCTCAAGAGTGAGTAGTCAGTCTTTACTGATTTCACAGAATAAAGACCCCTTTTTAGCATGTTGTTCATGGGAAATGTATCTTCATACTATATCTTCGATAAATCTAAATAGGGAAGAATTCCCACGAGTTCCCTGAAGAATTCTCTGAAACACTCCCCGAAGTTCCAGAGGAGGTCCGGACAGATTTGGAAGAAGCTCCATCTGGTCAGCAATATAACCCACTCTGTCACCTACAGGACACGCAAGCTGAGTTTCTTGGTTCTTGTAGGGATGTACTGTACCTTACGGAGCAGGAAGTGATCAGTCATAGCCTCGCTGCAAGGACACTCCATTTCACACCTTGCGTGGACTGCTGAGCCACAGAGACAGTCCAGCACAGCTCCTGCTCCCAGATGGGCTTCCAGCTGAGAGCCAGGGGCAGCTGCTGCTGCACTTGTACCATTACTGGCCAGAGCTGCTGTGTGCAGATGCTGATATCCAGGTGTTAGGAACAGGACTGTGCTGAGTTTGTGTTTGGCTCATGCACAGCCCAGCATCTAGGCAGAAGTGATGTCCCAGGAAATCTTGGCTGCTCTTTCCAGACCTCAAGGTCAGGGGTGGGTTGGAGCTGGACACCCAGTGAGGTCAGACAGCTTACTTGAAGGGCTTCCTAGAGTGGCTCATTTGGTGAATTCAGTCTTGGGTGGTTTGGCTCTACATTTCTAGTCGCCTCACAAAAAACCTGGCTGTGCTTTACCTCCCATTTTTGAGGACAGTGGGCTCCTCCCTGCCGCTTGCCAGGGTGCCCAGGACATGGTACCGTGTTCCTGATGAGGGACAGTTACTTCTAATGAAACTGTCCCATGTTCTTTCTAAAGAGATGGAGCCTGAGACTCTATGGAGCCTGTGCAGAAGGAGACCTTCCAGATGGGAGAAATGACAGAGTACCAGTCTCAGGGGAAGAAGGAGAGGCAGTACAGGGCACCAGCTCTGCTCAGCTTCAGAGATGTCCTAGAGGCTAGTGCTCAGGAGATGCTGGTGTGCAAAAAGAGGAGTATTTTAGTGTATCCCTGCATGCTCTCCATGGATGAACTGCAGGTCCCCAGCACACAGCCTTGGCCTGCAGCCTGAAGGAACAGACTGGGCAGTGCTGGTGCAGGCTTTTCTCCAGGAGACCCTTAAAGGATCCTTCTTGTCTCCTGGTCCTAAAACACCAGAGCCAGAGGCACTAGTCCCTTGAGCATCCTGAAGCACCTGAATCTGAGACTACGTATAGCGCAGAGCACAAACATTATCTCTTGCATTGTCCTTTCTCCTGCCAGGGTCAGCTACTTTGGAAAAAGTTGAGACTGCTGGTCACTGGGAGCCGGGCAAGAACTACATCCTTGGAACTGCAGCAGCCTTCAGTGTGCTCCTGCTTGGGATAGCGCTCTGTTGTATAGTCATGTCACGGCTAAGGAGGACACGTGAGTTGGCTTTTCACAAGTTAGTTATTGCTACCATTGGCAATGGAGTGTTTGCACAGTGCTGGAGTGCCAAGGCAGCTCCTGGGAGCACTTTGCCAAACCTCTGTGGTACGGTCCTTTAACTGGACTCTTAATTCATATCCATGAGTAGACTCCTCTGAAGTCTCTTGTACAGAAGGACCCAGGGAGACAGAGCAGCACAAGGACAAGCCCATAGAGATTCTTTCTGGGAAGAAATCTTCTTTCTTTATCTCAATCTCCATCTCCATCTAGAAATAAAAGCAAAGCAGAGTCAGGAGAAGGAGCAGGAAGGGGCGAGAGAGACCAAGCAAACACCAAGTTCAACAACAGTTGCCGCCTGTCACCAAGGATCTTTGCGGCAGAGCTCGCCCAGCTATACAGGAACATGGGCACAGATCCCGCACCTCTGCCCGCTTGTCCCAGCTGCTCTCTGGCTGACGGGGCCTCTTCACGGGAGAACTGGGTTTCCCTGGACTCACTCCAGCCCACATCCTGGTGTCCCTGCTACCAGTATCAACAGGGGTACTTTACTTCAGAATGACGACTCTTTAATGGATAATAAATAAATAAATAAATATATTGTTAAGACCAGTGAATTCTCACCTCTTTTGTCTGTTTGTGTTGTAATTGAATGCACAGAGCTGGAAGCAGGGCTGGATCTGTATGAGGAGCTGGGAGAGACCTGCACTCCTGAGGGGACACTTTTGTCCCAGCATCAGCCTAGTTTTCTGCCACGGCCCGCAGGGGTAAAGGGAAATGGGACCGGGCACTGCAATCAGGGTCTTGACGCAGTTGAGGTCTCGGGAAGCAATGCCGATTTGTGAAGCAAACGGGCTTATATAGTGGATTCAGGGGGTGGACTCAGGCTTAGGGAGGAGCATGAGATGGGCAGTTCAGGGAAAGCAGCGACTGGGGGAACAGGGAAAGATGGATGGCAACCTTGGGTCTCTAGGGGAAAAGGCCAGTGGGAGCTCTCTCTGCACTGCAGCAAACTGTAGCCAATCAGATGCAGAGGAGCGGGAAGGCAGGGGAGAACAAGGGAGTAAACAAGTTTTGGAGGGAAAAGTGTGAGGGGAGAAGGAGACAATATGGAGGGTATAAAATTTTTAACAATAAACAGGTGTACACAGAACTTCACAAAAATGTAACAATAAACTGGGGTGAAACGGGAAAAACTGTCCATCCGGTGAACGTCCAATCCAGCATAGGAATGTCCCTTTAGTTTCATGTATTTTTCTCCACGCCTGGTATTTCTCCCATTCTGATTCTTCTTCCGCCACAGTTTTCCAACTGGAGTTTCATCCGCTAGAATGGGCATATGCTGGTGAGACGTGAGGTGCAAAGACTTGTCCATGAGCTCATTTGGATGCTGCCTGGAGGACTACACCCTCTGGAAGAGTAATCCATGTGGCAGTAGCTTGTGGAGAATCATTGCCCATGGAATGAAGTCACATTGGAGAAGATCGTGGAGAACTGTCTCCCATGGGAGGGACTGTCATGACCCAGTGGGAAATAAGGGTTTGACCACTCTGGAGTTTGCCACGGCTCGTGGGGGTAGAGGGTAATGGGACCGGGCACTGCAATAAGGTTCGGGACACAGTTGAGGTGAGGGAAGCAATGCCAACTTTATTAAGGGTGACAGTAACTTAAATAGGGTAGGTTCAGGGGGTGGACTCAGGCTGAGGGAGGAGTAAAAGACAGGCAGCTCAGGGGGAACAGTGACAGGGGGAACAGGGAAGGATGGGTGGCAACCTTGGGTCTCCAGGGGAAAGGGCCAATGGAAACTCTCTCTGCACTGCAGCAAACTGTGTCCAGTCAGATGCAGAGGAGCGGGGCAGGGGAGAACAAAGGAGTAAACAAGTTTAGGCGGGAAAACTGTGAGGGGAGAAGGAGACAGTATGGAGGATATGATTTAAAAAACAAGCTGGGGTACATACAACACCATAACAGTACAACAATAAACTGGGGACAACTGGGGTAAAACTGTCAAGTCTGGTGAATGTCTAATCTGGTGTAAAAGTGTCCGTCTCAGCAATATAGTGTCTGTTCAGGGATCATAAATCTTTCTCCATGCCTGAAATCTCTCCCATTCTGAATCTTCTCCTCCAGCATCTCCCCCTTCTTTGTTTTCTGAAGCAACAGCGATATTTGCAGTCACAGTGGAAATCAGCAATTTACGGAGGCAAATAACAAGACAAGGTAAAAAGATACACAGAAAAACAATGACAAATAAGGATAGTATGCATACAATGATGATTTTTTAGACCAATTGGGCAGGGAAGGAAGTTTCAGCCAATCAAAAAGGTCGTGGAGCCCTTCACTTTTAGACTGATGAATTTCTCTGACCAGGCTTTTCAACTGATTAATGCTCTCGTGTATGGATTGGGAGTGGTCAGAAAAATTCATGCAGCACATTCCCTTGAATTCTTGGCACCCGTGGCCGTGTGCCAAAAGGAGGAAATCGATGGCTGCCCTATTTTGGAGGCTGACTTCCTTCAATTTCTGTGTGTCTGCCAGCAGACCTTCTGTTGCCTTGGTGTGGCGTTAGCTTCCTTGGTCAGCCAGCAATCAGGTGGGTCAAAAGGGAAAGGGCATGGGCTGTTTCTATCCCGGGGATAGGGAAGGAAGCCCAAAAGTTCTTCACACGGGACCATATGTGAACGTTGGAGTCACAGTCCTCCGGGAAGGGCAGAGTGTGGGCCAATACCGTGGCTTCCCAACACATGTGGTCGGGAAGGCGTTTAGGGAGTTTCGGGCAAGGATTTGCGGGGGTGCAATTTTTGATTCAAGTTTGGGTGGTTGGGGTTTGAATTGAGATTTAGGTGGTTCTTAGGGAAGTCTCCAGCTTTCTGCTTCCTTTTGGACATTAGGGAACCATCCTCTTTTTACCCAAAGGGACCTTTTAGCTTGATTTTTTGAAGACACAAATTGATTCGCCAATTGAAACTTCGCCGGGTTGAATAATGCTAATTTTCCTATCGTGCAGGGACCTCCCTCCAGGTAGGCACAAATATCTGGCCACGCCCGATCTCCACACAATAGGAAATATCCTTTTGGAAGTCTCATGTTCCTGGGCACATGCTCTGTTGGTATGGTGGTAACTATCGAATTATTGCACCACGGCAAAGTGGTCCCTCGGTAAAGCGGTTTGTTTGCTGTAACATTATGGGGAGTAAATAGAACTGGCTGAGTATAGCAGTGAAAAATAACACAAGCGACAGTGGGGAGAGAACCTAAAAGATCAATCTCTTGGAAAGGAATGTCTATATAAACGTAAGGGCTGAGATTACTTGAGCTAAATTAGGGGAATTCAAAGGTAGGGATCCCCTGATTCGAGTTTGGGACACAAATGCATCCCATTCGATGGGTGTTATCAGAATCCCACCAGGCACGTTCGGAAGGGGCTGCCTGCGCTAGCCAAGGCCAGGCACAAGATGTCCGTGCCTGTGGCCTTGGCCAGCGTTACCCACAGATTCTTGTTCAGTTGACTCATCCACTCCCGCAGTGGTGTTGTGGTGACGAGAGGGATGAATCTGAAGGCGATGACGAGGAAAACGAAATGGAATGGTTGCATGGTTGTTCTGTTTCTCTTCAGCTTGATGGACTTTCACTCTGCATGCTGGGACCCACTTTGGTCCTTCTGAACCTGAAATACAGGCGTAGCCCTTTCCCCCAGGTGATCAAGGGGAAAGGGCCCATCCATTTTTCTGTTAGTGGGTCCCGGTACATGACTTTCACTTTGAGTGATGATATTGATGTGGAACCTGATACGAAATGGCGATCTGCTGGACTTCTGTTTATGTGGGTGTCAGATTCCTCCATCGTGTTTAAAAAATTTAAAACATACATAACTTTATCTAATTTCTCTTGGGGGGACAGGCCAATACTCCCCCTCTTTTGTTTTTTAAGCAGATTTTTAATGTTTCGATGGGCATGTTCTACTATACCTTGCCCTGTGGGATTGTGAGGGATCCTGGTGGTATGGTGCACCCCCCATTGTTCAAAGAACTTTTTCATGTCCGCAGACACATAGGAGGGCCCGTTGTCTGTTTTAACCTGCTTGGGAACACCCGTCCTTGCGAATGCGGACAGAAAGTGTCTTTTTACGTCACGGCTCTTTTCTCCAGAGTGCGCGGTGGCTACAGTCATCTTGGAAAACGTGTCAATAGACACATGAACATATTTTAGATTGCCAAATTCCACCACATGTGTGACATCTGATTGCCAAATTTCCACGCGGACAGACCTCTCGGATTAATCCCTTCTGGGACGACTGGTGTGAAATTTTGACAATCAGGGCACGTTTTTAGAATCTCTTTGGCTTGTGATATTTTTAAACCGAATTGTTTCTGTAGCGATCACGCGTTCTGGTGAAAAAAATCGTGCGATATTTTCGCTTGTTGGAATAAATTAGGGCTGACTACCATACCTGCCAGATGGTCGGCAATCTGGTTTCCCTCCGCCACAGGACCTGGTAGAGTAGTGTGTGACCTGGTGTGGACAATGTAATATCCGAATTCTCTTTTTTCTACTAAAAACAACAATTCAGTCAGAAGTCTGAAAAGATTCTCATTAGCCACAGTTTTTAGATATGAATTTTCAATCCTTTTGACCACACCAACCACATAAGCCGAATCTGAAACTATATCAATTGGTTCACCGCAGAAAATTTGGAATGCTCGCACAACTGCTGAAAGCTCTACTATTTGGGGAGAACCCTGCACTTTATGAATATCTTGTTTCCAATCATCGTTTTCACGCCAGATTACAACCGCATTTCCGGTTCTCCTTGAGCCATTGGTAAAAACTGGTTTTGCACTTTCGATCGGCAATTCTGATTGCACAATTTTTAGCTTTACTGGGATTTGGATTAGTCTCTGGATAAACGGACACGCCGGGAGGTGTAGCTTGATTTCTCCCGGGCAATCTCCAATGGCAATCTGAAAGTCTATAGAACTTTGCAGCAGTTGCTCTAGGTGTTCAGAGGTCAGTGGGAGGTAGATAAAATCTGGTTCTTCCCCACTGAGCTCCAAGCACCTAGTGCAACCTTTGAATGTTACTTTGCCAATCATTTCCGCGACCGTGGTGATAGTCTTACCGAATTGGTGAGGGAGGAATATCCACTCCCATAAACAGAAGTCCTTGCCGTCACGAGTAAATTGACCCAGGAGGGCCAAAGGCTGTCTTTGCTCTCGGATAACTGCTAGGGAGGATGGCAGTCCAGGTCAGCATCTCCCTTGAGCAGCTCAAAGAGTGGGTGCAGATCACCGGTTGTGATCCCCAGCACAGGTCTGATCCAATTTATTGCTCCCAGTAGTTTCTGGAGGTCATTTAAAGTTTGGACTTGTTTGTCAATTTCTATTGTTTGCGGCCTTATGGTCCTTTCCGTAATTTGGAGCCCAAGATACCTCCAGGGTGCTTCCCTTTGAACCTTTTCAGGGAGATCTCCAATCCTTTATCTTTTAGTGCCATAATTGTCGAATTTAAAGTTCTCTCTACAGCCAGTTGTGTTTCAGCACAGATCAATACATCATGCATGTAATGGAAGATGATGACTGCGGAAATTTCTGCCTGATTGGTCTCAACACTTCTACCATGAACATTTGGCAGAGTGTTGGGGAATTTTTCATCCCTGGGGAAGCACCTTCCACTGGAACCTGCGGTGGGGTTCACAGGCGTTGATGGCAGGGACTGAAAAAGCGAATTTTGCCGAATCAGCCGGATTAAGGTATATATGAAAGAATCAGTCCTTTATGTCAATGACCACTAGGAGCCATTCAGCAGGGAGCATGGATGGAGATGGCATTCCCTGCTGAAGGGCTCCCATTGGTTCAAGGACTTCGTTTACTTTGCGCAGGTCCTGGAGAAATCTCCAGGAACCTGAGGATTTCTGTATGACAAACACTGGAGTGTTCCAGGGACTGGTGGAAGCCTCCAGGTGTCCTTTTGCCAATTCATGATTTACTAATTCATTTAGAATTTGCAGCTTTTTCTTTGGCAGGGGCCACTGATCCACCCAAACTGGCGTTTCTGTCTTCCAGCTCAGTTTGGGGAGCTGCAATTGCTCAGTGACCCCTCCTAAAAATTTTCTTCTGGAGACAGGGTTCCCAATTTGAGTTCCCACTGCTCCATAGCGTCCCATCCCCATAGCGTTACTGGAATGTTCAAAATGTATGGTTGGAGGGATGCTGGTCTGCCCTCCGGCCCATAAACAGTGAGTACCACCTGACTCCTGACTGGATGTTGGGTTCCCCCCACGCCACTGACTTGTACATAGGCCGTTTGCGCTGACCACCCGTGCGGCCAGGCTCTGGAGGCGATGATTGTAACATCCGCTCCTGTATCGAGAAGGCCTTCCACTCTTACCTGCTGGGGCTGTCTTGGCTGCAAAAATAAATTAGACAGGTTAGCAGAGGGCGAGAGGATTTAACCGTTGTGGTCCAAAGGACTTCTCTCTGCTCTCTCTTCCTCTGCTCCTCATCCACCGACAGCACACATATCAGATCATCCATGGAGACCATCTTCACGACCGGGAAGCGGTCTTCCAGCTGCACGGAGGGAAGATGAACAATTAAACATATGGCGATGTTTGTGTTCGTCAGACCAGTCAGGAGTGTGGGCACCACTATGATGCCTTTATCCACTGCCGAGAAATGAGAAGTAATTAAGTAAGTTGCATCAGGGTCGACCAGGGCCGATGGTCGGACCCTAGCCAATTGTTCATATGAACTCAAGTGAGTTGAAGGGTGGATGACAGTCAAGATGATCAATGGGAGTGGAGTACATTGTCGCTCTAGAGATGTTGGGTCTGGTAGCAGCCGTCGGGTTACGGGGTAGCTGGGCGCGATGACTGGTGCAGTGTGGAGCGCAGATGGGGGGCTGCTTTTGTCATCGCGCTCCCCCGAGCGCTCTGCTCCCCGTTTCCCGACGGCTCACATTCGCAAGACCTTAGATCTGGTAGCGACGAAAACTTGACTTGTTTTTGTAATCTGGGCGATTGTTTTGGAGAGAGGAGTTCGCCGTTAATGTTAGTAACTGAATGACAGCTGGATGTCCAGTGTCGCCCTTTTCCACACCTGCGACATAAAGTCTTAGGTAGGTCAGGTGTGGATGATGACAATTTGGGACAGTGTTTCTTAAAGTGTCCTTTTCCCCGCATTCAAAATAATGTTGTGGTCCCGTAAAGGCGGCAGCCAATAGACGTGCCTTATGGGAATTAGAGCCGATGTTTTTGCAGGCATCTATCATTTCCAGCAGGGTGGGGTTCTTTAACAATTTCAAAGCCTTCTGGCAGTCCTCATTGGCCTTTTGATGACCAATTTACTAAAAAGAATTTCTTGGCACTCTTTTTGAGGTACCTGCCTGCTGATTGCTTCTTAAGCCGGGTTATGAAATCCACAAATGGTTCTTTAGGCCCCTGATTCATCAAAGTAAAAGAAGGTGTCTGCACATAGGCATCGACCACTTCTTTACGGCCTCTAATGCCAATTCTTTTGTGATATCTAACAATTTAAGGTCTAATCTGGCTTGGTCCCCTCTACTGGAGTAATCACCTTCCCCATAAAGCATGTCTATTGCTTGTCTGGGGGGAATCCCCTTTCTCTCCATTCTGTCATTGACAAAAGTTATGATTTTCTTTCTCCACTCAGCCTCAAAAACCGAGGCCTGTACTGTCGTGAACAGTCCTCCAATCACTGCCCTGATGTCAAATGGGATGAGGGTATAAGCGAGGAAGAATGATTCTAACAACCCAATGGTGAATGGGGCCCCCAACCCATACTCCACTATAGCTTTTTTAATATCCTTAAGCATGGGGTACGAGATGGGCCTCCATTCGGGAGCTTTCCCCTCATCGGAATAAACAGGGAACGCGCGCAAAAATTCCGCGTCCTTTGTGCTCGCCGCTTCCTCCCGGAAGGCCTTCCAGATGTCCGGAACCTCAGGCCGTCTCTCTGGGGAGTGCTGCACCCAGTCAATATTTGATTCAGTGTGGCGGTAGGTGGGGTAGGCCTCAGTGTTATGCAGCCTATGGGTGCGGCCATCTTGGCAGAAGGACGCCTTGACCTTTGCCCTGGCCCCACACACTACTGCTCTCTCATTCTGGGAGGGTGACACATCAGGGGAAGAGGCGGGGCTGGCGGAAGTGGACGTGCGTGACAATGTGCCGGGGGAGGGACTTCTTGCACGTGTAGGCGGGGACGGAGGCAGCCTCGAGGGTGGATCTACAGGGGCCCACCTCCTTTTATCTGTGGGCACATCGGGGGAGGGGTCTCTGACATAATCGAATGGAGGTGGAGGTGGCTCATAAGGTGGGGCTGAAGGAGCCCACCCCCTCCTTTCCCGTGTTAGTCCTTTCCGTGGTTCTCCTCCCCTCTTCTTCCTCGGGCAGCCCTGGGGTCCCTCCTCCTCGACGCCATTTTGCTTTTACCACGATGATCCTTTCTCCCCCCTGCCATCTTGGGTGTCTAGATCTTTCTTCTCCCTCCGCCATCTTCTGTTTCAGTGTGATCAGTGTCTCTGCTCGTATCTCCAATGTCCTTTCTGTTGTGCTCTGTGTCGGTCTAAGGGAGGCTTATATTCTTGTTCATCATCTGGTGCTGTAGCACCATCAGAACAAGCCTCCACGCTATCAGCGCCTCTTTCGCGAAACGGTCACCCTTGTCGCTGTCTCGCCAGAGGTTATACCCTAAAGCTTGCCACTTTTCCAGAGTGGTGTCATCCGTTATTCTACAATCTTGGCAGTCAAGCCACCTGGTGAGTGCTTTAGCTGATTTCTTATCAAGCGGGTGGCAGTACTCGATGACAAAGTCTTTGAGGCGACGGTACACAAACTTCTGGGAAGTGGAGAGTGTGAGTCCCATGATGATATTACTCGGGTCTCCACACAATCTCCTGATGTTACTCCTTCCTTCAGTTAAGTTTTTGGGGTGTGGTGTTGGGGTAGGTGTTGGAATGCCTTCAACAGCTCACCTGTCCGGTGCGCAGCCCGTGCAGCCTCCTCAAAGCTCACAGCTGTCCGTTCCTGTCGAAGGGAGCTGGCGGAGCAATCTCCCCTCCTGGAGTTGCCTGAGCCCATGTAAAAGCACAGGAGTTCTCCTAATATAGGAGACCTCAACTGCACCCCACGTTGGGCGCCACTTGCCACGGCTCGTGGGGTAGAGGGTAATGGGACCGGGCACTGCAATAAGGTTCGGGACACAGTTGAGGTGAGGGAAGCAATGCCAACTTTATTAAGGGTGACAGTAACTTAAATAGGGTAGGTTCAGGGGGTGGACTCAGGCTGAGGGAGGAGTAAAAGACAGGCAGCTCAGGGGGAACAGTGACAGGGGGAACAGGGAAGGATGGGTGGCAACCTTGGGTCTCCAGGGGAAAGGGCCAATGGAAACTCTCTCTGCACTGCAGCAAACTGTGGCCAATCAGATGCAGAGGAGCGGGGGAGCAGGGGAGAACAAAGGAGTAAACAAGTTTAGGCGGGAAAACTGTGAGGGGAGAAGGAGACAGTATGGAGGATATGATTTAAAAAACAGCAAGCTGGGGTACGTACAACACCATAACAGTACAACAATAAACTGGGGACAACTGGGGTAAAACTGTCAAGTCTGGTGAATGTCTAATCTGGTGTAAAAGTGTCCGTCTCAGCAATATAGTGTCTTTCAGGGATCATAAATCTTTCTCCATGCCTGAAATCTCTCCCATTCTGAATCTTCTCCTCCAACAGGAGTTAGAGGGTGAAATGGTCATTTATTGAAAGGTGCACCAGCTTATAAAGGGTATGGGTGGAAGGTACTGGAAAGGAAGGCGGGATTAGGTTGGAGCATGCAAATGGGAGACATATAAGGAAGATAGGGGTTGGTCATAACCATATATGGGGATTGTTGACCATAAAAGGGATAACCATATAAGGGAGTGCTGTAATGAAGCACTTAAAAACCAATCAGGAGAAAGGGAAAAGGGAATACAAACCATGTGGATTTTTCTAAAAACCATAAAAATGGGGTACAACTGGGGTAAAAATACTTTGTATTTTAAACATAAACTCAAACAAAGAGTTTTAGCAGTCCAGATAGTCACCATATTTACCAAAGTTGGTAAACATGTTGTTCTCAAGTGTGCCGCAGATTTCCTCACAGGTGTCTATCCCTTTCTTCCACATTTCGTAATTGTTTCTCTCGTGGTCCCCAACATTTACCCGTCTTTTGTTTTGTGCTAAGTAGACCTGTGAAAAGCTCTTCAACAAAAGTTTACGAACACAAAAAATTATGCAGGGTATGAATGTTACAATAGAAATGAAAGTAAAGAGGGAAACAACAAGGACAACTATGATTTTATTTGGCTAATTAGGGATGCTGGGAAAATGAAACCAATCGAAGATGCTATTAAGGCCTTTATCTTGGGATATAGATACATCTTTCACTAACTTCTTCAGGGCGTCTATGCTTTTATGTACAGACTGCGCATGGTCATTAAAATTCATGCAGCATAGACCCTTGAAAGTCTATAGCTGCACGATTTTGCAGGCTTACTTCCTTCAGGTTTTGGGTGTCTGCCAATAGCCCCTCTATGGCTGTGGTGGTGGCATTAGCCTCCTTAGTCAGCAGCCTAGATGGGTTAAGGGGGACAGGGCATGCGCAGCACCGATTCTTGGGATTGAAAATGATGCCCAGAAATTTCTCATTCTGGACCAGATCTCTATTTTTGAATCACAGTCTACTGGGAATGGGAGTGGTGGTAAGGGTGTAAAGATTTTTTCTGGTTGGTCTCTTTTTGATACCTTTACAGTCAAATCTTTGATTATTGGTTCTTTTCTTTCAGGAAATCTCCAATCGGAATTTGGAGTGTGATTAGCTTTTGGGATCGAATCTTCTGCAGTTGGGTATTTAGGGCGCCAGGTGCCCACGTATATCTCTTGGATTGAATATGAGAGGACTGGATAGAGGTAGATTGAATTTGTCCGGGCAGTTTGAATTTAGCAGTGTTAAAGAGGGATAATTTTCCAGTTGTGCAGGGACCTCCCTCCGGATATGAAGGGATTCCCTGCCAGGCTCTATTTCTGCAAATGAGAAAAAATCCTTTAGGGAGTTTCATGGGTCTTGGAATGTGTTCTGTGGCTACTATTCCGGTGCTAGAATAATTGCACCAGATGGTAATGTTCCAATAAATTTGTGAGGTAGGTGAGATATCGTGGGGTGTAAAAGGTTTGTTGTTGGTATACTTGTGGAAGACCATGCAAGAACTAGTAGGGATGGATCCCAGGAGGTCTAACTCCTGTGGCTCCGTTGTAACAAAAATCTGCCTGGAAATGCTCTGTGATAATGTAACAGGGGTTAACGGAACATTGCCGCAGTCAGGTAGGGGAATGGGATCACAACAGCAATAAGGGTTCAGACAAGGTGGAAGATCGTGAGCTATCGCGCTTTATTAATGCACTACGCTGGCTTATATAGAGTGCAGGGAGAATCTGCTAGAAACGTGGGTGGAACATGAGACAGGCAAAGGAATGGACTAATAGGGAAAGGTAGGAGGGAAGATGATGTCAACAGGGACCAATGATGGGTCCCCTGCACTGTGGCACATTCCAGCCAATCGGTGAGAGGGACAAGGACATGAGGGGACAAACAAGTCTGAACATGCCAAAAACAAATAAAACTGGGGTACAGAATAGTATAACACATACATTAACTTTCTCTATGTTCTATATTAATAAAGCCTGTTTCTGGTATGATGGCTGACAGTAAAACTGGAAGCCTCTGGTGATTTTCGGTGCTCCATCACTAGTTCTCATAAAGTTCACGCCATTTTCTGAATCTCTCCCACTCATCTTCTTCAGCCACCACAGAACATGTCCGGAAATTCTGCTCTGAGTTACAAATGTATCCCAGATTTTCCCAGGGATAGCTAGAACACCTACGAGGTAGGTCTGAAATGAATTTGACACTAGCGAAGGCCAGGCACAGAGTATCTGTGCCTGTAGCCTTAGCCAGAGATACCTAGAGATTTTTTGTGGTTGTTCCGTCCAGACAGGTAGCGGCATTTGGTTGATGACTCTCAGGGTGAAGATGATGACTGTGGCACACCAGACTCTTTGAAAGATTGTATCCATCATGGTCAGTCCACAATCTGTGGAAAGACAGGCGTGGCCCCTCCCCAGGTTATTAGGGGAAAGGGCCCCACCCATTTTCCCATTATTAAGTCTTTATAGATAACCTTTGCCTGAGTAGGACTAACAGGCCCTGAAGGGGAGAAAGCTTACTCACTAGGGTTTCTCTACCTCCATTCTGTTCAAAAAGTTCAGAACATATGTTACTTTCTGCAGGCACTCTTGGGGGATAAGTCCGACACTCACCCTTCTGTTCTCCAACATGGTCTTAATAGTATGATGGGCTCTTTACAATAGCTTGACCAGTTGGAGAGTGGGGAATGCCTGTATGGTGTTCAATTCCCCACAGCGCAAAGAACTCTTGTGCTCTTCGCTGTTTTTATTTGCTTGGGGACCCCCCTATGTGCAAAGGTGGCAAGAAGATGTTTTTGAACATCCCAGCTCTTTTCATCAGAATGTGCAGTGGTGACAATGAAGCCCGAGAACATGTCAATAGACACATGTACTAATTTAAATTTTCCAAATGAGACAGTGTGCGTGACATTTGTCTGCCAAATTTGGAGACGCTCAATGCCTCAGGGATTCACTCCCTCTGCTGGTAGTGGTGTAACCAATTGACAATCAAGGCAGGATGTCACTATATCTTTGCTTGTAATTTTGTCAAGCGAAATTCTTTTTGGAGGGCTTTGGCATTCTGATGAAAAAAGCCATGGGACAGTCTTGCCTGTTCCATACACTGGGGAACCACTGCCGCTCCTGCTAGATGGTCTGCCAGGCGATTCCCCTCGGCAGTTGGGTCAGGAAGTGCCATATGGGAACGGACATGAACTATGAAGAAAGGAGAAAAGTGATTACTAATAACAAGAATTAACTGCTTAAATAAAGTAAATAATTGTTGGTTATTAATTTCTTTAAGGTATGCTGCTCACATCTTTGAACCACTCCTAGAACATAATTTGAATCTGAAACAATATTTAAACTATCTGGGAAAAGGGATAAGGCTCTAACAACTGCAAACAATTAAACCAGCTGTGGTGAGCCTGGAACTTTGTGGACATCCTGATGCCAGGTGCCGCCTTCATTCCACACCACCACAGCATTTCCAGTATTGCCTGGTCCATCTGTAAAAACTGTGCGTGCCTCTGGAATTGGGTTTGGCAACCAATTAGAATTGTAATATAATGGAATTTGATAAGTTTTTTGAACCAATTTGTACACTGGCAGATGGACTTTGACTTGACCTTCGTAGTATAAGAAGGCAATTTGAAGTTCCATGTGAATTGTCCACATTTGTTCTAGGAGACGGGAAGTCAAGGGTAGATAAATTTCCTCTGGATCTACGCCCAGGATTTCCCAACACTTAGTTCTGCCTCTTGAACATAATTTGGAGATTAACTCTGGTAAGGAAACAATTGTTTTAGAAAACTGATGAGGGAAGAAGATCTATTCCCATAGGGCAAATTGAGTGTGATTATGATGGAATTGGCCCAAAAGCCCCAAAAGCTGTGTCGAACCCTGCCACAGTCCAGTGGGTAGGGGAATGGGACTGCAACACTGCACAAAGGAGTCCGACAAGGTAGAAAATCGGGGTGCAATGGCAATTTATTGAGGTAGAGCAGGGACTTATATAGGGTCTGGATCAGAAGGGCTTGGTAACAGGGGAGGAGCATGGGATTGACATCTCAGAGCACAACAGGATAGGAGAACTCAGGAAAGGAGGAGGAACTTGGGAGGAGTTGGGCATTAGGACCAATGGGGACTCACCCCGCACTGCAGCACTCCTCAGCCAATCAGTGCAGGATGAGCGGGAAAATGAGGGAGTAAACAACTTCGGGCAGGAAAACAGCTCGGGGCAAGCCCGGGCAAATCCAGGGCTATACAAACAAATGGGATTAATACAACCATATGGGGAAAGCACATCAAACAGTGTTTAAAACTGGGTATGCACGAGCAAATCCATAAAATGGAGTCCCTTCATGCACTATAAATGTCCTTCCATGCTTTAAAGCGATCCCATTCTGACACAGGCTCCTCGGGAGGACCCCTCAGAATAATTAACACAGATGGTATGTTTAAAAGATGCCTTTGGACCTGCAAAGAAGAAGTTTTTGATTAAATGTTTAAAGACTCCCTGGCTTCCTGCGTAAGTCTCCTTGGCAATGTCAAGGCCGGATCTCCCCGCAGAAGCTGAAACAGTGGGCGGAGATCATCTGTGGAGACTCTGTATCACCAGACGCAGCCAGTTGATGGTGTCTAGAGTCTTTTGCAGGTCCTTTAAGCTTTGGATATATGATGTTATTGAGACCTGTTGCAGAGTAATGTCCCTTTGAAAAATCCACCATCCTAGATATTTCCATGGTGCCGTCATTTAGATCTTGTCCTCAGCCACCTTAAGTCCCTTTCTCACTAGGGCCAAAATGGCTACCTGTACAAGTTCATGTAACTCCTTCATCATTGGTGCTGAAAAGAAGGTCATCCATATAGTGATAGCAAAGGGCTCAGGAGAACTGTTGTCTGAGTGGGGACAGGAGGTCGGACACATAGCATTGGCAGAGCAAGGGGCTATTCTTCATCCCTGTGGCAGAACTTTCCACTGGTATCGTTTGTGAGGTTCTGCCGCATTTATTGAGAGGACTGAAAAAGCAAATCTAGGTTTATCTTCTGGATGTAAAGGTATGCTAAAAAACCAGTCTTTAATGTCTATCAGAATTATGGGCCAGTCCCGTGGAATCATCGTTGGAGACGTCATCTCCAGTTGGAGGGCTCCTATTGGCTCAATGATCACATTGATCTGTGGAGATCATGAAAGAGCCTCCATTTACCATTTGACTTATGGATGCAAAAAATCAGGGAATTCCACTGGCTGGTAGATGGCTCTGTGTGACCCTGGCTTAACTCCTCTCCGACTAATTGTTGTAAAGCTTGTGGCTGGTCCCTTCTTAGAGCCACTGGTCCACCCAAACTGGTTTGTTGGAAATCCAGTTAAGACAGGGGAGGTGCTGCACCCCAGTGGCCCCTAGTGTAAATTTGAGGTGAGGAGAAATAACACAGTTCAGTTAGGGAAATGGGGAATGTCAACTCAGGGAGGGGTTTGACACAGGTTGTAGGTTGAAGCAGAGTGAACACTTTATTAAAATGGCTTCCCCTTATATAGGGGAAACCGGAGAACTTTCTGGAATATATAAATAGAAGGGGTTTGACATGGTGAGGATACGATTGGATAAAAAAAAGGGGAGGAATTACAACTGCTTATTAACAAAAGGGGAGGAGTAACAATCTTGTAGGGGAACCAACCAATGTAAAGGGGTGAGAGGGGGTAGGATTTTTACAATATTGTAAAATACAACATGACAACCCTGTATTAACATTAAACTCTGACTCAATTGATGGAGTCCCTTGTATGCAAGTAAAGTCTGTAATCTTAAGTCCAGTCTTCTTCCTCTACCGATTCTTTCAATGCTGTGACCCATCTCCGGTATTGTTCTTTCTCTTTCTGCTCATCTCCCACGAGAATGCCCCACTGCCCTAGTACGTCTCTGCCTCAGAGTGTTAAGGGGATGTTTAGAATAAAAGGTCTTACTGTAGCAACTTGCTTCTCTGGACCTGTCACCACTAGAAGATCTTGGCTTTGCTTCAGGATTTTGACTCCTTGCACTCCTGCAACTTCTGTAAGGGTTGGAATTACGTACCAGTGTCCTGGCCAGTCTTTCTGGGCAATTATCGTCAGGTCCGCGCCCACGTCTTTCAGTCCATTTATCATTACTGCTTGCTCTGAGGAAGAAGAGACTGTACAGGTTAACACTGGGTGCTGGCTTAGGATTGTCTGGGACCGTTGAGTAATGATGGTTTAAGTCTGAAATGTTCCCTTAACTGCTTCAGTGATTGTAATCGAGCAATTGGACCTTCACTTGTAATTTTCGTAGGAGGGGAAAAGAGGCTTGTACCTTCACCAAGATTTGTTCTCCCGATGACTTTTCTACTATTTGTGGAATGACCATCAAACCTTTTTCTGTAATCTCAGAGGGTCTGGATAATAAATAAGTTTCATTAGGTAAAACTAAAGTAGAAGGATTAGTTACTAACTAGTATGTCATAAATACCATTGTCCCATATAGTTAGGAGTGTAGTAGGGACTGTTTCTATTTTAGAGGGTATTAGTTTGTTTCTTCCCTCTCTGGGAGGACTGGGGCATTTGGAACTGGTGTTTCCTGGGGGATTCTTCTGTCCTCGCACTCCCCCTGGTGCTCAACTCCCAGTTTCCCTGCTTCTTCTGGTGTGGTGTTCCAAGAATTTCCTCGCAGATTTCTATATTTGCCTTCCATTGCTCGTAGACACAATCCTCCACAGCACACTTCTGGTCTCCCACATCTCCCCCTTTTTGTTTAATGCAATGAAAGCTTGAGAGAGACTTCTCATTATTAGTTTGTGGACACAATATATAATAGGGCACAAAAGTACAAATAGAAACTAGAGTGAACAAAGAATTACTAAAATCATAATAATTTTGTTCACCGAATTAGGGATGTTGGGAAAATTAATCCAGTTAAAGACGCCGTTTAGGCCTTTATCTTGTTCCTTTGAAATATCTGAAATTAGTCCTTTTAGTGTATGAATGCTCTGGTGGATCAACTGCGAATGATTGCTGAAATTCATACAACATAAACCTTTGAACTCCTGACACCTGTGTCTGTGTGCCAGGAGCAGGAAGTCTATTGCAGCTCGATTTTGAAGACTCACTTCCTTTAGTTTCTGTGTATCTTCTAGCAGTCCCTCTATGGCTGAAGTAGTAGCATTCACCTCCTTGTTTGACCAACAGCCAAGGTGCGTAAGGAGGGACAATGCACGGGCAGTTCCAATTGCCGGAATAGGTATAGAGGTCCACATATTTCTCATTTTGACCAAATTTCTATTTTAGAATCGAAATCCTCGGGAAAGGGGAGAGGTTTTGCTGGTGTAAATGTTCTCACCCTTTCTGGTTCTACTATACTTTAGGAGTAAGAGTCGGAGTTGATTATGGACTTTTGGTAGTGGGAGGATTGCGATCTTTTGGTTTTGGGAATCTCAGTGGTATATAATGTAGAACTCCACCCGCTTGTCTTTGTTTTCTCACCTTTATCTCAGATTCTTTTTCAACTGGGTATCTTACTTTGAGTATATCATCCAAAATGGGATATCGATCACAGAGGGCACCCAAGCTCTATCTATTTGGTTGGTCCTTAGTTGAGTTTGAATTGGACTCATTTTTTCTAACAATCGAAATTTTGCAGGGTTAATAAAGCTAGTTTCCTAATGTACATGGGCCCCCTGTTGGGTATGCAGGGATGCCCTGCCATGCTTGATTACCGCAGATGAGAAAGAATCCCTTTGGTAATCTCATTGGTTTAGGAAAATGTTCTGTTGCAATTATACCAGGGCTTGATTGACTGCACCATATTGTAGCATTCTGGTATATTTTCAAGCTAGGGGTCACGTCATGAGGGATAAATAACTTGTTGTTGGTATACTTATGAAAATAACACAAGAGCCTGCTATAATAGACCTGAAGAGATCAAGTTCTGTGGTTCTGATGAAACCATGACTTGTCTCCCTACTGACTATGCTAATGTAACTGGGTTAAGGGGGATGTTACCGGAGATGCAACTAGAACTTAAAAACTGCTGCCAGATCTCCCCAGATGTTCATCTGCCAATTCATTCAGGGCTTGCAGCTTTTGTTTAGGCATGGGCCACTGGTCAACCCAAACAAGGATTTTGGATATCCAAATAATTTTGAGAAGTTGCAATTCCCCAGTGGCCCTGCTTAAAAAATCGTTTCAAACCCAATGTCCCACTGTTCTAAGGCATCTTGCCCCCACAAGGTAATTGGGATGTTCAGATAAAGGTTTGGAGGGATGCAAATCTACCTTGTGGCCCACAGATCTTTACCACTTCAACACTCCTCAGCAGATTCTGAGACTCCCCTATTCCACTAACATTCACAAATGTATCCGTTGCTGGCCAATAACTGGCCAGTCTTTGTTGGCAATAATGTCACATCGGCCCCGGTGTCAATTAGGCCTGTGACCTTTACTGCCTGTGGTCTCCCCTGTTAGGATAGAAAATGGTACATGTTAAAAGCGGACGCGATCTCTTGACCGCTGTCATCCAATTTCTGCGGGTTTTGATCTCCTAGGTCTTCATCATCTGCTGCAATATTCATCAAGTCACTAACCGATACCATTTTTGCTAGCGGCATCCCGTCCTTGATTTCTAAAGGTGGAAAAGCTACTGAGACACAAATAGAATATTTTTGTCAGTCAAATTTGTTAGTAAAGTAGGAATAACCAGAATTCCCTTCTGGACTGCATTTTGGTGTGACATCACCAGAGATATCTTCTGAGAAAACTGACTGTGAAGGGCTGACATCCACAAGCTGATCTTGTGTTTTTAATGTTAACTGTGGGTACCACAGTGTCAGGGTAATCCATTCCAAGCTTACAGGTTCATTTTGGTGTTCGGTAGAGATAAATGTTGGTGTGATCTGCTGCAGAGAATGGAGCACAGCTGGGGGGAATTCCATGTCGTCGTACCCCCCGGGCGCTCATTCCCCCATTTCCGAAGAGACGCACTCGCAAGTAGCAGTATCTTGTTGTGAATGAAATGATACTCTGCATTTAAGGCCAGGGGATTTCTTTGGTGGTAACAACTCTCCATGTATATCTGTGAGGGAGTGGCAATTTCTTGCCCAATGTCTCCCTTTACCACAGATGACAAAGCGTTTGGGAGCTCAGGTTTGTTATTCAGTTTTGGGCACTGTTTTTTCAGATGTCCCTTTGGCCGCAATTAAAACACTGTTGAGGCCCAGCGAGGGTAGCAACTAACAACTTTACTTTATGTGAGTTTTATATGTTTTTACAGGTTTCTATCATTTCCGGAAGTGTTAGGTCCTTTAAAAGTCTTAGTGCTTTCTGGTAATCCTCATTTGCCTTTTCAATAACTAATTTCTGAAATAGGATATCTTGGCTTTCTTTTTGGGCTACTTGTTTGGTTATGGCTTCTTTAAGCCTTGTGATGAAGTCTATAAATGGTTCCCTTGGACCCTGATTTATTAATGTAAAAGATGGAACCTGTACATAGGCATCAGCAACTTTCTTCAGTGCTTCAACAGCCAGTTCTTAGAGATATCTAAATACTTCAATTCAATCCTGGTCTGATCTTCCTTTTTTGCATATGGACCCTCCCCATAAAGTATATTGGTGGCATTGCTTATTGGGATTCCCCTTCTATCCATTTTTTCATTGGCATATTTTGTAATTAGGGATTTCCATTCTGCCTCAAAGACAGAGTTTTGGACTGTTGTTATATTCCTTTTGTGATGGCTCATATGTCGTATGGAATCAAATGATAAGCTAGAAAAAATTATTCCAATAGACTGATGGTAAAAGGAACCCCAAGGCCATATTCGACAATTGCTTTTTTAATGTCTTTTAGGATAGGATATGAGATAGGCCGCCATTCTGGGGCCTGTCCTTCCTCATCATATATTGGGAAGACCTTGATGAATTCAGTGTCCCCTGCTTCCACTGCTTGGGCCCTGAAGGCCTTCCAAATTTCCTCATGTTGCATGCCCTTGCCTGAGGCTTTGGCCTTCCTATCTTTATGGGCGGCACCATGTTGGCAGATGTTTATGCCAGATGTTACTTTGGCCCGGCCCCTTTTCATGTAACTTTCCCCCCAGAAGTCTAGTGATGTAAGTGAGGAGATGGAGCTGGCAGGAGAGGTCATGTCAGAGGGAGGGACCGACGTCATCTTGTGCTTTTCCCATATGTGCTTTTCCCACGCCGAGATTTCCCGCTTTTGCTTTTCGTGTGCTTTGTTCTCTGCGCTCGATCTCGCACCTCCTTCCCTTGCCACTGACACCATGTTGATAAAGGAGGCAAATGTCGTGCATCATTTTTCCTCCTTGCCGCCATTTTGTACCTCCTGATGACTCTCATTATCAGGGGATTTTATCTGCTCTTGCTAGGTTTTCTTCGGGATTCTTGGAGACTGATGTTCAAATTCATCATTTGGTGCTGTAGCACCATCAGAATAAGCCTCCAGGCTATTAGTGCCTTGGTTGTGTCCCTTTATCCCTCTCTTTTTTTCTAGATGTTATATCCAATTTTTCCCAATCCAATATTAAGATTGTCTGGGACAACTTCATTTTTATCTTCTAGCCATTTAGCTAAGGCTTTTGCAGATATTTTGTCAAGGGGATGTCCATTTTCAAGTATAAAATCTTTTAGTTGCCTATATATTTTTGTTGCGTTGAGAGACAGAGTCCCATGATGTCTAGAATGACTTCTGTTTCTCCCTTTTTGTAAAATTATTTTAAACTTGTAGGGGTGGGAGACAGGGTAGGTATTCGGAGATGCCCGCGGCTGCTCACCTTCATGGTACGATAGGTCTGCCGATCCAAGGATCTGTTTCCCACCGTTCAGCTGAGGGGAACTGCCGGACAATTGCCACTCCAAGCGTCGCCTGAGCCTCTGTGGCAGCGAGGGAATTCTCTCAATATGAGAGACCTTCCACCTTGCTCCACGGTGAGGCGCCATATGCCGCGGTCCGGGTTGGGTTAGGATGACGACAGCAATAAAGGGCTCTTTGCAAGGTGGAAAATCTGAGGCTATCGCAAGTTTATTGAAGAAGGGTGCCAGCTTTCATAGGGTTCAGGGGGAAGGTGCTGGAAAGATAGGTGGAGCATAGGATTGACAGGTGAGGGAACAAACCAGGGAACAAGCCAGGGAAAGTAAGGGAAAATTAAAAAACCAGGAACCAATAACAAGTCACTCACTCCACATTGCGGCAAATCTTAGCCAGAGGGAGGAACAGGAGAACAAGGGGCAAACAAGTCTGAACACGTCCAGGCAATAGGAATAAATGGGGTACATCAGTGTACGCATGCATTAACAGTTTTTAAACATTCTAAAGTCCTTGAAGTCAACTCTGCCATGGCCCGAGGATAAAAGGAATAGGGATGCGACACTGCACAAAAGGGTTCTGACACTGTAGAAGGTCAGGGTGCAATGGCCAGTTTACTGGGAAAACAAGGACTTATATAAGGTTTGGGCAAGGGGAGATTCCACAACTGGGGCGGAGCATGGGATTGACAACTCAGGGCAGAATGGGATTGGGAAATAGGAAGAAGATGGGTGGAACTTTGGAGTATCCAGGGGAAAGGACCAATGGGAGCTCACTCTGCACTGCGGCATCCATCAGCCAATCAGTGAGAGATGAGCAAGAAAACCAGGGAGAACAAGGGAGTAAACAACTTTTGGTGGGAAAAATGTGAGGGCAAGTCCAGGCAAGCCTGAACAGTATAAACCAAGGGGAATTAACATGGGAGTATATTAAACTTGGTATAAACTGGGGGATAACAAGAGTCTGTGGAGTCATAGTCTTTTCAGGCCCCATACAAGTCCCTCCAGGCCTTGAATTGTTCCCAGTCAGTTTTGTGATTCTCCTCAAACTCAGCAATGTCATTTGTTAACTTCCATAAACTTCTCTCCACTTTTGGAACTTTTCCCACTCTGATTTCTCATCCTCCACAATTGTGTTTTAAATGTAAACTCAAACACAGAGTTCCAACAGTCCAGGTAGTCACTTAAAGGTGGTAATATGTTGTTCTCAGGTGTGCTGCAGATTTCCTCACAGGTGTCTGTCTCTTTCTTCCACATTTCATAATCATTCTCTCCTGATCCCTGAAAAGGGACCCCGCCCTGGAGCAGTGGAAAGACACTTCTCCTGAGCAGTGGCAGGAACATTGTAAACTGATCATAATCCCTCCTGCCTGTCTCCCTGTACTGCTGGAGGGAAGGAGTAGAGCTTGAGAAGAAGGGAGGGGTCGGGGAAAGGTTTTTTAAGATTTATTTTACTTCTCATTATTCTGCTTTGATTTCGTTAGTAATAAAATTTGATTAATGTCCCCAAGTTGCAACTCTTTTGCCCGTGACGGTATTCAGTGAGTGATCTCTCCACTCCTTTTCTGAACTCATGAACTCTGTTATGTTTTCTCCCTACTGTTCAGCTGAGAAGGGGATGATAGAGTGGCTTTAGTGGGTGCCTGGCACCAGCCATGGTCACCAACTACAGTTGGTAGAAGTTTGCTGTGGTGTTTTGGTTTTCTGAGTGTGGGAATTGCAGGTTTTTTGTGGTCACTTACTGGTTATTGTGGGGTTTTGCTTAACTTCTTGTTCAGGGGGTAAAGATCGAGGGATAATGCACTTGGGTGTTTCCTGGGCAATTTCTAAAGAGACAGATGTGAGACTGTGCAGAAAGAGACCTTCCAGATGGGAAGAAGTGTCAGAGTGCCAGTCTCAGGTGAAGAAAAACAGGCAGTGCCAGACAAGCCACAGAAGGTACTGTTTGGGGCTCACCAACCAGAATCACTGTCATCCTGAGCTTCTTCCCCAGTGCCTGCTCCTGGTCATCCTGTCAGCAGCCAACGTGGAAGTGTGAGTGCAGAGAAGCTGTTGTCCAAGAAACCAGAGAAGTCATGATTGACAGATTTGGTGACCTTCTATGTCTTACCATCTACAGTGTTGGTAGATAAGGTTAGAGCAACTACATCGTCTGCCTGGACTTATGCAAAGTTTGACACTGTCCTGCATGACATCCTTGTCTCTAAGTCGGAGAGACAAGGATTTGTTGGATGAGCTACTTGGTGGACAAAGAACTGGCTGGGTGGCAGCACGCGAAGAGTTCTGGTCAATGACTCATTGGCCATGTGGAGATGACGGGTGTCCCTCAGGGATCGGTACTGGGGCTGATACTGCTCAACATCTTTCTCAGTCACAATGACAGTGGGAATCGAGTTCACCCTCAGCAAATTTGCTGATGATGCCAAGCTGTGTGGTGTGGTTGACGTGCTGGAGGGAAGGGATGCCATCCAGAGGAACCTTGACATGCTTATGAAGGGAACCTCATGAAGTTCATCAAAGCAAAGTGAAAGGTCCTATATGTCTGTTATGGCAATCCCAGACACACCTACAGATTGGGTGGAGAAGTGATTGAGAACGGTCCTGTGGAGCCCATCACTTGGGCGTGATGGCTGATGAAAACCTCAACACGAGCTGGTGTGCTCGCACATCAGAAAGCCAGTGAAATCCTGGACTGCATCAAAAATAGCATGGCCAGCAGGTCGAGGCAGGTGTTTTTCCCCGTCTGCTCTGTGTGAGACCCTACCTTGAATACCGTGTACAGTTCTGGTATCCCCAGCAGAAGAAGGTCATGGAACTGTTGGAGCAAGTCCAGAGGAGGGACACAAAGTTGATAGGACTGAAGTACCTCCCGTACAAAGACAGGCTAAGAAAGTTGGGGCTGTTCAGCCTGGAGAAGAGAAGGTTGCATGGAGACTTCAGAGCAATCTTCCAGTATTGAAGGGGCCTACAGGGAAGCTGGACAGGGACTCTTTCTCAGGAACTGTAGTGATGGGACAAGGATTAAAGGGGAACAATTGTAAGAGGTGAAATTTAGGTTAGATATTAGGAAGAAATTCTTCACTGTGAGGGTGCTGAAACACTGGAACAGGTTGCCCAGGAAGGCTGTAAATGCCCTACCTTGGCAGTGTTCATAGTCAGGTTGGATAAGGCCTTGAGCAATCTGGTCTAGAGGTAGGTGTCCCTGCCCATGGCAGGGGGTTGGAACAAGATAATCTTTAATGTCCATTCAAACTGCTTAACATTCTATGATGTTACTGGCATAATTGGTGGGTTTGGACAACGGGTCCATTACCATTTACTGTCTGTTTCTGGTAGCAGATAGAGTAAACCTGTCTCAAAGAGTGCCACAGCCCCAGGGTGAAAGGGATAGGGACGCAAAGGGTTCTGACACAGTAGAAGGTCGGGGTGCAATGGCCAGTTTATTGAGGGAACGAGGACTTAGATATGGTTTGGATAAGGGGAGGTCTGATAATGGGGCGGTGCATAGGGTTGACATCTCAGTGGAATATGGGATTAGGGAATGAGAGAAAGGTGGGAGGAATTTGGGAGTATCTAGGGGAAGGGGGCCAATGGGAGCTCACTCTGCACTGCGGCACTCATCGGCCAATCAGTGTCAGAGATGAGCGGGAAAGCAGGGGAGGGCAAGGTGGTAAACAACTTTTGGTGGGAAAAACGTGAAGGCAAGTCCAGACAAGCCCTGGACAATACAAACCAAGGGGACTGACACAGAAGTATATGTGGGGGTACATTAAACATGGTACAAAACTGGGGAATAACTAAAAAGTCCGTGAATTATTAGTTCCTTCAGGCTCCATATAAGTCCTTCCAAGGCCTTAAATCTCTCCCAATCACTTTGGTGTTCCTCCTCAAAAGAGGAGAAAGATCTTTGCTTAGGAGTTGGCAGGGCTCAGAGAGAGCTTTAAATGAGATTGGAAGAGGGAAGGGAATAAGCCAGGCTCACTTGGATAAGCCTGAGGGCGGCACACCAATGTTAGAGGGAGGAAGCAGAGGAAGTACTGTCTCCAAATGTCATGAAACTGGAGCAAACTAGTAGGAAAAAAGGTTTCTTGTCATAGTCTGGGTTTGGAGTGGGACAACGACAGCCCAGAGATTCAGACAAGGTGGAATGTCTGGAGTTATCGCGGTTTATTGAGGGAAAATGCTGGCTTAAATAGGTTCAGGGTGGAAAGCACTAGAATAGTAGGTGGCATGGGATTGAGAAGAAATTGAACAAATCAGGGAAAACAGGAGGGAACACTTCAGGAACAGGGACCATGCAGGACTCCACACTGCAGCTAAATCCTACCAATCAGAACGAGGGTACAGCAACAAGGGAGCAAACAAGTCTGGACATGTCCAACTGCAAGTAGAACTGGGGTACCTACTTAGAAAAACATGCATTAACGGTTCTTATGTACTATAGCGTCCGAGTTCTTTTCTGGTATGTCTACTAAATGCTACTGGTATTCCTTAGTGTGATAAGTAAGAGGCTATAAATTTGGGTTGCAAGGAATAACGAATTTATTAATGCCAAAAACCAAGCAAAAACGGCTAGCCGGGCAACCGGAGGAAACCCCTGTTCCTGCCGCGGTCCGCAAAGGGGAACAGAAACAGCACTTGTTATACCCTTCTTTGCTACCTCCCCCTAATGTCATGTCATCAGTCCATTGGTTGTGGTTTCGCAGGCTGAATCCTGCTTGGTTCCTCCTTCGCGGGCTATCTCTAGGTTGGTTCCTCCTTTCGCGGGCTATCTCCGTTGCTGAGGGGAATTCACCAATGATGTGAAAGTCCATAGTTTCTACAGGCTGTGATGCTGGAAATTTCCATCAGGATGACGGTTGGTCAGCCTGATTCCTCGTGGTCGACCCCCTCCTGTTTGTCTCCATATTGCTCCCTATTAATATACTCAGTACAAATACTTTCAAACAGCAAGAGACAATATGCCAAATCATCGTTGCGTTGTGGTTTGTTAGTCCGCAACTTACTAATCTTGTGGTCGGCATTGCATAACACTCAAACTGTGATTCCAGCAAAGCATTTAACACAGCTTAATAACTTTATAAACTCTTCAATTTGGATCAGTAAATTTACTCTGTGATTACTTATAACAATTCCCCCCTCCTGATTTCCTCATAGATTTGCTGGTCAAATTCAATTACTGCTTCTCTGGCTACTTCTAGAAGAGAAGCTTGGTCCTTACTTGAGGATTTCTTACTCATTCTTCATACTGCTGTTTTACTGTCAATTAACTGTACCGTGTCAATTCTACTCTTGACAAAATTCATACCTGTATTAAAAATGCATGGTCCAAAAATTGGTGTGGCAAACAGCATTAACAAAGGACCTGCTAGGGTTGAAATTATAGCTGTCAGTCAGGGAAACTGGCTATTCCAGTGATCTAGCCAGCTCGTGGAGCTTCTTTCTCTTTTCCTCTGTAATATCCCTTCGTGTAATTTAGTCATGGATTCTTTAATAACTCCTGAGTGGTTCGCATAGAAACAAACACTCTTCTCCTAGGGCTACACACAGACCTCCTTGCTGCAGGAACAGTAAGTCTAGCCCTCGTCTGTTCTGCAAGACTACTTCTGAAAGGGAATTGAGAGAAGTTTCTAAATATGAGATAGATTTTTCAATTCTGTCTAAATCTTCATCCACTGCTGCTCGTAAAGCAGTCAATCCATGACTATGTGTACCAGGGATGCGACTCCGGCACCTGTTGCTCCTAACCCTAGGATCATGGCAGTAGTTACACTTATTGGTTCCCGGTTTTGGATTCTATGCTTATTCACTTCCCAAAGCTCCAGAACAGATTCCTCAGAACGATACAGCAGTGAGGTAGCACTGTTATTTGAACACAGAACTCATTACTTCTCTCAAATGCAGGTAGAACACACACGGAATAATCCAGTCTTAGAACATATCCACCATCCACCATGGTGCGGTATAGCCCTTTATTTTCTCCCCCTTTTATTTTATCTATTTGGTACCACATAATTCATTACTATCTGGAAGAATTTTTCCAATACATGTTCCTTGCCCACTAACTTGTGACATAGTGAGTCCGATTTTCTTTTCACCCCATTTACATTGATTGGGGTTATCTTCTGTGCTTAAATTAAACATGAGATTTAACCCCACTCCTTTATAGAAAGGAGGTCTCACATCGTAGCACAACGAGCAAGACTCAGTCATATCGGGTTCAGTGTAATTTATAGCCTTATAAGATGCCTCTACCATATTCAACAATGATTCTGTTTCTCCCTGTGATATCTTTGCCTTCTCAGGAGGTTTAGTAGGAGAAATTTGGGCCTCTTTTGATCTTTGTGGCACTGGGTTAATGGGGGCTTCATCTATCTTTCTTTCCCTAGACCATTATCTTTAGGTTTCTTTATTTCCAAATTAGGTCCTAACAATTGAGAATAGACAGTAATGGCTGTTTTTCTTATGGTCACATAGGCTCCTGGATCTGTGGACAGTCGGTCCAGTCTTACATCCCAAGTTTTTCCAGTTAACCACCCTCGGTCTTCATGATTCATGACTTGCACTTGCAAGAATTCACAATTTGATGTCTCATAACGACGTCACCAACCCTCCAAGTGCAGGAGGCTTACAGTGTGGTGGTCCCCATTGTACCTTTAAATATTTATCGGGTCTCTCAGGTTCCAGGCAGTGGCTATGGTCTCACAACCCCAGTATCCACAGTGGTAGTGCCCTGGGTAATTACAATAAGACTTTCCTGGATTAGAACTTGGACACCAGTATGTGGTTCCCTTATTCACTGTGACAGAGGGTTTCCTGCCACAGCTCGTGGGTTGAAGGGAAAGGATAGGGCACTGCAAAGAAGGTTAGGGCACAGTGAGGGTGAGAAGCAATGCCAATTTTATTAGGGAGAACACAGACTTCTATAGGGTAGTTTAGGGGTTGGGCTCAAGCAAGGGGAGGAGGGAAGGATTGACAGGTCTGAAGGGATTGGGATTGGGTATTATAATAAGGGAGAGTGGAGACTTCGGGTATCCGGGAGAAAGGACCAATGGGAGCTACCTCTGCACTGCGGCAAACTGCAAACCAATCACAGGCAGAGGAGCGGGAAAGCAGGGGAGAACAACAGGTTTCTGGCGGGAAAACTGTGAGGGGAGGAAGAAGACAATATGGTGGATATGATTTTAAAACAACAACAAGGGGTACAAACATACTGATAACTTCATAACAATAAATTGGGGCTAACTGTGAGAAACTGGGGATAACAGAGGGTAACAGTCCAGTCCGGTTACAGCCTTTTCAGGCTGTAGATTGTCCATTCCAGTATAAAAGGTCCTTTTATGAGTCATAAACTCTCCTCCATGCTTGAAATCTTTCCCATTCCTCTCGCAGATGGTTCTCGTCGTCCCCAACATTTTCCACCTCCTTTTCCACATTCGTGATGTATGCTCACCATCAGCAGATCGCAAACTGTTACATTAAACTTAGGACCAACTGCTGTTATGTTCTTTGGATAACTTTTGAATCTCCGATCGAGTTAAGGTCCGTTCAAAAGGTTGGTGTGCATTCCCTAGAGAACTTGCTAAAATTACTAAAGTAATAATTAGTACCAGATTCTGCCTCATTTTCCAATTTAGCCTCTCCCTTTTCTCTCAGTGCTCTGAGAGAAAGTGTTCTGAGCTTACTTTTCCCCACACATTCTATCTCCTGCCTCCCTTCATCTGTTCCTGTGCAGGGACTCTTCTCGGCAGCAGCAATAGCCTTCAGGGGACAGACTCAGTTTATTTAATTTCTTCCACTCATTCAGAGTGAGACTCATTTATTTCAAGATTTTGAATCCTGTCAATCATTCCTAGCAACTCAATATATCTTCTTCGATTGGTTTTGCCAATTCCAAGAGAATCTGGTATGGCACAACTCTATTAGTGCTTTGTTCCAATTGGTTTCATAGATTCCAAGTCTCTGGGACAAGCCACTCCCAACCACAGAATGCCTCTTACAATTTCAGCGTTTGCCAATTGTTCTCTTATTGATTCTGCAGAGGTCGTCTACACTTAATACAATAAGATTGTCCCCTAATGAGACACAACGCCACTCCCTGTTACACTTCTTACATTTACATACAACCCAGCTATAGTGTGTAGACCTGGATGTTTTATGCAAGGTATTCCATGTGGATTACGTCCCTCTGGTATGTCAGTCTCTACTCACAACAAAAAAGGTAATACAGTCTGAGTTCCTGCTATTTTATTACAGTCCTGAGCCTCCCGTCTGTTCAGGAAGTCTCTCCAAGCTCCAGGAAGCAAAATTTACCTTTCTTAAAGTTTGTCCTTGAGGTATCTGAAAGAAAGTGTATAAGCTAGATCTTACAACATCTCCATTAGGTTCATTTGCTGGCTGCACTTTCTGATTCTCATCTGCAGGTCTCCAGGGGTAGAAGTCACTGTCCACTTAGAGTCTCTCACTGATCCTTTCACTCTAGAGCGTGGGTCCACCCTCGCCTCAGCTGTTCGTACGGCAGTATCTGTGGTCGAGAAGAACAACAAAAGGTCCCTCCCAACGTGGAGTTAGTGAGGTCTCTTTCCAGGTTTTAATTAGCACTTTGTCACTCGGCTGAAACTTACGAATGGACGTGTCTAAGGTGGTCTCTGAGTTACAAGCCCTCTTTTCCTTAACTCTTGTCTCCTTTTCATCAATTCAATGATATACTCCCTAAGGAGAGTATCCTCAACTTTTGGATTATCTATGGGAGCTCCAAATTCATAGGGCATACCTACATCATTTCAAATGGTGAAATTCCTGTGTCACTCGGGGTTGGGTCCTAATATGCAGCAGTGCAAGAGGCAGGCACTTTACCCAATTCATTTTTGTTTCCAGCATCAATTTAGTTAGGTGTTTCTTTATTTCTCCGTTCATTCTTTCCACTTTTTCCTGAACTCTGTGGATGCCAAGGGGCATGATATTCCCACTTGGTTCCAAACAACTATGCGGTCTCTTTGATCTGAAGTGTGTTCCCCGGTCAGAGTCTATTACATTGACTACACCGTTATCTAGGGATAATTTCCTCTAGCAAGATTTTGGATACAACTTTGGCTGTGCACCAAGTAGTAGGAAAGGCTTCCACGAAATGAGTTAAGTGGTCCACTAATACCAGTAAATACTGATACCTTCCCACCCTTGGCAACTCTGTAAAGTCACTTGAATTCTTTCAAATGGTCTCTTTGCTAATTCTCTCCCTCCTTTGATTCTCTCTCTTAGCTGCCCTCTTATTTACCTTCTTGCAGGTTAAACATCCCTTCCAAAACCTTTTGGCTATATCATACACTCTGACACATACATACTATTCTCGAAATGATCCACTAGGGCCTGGTACCCCAGTGTGTTTGTTCATGCAACTTACTCATTATCTTACGAGTAAGTCCCTTTGGAATCACTTCTCGACCATCTGACAGTAACCATTTACCATTCTCTTCCCTTGCACCCACTTGCAACAACTTCTCTTTCTCCTGATTACTAAAACATTTCAAGTTCCTGTTCTTTTCTGGTTCCTGGTCAGTCATTACCAACAAGGCTGCTCTTTTTGCTTCAGCATCAACCAAATTGTTTCCTCTCACTGCAACTCTCAATCCTTTCTGATGACCCTCGAACATGTACCACTGCAATCTGCTTTGGTCCTCTCAAAGCTTTTAGGACTTCCCAAATTAGGTTTCATGAACTAACCCCTTGCCTCGTGCATTTGTCAGTCCACGCTCCTCCCATATCTTACCAAAAGTATGGACCACTCCAAAGGCATATTCGAATCGGTAAATATGGTCCCTATCTTTCCATTCAACAACTGCAAAGCTCTCAATAGGAGCATATAACTCACACACTTGAGCGACCATGTGTTACTCAAAGGTCCAGATTCTCTAACCTGAAAGGTGATTCCATCAATTATTGCATATCCTGATTTTCTCTTCCCATCTACCACTCTAGATGAACCATCAATATAAAACTTTTCACCTAAATCTAACTTTTCCTCTTCAAGATCTTCTCTGATTTTAGTCTGAAGGCTAATAGCTTGTGTACAATTATGCACTAAGTCCCCTTGAGGTTCACCATACAAGAACTGAGCTGGGTTCTGCAAGTGTGTTATTTCTAGCTCCAACTTAGAAGTGTTGAGTAGAATACTTTCATACTTTAATAATCGACTGTCAGTCAACCATTTTTCTGCTCTTTAATACTTCTCAAATATCGTGTGGAGTGTACACTTTTAATTCTCCTCCAAAGGTCACCTTAGTCGCCTCCTCTACTAATAGAGCTGTAGCGACTATTGCTTGCAGACAGGTGGGCCATCCTCTGCTAACTGGATCTAGGATTTTAGAATAGTAACCGACAAGTTTCTTATGCTCAGCCCATTTCTGTGTTAAAACTCCATAAGCTGTTCCATCTTCAACATTCACAAATAAATAAAACGGTTTTCCAGATGTCTGGGAGACTCAACACAGGAGCATTCACTAGATCTTCTTTCAACCCATTTAATCTGCTTTCATCCTCGCTGCTCCATTTCACCAATCCTTTTTTGGTTAGTTTCTCATATAGAAACTTCACCTTGTTGCTATAGTTCTCTATCCACTGTCTGCAATATCCCAAGAGACCTAGAATTTGCCTAATCTGTCTCTTATCCTAGGCATAGGTAAAGACAGTATTCCCTTCACTCTGGATCTAATTCTTTGCATCCCTTACTCAGCCAGTGTCCTAAATACCTCACCTTCTCTTCAGTAAATTGTAATTTACATTTGGATACCTTTAAACCCTTTGACCCTAGAAAATTTAAAAGTCTGATGCTTTCATTTCTAACCATCTCTGATTCTTTTCCAGCTACCAGTAAGTCATCTACATACTGTACCAAGACAGTCCCTTCACAAGGCTTAAATGATTCTAATAGATGTTCCAAAGCCTGTCCAAATAAGTTTGGGGATTCAGTAAACCCCTGGGGCAGAACTGTCCACCTCAACTGCTGTTTCCTGTGGGTGTCTGGGTCCTCCCACTCGAAAGCAAAATAATTTCTACTTTCTTCTCTAAGGGGACAGGTCCAAAAAGCATCCTTTAAGTCAATCACGCTATACCATTGGTGTTCAGGAGAGATTTTGCTCAGCAGGGTGCCACAGCCCGAAAGGGGAAAGGGAGTAGGACGCAGCACTGCAGAAAGGGTTCAGACACAGGTGAAGGGTCTGGAAGCAATGCCACTTTATTCAGGGAGAACATGGACTTAAATAGGGTAGATCTGAGAGGAGGATTCAGAACTGGGGAGGAGCATGAGACTGACAACTCAGGGAAAGATATGATAGGGAGACAGTGAAAAGGTGGGTGGAACTCCTGGGTCTCTAGGGGAAAGGGCCAATGGTAGCTCTCTCCGCACTGCAGCAAACTGTAGCCAATCAGTGGCAGAGAAGTGGGAAAGTAGGGGAGAATAGGGTGATAAACAACTTTTGGCGGGAAAGTCTGAGGGGAAAAGGGGTACAATATGGGAGTACATTAAACTTCATAAAAATCCAACAGTGAACTGGGGTAGAACTGAAGTATAACTGTCAGTCCAGTAGGTAAAAAGTCCATTCAATTGCCATAAATGTCCCTCCAAGCTTTGTATCTTTCCCAATCGGATTTTCGTCCTCCACAGCAGGGTATACGGATAGCGACTACTGGAAATCTTGCTATGGTACGTTTATTCACCTCCCTTAGGTCTTGCACTAGTCGGTACGACCCATCAGATTTCGTTACAGGTAGGATGGGTGTGTTATGGGGTGACATGCATGTCTCCAGTAGTCCTTGTGCCAATAATCTCTCTATTATAGGTTTAAGACCAACTTCCCTTCATGGGGAATGGGATATTGCTTTACCCTAATTGGCTTATCGGGATCTTTCGCAGATATCTCAAAGGTTCATATTTAATTACCAACAGTCTCAGGGGTATACCAAATTTCTGGGTTAATCTGTTTCTCATCCTCTGCTGTAAGGGCATAAATTTTTTACTTGTAATTTTTGCTCTGCTATTTCCAAATTAATACCCAATTCAATCATCAAATCTCTTCCCAACAATTATATTCAGCTTCAGGAACTAATAAGAACGTTCCTAAAGCATACTATTAGGAGCCTCTATTTCTACATTTTTAATTATGGGGACCCTTAAAGGGTTCTCCTTTTGCTCCTATCACTTGTACTGTGTCAGATGAAATCACACAGCCTTGGGGCAACTGTTGGACTGTAGATCGTTCTGCCCCCGAGTCCACAAGGAACTCGATCTCTTTTTGCTGAGGACCCACTTTAATTTTATCAAGGGCTCTGAACTCTTCGGGTCCCCAGCAAATAGAGCCCCTGACCCCTTCAGTCTTCTATAAACACTTGTTCATCCTGTAACCTCTTTCTACAGCTTTTCTTCATATGTCCCTTCTGGCCACAGTAGTGACATTCGATTTCTCTGAGATTCACTTGTCTATATCTCTTTTGCTGCTCTCACTCGTCTGATCTAAAGGACTCTTTCCTCCCTTGTCTTTACTATTTTTTCTGTCCTTCTCTGATAGCCGCTACTAAAATCTTTGTTTGCCTTCTCTGACTGTCTTCTTTTCTCCTCTGTTCTTCTTCTTCTTTCCTCTCATCTCTTCTAACATATACCTCTTGAGCTTCTCTCAACAACAGATCTAAGCCCTTTGTTTGCCAATCTCTATTCTTCTCCAGCTCTCTCCGAATGTCCTCCCACAATCCCTGCACAAACCTAAGTTTGAGTACTGCTTGTCCCATCACGTCATCCTCAGGGTCCATGCCTGAATAGAGCTGAAAGCTTTTTCTCAGTCTTTCTAGCCAATCGATAGGAGATTCATCCTTCCTTTGATATTCTTTAAAGGCCTTGTCTATATTCTGTCCCCTTGGGACAGACTCTCGTATGCCTTGTACTATTATGCTCCTTAAATCATCCATTTGAGCTCTATCGACCGCTCTTTGATTGTCCCAATTGGGCTTCTCAGGAGGCCATTTTGTGTCAGCTGCTGGGCCCCGCTGATGCCTTCTATCCCAATTCCTCATACCAGCCACTCTAATCATCCCTCTCTCCTCAACTGTAAATAGAATTCCCAGTATGGCTTGCATCTCGTCCCATGTATAAGTATTGGGTCCTAAGAATTGACCAAACCTTTCGGACACGCCTATGGGGTCTTCTAACAGATTCCCCATTTCTCTCTTAAAGGCTCTTACATCTCCAGAGCTTAGTGGTACAGACACGAATCCTATTCCACCTTGCCTTCCTGTCAGGGCTGTTTCTCTAAGAGGGTATAACTGGGATTGAAGAGGGGGTATATTAATATCCTCAAGGGTTGGTGTCACCTTGGGAGCAAATTTACTCCGTGATTACTTATAACATTTAGTGTCCTCCTTAATAATTCCCGTAGAGTTCACGCCATCTCTGAAACATTCTCCAGTCGTTTTCCTCGTCCTCCACAGTTTCTCACCGGAATGCTGGCAGACAAAAAGAGTACCAAGGAAAGGCACTTGCACTTGACTCTTTTATGCAGTCTTCATAGTGGGCTTTTCATAGGGATTTCTGGGAAGCAAGACCCAAGTGCCTCTGCACTCCCATGCACAGTGCTGCCTTCCAAAACAGATCCACCCTTCTCCACTTCTGCTCCTTCCACACCAATGCAGAACGAGGAAATTCATCAGTAGGCAGATTAAGGAATTCATGGGCAATGGGAGTAAACCGAGGAGCCGTGGCAGAGGGCAGGGGCTGGTGGGCATGTGACGACAGAGAGCCCCATCTGATGTGAGGTCACAAAGCCCCACTGTGATCTGCTGTTCAGTGCCAGCTCTGGACACCTCTGAGGCAGCAGCAGTGGCAGCAGCAGCAGCAGCATGTTGCAAGCACTGGGGGTCGTGGTCCTCACCTGCTGCCTCCCCCTCTTTCTGGTGGCCCTGCAAGCCCAGGATGCCCAGTCTGCTCCAATGCAAGGGCAGGGAGCAGGTAGGCAGGCAGGGGCCATCCCCCACCCTGGGCTGGTGGCAGTGTGGCCAGGGCGAGGACTGGGTGAGCCAAGAAGGCAGCACGGTGCAGGCAGTGGGGCAGACAAAGCCTGGAGAGGTGTGGAGGGGCTGCAGCTGCTTCAGGGGTTGTGGGGAGAGAGGGTTCTCATGATCAGAGAGGTGGGGAGTGGCAGTGCAGGGCCAGAAACTTGGCACTCACTTATCCATCACATTGCAGTAGTTATCCAGCCTCATGGCTGAGCTCCAGGACTGATGCACAGGCAGGTCACATGGGCACATCGTGGCTTTTGCTTCCTTTCAGAGGTGCCAGCTCAAAGTCCCAAGGGCAGCCAGGCACCCCTGCAGCTGTGAGAACACAGACCTGTCTGTGTGCCCTGTCATTCTGTGACCCCCTTACACATTCTGCTCTTGAGGTGTGATGGTAACTTCTTGTGGGTGTTTGGTTGTAGATGTGGCCAAAGGAAGGCCTCTTCCAGCTCCTGAGCCAGATTCCATGTTGATTCCAAGCTGGTATCTCAAGGGTGAGTAGTCAGGCTCCGCTATTTCACAGAATAAAGACCCCTTTTTAGCATATTGTTCATGGGAAATGTATCTTCATATGTTAACGTCCTTCTAAAATCTAAAATAGTGAAGGATTCCCAGAAGATACCTGTAGTTCCAAAGGAACTCCTAAGAGCCTTGGAGAAAGCTGCATCTGGTTAGTATATCCCACTCTCTTAACTGTAGAACTTGGGATGCTGAGTTTTTCGCTTACTCTGGGGATCTGATGTAGCCCATGGAGCTGGAAGTGATCAGTCATAGCCTCGCTGCAAGGACACTCCATTTCACACCTTGCGTGGACTGCTGAGCCACAGAGACAGTCCAGCACAGCTCCTGTTCCCAGATGGGCTTCCAGCTGAGAGCCAGGGGCAACTGCTGCTGCACTTGTACCATTACTGGCCAGAGCTGCTGTGTGCAGATGCTGATATCCAGGTGTTAGGAACAGGGTTGTGCTGAGTTTGTGTTTGGCTCATGCACAGCCCAGCATCAAGGCAGAAGTGATGTCCCAGGAAATCTTGGCTGCTCTTTCCAGACCTCAGGGTCAGGGGTGGGTTGGAGCTGGACACCCAGCGTGAGGTCAGACAACTTACTTGAAGGGCTTTCTAGAATGGCTCATTTGGTGAATTCAGTCTTGGGTGGTTTGGCTCTACATTTCTAGTTGCTTCACAAAAAACTTGGTTGTGCTTTTCCTCCTGTTTTTGGGGACAGTGGGCTCCTCCCTGCCACTTGCCAGGGTGCCCAGGACATGGTACCGTGTTCCTGATGAGGGACAGTTACTTCTAATGAAACTGTCCCTTGTTCTTTCTAAAGAGATGGAGCCTGAGACTGTGCAGAAGGAGACCTTCCAGATGGGAGAAAGAGACAGAGTGCCAGTCTTAGGTGAAGGAGAGGCAATACAAGGCACCAAGACACCTGCTCAGCCTCAGGGTCATCCTGGAAGTGAGTGCTCAGGAGATGCTGGTGTGCGAAAAGAGGAGTATTTCAGTGTATCCCTGCATGCTCTCCACGGATGAACTGCAGGTCCCCAGCACACAGCCCTGGCCTGCAGCCTGAAGGAACAGACTGGGCAGTGCTGGTGCAGGCTCTTCTCCAGGAGACCCTTAAAGGATCCTTCTTCTCCCCTGGTCCTAAGACACCAGAGCCAGAGGCACTAGTCTCTGAAAACAAAATCCCTTATGCATCTGAAGTGCCCTGAATCTGAGATTATCCATAGTGCAAAGCACAAACATTGTCTCTTGCATTGTCCTTTCTCCTGTCAGGGTCAGCTAGTCTGGGAAAAGATGAAACTGCTCAGGAGTTGAGCAAGAACTATATCCTTGGAACTGCAGCAGCCTTCAGCGTGCTCCTGCTTGGGATTGCAGTCGGTTGCATAGTCATGTCCCAGTTAATGAGAGACACGTGAGTTGGTTTCTTTCCAGTTATTTATTGCTACCATTGGCAATGGAGTGTTTGCACAGTGCTGGAGTGCCAAGGCAGCTCCTGGGAGCACTTTGCTGAAACCTCCATGGTATGGTCCTTTAACTGGGTTCTTAATTCATATCCATGAGCAGACTCCTCTGAAATCTCTTTGTACAGAAGGACCCAGGGAGATGAAGCATCACCAGTACAAGCTGATACTTACTCTGCCTGAGAAAGCAAGGTTTAAACTAGAGATAAAGGCAAAGCAGAGTCAGGAGAAGGAGCAGGAAGGGGTGACAGAGACCAAGCAAACACGAAATTCAGCAACAGCTGCCGCCTGTCACCAGGGATCTTTGCGGCAGAGCTCGCCCAGCTATACAGGAACATGGGCACAGACCCTACACCTCTGCCCGCTTATCCCAGCTGCTCTCTGGCTGACAGGGCCTCTTCACAGGAGAACTGGGTTTCCCTGGACTCACTCCATCCCACACCATCCTGGTGTCCCTGCTACCAGTACCAGCAGGGGTACTTTACTTTAGAAAATCATGTTTTGGTTTATGGACAATATATAAATAAATATATTGTTAAAAACATTGAGTTCTCACCTGTTTTGGCTGTTTGTGTTGGGATAGAATGCACAGAGCTGGAAGCAGGACTGGATCTGTGAGAGGAGCTGGAAGAGACCTGCACTCCAGGGAGGGACACCTTTGTCCCAGCATCTGCCTGGTTTCCCAAGTGATAGTTCTTCCACTAGATTGGGGGCATGCTGTTGAGAAGTGAGGTGCAAAGGCTCCACCTCATGATGAATGCAAATGAATGATTTGTCTTGCAGCTCTGAGCTTTGAAGCACAGGCACTCAGGTCTTTCTTTCCAGAAATCCATATCAAAAGCTCTATATGAGCTGTATAAAAAAAGCCAACTGGAAGTAGCCTTATTTGTTACTATTTGTGTCTGGCAGGATTCTAGCAAAAAGCTAGTCTTGCTACAGTTTCATAACCGTCAAAGAGTCCAGTTCCTACAAGTTCTACTCCAATACAGCCTCACAGCCTAGCACAACATACTTCAAGTAGGAAACCTTTACCATATGCAGATGGGCACGCTACAAGAGTATGTTACTCTCAAAAAAACAGATTATTTTAACCCCTCTTCCTGATTGATATGACAAGAATTTACATGAATTGATTAAAGGGTTGAGCCAAACCTTTCTTTTTTTTGACTCTGCAATTCACATACCTGTCACTCCACATTGGAGCGTTTCAACAACAATTGTTCTCTCTGTTGGTGCTGTTTTAGATATGTAGTTAACAAAATCCATCCTCATCTACCCAAATCCACAAGCTATTTTCCTTTTTTCAATATACAATTTTTGGATGCATTTCAATATATCCAGTGGTTCAGCATTTTTCAGCTGACTTCCCCACTGCTTGCACAGTCCTCTGACCTTTGCCCACACAAGAGCCAATGATAGGGAAGGTCATCTGCCACGGTCTGGGGGAGAAGGAATAGGACCGCAACACTGCACAAAGGGTTCGACACAAGGTAGAAGGTCAGATGCAATGGCTCTTTATTGAGGGTGTGTGAGGGTTTATATAGGGTTTGGTATGGAAAGGGCTAGAAAACTGGGTGGAGCATGGGATAGACAGCCAGGGGAACAAATGAGAGTAAGAACTTGGAAAAGAGGGAGGAACTGGGGAGGAGCTGGGAAAGTAAAGGGCCAATGGGAGCTCTCTCCACACTGCAGCATTTTTTAGCCAATCAGAGGGAGGAGCAGGGAAGGTATGGGATAAACAACTCTGGGCAAGCCTGGACATGCCCAGGCAATACAAGTGAATGGGGATAATACAACCACATGGGGACATTACAAAAACAATATCTAAACTGGGGATAAACTGTCAAGTCCATAAGATGGAGTCCCTTTATGTGCCGTAAATTTCTCTCCAGGCTTTAAAACTTTCCCAGTCAGACTCTTGCTCTACCACAGTCATTCCAGCCAGGAATGTCAGATGGGACTGATCCCTTACATTCAGATTTACAAAGCAACATTTTGTTCAGATCTGCACCATGATGACAATTCATTTTGCCAAGGGGATGAGGGGCAGCACAAGAGACACAGACACCAACCCCAAGGAACAAGTGTGTAATTTTACTATAATGCAAAACAGCAAAGAATTACAAAAAGATAAGCTCAGCAATGCAGCTAATAATTACTACAAAGAGTGCCTATAAGAATGATACATCACCAGTTACCCTGATACCATAATCAGCATCCGGACCCACACATCAGCTGGGGAGCCCCGCTTGCAACAAAGGGTCGGAGAACCCTTCTCAGTAACTGGGAAATCCTACTCAGTGTGTCCACTCATAGGTGAGGTCTCCATCATTGCTGTGAAAGGTCCAGCTTTTGTATTGTTAAACAAACCAAGCTTACATAACCACTAGTGCAGAAAATATCTGGCTTCCTTCTCTCCTTGTGTTTCACCCAAAGCCTGGCCAGGGCTCAGGGGAAAACCAAGCTTTGACAATCTGTCACCAAACATGGCCAGACATCTAATTCCATGGCACTGACCAGTCTCTAAATACAGAAAGATAAATACATTCATATTTCACTGAGTCATACATATTTGATAATGAACAGATACAATTATTATTCACCAATGAGCATATACAAATATATCTTACTAATAAGCATACATATTTACACACATGTAGTCTTATCATACTACATATTTTACTGAGAAGCATACATAATTTTTCTAATGGGTGGATACATGGCTAAATATAACGTTAGGTTGAAAAGTTCATCTAGAGATAAACTTTGGCTCAGGGCCTGTTGTTCAGGCCTCAGCACCTCAACTATCTATCTTACCTACCTTAAAGCTAACCCCCCTGTTTTCCATTTGATCCCTTTCTTTTTCATCCTACTGGCAATGAAGACCTCCCGAAATAGATTGAGGTGATTATTGGTGGATTTATATTGTTAAGATTATTAAGTTTGTTTGGTGTATTTGTGGCTCAGGAAACGTGTGTGTGAATGGACTTTACAGAATTGTCTGCAGTCAGGTAGCCTATTTACAATATTGGTATTAAATTACAGGTGATTATTGTTGCAGTGTTCCGATATAATATGCTGAATTTGAAGCAGGTGTGATTTAGTTAAGACTCAGGACTGAAATACTGAGTGTTTTTCTTGAATAACTAGATTTCACAGTCATCCATCACAGTTCCTTATTTGTTGAGGGACATGGGCATATTAGTGACAGCTAAAATGGAAATATGTAGAGGAAATATTTAATGATGCACATAAAATCAGTAACAACAATTCTTATAAAATCATAGAATCACAGATTCATATATGTTGGAAAAGACCTCTAAGATCTTTAGTTCAGCCTTTGATAGATCACCACCCTGTCAACTAGAACCATGGCACTAAGTGCCACATCCAGTCATTTCTTGAACACCTCCAGGGATGATGACACCACAACCTCCCTGGGCAGCCCATTCTAATGCTTGACAATCCTTTCAATGAAGAAATTCCTCATGTCCCCTGTCTTTGAAAATCATGTTGAAAATCAGCATCCCCACAGCCACCTTCTTTTTGGGAAAGCTGTTCAGGTGAAGCCTCACTAACCAAGTTTTCTTATCCATCACGTGTATTGCCATTTTAACCTTTTATTTTGTGACCACTGTTTATGTAAACATCCTGTCTCAGGGGGCAGGAAAGCAATTTTCTTTCTAGCACTCTTAGAATCCTTCATGCCAAGGAGAGCAAGATTTCTGGGATTCCGATGATTTTATTTCTCACAAAGCCATCACAGTTGCTTCTACTGTGATAAATACAAGGCCAATTAGATTTAAAAAAAAAAAAAAAGAGTTTTACATTAAAAAGTTTTAAAATACATTTATGTCATGATTCCACAACAAACTATTTTTGAATTTGTAACAATAAGTCCCAAGCTTAACTGACTAACTATGCTTCTAAATTCATCAGACTCAAAAATTTAAATAGTAGAACCTGATTTAGTTTAAAGATAAAAGATAGTGCTAAATTAAATATGGAGTACATCTCTGCACCTAACTGGTGTATGTACGCTCAACAGGCTGGCTGCCTCTCCATAGCACACCTCTGTGCATCTCAGTGCTCTTTTGGACAGTGTACACGGTCATCTTCCTTGCCTGTACAGATCCACCACGGCACTCAATCATGCAGATCTGTGACTGTATGGACTTCTCATTCCCACTGTTTGTTTTCTAGACTGCACCCTTAACACTTGTAATTCTTGAAGTTATTCTATCTTTAGGTTAACGTAACTAATGTTCTTTAGATTAAAAAAAATTATATACCCTACGTTATCCTGACCTTTTGACAGGACAGTGAGTGAATATCTGTTAATTAAACTGGCAACATAAAATAACCTTGTTCATTATGATAGCAATGCTAATTTATTATGTTGTGACAGCATGACTGCAGTGTGTGTGCATGCATTGCACACATGTGGAGGGCTTAACACACATAGAAAGACTGTAAACATCATTCTTTAAAAAATAATTTATTCCTTGTGAAGAAAGTAGAATGATTTCTTTAAAAAATAATTTATTCCTTGTGAAGAAAGTAGAATGATGATCTTACATAAACCACCCATATCTGTAGCTGACGTAGCATCAGGTTGCTGCATTCGACCCTCTACTTACAGATCACTATAAAATTATTAGGACTAGAAGGAAAGTCACACACTTCCAATCACAAGGCATGGAATTTTACCCTAAATACTCATGAATCTATTGCATCTGCTCTATTTTAAAGGGCAAAACATGCATACACTATTAAAAAAAAGAGGGATAAACCACAGAATTTTCACAGTATATCTTCCTATGGATTTTCCCTCGAAGCTGAATTAATTGCGCATAAAGATTTAAAAAAAGACATTTTCTAGGTGATTAAAAAAAATCCAACCATTTTCTCAAATAGAGTATTTCTGACGTAGCTGTGTTGAGCATCACTCACACTTCCCATACAGAGGGCAGTTACAGCTGTATGTGCACCATGCAATCATTTATCTACATTCCAAAGAGAAGTTGTGAGATTGTTGAATTTCCATGGAGAGAGGAAAACAAGCAAGAAGCACAGAAAGTAATAAGTGCACAGGTAAAAAAATCCAAGGGAAGTTTTTGAACATTCATCCAATAATAAAAACACAAAAAAGGTGGAAGACTATGACTATCTCAAACATCTATAGGGAAAATGCAATTCCAGCTTTAAAATGTTACTTCCCTTTTTATAAAAATATTTGCAACTGTGTAGAAAATTTCAAAGACGGGTACAATTCATACCTGGAAATGGCCACAATTATTTCAGTAACTGACAGTTTATGTATTTGATAAAGTTCTGAAGTACTAATGATTCTATTTAACATCTGTTCTTTACATAAGAGGTATGTGCAGTTCAAGCTAAAAATTTCAACAGAAAGATGCTGAAGTCTACTGTGGTTGGTTAATAAACAGGATCACAAATAAGAAACAACAATTCATACATGGCAGTTTGCTTGTTTGCTTCTAAGAATTTTGGTCTAACTGACATTCCTTCTGCTATTTTTTGTCTGTTTTTTGCAGGGGAATTCTTTCTGTCAGCCTACTACTGTACCAAGTACAGTATATTTTCTTTGGTTGGGAACTGTCCCTGTCGAGATCTCCACTGAAAATGTTGACTGAACGGGTGGTGCCTGTCACAGAGCTGTGCTGATAAACTAATGTAGTGTTACATGTATTTACTGAAGAGAATAGACAATCAGATATACTGAGAAGATTGTACTGAAGGCTCCCCGCTGAAAGAAGGAAAACAACCAAAACACCCAAACCGACCCGCCCAATTACTGTCAGCAGCTGCTGGAATCCAAGCAATCCTACTTGTACTTCTAATTCAGGACTGTAGTTGGAAGAATGTTAAGTACGTGCAGTGATATATACGCAGGTTTGTCTTTTAAATTTTCCTTCTGACAGCACCCCTGCAGGAAGGACAAGACTCTTGCTAAATGAAATGCAAAATGTCAAAGGGTTTACACAGTACAATACACAATTCCATTACTGTGCATTTTTACAATTTGCTTCCTCCAAGAGCCACTCAATTCCATTTAGCAAACCATCTAAAGTTGCAGCTACAGTGTCCTGCACCTGTGAAAATAAAAAAGAAGCTAATGTATTAGAGATATCAGGTAACAGGATCTAACAGTATTTTAACATCACTCCATGTCCATCCATGAAGTCAGAAACAACCATATAAAATCTAAATTTTTATTATTGGTCTAAAGGTCCCTTAGATAAAAAAGGCTTCATAAGAGTAAGCAAACAAAAAAACCCCACATTAAGACCCATCAGAAAAGCTTTCACTCTTGGTACCAATGTGTGTTTTTTCTCAATCATTCCATCAGCTATTCTGGAACACTGTCCTTAATTTACAGATGACAATGTACTTGAAAATTCTTCTTGTAACTCTTAAAGCAAAAATGCTGCTAGCTCTAGACTTCTACGCATTTTATTACTATTCGGATTTTGTAACTTTTATCAAGTGGTTATTACAAACAGTTTGGGTTTTTAAAAGCCTGTAAACATTTTCCTTATGAAAACAAAGGAATTATCTCAAATCAAAATTTAGGTTTTTTCTGGTTTTATTATTCTTCAGCTACACAACATTAACAAAAATTAATTATATGTGTCTGAATGATGCTAATATATACTGTATTTGACAAGCATAAAAAACCAGGTTCAGGACCTCACATCCTAGGTAAAAAACTGATTTGTCAAAAACTTGAACACATCACATCAAGCGAGCAACAGTCTCCTAAAAATGGCCCAAAAATCTATCTTGTGTCCAAGGTCTTGGGTTATGACTCAAGTAACTTAGATTTAAATTAACTGAAGCTTCCTTACTCCCTTCAAGACCAGCATTTGTCCTTCCTTACATTCTGAAGTCTCTTGTGTGTTCCTGGAGAAGTCACTGAACTGCCTATTCTCAGACAGACTAATGATTCAGCTTAGACGACCAGAGAAACTAAATCCCTCACTTAAGTGGAGGGCTCATGTGCTAGTGTTAAAAGCTGCACACTTGCTTAGGTAGGAGTGGTTCAGGAACCTGAAAGCTTAAACTGAATGTAAGTCAAAAGAGAAACAGAGAATAAAGTTTTAAATGCAAGTACCATCCAGGGCTGACATAGCAGATTTAGTTGCAACTGATGTGCCACATAAACACATGGAATTCTTTCCACACCAATGTGAGAGACACAGGACAAAACCAGCAGAGGTCTGTTCGGAGGCCCGAGGGCTGGATCAATCATGGCCAAAATACGAGCCTGTTCCTCCTGACGATCATGCTCTGAGAAACAATTTTTAACATATGAGTCTTAAATACATGCAAATCCAAGGAAGCATTTTGTTGTTATTTCGGAGGGTTTTTTTAATTTCTTTTTTTATTTCAGAGGTGACAAAATAGAGGGCTGGAAGGGCAAAATGATCTAGTTCTGCCTATCACAAGATTGATTCACCTGCACTCATGTCACACAAATATTAATGTCATGTTTAGTTGTTATTTAAGGTCTCCACAGATTCTACCGGCAACCTATTTCAGTCCTTAACATCAGTGTTTTCCTAGTACCTTACACAGATCAAAACTGCAACAAGCCATTCAGACATACATACTGTACAGTCAGCAGCTCTTCCCTTCTTGGATGTACTTTTCTCCTTAGTATATCCCTTCACATTTTTTTTTACCCACTTCTTTTCTGAACTAGTCCTTTCTCTCCATTTAAAGCTGATGAATGTAAAGACAGTTACAGTAATATTTGGATTATTCTGTTACAGGACTATACTAATTTAGACTAATTGCATCTTTTACTGAAGTTTTCCTGGTGAAAGTTCTGTTTCCAGACTATTACACCAGAAACAATGTATTTCAGGCTTCTCCTGCACATGGTCAAGGGTTTTGTTTATGTTGTTTTTTAATCCAGATGATTTCCAATATGTAATTTAGATAGCAATTGTATCAGTATGTGCCCCAAACAAAAGAAGGAGCCATAACCCCTCAAAGGTTGATGAGAAAGTGTCTAGGATAGGGGACCTCTTCCACAGGATAAGCCATGAAGAAATAGCACTAATAAAGCAGATTTTGAAAGGATGAGAACGTGGATTTTGATGTATTGTATATTCTTTGTAATTTTTATAACATTCCAATTATTCTCAAAGTATGAATAAATAAAGATAAAGCCCTTACTTTTATGAGCTTCTGCATTAGCAACATAAATGAATCCATCAACTACTTCGCATACTTTCTTCACTTGATCTATTACACTGTAGTGCATGGCTTGCTGATTCCCTTCTGTGCTGTTCTCTTGGTAAAACATCTTATTCACAGCAACAGATTGCTCTGTCCTTGCTCTCCTCCTTTCCACACTGGAAGATATTTCAATATTTCAGTAGTCAGGTTAACTGTGAAAGCAAAACTTGATCCTGAGAGTCTAGGTAGCAGAGGAAAGGGACAAGAAAATGGTATGAACTAGCAAAACCACTTTGCTCCCTCCCGCCCTGCCTTCTTTCCTGGTGTTCATATAGAGATGGCTAGCAATCTGCATATCCAAATACACCCCAGGACAAGTTTATATAGTGTTGCAAAAGGGAATCAACCAAGGTTTCAAGAGGGATTGAAGCACCTGTACTGTAGGTATGTAAGAGGCTTGGAAAAGGTTTATCACTTCCATGTGAAAACTCAGCAATTAAAAAAAAGAAAGGAAAAGCAAAGATATTGATGTTTCAATTTATAGGGAATTTCGATGCATGTAGAAGTCACATGACAAAAAGATGAGGAAGGTATGAAATGAATGAGAAACTGTACTTTTTATTTAGCAGAGACCAAATCTTATCTTACCTGGTGGTGGAGTACAATGTCAGAATATTGAATTTTTGACTGTTATTAAACTGAAAACTGACTCCTGATCCAATTCCTACAGGGAAAAAATGAATATATGAGATTACAACTTGGCTACTGAATATAATTAAGTAGTAGTCTGAATATTCCAGTGGTGCTATAAAATGGATATATTCAAGCCTAGATATTGCTGCTAGGGGTAGCAGATTTACTATCTTACAATTAAATTTTATACATGCCCTAATTGGTCAGACTATTAATTTAATGAAAATCAATTCAATTATATTCAAAAAAATGAGGCATTTCCATATTTCTGATAATTAGACTTTAACCTAGAAACCCAAATCAGAAAGGAGGCAGACTTGTGTTTACTAGCTGAAATTGTCATAGCAAAGGGTCTAGTCTGTTAAAGACAAGTTGCATTGAAAAGGATGGAGAGAAATTAAAAAACCAAAACACTAAAAAATAATTTTCACACTTCCTACAAATACAGTTTAATTATTCTAATTCTGAGGTGCTGAAATAAACATTAGTTAAAAAGTAATACATTTGTCTCTCTGGTTTGGACTGAAGTGAAATTACAGATGTTCAAAGTTATTCTTTTACACACCAAAAAAAATCCTTCACCTGCTCACGTAACTCTTCTAAATGAAATTTACACCATTCGACATAATCACGTAAAGGATCAGTCTTGAGTTCTTGTATAAAAACAAAAATGTGTTTTTAACCCTTCACTGCAAGCAGTAGTACCTAAACAAAGTTCTGTCTGCATTTATCCATTACAATAAGAGCTGTAACGTGGAATTTTGGATGAAATAAGTACGAGTAGCAAAATAATCCTTCTGACATTGTGCGAATTTAGTCATAAATTCACTGCAGCTATTAGCTTGTCCCAAATGTTCACTGCATTTATCCTTCTGAATGAATACAAAGAAAGAAAATGGTTTTTTTTCCATGATGTTACTGACTTTTACGGGGACAAAAAAAACCATCCTTTTTCTCTGTTTCTCCAACCACATTTTTTTGTGTTATATTTGTTCACAAAATATAAAGGCCAAAAGCCAGAACCATCATTACCATGAATTTGTCTATGAGGTAGGCCAGCTACTACCAGAATTTCTGGGCACGTCATCATCTTTTGCACTAACGAGTCATCCAGCTCTTCCAAACCCGGCCCAAACATGGCAAAGCGAGGTTCCGCCTGAGTGACCAGTGACTGCAGAAAGGAAGTCACAGCCCCATACCGGGGTCGGCTTGATCTCAAACTTCTTCTACCCTGAGGACAGCTCTTTTTGTATCTGTGTGAAATAGATGCAACTAGAAATTAAACACATGATACAGAAGAGGTATTAATCAAACAACATAAATTGACTTAGGTCCCACACTTCTTATGCTTTGCTACTGGTTCAACTCCATAGGTCAAAAATTATAGAGTTCCAAACTGATGCTTTCAAACACCAGTACAAAGCAGGCAAAGACATCTGTTCTTTTGAAGTCCAAATACTGACTTTTTGGACCTTGTTATGTTGCTATCTGTAGATCATTCAGTTTATTTAAAATAAAATAAATTAAAATAAAATAAAATTACACATTCCCACACCCTCACTGAACACACAGTATAGATAAAATATCATCAAAGCAGATGAGTCACATAAAAAAATAAAATTAGGAAAATGAGACTGGTGAGCGCACTTCAAACTTTAATTAGACTGCATCTGTGCTTGAAACACGTAACCACCTGAAATGGATCATGTCCCCTGCAGGTACAGAGCATGCATGCTGTGAAAGATGAATGTTGTCTGCAAGCTTATGCGCTCACTTGGTGCACAAGCTAGAAAGCATGAAAAGACTTTGGTAACCAAGGGGAATAGTAACAGTAAGACAGATATCCTAGAGTAGCAGCTTCAGTCTGCTTCTGCAGTCATGGTAAGCTGTTGCTGGACAAAAACTTCTACATGAAATTTATACCATGTGACGTGATCATATAAAGGATCAGTCTTAAGTTCTTGTATAAAAACAACAAATGTGTGCTCTTCTACACCTACACTGAGATACTTCAGTTGAGATCAGCAGAACCACTAAGTGCACACAGACACAACAGAAATCAGTGGGAGGTGGTTTCAAACAGGTGATGCTCTGAAGTATTCAGACCTGAAGAGATTTAAATCCAATTTCAAAATCAGTATATATTTTGCACTTCAAATTCTGGGTTCATTGTTCCTGTCTGTAAAGTGGGGCTGAAAGGCACAGAGATTGCAGAAGCTAGTCCATTTAATGTGAAAAAACACGGTAACCATCACCTTTGGAAAATTTAACTGCAAATAAATAAAAACCCCCAAACAAACCCATGAACCACTACTACAAATTAATCAATGGAATTGAATGAAGTAAAAAAAAAATTCCCACAAAATAATCTGCTTGTTTAAGAAGTTCTTGTCAGTCATCTAAACACATTGTGAGTGTTGCTGTTCTTGTCAACTATACTATTTGAAACCAGTCTTTTACAGCCTTCAACAATCAGAGCTAAAGCAATACTACTTGTTCTTCTGTGCACATTCAAAAAAACCTTTTTTATTATTAGGTCTTCCATGTAAGATGAAAGAAATAAAGATTCATTCCACTTGCCGTAGTTTGAAAACTTCTTAGTACTTTTATTAAAGAAGAAATCACTTGCCATTCTACTGAGAGCAAAGAACACTTCTTATCAACAGTATGCAGAGCTTTTGAGATGACTGTATTTCTGTGGCATAGCAAAGCATAGTTTATGAACAGCTTTAATTAGCTCTTTTTTTACCATCTTACATTCCTGTTGAGCTACAAACAGAAAGAGCTGACCAGACCATCAACAGCAGGAAACTGTATTTCCAAAATAAACAACAGATTTGATAAAAGATCAAAATTTAAACAGGAGATTACAGCAGAGCTTTATTGCTGTATACATGAAACATGCCTGTGGGCTGAGTATTACTTCTGAAGAGAGACTGAAAGTCATGTAAGGGAACACGAAGATACTTACACTGCCATGTAATCATACAATGCCTTATCGCTGGCCTCTGAAAAGGCTTTATTAAAAACCTCCACATCTGGGAGCGACTTCCAATCAACAGACGCCCAGAGGGGGAGATCCCGCAGGAGAAAATACCTCCACAACAACGGGTCCCGCACCGCCGCCCTCCAGTAACTACTCGTGCTTCCCAGGTGGCACAGATCTTGGGGCGAGAGAAAGGACATGATGTTCAGCTGCACGTCGATCTGAAAACCAGGGAGAGCAGCAGTTTAAGCGACTCGGGAATGTTCCGCGGCGGAGCCGGGAGAGGGGGGGATGTCCCGACCGGGCCCCCACTCACCGGCAGCCTCTGCAGGGCGCTCGCCTCCTCCGCATCTCCCGGGAGCGCTGGATACGGAGGGGCCGCGAACGCGGCGGGACCGCCGCGTTCGCGGCCCCCCCGCATCCAGCGCTCCCGGAGGACACGCAGCCCACCCCTCAAAGCCGCTTCCAAGCCTCCTCCCCGCTCCTCTCCTCCCTCAGCAGCCATGGCGCCGCCTCCGCCCCTCACACCGCAGCGCGCCGGCGCCGCGGACTTTGGCACCGCCGAGGAGGCGCCGCCATCCTGCCCCGAGGGCTGGTTACTTCGGCAGCTTTGTTTGAGTGGGGGGGGTTTTTGTTTTGTTGGGGTTTTTCCCCCCTCTCTCCCCCCCGCCCTTCCCCCTCAGAAATACTTGATTACACTTTGGACCTTGGTATTCCAGTTCTTTGAGATTGTGCGTGAGGGGTTTTTTTTTTAATGCAGCAGAAGTATACATTTCGATTTAAAAAATAATAATAATTAAAAAAAAAAAATAAAACCAGATACGGAAGCAGAGGCAAAACTCCTTAGTTGTGCTCCGAGGACATGGGGTTTCTTCCGGCGGTGGATCTTAGCTGTGGGATTTCACGAAGTCTCGCAACATTTGTTTTGCCGTCGTTGTGTTCCACCCTTGGCTTTTTAAAGGTCCCTCACATACGGTCACATACTTCGTTAGCATGTTTTTCCCTGTTTCTTGGAAGTCCAGCCACACGCTCTGTGTTCCGCTGCCCAGGCTGCTGTCACACACAGGATCTACTGACTCGGGGCTTTCCTGCTTCCCTTCTCCCCCGTGTTTCAGTCCCCAGTAGCACATTTCTCCACTGTACATCATTGCCAGTAAGTGTGTGTCACTAAATATACCTGCAAAAATAATTTATATGGAGTACTTTATTGTTCTAAGAAGTGTACTTTCTTGTTAACTTTTTTTCTTTAGTTTCCTGGAAAAAAATTCCAAAATGACAGTCTCAGCCTGTTAAACAGGTAACCAAAATCCAACAAAAAACCAAATCTTAACCTTGAGATGACTGACAATGCCCAGAAGAGAACACAGATCAAGACTGTGCTTATTACTCTGTCCATTTTGGCCCTCCATAATGCTAAAATCTTTAAGATTGCCATCTAACCATAATTCTGATAATTATGTTTGCCTGTTATCGTTGAGAATTTCAGTATTATGCAAAGGCATGACTGTGCATATTTATGTTAGAATATTTTTGTGCCTCCCATAATGCAAGACTGAAAGATAGTTCTATAGATTGCTCTATAGTAATGCAACTTACATAAAGCTATATAGTGACAGAGGGAATTTGCCAAATCTGAACAGTTCTGCCTGTAGTTTTTACCTGTGTGAAGACTTTAATTCTTTGTACCTGTGTTATCCTAGAGCTAAACAGGCAGACCAATAGGCAAACATCTAGCACCCTCTGCAGCCATATCTGTGCCTTAAACATCTGTCAATTGTCAACTGGATGGCTGCAAAACACACATGCTCAGCATAAAACACCCACAGTCTCAGTTCACCTTCATCCAGTGCGCTCAAAAACACAGGGAAAATGACCACCACCACTTTCTAAAATCCAGGAGTCAAAAAAGAAGGGAGTGAGCACTGCTGCCTGCTTATTTGCCTCATTATTACCTTCTTGTTCTAAAAAGTGACAGGTTTTGAATACAAATTCAAAGAATGAAAACACACAGAAAACCACTTCATAAAGTGAAGCAGTTATTCAGAGGAGGGGGTTGTGGGGTTTTTTCAGGTTTTTTGGGGTTTGTTTACCTTCACTGAGTAATCTAGCTGTGTCTTTATCTTGAAGTAAGACATCTTCATTTAGCTGAAGAGGGCATCTAAAGCTAAGCATCTTCATCAAGTAATGAACTCCATCATTAAGACACTGAGTACAGTTAAAAATGAGGAAAAAATAAGTTCTGGTTAAATTAATGGTAGCCAGAAATACTTCTATGAATTCCCCAAAACCCTACTAAAAAAAAAAAAAGATAAAAAGAAAAAAAGATTAAAAAGCAGCCATATTTTAAAAGTGAAGAGTCAAACTTTAAAGCTGTATTCACAAGCTCATAGAACATTTTCATTTACTTTACCTTTTTAAACGTGGCAATGTTTCCTTGTAGCCATTCTCTCCTTCCTTTTGCTGTATGACAGTACATGTAAAGCAGGGCTCCTTTCCTCCAGTAAAGACATTCTAACAATTCTGCACCAAGGATGTTAATGGGCTGAAATAAAATCCAACAAACTGGGCTAACACAAAAATAACCCACCTGAACTAGTCATAAACACAGTAACACATGCAAAGAGTCTCTTACTTCAGAGGCTGTACTTGACAGCAGCACTCAGAAACACAAGACTAACGGAATACTGAAAATGGCCAAACCAAACTATCATTAACATGTCGTACAACCGTAAAATGTTAGTGAGAGAAATTCTGAGTACGCAACAAGTTATTTGAAACACTATTTTGAGGAATCAGTATTTAAATACAAGTAAGAGTTGAAAATCTTTCAAAATACCTCAAGTTCTGCCCATCAAAAATACAAATACTACCATCCTGTTTCAGATTTTTTATTTTAAAATAATGAAATAATTAATCCTCTGGCTCAAGAACATCAGTACTCACTTCTTCATCTACGTTGCATTCCCTCACTAGATCTTCTGGTTCTGAAAGAATACAAATAAGTTCTTTAAGTTTTTGCAAGGAAGTTTCTTCTGGAAAATCTTCATCCACAAGCTGGTTTTCCTCAAAATACGTTATGTCTAGGACAGCCTATGAAAACAAGAAGACATACAAAGGAAAAACGCTACCGGCAAAATAACGAAGTAGTGGTGTGTTGTAACACAGAAAACTTGTTAGTTTATAAAACAATACAATTTGAAGGTATTTTTAAACACTTTGTTTACTAAAGGTGCAAGTTATAAGTATTGAAAGATTGCTGGCAGTGAACGTAAAGTCAAACCCCTTTCTGTCCCTAAAGTATCAGTACAATTATTCTCGACTCCCAAGTTATCCAAGTCAGCTGCAGCCATGTGCTTCACAGATGTTCACCGTATACACCAAGTAACAAGATATCCTTTTCTGCTCTATCCTCCTTTTTACACCAAAGCTTCTCTCACAATATACACAGATTTTCTCGAAAGTCAGCTTGATGGTTTAAATACAATACCTGGGTATAGAGCTGAAAAAGAGAAGAAGGAGGCTCTTTCCCTTCGTTACAGAGGTCCTTCAGCTTCTCCAGAGCAGCTGAGCCTTTTGCTAGGAAGGTATCTGAAGGAAGAACACAATGCTTCCTTAGCACTGAAAGGCACTCAGCAGGAGCCTCGCTTTCTCTCCTTTTTCACATGGCTTCATCCACCCTCGCGGTATTTACAATAGCAGCTGGGTAACACAGCGCTTAAGCAAGCCAGCTGTCCTGTTAGCCCGCACCTTTCACAATTAAACTGAGGGCATCCGCGGCACGCTCCGCGTTCCCAAGCCGACCCCCACGGTCCGTTCGCGGGGATGCCCTACACCCCGCCCTGAGGGCCGCCCTCCGCCTGGTCCTCGGCCCGTCCCCCCCCGCTGTGCCGCTCACCGTCCCCGGCCGCGCCCCGGGGCGCCCCGAGCCGCCGGCCCAGCGCCGCCAGCCGGGGCCGCAGCACGGGCACTGCCGGCAGCGCCATGGCCGCGCCCGCGCACACGCGCAGGCGCAGCGGGGCTGTGGCACAGCAGAGCCGCGGGAGCGGGGATGGCGGTGCTGGGCGTCGGGGCTGCCTCGCCTCCCTCAGCTCCCGCCCCGCCGGGACAGCCCTGCGCGCAACGAAGGCCGCGAGGGCAACTTTGGTTGTGTGGAGGCGTGAAAGCTCTTGAATAACAGGCGTCCGTGGCGTCTGCGGATCCGTGTCACGGTCCCCCGGGGAGAGTTGCTCTCGTGAGCCTGTGTCAGCAGAATTTGTGTAGTGAACTTACACGTTGGAAAAGATCTTTGGGGTCATCCAGTCCAAACTATGACCAAACACCGACATCTCAACTAGACTGTGGCACTTAGTGCCACATCCATTTTTTCCTTAAACACCCCCAGGGGCGGTGACTCCACCACCTCCCTAGGCAGCCTATTCCACTATTTAGTCACTCTTTCCCTGAGGAAATTCCTCCTAATGTCCAACTGAAACTTCCCCTAGCACAGTTTAAGACTACATGCTCCTGTCTTGTCTCTAGTTGCCTGGGAGAAAAGACTGATCCCCTCTGGCTATTGCCTCCTTCTAGGTGGTTGTAGAGAGTGATGAGGTCACCCCCGAGCCTCTTCCAGGCTAAACAACTCCAGCTCCCTCAGCTGCTCCTCACAGGACTTGTGCTCCAGACCCTTTGGCAGCCTCCATGCTTCGTGCTCTGCTCCAGCACCTCAATGTTCTTCATGGATTGAGGGGCCCAGAACTGGACACAGGACTTGAGATGTGGCTTCACCAGTGCCAAGTATAGAGGGAGAATGATGTCCCTGGTTCTGCTGGCTACACTATTCCTGATACAGGCCAGGATGCCATTGGCCACCTGGGACACAGCTGGGCTTTGTTCAGCTGGCTGATAACCAGCACCCCAAAGTCCTTTTCTGCTGAAAAAACTTGATGGGAGTGCTGTCCCCATCAAGTAATGCTATTTTACAGTGTCACTGTAAAATAGGTGTTACCCATAAGCAAACTGAAACAAAGGCAGCAAGGATCAAACAGTTTATTTATCAACAAATGTTTTTTGTGTGTTTGTTTGTTTTTAAACTTACACTTTAGCATTGAATTACTTATCATGCAGACGTACAGCTGTGAGAGTACACTTAAATCATCCTGAGACCACATACTTTTTGTTAGAGGAATCATGCACTTTCTCCAACATTTTGTCCAGCTTCAAACAGCACTCTTCATGAACTTCAGAAGTGATGAGTAGTTTTCCTTTTATTTGTAACAAAATCTTGCTACTATGTGACAGTAAATCATCCACTATTTTATGTTGTTTAGTTATAATAATACTGCATTTCACTATACTGTTTCCCTAGCCTTCACCATCTCTTTACCTGCCTGGAAAAAGCTAATGCCTCAATGTCTGTTGGAGTAATGTGTCATGAACTCACACAATATTCACGATATTCTTACTTAAATATTTAAAAAAAAAAATTACTGAAGACATTCTCCCCTTTTCAAGTCGTATACTGTTCATCCTGTTAGAGCTTGTGACCCACTGAAGTACTTAAGAAAAAGGTGCCATTTACTTGGGTACTTCAGATCATGAAAAGCTGTCTACTTGCAGGCACAGATGTTTTTGCTGTTGTCTGTCTTATGAAAGAGTTGCCAAACAGATCAAATACAACAAAAAATGTAGAACCTAAAAGGCAAAATTGCGTCTGCTTCCAGAAACGGTTTGATTTATAGAAGAAACCCGTGTTTTGATTGGATATGTATTGTTGTTCATTCCTGCATAGTCAATAGTCAGATACAATTTTTTATCTAAGGAGTAGCCAATACTAAAAGTATTCGGGTAGTTAACTATATCCTACCTGTGAGTGGAAGAGGTAGTGCTTAATGTCTTAAGTAAAATACAACGCTTTCCATGTTGTCATCTTTGGGACTGAAGAATGCCTGCAACATTGACAAGTGCCCTTCTTCAGGTCATTTGCTTGCTTGGTCCTGCCCTTACTTCTCTGTTCCAGTACCCAGCTATGATTTAAATGTTGCTTTTTTTCACAATTAGTCAAGTGGGCAGGTGTGTCAGCCCTTAATAGTGAAGCAGACATCATCCAGCTTTCAAGATGTGTCCTGTAAAAAACTAAAAAATTAAAACCCCCGAAGCAACCCAAAACAAAACAAAACACCAAATGGTTGTGTGCTGACTCATTTGATAAAGGAAGTGGTATGTTTTCTTCCTGTGCCTCAGGCAGTGCTGCAGCTCACTTTAGCTCTGTCTGGTTTGAAAGCTGGATGTATACGCAGTGACTGGGTTTTTTTCCAGAAATGGTTATCCATGCTTTCTTTAAATATACAGTGAAATCTGGCTTTGACCTTATCAGTGCCTGAAATGGAAGAGGTGTGTGGCTGTTAATATCAGGTTGGGAAAATAGAAGTTGCTACAAATTTTTAAAAAGAGGGTGATGCACAGTTCTCTTGGAAGATTTGTAGGGGTTTGGGTTTTAATTTCCCCAAACCTGATTTTGCCATGAAATGTGTGAGGCAGCAGAAGACACCTCTAGTGGCATTTTTTTTGTATTATACCTTACATACTCCCATTGGGAGATGGTTTGTGAGAAATAGAGGTGACAGGACTTCTGGACAAATACCCAAGAGACTGCAGAGCCTGGAAGAGGGGCTGGGCTGAACTAGGATGGGTGTGGTACCTCCTCACTGCAGTGGGGGGCGGAGCCTTCACCCCTCCCTGGCAGGGAGCTCTGGCTCCCTCCTAGGTGGAGTAGCCTCTGGGCAGCCTGTGTCCTTCCTTTCTTTCCTCAAAGCTGTATTCCCTTTGCCACTAAACCTGCAAGCTAAATTTTATAATATGTGGAGCTGCCACACCTTCCAAAGTGCTTTGGTGTCAAGAGTGGTGAAAGATAAGGTGTCTGATTGAGGGAACGGTGATTTCAGTTTGCCTTTGGTTTTCACTAAGAATCTGTTCAAATAAACTCCCTGCCAGATATTTGAAAGCCAGTGGCCCAGTTAGGGCTTTACTGCCTCTCACTGTTCTTTTCAGGGCTTAGAAATCTTAACATTCAGATTTTTAGAGCTTCACACAAAGTTGCATCCCAATATTTTTCTGAAAATTTCTGATGTTTAAGAAGAAACATTCTTTCTGAGTGACACAACATAAATTATGTTGAAGCAAAAAATATTTCACTCCATATTCTAGGGAACAGTTAAAGTAGGGTAAAATGATCTCAGTTGAAGGGATCCATGCGGGATTTGTGATCTGTCAGTGCCTACAACTACCTGGTTTTAAGGCTGCTGTTACTAATGAGGGAAGGTGTAGGGTGTTGACTGTTTAGAGACAGGCTCTGTTCCTAAATTGGTGGAAGAAAACAGGAAAAGTGTGGTGCCAGCAGTTGTGGTTGATGGAAGAGAGAAAGCTGTGATTTTGTCCTTCAGAGGCATTGCCACAACTGTTTTCTTTTTTGGGATTTGTATATAAATCTCTCTCTATATATGCAAAGGTATATATGGTGTGAGTGTAAATTAGATTCTGTAATTGCTACAGTAGGTTCTGATGCTTCTTTCCTTCCAAACCCTAAACTCTTCCTGTCCTTCTTGAGATGTGTGTGTAAATGTGTATGCTGCTAGAGAACAGGCTGGTTGTAATTAAACATTTGGAATTATTTTTGTCCTATATATTCTGTCAACACTTACTAAGTGCTCTAGTATATGTAACCTTGAAACTGGGCTAACCTGATGTCTCTGAATACCTGAAAACTTTGAACATACTAGAACACGTAATGTCTTGGATATACATAATTGTCCTACTTTAGTAGTTCTAGGACAAGTTCTTTTTGTATTGAAAATTAAAGAAACAGAACTTAAAACACAAGAGTGTCGTTCCTTTGTATATTTAATATTATTTAAACCAGGGAAATGTTTTTAGCTGTAATTAAAAATACAGAGTCATCTAAAAAAAGCAGATTTGCGCAGCTATGACTGATACATTTTTATCATTATTAGCAACTTCAAGAACTTGTAAGTTTTGCAGGTTGTGCAAATTTTCTTGAACTAGGGCACTTAAAATAGGTGATAATGAACTCATACAAATTCTTGGAGAAAGTAGCCAAGACAGGAATTTTAGTGGGCTCAAGTAGGTTCATGTTCATAGAATCACAAAAAACTGCATTTTGGAGGGGACCTGTAAGGATCAGGAAGTCCAAATCCTTAATGCCCAACATGAACTTACCCTGATGCAGCTTCGTTCCGTTTCCTCAGGTGCTGTCACTGGTCACCAGAGAGAGGAGATCAGCACCTTCCCCTCAGTTGCCTCCTCCACATCCTGTGGGGAAGGTGTAGACTGCTGTGGGATCCCCCATCAGCCTTCTGATTGTGGATGTTTTGTTCTCTAGGAAGAAAGCTGAAAGAAAGAGGTTTTACTTTCAGCAAGTTAGTCCTCTGAGCAGAGCTTACTAAGCCTGATGATGATCACTTGATTACTTACTGCTTTCTTTGGTTGTGAACTGACTCTTAATATTTAAAAAAAAAAAGAAAAGAGGAAGAAAAGGGTATGTGTGAAGGTGGAAGTAGTTAGTAATGGAAAAATTGAAGGGAATTAGAGAGATGGAAAACTACATCAGACCTATTCAAAGAGGACTCAAATGATGTCAGACATTATCCCTTATCTGGCAGATTCCTAACAGTTTTAGAGTTTGTGGTCAAATTTTGTATTTGAAATGAACAGAGAAGACATCATGGATATTAACACAGAAGTATTTGGCTAGTTTGAGTTTATAGCAAGTGAATCAAGTATAGCATGCTTCAAGTCCTGTAGAACCTGGGAAAAATGATAATACTGTATTTGGTACAGCATCTTAGAACGATGCTGAATTACTATAATTTCAAGGCACATATTGTGACTCTTGGGGATGGTCCTGTACAGGGCTAAAAGTTGGACTCTGTGATCCTTGTGGGTCCCTTCCAACTCAGCATATTCTGTGTTTCTGTGATTCTGTGAAATGTATACCCTTAATAATGAGTGGCCCTCATAAATTACAATAGGTAATTTAAGTGTTGGACTGCAGTCTCTGAATTTTATACAGCAATTATAACTGAGACAGATGTGAATTGACTTAGAAATTATGAGATAGGCATATTCATCTATATGATAGGTTTTACAAATGTATTCAATCTCTGGTAAAATACTTAAATCAGGGACATATTTATAAAATATTAGGCAGTAATGGTGTATTTTTGTTAGCAAAGAAATGAGACTGACTTACCTTCTTTGTTTTTTTTCATTTATGAAAACTTTGCAAACTTTGACAGTGAATAAAAGCATAACTGCCTAAATTGATAAATTCCATTTTATTGGTTCTTAGTGTGAATTCAGGATTTTATCAGAAATTTTTTGTGCATGGTGGACATTATGCTGATTTAGCTGTCTTAGGAATGAGACTGTTATGGTGCATCTCTAGTAAGTAAAGAGCCACTTCACAAAAGTTAATGAAAAGTACCTGCTCTTTTTACTTACTTATATGTATTAATGAACATTTATTCATATTTGCCTCCTGTGGATTTGAGTTGCTCAAAATAAGTTTGAAGTTTATTTCAGATTCATCTTGTTTCATTTTGATGAGTTTTAGTGAGCAAAGAGGTGAACTGAAGCAATGTGCCTTCACAGTCTGTTCTGTGGCTCCCCTGGTCAGAGCTGCCTCAGCAACAACTGGATTGTTGCACCCAGTCTTAGCTGTCAGACTTGCACCATAAACTGTGTTAGCTGAGGAGTATGAGAAGTGTTGTTTATAAAACTACTGAATTTATTAAAATGTGTTACAGAATATTTGGTCCTCCACATATCTTTCATCACTATATTATTTGAAGTAAATATTCCTGCTCTTGAAAATAAGCAAAATAAATATTTGTATTTATGCACAGAAAATATGAAACAGAGGTCTTTATTTATTGTATGTGAGCTTCATTAGTTTATTGTATCTAATAATATCTGTAAGAAAGATGGTCAATACTATGGTATCACCTTTCAAAATCCTCAAATTCAGAAACCCTCAATACTTTGGTATCACCTTTCAGTTCCTCAAATGTAAAAAAGGAAATGTATGTTCTGTCTTGCTTTCACTATGTGGCTTTGCAATTACCAGGGAAGGGGTGTAAAACTAGAATTTATTCAGAATAATGCTAAGAAAGGGCAGATAGTTACCAAAGATTTCCTTCCTATTTGTGGGATAAAGAACTATGAAATAATTTCCAGAATCCAGTGTCATGTTGAATAATGTCATGGTATTGTTCATATAATCATTGCTCATGAAATTATATAATACAGTATCAAATTCAGTCAGTCCTCTTAAAATAAAGCTGTGTGTTTAGCCTGAAATTTATCTATTTCAGAGCATTTGTTACACTGTCAATGCCAAATGTGAAGTCAGAGAATAAGGGTGATCTGTAATGGAATTTTACCATTGTGTCAATAGATGTGAAATAGATTTATTCTGCAGAAGCATGTGAGTGCCAACAGTTAGTGAAATTGTGGGTGTGTCGTATTTTTGTTTGCCTAACCTTGCATGACTTTGTTCTACCTGCTTTCTACTTTGTATATAGTTCAGGTGGTGCCCTGACAAAACATAAACCAGCTGCTTTCTTATAGCCTGCTATTGGGACAGTAACTGATTTGAAAAGCTTCTGAACATAAAAAGTGGTTTGGCTGTTTGATTTCTGGTTGTTAGAGTGGCATGCACTGAACTTTGATGCTGGAATCGCTCTCTTCTACAGTGACCTGCCTAGAAGAGGGGAGCATTAGAGGCTGACAAATAGGAACTTCTTGCTGTTTGAGGGAAAGCTGAACTAGCTTCTTTTTAAAAAGCAATTGTAAAGTGTACAATATTCTGTAAGAGAATGAAACAGTTTACTTGCAACGGGCAAGCAAATCTGTGCTTTTCTATTATTTGGTTAATGAACAAAGAATGGTGTGTACTGTGGACACCTCCATCCAGAAGAATGCTGTGCCTACCACATGTCATTTGTAGGCTCCTGTCAGTGTTGGTCTGGTCTGGGAGAACTTGCTTACAGCAATCTCCACCTCAGTCTCCAACTGTTACAGATGACTGTGCATATAACTGAGGGTATTGCTTCACAGTCGGCTTCTAGCAAATGCAGAAGTAATGTCCTTTGGTCAACAGACTTATGTCCCTAACTACATGTTCCCATCTTTAATTGTATTAATTCTAGAGTCATGTGATGGCTTGGTGTATAAGGTCTGCTCGCTTATCTGACTGAATGCTGCCCTTTTTTCCCACAGACCTAGTCTGCAGGTGGATCACCAAGCTGATCTGAATGGCTGTAAGATGAGACTGTATCTTCCTTCTGAAACTGTAATATGTAGCATTCTGTGAGAGAACCTTTATTTGACTTTTACTCAAGCTTTTTTGCCCCTGTAAGAGGTTTTATACAGTTAATTCCCTTGGATCATAGCAAAATTAAATCTACTAACTTGTGTATTGTATTAATCTATGTAGCACTCAGCATCAAAGTTTTTCCATTTCTTCTAGGGTTTCTCTTTATAGGAAAAAAAAACCCAACAAAACCAAAACCAAACAAAAAACCCCAACCAACTAACATTCCTGAAAGGATCATGGAATGGATAAGAAGCAATGTAACAAATGAGGTGTACAGAAGACAGGTGTCATGCCTTAGTCTGGTAAATATTAGTCTTGGAAGAATACTAATTTAAACATCTGCTCTGCTGTCTTGCCCCTTCTTCCCCCTCTTTATGAAAAGGCATTTTAAGCTGTGCTTATGTGATTGTATGCAGCGAAAATCCCTCACTCAGCACTCTTTGGGGTGAAAGAATCTACGGGAGACAGACTTTGTCCGGGCAGAACTCTCTTGTAACTTTATTACTCCATTTATATACAGAATAAGGATCTGAGCTATCAAGCCAGGCCAGGTGTTATCTGCACACATTCTACACAGACACTGCTGTGGCCATCTTCACCCACAAAGAACAATCATGATCCAAGCGGCTTTCCAGCTTTACCTTGTGATTCTTTTCACACACACACTTAGCTCTGGCTCACTCAGGACCACAATATATTTACTTTAATATTTTCTTCTTCTTCTATCATCCAAGTGGCTGATGATGTCTTTAGCTGCTCCTACGTTTGTATCTTTCAGATGAACATGACTGGGAAGCTCATCGCTGTGAAAAGCCTCCCCACCCCTTTTCTAGTACTACAGTTGAATGTTCAACCATGCAAATCCATGTACTGCTCTTGCTGGAGCAAGAAATCCATGTTTGTTGAACGTTAAGTGTGGAGTAGAATGTGAAATGTCTGTGGTGTTCTGGCTGGCTTGCTGGAAATCTGCTACCTGGGAGTGTAAATGCCAAGAGTACCCTCTTGAGTCTATGCTCAACTAAATACCCATCTTTCAAAGTCATAAGAAAATAAATATAAACATACTGATTTTGAAGATCTAAGTTGTCACAGGTAATTCTTCTGTTTTGATGCACAACTGTTGAAGTGGCAAATTATGATAATGATAACCAGGGTTTTACACTGTGAGGTAAATGGAAAATCCAAGATTGCTGACAAATTTTCTGATTCCTCTTGCAGATAACTTGCTAGCTGAGTGAAATTCTGAAAGTGCTTGCTTGAATTCTTAGCAATGTAAATGCACTACAAGCAAAAAGCATCATGTTTATCACTTGGATAAATGTTCTAGTCATGTGAATTACACATTTTAAAATTATGTGGGAATCTGAGACCCTTTTTGCCATTCCCGTAGTAATTAGTTTCAACCAAGTTTTTCTGGTTACCATTGGTACCTAATGTTCTCCATGCCACATGTGCTACAGAAGTAGCAACTTGTTGGAGCCTGTGAGTCTTAAGTGAGGACAGGCATTGGTTCTGAGAAATCAAATATCAAAGACCTCTAAGCCATTTTTGTTTGAGAGTTCAGCAGAATGCCACAGGGTGTCACCAATACGCTCAATATAGTCCAGCTTTTAACCATGACATTTCATGGAAGTGATGTCAATATGAAATGATTGTGTTTACTGAAACTCTGCAAACCTCAAAAACTGGAATATAGAATTCTTCAGTGAACAGCTGGGATATGGCTTCAAACTGACTCCTGAAAGAAACCATCAGGATCTTTGACAAGATGTTTTGAACTGGTGAAATTGTGAGCAAGAGGCCTAAGAGCTCTGTGACAAGCAACTGTGTGCTTGTAAATGGAGGGAATCTGCTGCTTAGGCTTATCTCTGCTGCAGGCTTCTGAGCTCCTTGTGAGTGTGTATCTGTAGAACCAGGTTTAAAATCCGACTTTACCAAAACCAGGGAAGAGCGGAGGGAAAATAGGATGCTCTAAGACAATGGATTCTGAAGGCCTTTTAAAAAGATGGAAGAGTGAGTGGTAGGCATTCATTTTAAATAACTTTCCAAAAGAAATTTTTAAAAGTTTCAGATTTTGCCATATATCCTGTGTGAAAGTTGTTACCTTCCCTACAAATTCTGTTCATGTGATTGTGACTGAGAAATGAAATGTCACAGTAAAGGCCTATCTGCTTTTACATGTGTAAGTTTTGGACTGTTGAGAATATTAACCAAGCCGTTGATGAGCTGCCCACTGTAAGGGGGAAGCCGTTCTGACAGCTGTTCCTCCTGCAGTTGGATGTACTAGAAGAATCAGGCAAAACAACTGGCACCCAAAACAGTTGGAGAATGGATTGGCACTTGATTTTGTCAGTGCATGCAGGGCATTGCCTCCCTTGTCATGAAACGATAAAGTAATTACAAGGGGTTAGATTGCATGCATGAGTTTGTGTGCTAGACTCTTGTAGACAAGAAGCGGTCCTTTCCAATTAAGCTCCACACCCACAGAACAGATGGCAAAGTCCAAGTTTCAAAGGGGGAACCAGAGTTACAGGCAAAACTTGCTGGCAGGCAGGTGTTGCCTTTCTTCATTCACATGCTTGGGCCTGTAGTCTTGCTATGCAGAACCAGCGAGGTGCGGAGTGAGGTGTGCATGAGATCTGTTTACTCTGTACAACCTCTGCAAAACAAGGTTTGCATTAATCATCTTCGGGCTCTGTTGGTTGTTTGTTTTTTTTTTTTAATACATTGTGTACCAAACACAAGGAATAACATTTCTTCACTCGTATTTTTACAAAGTCCACCTAGGTTCTGTGTTTATGGTACCTCCTATTGCTCTTGAGGTTTGTTTGAAAGAACCCTGTGGAGCTTATTAATGTAACATTGCACTGCAGAATCCGAAAAAGCCTGTTACAGTAGTGCTACCAAACATGAACTGACTTGCAGTGTGACAGCTGCTCAGGATTCCTGTTTACAGTTTATTGTTTCTGTAGCCACTTTTGCTGTGTTTACTCTTACAGCGCTATTGGTGTGTAGTGTAAAATAAACCCATTCTTTCAGCTTGTCCAGAGGGTGTGGGGGGAAAGACTTTCCTGTTCTGTTGCATTCTTGCAGAAAAAAAATCGTGGCAAAAGTGAGGAGTGAGAAATTAGTAGGGTTTTCTGAATAGGAATTTAAACCGTCCTCCACAAATATCAATACACAAACATATGGAACTTATGCAGCTGATGTCTGCAAGTATCTGCGGAATAGGCATTTTGGTTTTTCCTCACTCCTGCTGTAAAAGAATGATAAGTCACTTATCCTTTCTCCAGAACTAGTAGACATACTGACTGTCACCTTAGCTTGTTTAGACAATGTTAATGCCAATTACTAAATTAGCAATATATGAACATTAATAGAAGTACCAAGGATCATACTGAGTAATAAACTTTGTGGTTCTATTTAAATTAAAATGACACCTTAATTTTAAGTGCTGTATAATTAGATCTTGTAAGTACTGTGGTTTTGAATGAGGTGCAGTATTTGCACTGGTCAGAAAACTTGAAGTTTTGTCATTTTTTTAAGACAACCAAAGTGAAATAACTACTTAACCGTGGATTTAAATGCTGATATTTCAGGGGCTATTTCTCAGTGCTGTCAAGGTTAATTTGCTGCAGTAACATTAATTCTCAAATTTTGCCCAAGTATATAATGTTCGGTGGCTTTTAAGAAGTTCTGCGTAGTTGTTTATCTTAGCTCATAATAATGAAATAATAGTCTGACAAGATATAGAAGTTTCTGTATCCTTTATATGAGACCAGGACATTCTACCTAAAATATGAGACAGCTGTAATGAAAACTGGACTAGAATGAAACCAACAAAAAAAATTGCCCAAGATCGTTTTTCACAGTATGGACCTCCTCATCCAAGTAGTGGTTTTTTTTATTATTTTCTTAATTAGATGACCTCCTGTATTCTATTAGGATATTAATTGTAACAAAAATATTTCATGACTTACTGTTATCTGCTCAAGAGGTCCTTCAGGGATAAAGAAGTAGTCTTGCCAAAGGCTTGTTGATTCTTCCTTATTATGTAGCTTCATGATCGTTTCATAGTTTTGTGTCCTTCTTTATCTTCAGTTTAGGACTATGAATGAAAAATTGGCAAAGAGATTCCTCAACAACTCCATCTATTTCTTTCAAAAACCTTGGCTCTGTGGTTCTTTCATTTGCTTTACATTTGCATCTAGACAATAGCTTTTAGGGCTTGGGGTTTCTAATTGTTTTTTTGTTTGTTTTCCAATTTAATTTTGCCTTTGGTATTTATATTTAGTTATGTTTGAACTTTCATTTGCCAAATCTCTGCTGATTTTTAACACGTGTAATTTTCATTAGACTTGCAAATATTCATTTTTCTTTGTAATGACCTTCCTTTCACTGAAATCTTATTAATAAGTTGAATATTTAAGTTCACATGGTTTGCTCAGTCATGTAAGCATTGGTCATACAGGCGACAGCCCTCTTCTCTTAGTTAATTATACATCCTGTAAGTGCTATGAGTTGATCTTAAAATTGTCGAATGTATTGTACAGGGGCTCGTAATTATTGTCATGTTCTCATCATATTTATAATTATGTAATGCCTTAAGGTCAGTATCACTCTGTTCTCATAGGAATATGAGAATGCTATGAAATAATTTTTCAATTTTCTTTGACTTTCCATCCTATATCAAAGGAATCAGGTTTATTGCACTTTACAAAAGTTGAGTTGCAAGTGCTTTTAAATTACTAATATAAAAATACTTTAGTATTTTCAGTAATAATCAAAAATACTAAACACCAACCTCTTGTTTCAGAACTGGGACCTACTAACATGTTGAAGGTAAGTTTAAGTGTTCTCTGTGTGTTCTAGTTGCTGCATAGTTAAATGAGCTTTCCCTTCTCCTTCTCACTGTGGCTCTATATGCAGTTTTCATGCCTCACTAACTGAATTTTCATGCCAAGTTCCAATGGATCTGAAAGAAAGGTAAATTACTAAATTTTCATTAGCTAAAATCTGTGTCAAGTATAAGCAAATTAAAAAAAAATGTCTAGAAACAAAGTTTTTCACCTCAGAGTTCGGGTTATTCCTCCTGTGCAGGTAAATGAAACTTGCAAACTCTCTGCTAACTCTCTGATGGCTTCTTGGGGAAATACTGTTTCACTGTATTGGAGTTCTGACTTTGACATCTTGTGCTTGATGGCAGTATAAGTAAGCTGGCGTTATACAGTGTGTATATAATGATTAACCTGTGGTAGCTGTAGAATGCCTACCTGCTGACTTGTTTTGGGCACCAAGGGCTCAAAACTCTCCTCATTTGTAAATGCTGTTAAATTTGGAAAGCGTTTTGACTCACATTTACTGCTGTTACGTGATTTACTTCACTGAACAAAATATTAAAAACATTCTTGATCACTTTAGAGATTTGTTTAACATTGGCCACTTAGTTGTAGTTCTTGTTGTGTGATGAGCTTTAAGACATCTTAAAAAAAAAACAAATTAGATGATCTACTGTCCTTTATAAACTCCAAAACAAATTATTTTATCTACTCTTTCAGTCATGCTTGGAGCTTTTCTAAGCCAAAATAAGATGCTTGCAGTCCAAAATATGTGGACTTTGCAACTTTTTAAAAAAATAATTTTGGTCTTACATAATCTGTAGAAGATGATAAGGAAAAGTTAGTTTAGAAACTGTAATTTATGTAAGTAGAATAACCAGCTTTGCGTAATAGATGTTCCAAGTAGGTATTAATAATCATGCACATATATAGTTAGCCCCTTTCCTTCAGTCTGCAAGGAGGAATGCTGTTGGAATCCCAAATAGTGCAAACTCCATGCAAAATAAAATTCTAGCTGGGTATGTAACAAGTACTCAACACTGAACACTTTGATAAGTTTGAGAATGCACAGTATTGGTTTAAAGGAAGATACTTTATTGAACTGAAAAGAATAAACTTACTTTATTGAACTGAAGAAAATAAACTTAGTTTAGACAAGTTTTTCTATGCTTAGGGAAATTTTGTCATGAAAGGAAACATGACTTAAGGAATTTACATGTGTATATGAAATTTAGGAGGAACCAAGGTTCAAAAATCCAGCCCTGTGAAACTTCTTCTGCTAATGCTTAGCCCTGGAAGAATACAAGCTGTGCTGTTATTTTGTTTTTAATTCACTAAGCCTCTATAATTTGTAGCTTTTGACACCTGGAACTGGCCCAGACAACTGACTAGCTAAATATGATGAATAACTAGAAAAAACTAACCAACTGAAAACCTTCACAAGGTCAAGGCATCACTACCGCACTTCATTGGCATCTGCAAGGTTTGTCTGTTATGTGAAATATAACTACAGGTCCCGCCTTTTAAAATGGATAGGAGAGTGGCATGCCACAGGCCATGAAACAGCACGTGCAAGGCTGGACCAATGCTCTGAATAAAATGGACGAGGTGTGTAGCACATTCTTAAACCTTGGTTTCCTTGTAAGTTATCCTGCTGCATGTTGATTACTCCAATGGCAAAGTACAGAGAGGCTGGCAGCTGCAATGGAAACAGCCTGGAAACAAGACGAGGAGCAGCATGACCTGCCAGAAGGGTGACTTGTCATGCACAGGAGAACTTATTTTCCTGCATCTGAACAGCTTCTTGCATTTTCTTGTGAATCCTTCTGTTCTATTGGGCATTGTTGGGGCATGCACTGATTATGTGGGGTATTTTTAGAGAGCATAAATAATGGCAGAGGCATGCTTTGAATTTTCCTCCTAGAAGCAACAGAAGGGCCAGCAGTTCACCTCACGTGGCTGCTGCTTAAACGAGCAGACATCTATTCTAGTAATATTTTCCCACCCAAACATAGCATCCAAGTGCCCTGTGGAAACCATGTGCTTACTGGAGCCTGGCTTACCCCGAGGGCTGTGCACTGGAAACGTAAACCATTCAAGGCCTCTGCCCTTTCCTTTATTCTTGTGGTGTTAGTCCTCGGCCAGAAAGTGATAGGGCAGAAATTTAAGCCACCTTAACTTGCAGGGAGACAGCTGCGATGGTGCATCTGAGCTGTCCATTTGTGGAAACCGTGGAGAGGAAAACAGGAAAAAGGAAAGGAAAACAGGAAAAAGGAAAGGAAAACAGGAAAACCTGTTGTTTATTGAAGTGATTGTAACAGTGATGTAACATTGACTGCTTTGCCCACCCGTGTGGGCTCTGATGGTTTTTATGAACAAAACTGCTGTCTGATGGGCCGGCGGTGTCAGTGGCAGCTACCGGAGTAGGGGCTCCTCCTCCCCGTGGGAGAGCGCCAGCGACGGGCACCCTGGGCTCGGCAGCGGCGGGAGGCTGGACAGCTCTCCCGGCTGCCGGACGGAGCCGGGCCGGGGGGCTCCGGCAGCCGCCATCCCCGGGCCCCCTCAGTCGCCGGCCCCGCCTCGGCCGCACCGACGTCAGCGCGCGTCAGGGCCGAGCCCCTCGCACTCCCCCGCCCGCGGGATCCGCCGTCCCGCCGCCGCCGCCGCCGCCGCCGCCGCTCCCCTCGCCCTCCTCGCCCTCCGCCGAGCACCCGCACCCGCCGCCCCGGCCCGGCCGCCGCTCCTCGCTCCGCTCCCCGACAGCCGCGCAGCGCGAAGATGGCGGCGTTCAAATTCCTGCTGCAGCCCTTGGGCCGCCGCATCCTCCTGCCGGCCGCGCGCAGGGCCGAGGTAAGGGCGGGGGGCGGCGGAGGAGGCTGCTCAGACCCCTCAGACCCCTCCGCCTGCCCCTGCCCGCCGCTGCCTCGGCGGGAAACCCGCCCGCAGCCGCCCATGCCGGGACCACCGTGTCCCAGGGGGGTGGCCGGAGCCCCGGGCGGGGGTGGCCGCCCTGCAGCCGCGGGGGAGGCTCTTCCCGCCCCACGGGGCCGCGACGGGCTTTGTTCGTGAAGGGTCTGTGCCTAGGGAGCTCAGTGGGCGGCGGGCGGGAAGAGGGAGCGCAGAGCGCGGCCCCGCGGCAGGGCCGGCCGCGGCGGCGGGTGGCGATGCGGTGACCTTGGGAGGGTGGCACGGAGGTTTGGCTTGCAGGGTTTTTTTGGGGGGGGGGGTGTTTGTTTTTTTTTTTTTTTTTTTTTTTTTTTTTTTTTTTTTTTAACGTACTTTTAAAATTTATTTCCCCAGCATTTCAGAAGGCAGCACAGTTACAGCGTGTTACTGTGTGTTTCCACGTTGCCCTCACCGCCCCCGGGGGTGGCAGCAGGTGTGCGCACCTCGCTGGCAGCCCTGCCATCTCCTGCTGCCTTCCTGTGGGAAGCTTCTGCCAAACCTCAT